>NC_134462.1:84231768-84934268 GCF_047948215.1 Lycorma delicatula | reverse complement strand
CGTATAAGTGCTTTGAATGTCAAGATTTTGCTACAATATTATGCGTCAGATGAAAACTTTGGCAACCGCCGATGAATAAAATGTCGGTAGGGATAAATTTAAACCTAGTCTTAATCGGGTACGTCAATATCTTTGCCGACATATTTATTCTATTCGAAGAAGGACGAGGGTAGCACAGCTGTTATCAGAAGCATACAAAGATAAAGTGATAAAGTTAAAGATATGTCATAAACATAAACAGAGTGTTCAGATGTGAACTGCCGATTTCGAAAAACAACGGTGCTCGGTGTGCTGATCCTACTTTGAAAAATTACTACCGTATGTAATGTTTAAAAGAAAACATCTACCGAAAGGTGTAAAAATTTATTCCATATATTGTCATACGAGCACAAGAAAGGGATGAATTAGTAGTCCGGGATTAAATGCGTCTGAGAGCCTCGAATTTTATTACGAAAACATTCGTACTTGCAAGGGACAGTTTTAATGTAGGGGCCGTATGATGGACGGTGTAATGCAGAGGTTGATTACTGAAAAGTGTGATCAGGTTATTACTCCAGGTGAGATGAACTTATATTCTTCAACCTATAGAGTATATATCTGAGTAAACGGATTGTTTAAATCCGATCTCCGTAAACATTACACAAACTGGATGACCAACACGACACTACATCATTTGGTAAAATGAAGGAACCGTCTTTGTCAGATTTGTGAATAGAATTTTGCTGCTTAGTCTGAAATACCGAATGATTTGATTAAAAAATAAATATATTTCTCGAACAATCAAGAAATATCATATTTCGAACGATGTCGATGGAAATGAAACGGCTTATTAGCTGTCACATGAATAAGAAGATAATTGCAGTTCTACCACAGATGATCGAAACTCTAGGCACCGATGAAACAATTAAGGTACCTACTATAATTTCTATGCTGATTTACTGTCTTTACGCAAATAACAAAATTGTATTATATTTCATCTTCTATGCTGATTTTGTTAATAAAATGTAAACAAATAACAATATATATATATTTTTACTTTTCTCAATTTTACAAACGCGGGTGTGCGTGGTACGTGGATGTGTATACGGTAAGTATTTGTTGTTGTAGTTTTTTTATTTGTTTCAACTACTTCCTAAGCAAGTAATGAAATGTATCAAATTCATTACTAATCTTCAAATTTCATAACGACGTTTATCGTTGATTGAAATAAGCCTAACTCGAAAACACTCAAACTGTTTTGTACCATATAAAACAAACAATATGATATTATTCTATTTAAATTTAATTTATGGACGCCAACAAATAAATATCAGTTTCACAAACCGATTTGATTAGAATGACGATTACAAGATAAAAAAAAAAAAACAAAAAAAAAATACAAAAATATATTTATTACATATAAAAAATTATTTTTAAAAAAGCTTTTATTTAACTAATATTACTATTAACATTAATAAAAAAAGGAAACAAATTAGAAAAACGCTCTAAAAAGTAAAAAATAAGAATTAAATCAAACTGAGAAATTAAACAAAAAAATATAATATATTAACAAATATAAAAATGCACTGAAAAGTAAAAAATAAATTATATAAATATCTAATAAATAATCAATAAATATTTATATATATTTATATTTCTTAATCTATTATTTTTTTGGTATAAATTCTCAATTGATTTAATTCTTATTTTTTACTTTTTAGAGGGTTTTTCTAATTTGTTTCCTTTTTTTATTAATGTTTATATTAATATTAGTTAAATAAAAGCTTTTTAAAAAAATAATTTTTTATATGTAATCAAATATATTGTTGTAATTTTTTATATTTTTTTAAGACTAAAAAAAAAGTAAAAATATTTATTTTTACACATCGAAGTTATTACATACGTGTACCAAATTTCAATCATTTTCATACGATAATTCATGGGAATTGAAAATTTTCAACTAAATGCATGAATTTAGCGTAGTGGTAGCGCGTGGGGGAGGGTCATATAAAATTCCGACACCGTAGTGCTGTATTGTCATCGAAGTTACATACTTGCATCAAATCTCATTGATTTTCATACGATAGATCAAAAGATATAGCAGCTGCAAGATTTGATTATTCCTAAAGCGAGTTAAATATAAGCTTTTAATAAAAGATATTACAATTACGTAAAGCAAATTTAAATAAAAAAGAAAAAAAGGGCCTAGTAAATTAAAGACGGATTTAGCCAATTTTCAAAGATATTAACGAGATAAATACGCAAGAAAATACTTCACGAAGGTTTGAAATCCACACATTAATTGTCGGCAAAACAGTTTAAAGGTATTCATATTTTAATGTGTATAAAAAATAACTTTGGAAGAATTAAATTAAATCATATAACCTAAAACATCACTAGAAAATAAGAAATAAGAACATGTTCAAGCTATAAAAGCAGTAGTGTAAACGTCAGAAGTATCCAGGTTTATTGAAAAATAAGCATTACATACCACAAAACAAGTTTATACAAACGTAATGTACTCGTACGAATATAATAAAGTTTATATTAAAATAAAGCAAAATAAGTCTACTTGATTTCATTAAAAAAAAAAAAAACATAAAGTAAAAAAACAAAAAGAAAAAGCGAATAAATATCGTGAATAGAGAACTGTATTACTTAAAAGAATGAATAAGATATTAGCAAAAAAAAAAAAAAAAAGCGAATATATCCGATATAAAGATTTATTGGTAATAAATAAAACAGGAGATGTAAATTTACTTTTGTTTCAGAATTTACATTCGTATGAATGTAACAACAGTAAAATGGTATGATTAAAGAATGGAACTAAGTCGGGGGAAAAATAAAACCAGAAAAACTGGGACACGCGTTGTAGTAAAGGTACTAAAAGGTTGATATTGTATGGTAAATGTTTGAAAAGGTAACTTGAATAAGCTACACGTGTTTTTCAGAAACACTTTTCGGGAGTAAATACTCTCGAAAAGCTCAAATATTTGTACATTAAAAATCAAAAGTTTCAGAAATGTTGAACTCATAACAACTTCTTATAGAAAAAAGCAACTAGGTGCAGAGATTTTGATTAAAGCATAACTATGCTTCGCGCTATCTCTTGCTCATAATTTCATAGCTAAATAACTTATTTCATAACAACTATAGAGGGATATCTTAATCTACATGCTAATTATTTTTCTGTTAACCTATAATATTTTGACGTACTTACTGGAATTTATCTTAATAACCTGAAGTAAAACTAAAGAGGTAGTTAAATTTTTGAGGTTATACTTCTTTTGGCGCGTTAGGAGAAACTGATCAGAGTGTATTTTCAGCAAGTTACGGAGGTTGTGTGCGCCGATGTAACACACCATGAAGATTTCTGCAGGCCCAAGTGGATCAGTTTGCACGTACATGCGTATAGTGTATAATTCAGTCAGTCGTTCAAATCAATTAAATGATAAGCAGGTGTTGTAAACATAACAGATATTGAGTCGTACTAAATAAACTTCGAATACTGTTGTTCATATTCACAAAACCTTTTTTTTATATTGCAGCGTATATTTACATTTTTTTGTGAAAATTGTGTATCAAGATTTGAGGCCATATTTATGTAAGTATTACTTTTAAGAGTAAAATAATATTTTTTAATGACAGAAAATAGCACACATCAAATAAATTCTTGATTTTCTGTAAAAATTTACAAAAACACAAATGTTTTGATAAAATACACTATTATAAAATAAAACTATTTGTATCATATTTTTCAAATCATAAGCCGCTGATAACCCTCGTGTCTATTCAATTGTCATCCAAAGAATTAACGGAACTAAACTAATCGAAATATATTCGATGAACTTTGGTTTACATGACTACGAATATTTCAATACTTTTTAAACTGTATAAAATAAATATTATTTAAGTGCTATTTATTCAAACTTTCATTCATGGTATTTAATGTCGTCTGTCGATCGTTTGACAGTTCAAATTTATTTGCGGAAAAAAAAAAATTTATTCACACCAAAGAAGTAACACTTCTTACGTGCGTACATAAGTGCACACGAGCTTTTTTATTATTTTTAATTTATCAGGATTATACCAGAGTGAAACGTACAAAACAAAATCTAAAAATATGAAGGTTTAACTGCGTAATAACTGATCTTTTCTGATTGTCCTCGCTTAATTTTGGGCGTACTGCATAGTGTTCAAAAAGTGACGCTACCTTACGGAAGAACGTTTGCTTCTTTGTTGCATGTTTAATTGAGGAAAAATGGGTTACACAATGCAGCAGAAAATATTCATTGTCTCTAAATACATTAGATGTGCCAGTTATGACCAGACCCAGAATGCCGTCACAAAAAAGTACGGTATGTATGCACCAAACAACTCCTCCATCGAGCGGCTATACGACAACTTCCAAGAGTCACGAAATGTAGCAGATGCATCCAAAGTGGTCGACCGAAAGTGCTAACACCAGAGAAGTTGATCGACGTGCAAGCTGCATATTCTGTTAGTCCCAAAAAGTCTGTACGACGCCTATCTAGCCAGTCTAGTCTCTCCGTTAGTAGTGCCCACAAGGCACTGCGCAAGTGTTTAAAGATGCACCCGTAAGAATCACGTAAGATGCACGTGTTGTTCACGAATTGATAACAGCAGATACTGGAAAACGTGTAGCTTTCTGTCAGCGGATGTCATCTGTTACGCCAGACGGGGAAGAACTCGATGATTGGTTTTGGTCTGACGTGGACCGGTTCCACCTTGATGGATACGTGATGTGCATTCGTGAATTTAGCGCACGGAAAATTCACATCAGCTGCACGGATAAAAAGCGGGTGTCTGGTGTGCAATGTCACGTAGGCGAATCTTCAAGACATTCTTTCATGGCACAGTGCACAGTGAACAGTGAACGCTTCATGGAGATAGTGCAATAATTTGTAAAACTATACCTGCAGACCGGCTAGAGCACACGTGGTTTCAGCAGGACAATGCTGCGGCTCATACAGCCAACAACAGTATGACTTTCTTGGATCGGTGTTTTCATGGACAAGTGATTTCGAAGAGGTTGTGACCCTTTCCGTCTCTTGATTTATCCCCTTCTGACGTTTTTTTGTGGGGGATACCTTAAGGAAGTTGCTTAAAAAACTCATCCTCACACTATTCCCGAATTTCAGAGCGAAATTGAATGATGTGTCGTTGCAATCCTCAAAAAAACGCTAAAACATATGTTTAAGAGCATGCAATATCGTATTCAGTTACGTGAATCGCATATTGGAGGTCACTTTCAACAACTATTGTAACTTACTCATTTTCCCATAACCTTAAGGAAGTTGCTTAAAAAACTCATCCTCACACTATTCCCGAATTTCAGAGCGAAATTGAATGATGTGTCGTTGCAATCCTCAAAAAACGCTAAAACATATGTTTAAGAGCATGCAATATCGTATTCAGTTACGTGAATCGCATATTGGAGGTCACTTTCAACAACTATTGTAACTTACTCATTTTCCCATAACGTTGCATCACTTTTTGAATACCTTTATTAGGACGAATGGTTTTCCATTTATCAACGTTGTTTATTCCAATTAACATCTGTTTCAGAGAGGAATGGTTTCTTTTTACATGTTATAAAAAAAGAAACCTTAAACATTAACTTTTGAAATATTTCTAAAAAAAAAATGTGCCTATATAAAAATGGGTCGAAGTGTAGTTTTAATTTATTAGATATTTCGGTTGATTTAACAGTAAAAATAAAAAATTCCTGATTTAGCTAAACAAAAGGGAAAAATTGAAAAAACATTTTTCATAGCTATTTGATGGATGGAACATAGATCTCGAAACGTAATCCTACAAATTTAGTTAAAAAAAAATAATAATAATCCAATGGACGAAGTAAATATGTAAACACAATTTATACACTCTTGCTTTCATTGTACGAATTACTGTAAATTAATTAACGATTTATTTACAGGAAATGGATTCCAGTTAATGGCAAAACAGAAAATACACAAACAAGAAATAACATTTGACATATTATCTTAAAAGGCATTAGAACTGATTCTAGAAGATATATATAAATAATATATGTCCTCGAATAAAACTAAAGTATTTTTAAAGTTCATGCAAACCGTATTTTATTTTAATAAACTGACAAAAGAGTAAACAAAACAATTTAATGATTTATTTCAGTCTGAAGAAATTGACGACTGTTCATACTGAGGAACTTTTTCAACTCTCACAGAAATTTGTACCCGAAACAGTCAGGTTTATCTGTAACTTACGTTTTTCTAGCAATGTAGTTGTATGAATGCTGTTTATCCAGCGTACTACTTATTCCCTTTTATATTAAACATTTTCTCAGTGCGCTCTTCAGTTTTTTAACGTATCTAAATTAAATTTTAATACTGTTAATTTACCACGGTATTCAACGTACAAAATGAATAATTTATTTCAAACGCAAGTTTCAAAATTTATCTTGATTACATATATACGATTTACATATCTACAGGACAGTAAATAAAAATAACTTGATCAAAACCAAAAAGCGTTAGACGAACTCAAAGTGCTATTTATTATTATTATAATTTGTATTATCATCAATTAAAATACCTATCGATCTAAAAGAAATAAAAAATAAGATATGAACCACCGGCCAAGTGATGATATACTTTCCACGTCATTAAGCATTTCCAAGTGAAGACAAAATGATAAACTGAAATTTGAAAATTGCCTTAAATAATCGTACACGTTATCACATCCCACTACAATTGATACATTATAAAAAAGGATTACCATCTGAGAAGGCAAATATTCAGAGTTGCTAGCTCTGTGTTGTAACGCGAATGGTCTTGAAGAGAAAAGAACAGTGTGTGTATGCGTGAGTGAGAACGACTGAAGATGCTAACAGGTTGCTTTTTATACAGTATACAATTTCTTATACCGGCTTAGATGTGATACGCTTCACGGGTAACGAAAGAGCAATATTTTCTAGTACACGACGGCAAATTTGGTGCATCAACTTGGTAACGATTTTCATATCAACCAACATCGGTTGGCGTCTTCCATTTCCATTGCTTTTAAACATAAATGTCCATCATCCTAAAAATGTTAATTAACTCCAAATGTATTTTCGAGAGAAATTAATTTCGTTTATGAAAAAGATACTATATAATTTGGGTGCTGTAGAGAGAAATTTATGGAAAACCTAATAGTTAGTACTTTTCAAGAATTAGGCTCAGCAGCTTTATAATTTCGAAGATCTAAGGAAGAGACTGTAATTATTATGACTTTTGTTTAAATAAGTACCAGTAAATTTTTTTTACAATACTTTCTTTCCAATTTACATTTATTTTCATTTTCCACTTAATTTGTAGGACTGCTGATATCAACGTTTTGAAAGAATATTTATTAGGCAAATCACGGCTTTATTTTAAACTAAAACCTCTACGAACAATAATAACAGACTCGCTTTCATGAAACCACAGTAGCATTTTACTTTTAGACTTTTGTTTAAATAAGTACCAGTAAATTTTTTTACAATACTTTCTTTCCAATTTACATTTACAGAATCCGTCAGTGAAGCGGGAAAGTTCACGACTTCTGTTTCATTCTTGTAATATGAATGTTAAGCAACACATGTCATTTCCATTTTTTTAAAATAACGTTTGACAGGTGGACAATATTCGATGCAAGCACTCTTGCAGTCTTAATCAAAAACATTTCATTACTCGCCATAACATGGCCGTGTAATGCGTGCATCTTCTTGAATTTTTTATTTTAGTTCTGCTAACGTTTGCGGTCGCTCGACGAACACCTTACACTTGTCACCAAACAATTTTCCCATTTTGGGATACGATATGGTTCAGATAGAGTTCTCTAGAGCAGTAATAAACAAAAAAACAGTATGGAAAGTATAAACGTCTTGCTGGAACCACGTAATTTGTGGAAAACGAACTAGTACTAGCCTAAAAATATTGTGACCATCGTTTTGTAACGCGCTGCAGTAACGGTTGCAGTGTTCCTCGATCGTTTTGAAAAAGGAATGATCCAATAATACCAGATAACGAAAGTGCACGAATTCTGTGACCTGGGACTATGCAACGGTTTCTCATGTAGCGGAAAAAATAAAAGGACCTACAAAACAATGATCGACGATTCCCGCCCAAACGTTCACTTTCTGAGAGTGCTGTGTATCAGCTTCCAACATCCTAAATGTAAAGGTACTGAAATGATATATTCTTAGGTGCTAAAATCCTAAGATGCTAAAATGGAGGCCGACAGTTTTGAAACCCACATTCTTAGATCATTAAAGTTTCGGATACTAACCAAACTCTTGCTCTGAAGAAATTACAATACACTGATTTTTTTTTTATAAAGAGGCTTTAATTTTTATTTATCATTATTATTCTTACAAGCATGAGTTTAATGAACACAGTAAGGTCCAAAGGGCAAAGCCCAGTGGCTAGATGTGAAAGGCGAGAGAAACGAGTCATGACCAGCTAAATATCCCCTGTCACCGCCTATCATCATCCTGACCGCGACGAGAAACGAAAGTAATCATTTACCGCGGGCAAAACCGCGACGTGGAATGCTTTCTGAACCTATAAAGCACTTGTCCTAACTCACCGACTGATTCATCAACTCCAGTAAAAACTAATGAAGATAATTCGTTGAAATTTTTAGAATGTATTCCTACCACACCGCAGGCGTTCATTAACAAAGGATTTTCCGAAATTCCGGATTCAAAGAGTTAACATTTTAACTCTTTGAAATACACATTTACCTAATTAGGTAAACGTGTATTTTAGATTTTGGCGAATTTCTCGGCAACGAATTGAGATATCGATTTTTTATGTTTTTATATATCAATGTATTTTCATTATACTTACGATTTCTAATCTCTCAGTCTTATTCGAAGCGTTGATTGAAGCGGAACGAAATAGTGGAATAGCATTTTGTACATGCATAGATTTTTAAACATTACCACTTTCTACTCTAAAAATATTGCGGTTGAAGCCGCGACGGTGGAATGTTAGTAATATATTGTCGCGTGTTTTTTTTTCTATAAAATACACTAACAGTTTACGAATGAGATTTAGTACATTATCTCTTTCACTTGTAATCTTAGAGTAACTCACCCAACCATTACTTGTGACGTTACCTTAGTTGCATCGAACCTGCACTCGAAATTCGCTCCTTCACTGACCTCCTCGCAAAATACTTTCGCTGACGTCTCGCGGACTGATTTGCAGAACTCACATTGCAGACTTCATCTCGTCTTCACATTGCAGACTCTCCTGCCGGAACTGATTTTAAACTGGTCTTCCCCGAAGTATTTATATTCCTAGCTTCTTCACCTGTCGGACCGGACCCAACTCGAAGCGTGAGAACGATCGACCGAGCCCTTTCATTCCCATGTATTCCTAACCTTGGTCCGGTAACTCTTCTCACGGAACGAACAACTGTTTAGTGTGTCAATAGGCAATATTACAAAAGACGATTGTCAAACAGACCTGTTACCTTTACTAAAAGGGTTTCTTTTAGCCACTTTCTGGATTCCTTCCATTATTATATGTTCTACTACTTTATTATTAGTTGACAGGAATCCGTTACTCAGGTCCGTTATACCGGTCTTGTTACACAGAATAGGGTAGGTATTAAAAAACAATTTACAAATATATTTCTTGCAAATAAATGTTACAATTATCTATAATCTCCAATAGGCATCTGGCGAGATAGTTTGTAGTTCACTAGGATAATTCCTCCCAACACGTAATTTTCCGGATGAGTGAAGAGCCATCCTTAAGGGACTTCGAGCCTCAGGTAGCGCTTTACCACCTGAAAATCAGTCTAAGAAAACTAGTCCTGATCTAGTAGAAAAGTTTGTTTCAGCACACATTTTAGCTATTTATAATAAAGTTGTCATTCAGTAATGTGCTGCTTGTATTCTGAATGAAGGTCTCCAGAGTAATTGAAAGTTGGACGGAAATATACTACTTGGAGAAAGCAATATTTATATGATTCGTATTTATTGTTATTTATGTGTTACGAACTCATAATTTTTTCTCACGAACCATTCCTTTCCCTTATTTTTAACATCTTCAACCCTGTTTGGCATTCTACGTCCTTCTATATAATGCTTGTAAAAGAAAAAGAAGGCAAATTTTTATTACGTAAAATTAGATCTCTTAATTCCTTCTAACAAATACATACAACTCGCTCAAAAAAATTCATACTCAAAATAAAATTAATTAAATTATAAAATTTGAAAATAAATCTTTTAATATTTTTATTATATTTTGGTGTAAAAAGTAGCAAGTGCATATTACATTCGTGGAAACTAATGGAAGTAACTAATCAGGAAAAATATGTCATAAAATTATTAGAAATAAAAGGAAAAACGGTACAGTAAACTTTTCGATATTGAAATATTCTTAGGGTGAATGATTTTAAACAGTAGTATTTATATTTTAAACAATATTTTAAAGTAGAATGTCTGCTTACTTTGATTTAATTATATTTTTTTATCTTAACCAACTTTCGACTAGGATTATCTAAAACAGTGTTACGAAGTACACAAGTCGAAATCCTTTTGTATACGCGTTTTGCAGGGAACTGATGAACCTGGTTATACGCAACCGTATTTCGTCCATCATGGTAATGAACGTTTTTATTAAAATAAGCTGAATAAACTGTACTCTTAATTACTATTTTAAGAAATTAAGTTTAATTAAAATTACAAGGAAAGATAAAGGAACTGGTTCTAACGTAATAACATTAAAAAACAATAAATGATATTAAATAACCCCGATGTAACGGGAAATACTTAATTTTGTTAGTTAAAATTTAAAACAGAGTACAAACGCAAACGCGCCTTTGTGTATAAATATAAGACTATTAATCCTATATATAAACCGTAAATTAAATAAAACCAAAAATTATACGATCTGAAATTTATGTTTTAACATAAAATTACTCCATATATAACAATATAAATCGCTAAAGCGTTGCGGGTGGGGAGGGAATATTTAGAAACTGAAACCATTACTAATCGAATCGTTTCTACCCGTAACTTCAGTTGTGTAATTTATTTATAGTCACTCATTTTGAAAGCAAAACGAATGAGATACTGGCTGGCATCAATATAAATTTGGTATATGAACGATTTATCAACATTAAATTTAATGTTTGGTATGTAGTATATATATATTTTTTTTTACGCAATTTATAATATAAAATCACATTAAAATTCTTTAATACGGTTATTAATTTTTATTGTTTTTATATTTCAAAAAATAAATACACGGCATAAATTAATAATAAAATGCAGAAATAGATCGTTTCAACCAATAGAATTTCCTTTTTTTAATGGGATTTAACAAAGCCAAACTTATCACGAGTAAAAGAGGGAATAATAAGTAAAGACATATAAATTAAATAGAGGCGAAGGTACTTAAACTAAAAATAAAAAAGTAATTTACATAAAATAATACCCCTCCAGTAAGCTCTGAATGAAATGTTTATAGTTTTGTCGAATACTTCCCAACGTAAAACGATTTTCAAGACGGGTGAAGATTTTTTTCACTAAGTAAGCTTGTCACTAGAATTCCCTTTAAAATGTAAGAAAAATATTTTTTTTAAAGGGTGCAGCCGTTGTGGTGAACTGGTCATCACAAAATTGATTATCAGTAATATACAACGACGTTATAAGTAAGAACATCCCGATTTTGCGTATGATTATACGTTGACTGGACTGTCCCGACCCAAAAGGGGATTGATTCTAGATTGTTCTTTTATCCATTAAATTACCTTATTCTCTATCCCTTTTTTCCCAGTTATGTTGAACGGGATTGAACCGGATGAACGCTGTGTCTACGTTAAGATTAAAGATTCCAAAAGTTAAAATAAATGATGAGCGTTTCTACATTTTCTAACTATTATCCGAGAACTTTAAATCGAACCCATAATAACTGCGCATTAATAAAGAATATAATAAACCTCTCATTTGTTCGGTAAACGGTAATCAAAACACTTTTGAAATCATCCAATATAAATGAACATTAGTACTAAAAACAAATACTTAAGTCATTTGTTTCTTCAGCCCAAGCTGTAGAATTGATTTTTTCCATTTTATACGTATTATCCCGAGAGATGTTGGCCAAATTTAAGGGAATGATTAAAAACATAAAAATAAACAAATACATTCATGCTGACAAATGGCTTATTATGTTTCATTTTCCCTCTAACTGAAATTTTGTTTTTTAAAAAAAAAACCGTTTATCTTAAAAACAAATCGAGATATTTATTTTGTTATTCTGAATCAGTAAATATGTTTGCTTAACATCTCCTCACCTTCTAGGACTTAAATATGTAATGATAATTTATAAAAGATTATTCATATAGAGCATAATTAAATGTAGTTCATTTATTATAAACGATATTATTTACCTGAAGTAATTGAATAATTTTTACATCACTTTACTGAAAATATGCGACAAATCATTTAGATGCATGCAGTGCCAGATTCATGTATAATTTCAGAAATTAAAATTGAAGAACCACGACTAAATAAGTGTGCTCATATTTTGGCATCGAGAAATCAATGCGCGGGGTAGCTTTAGAAAGTCTATTTTCATTTTAGTTTTAGTCGCTGATCTAATCACATTTCCAACTTTGTAACCAATCGGGTTGGTCTAGTTAAATCATCGCAAATCAGCTGATTTCGAAGTCTAGTTCTAAGTTTTAAACTACCCCAGCAAATTATGAATGATTTCAATATTTTATACCTTTCACTAATATCTGTAGTCACTCACCAAACAACTTCCTACAGTCTCCAACTGTCCTCACGGAATGCTTATGACGTCATTTCATACGTTATACAAACACGCCACAATCTCGTTTCTTCACAGACTCGCATAACTCCTCGCTTAAAATGATCTTAACTCATTTTTTATACTCCTATCCTCTTGACCTGCAGAACCAAACCCAAGTTGAAGCGTGACAACGATCGTCCGAGCCCTTACATTTTCCCATGAATTCCTACTCTGTCCAGTAATTCATTTCATGGAATAACATCTGTTTGGGTGTGTCGTTGGCAGTATTACAAAGAACGATTGTTAAACGGACCTGTTAGCCTTAGAAAAAGGATTCCTTTTGGTCCCCTTCTGGATTCCTCCCATTATTATATGTTCCGCTACTTTCTTCTTAATTGGGAGAAATTCGTTACTCAGCTTCATTATAGCGGCTTTCTCGCAGTATTAATACATTTTTTTAAAATATTGACGCGTTTTTTATACTAATCACAAATAATCAGTCTACCGCTAAAGTATCACACAAACGGTATCGGCCAGATTTGCTTCTCTCAGTGTAATGATGTTTATGTAACAGGTAATTCCTGTCATTTACTTAGAGCTGATGCTCTTTACGGGTTAATATCACTTCAATTACGGGAAATTTGGTCTATCTATATACAACAGTACATTCAGTTCACTAAGAAATGGGAAACAGCTCCTTCCTCACATTCCATAATAACCCTGACATGATATCTAACTGATCTTAAGAATCACTTAATCATTTTTGAATGTTTATGTCTCTAGTTATTTACCAAACAATCAACGCTTTATTCTATCTCCGTTTATTATTTTCAAGTCGGGTACAATGTGACGGATTCTTTATATTTATACGTTCGGATAGAAAGAAGAACGTCTTATAAGTAAGAATGATTTATACAAATTGAAGGTATTTTATTAAGATCGATTCATATTTACTCATAATCAGGGAAAAAAAATTGAAACATTTAACTGTCGTCAATTAGCAGAAATAAGATTAATTAGGAAAAAGTTTGAAAATATATGAATTACATTTAATAAATGCTTTATTGTTATGATATTTGCGTAAAGTTATTTTTTGAAAAGAAGGCTAAATTTCTGTGTATACTAATATAATTATTATCATATCAAAAATAAAAGAGTTTTTTTTGTTATTGTACGTAATAACAAGAAAATAAAATCATATTGTTTAATTAACAAAATATATTATAATTTTCAGGTAACAAAATATTAATAATTAGTTTGTAATCACATTATCGAGGGACTTAATTCTTATGGGCTAAGAGTCGCAAAGCGCTAAAAGATTACAATACAATTTTTTTTCTTAGAGAAAATGTTGCTTTTAAAATTGATAAAATATTCCATAAACAAAAATTTCATTAATAATTAACAAAGAAATAAAAATAAAGAAAATACAAATTCGGTCGACGGCAAACGCGAATAAATGTTGACGTATCGTGATGTACACAAATAACATAAACAAATGAGAATTTAATTAATATATAAATAACATACCATATAAACACACACAATATATCAATTTCAGTAAATTAATTAGTAAACAGAAAGAAGTAAGGTAAAAGAGTATGAAACCGGCTGACCGACCGACTGACATAACACAAAACAACACGTTCCAAACGTTAACATTATCATCGTCATCATCATCATCATCATCATCGTCATCACCGATGAGTGTTATGAAATAACGATAACCGCACCACAAATATAATTAGTGCAAACCTATACTAAATTTCTATTTATTATTTTATTGTTTAAACGGCCAACAAAACTGACCGACCGACCAATTAATATTGTGATAAAACAACGATTGATAATTATTAAACAATTTACTAATTGAGATGTTCGTTCGTTCAATTATTTAAATACAATTAATTTATATAAAACAACGTTCACTATAATAAATCAATGTATGTGTACGCAAGCGCTGTTAAAAAATAAATAATAAAGATTTATTTTCATATATTCGTATATATCTTAATAAGTATATTACCAAATAACCACACAAACAAAAGACAATTATTGTATTTCACTATCATAATTAAAATTTTCATTCATTTACAGTCATCTTACCGACATAATTTTTCTAAGCTCCGGCTGCAAGATTTTCGCAGAAAATACTACCCAACAATATCGAATCCTTCTTCTTCTTCAAGCCTAAATGTTTCAACTTAATATCTTAAAGGCTGTATATCTTATTCAGTTTAGCCGATTCCAAAATATCTGCTATAAATCTTGATGCTAAAAGAAACTAAGCGATGTTAATATTCAGTAACCACGCGCTATTATATTTTACAAAAATTATATATATATATATATAAATTTAAAGAAATTAAGAAATTTTATTTGAGTTTTTTAAGTCATGAAATTGTCAATTCTTCACAAACAGTAAAATTTCACTAATATCTTAATTAGATTTCTACAATAATAAATAATAAGTTTAATTCAGTTTTCGTCATGACTGCGAGAAATCTGCAGTGCTGTCAGTATTAAGATATAAACGGGAGGCTCAATTTTGTTTTCTACTATATTATCCAATCAATTGCCAACAATTAGGTTCAACATGTTTTATACAGTTTTCCATTCTTTCTGGCCAGTTTTATCGGCTTTTAAGCATAACATTTTAACATCAGCTATTTTATAAGCAGTATTTTATGACGCTACGTAACTTTTGATTTGTCCCGAAATTAACTCAACTGGGTTGAGTACACATCGATAGGGAGGTAATTGAAGTACGGTTTTACCACTATCTTGCTAACACATCAATTTCATACACAATAAAATTACCTTTAATACGCAAAACTCTTTGCAATAATTGGATCTTAGGTTCGAAAATTGAACACGAGAACAAAAGTGATCGTATGAAAAGATCAAGGGTATTAACAGAACTGCGAAGACAACTTTTGATTACAATTACTTACATGTGACAAATTAATTACACTGTTGTATGTAGATATGGCCGCGTTGTGAATCGGCACTGATACAAGACGCGACTCGGTAGAATCATGACAAAATCACTAACACAAACGCAACGTTTGTTTATTCTGCACTCTACCACCCACCGGGTTGGTTTAGCGGTAAACTCGACATCGCAAATCAGTTGATTTCGAAGTGGAGAGATATAATGTTCAAATCCTAGTAAAGACACTTAGTTTATACGAATTTGAACACTAGATCGTGGATACCGGTGTTCTTTGGTGGTGGGGTTTCAATTAATCATACATTTCAGAAATGTGGTCGGCCTGAGTCTGTACAAGACTACACTTCATTTACATTTATACACATCATCCTCTGAAGTAATACCTTACGGTGGTTCCGTAGGCTAAAAGAAAGAGAGAGATTTTTCCCTTTACAAGCTAACTGAATTCAGGATAGTGTTGTATGTAGACATGGCCGCGTTGTGAGTTGACACATACATAGGACGTGACTCAGATCATAACCAACTATATAACCTAACTGAATACAGTATAGCTGTAGTAATTCTATCTCTTATATTTACATAAGATTACCTTATATTTTTACAGGCCTAACTGCAGTACTTTCTTGGAAAGAGTACTGTTATATATTCTGTCTAAATGATGTTTCTAACTTTACTTCTTACGCAACGAATATATTTAATTATTTACTTATTGGCACTTTGTCACGGCCCATTCTGTCTCTGTAAAATTCTGATGACAAGACCGAAAGAAATGCACCTATGCTGCCTACATACAATTTGTACCAGCAGACTTCAACATCCAAGCGTTATATCTTATATCATTACCGTATATATCTTTTTGTATCGATTGCTGAGGGGACGCCAGCGCCATCAGAGTGTGAGGCTCATTTCTGGCACGATTACACCTGAATCCACCGGGTTGGTTTAGTGCTGAACACGTCTTCCCAAATCAGCTGATCTGGAGGTCAAGCGTTCCAGCGCTCAAGTCATAGTAAAGTTAGTTATTTTTATACGGATTTGAATACTAGGTCGTG
Organism: Lycorma delicatula; assembly: GCF_047948215.1. Taxonomy (NCBI): domain Eukaryota; kingdom Metazoa; phylum Arthropoda; class Insecta; order Hemiptera; family Fulgoridae; genus Lycorma; species Lycorma delicatula. The sequence goes on along the minus strand of NC_134462.1, from coordinate 84,917,484 downwards.
GATACCGGTGGTTGGGTTTCAATTAACCACACATCTCAGGAACTGAATGGTCGAACTGAGACTGTACAAGACTACACTTAATTTACACTCACACATATCATCCTCTGAAGTAATACCTGAACGGTAATTACCGGAGGCTAAACAGGAAAAAGAAGAAGGATTATAACCGTTTAAGCATCAATAGAGATCTCTATTGAAGTTACTCGGTCATAGCGAGTAAATGCTGCCGTTAAATAAGCACAGCTCTTTGCACGAGGGTAAGTGAACCCTGTCAACGGAGGATAGTAAACCCTGAAAATAGACCTACTAAATTGAAGGCGCCGTAATGTGACTGATATAGATATCAATTAAATATAAGTTTAAAGGCTATAAAATTGTGAATAGAATACCTAATTAAAGAGAGAATTTTACATATTCTATTTATATTACTTTAATTTCCCTCAATATTTATTATTTAGTAAAGCCAAGCAGGAAATCGAAGTATCATGAAAAGCATTTTTCTGTAATAATCTGATAAGATAAAATTATTTGTACTTCATAATTTTTCAATACTATTGCATTATTTCAGTACCACCCTTATCGAATGGAGAAGGCTGATACAGTAAACAGACTGAAGTCGTATAATCTTGAAATGATGCTACCCGAATATTTACTGAAGAATTCATTGAAACGAATCATATTACAATGATCTACACAGAAAAGATAAATTAAATCTTTGTCGTACAGGCTACGTACAAATAAGTGTACAAATAATATATATATAACACCTCATATATATATTTATAGTCTAATTTTCAAATTAAATACAAAGGACTGAAGAATGTTGGTCAGGAGAGGCACGGGAGCATTTCTTAACAAGTGTGCGAAGGTATACCAGGGGTCTTTACATTTCAGTCGACCTGTACAATTTTATTTTACAAACTATTCTCCATCACGCTTAAACACATCGATAATAACCTGTATTCATTTACGTTTGCCAATCGCATGAATAATTCAATTCGTTTCCAATATACTCAAAATTTACTTTATGTGCATAGTTAATTGTAACTGCAATCATCATCGTGTCTTATGATGATTTAATGAGCAACACCTCTCGCCCAAATACTAGGTCAAATATCATAAATTAGAAAAAGACCTCGAAAATATCTTCATTAAAAAAAAAGGTACTATAAATACAATTTGGGAAAACCAAATACACGTAGATGACAACAAAATGTGGAAATAACAGGTCAAGAAAAATAATTATCTTGTAACAAGACATCGTCAGAAGAGTAAGGTAAGGAAAGTAATATGGAGAAAACAAAAATAGGAAACAAGACATTCTGTACAGGAAAAGATTCATCAAAAGGAATGCAAAATTGAACCATAAAAGAATGGCTCATCTTATAGTGACATATATTTCTGAGATATGGAAACCGACCAATTTTATCTACAAACCGCTGCAAATTACTTGAAAGAAAAATTTTAAGTCAAATTTACGGAACAATCAAATAATGAAGAATTAGAAAAGTTCAACTTATTCTCGAGGAGCCTAAAATATGAGGAAAAATCTCATATATCCCTGTATGTAAAAAATTAGATTAAACCTACGGCCTTTCGTTTAAATATAATGAACAAGAACCTACAAAGGAGCAAATTATACACCTACAATTAGGAATTATCTGAACGATTAGGAAAGCTGACCTCGAGTGAAATAAAAAATAAGAGGAGGATAATGACGAATAGGTGGAAAAAGCTCAAAAGGAATAGGAATTCCTTTTGAGCTTTCAAAAGGAATTTGAACCTTTTCATCTTTCAGTTAGGAAACTGAAAGATGAAAAGAGAATCGATCCATCAGAAATATCAAAATAATTATGAGCGGAAAAGATTACTTTGGAATACAAAGATGTGTCTATAATAGATGCACTCGTGAACCCACCAGTTCACGAGTTTTAATATGATAGAAGAATTTACGTGGTTCATGACAAGGAAAATAGATTAAAAAATGGGAAAAGAGAAATTAAAATAGCAAATAAATGAGAAATTGGTCTTGTAAACGGATCGATGAATATATAACTACAGTAATAGAATAAATAGTAGTACGTAGGAAAAAAATAACTTTATCTTAACATGCAGGAACCCATTATAAAGTTACTCCCATTTTACATTACACATTTATTCGTTGAAAAGCATGACGAAATATTTTATACTTTTAAAAAATATGAATGATTTACTTTTAAACTACATGAAAATTGTTCTTCCCGAAGATCTAATCCGGTTTCTTCACTATTGGATTTACCAGTGGGACTGTTCTTTCTGAATACATTAAGAGTTTTTACGTATCTATTTCTAGGTGGTGATTGGTAAAAATCTTTGTGATGTGTGTAATGCCTCGATAAGTTCTTTGCATCTTTGGGTAACACGCTAAATATTTTGTACAGATCGGACTCAACTACATATTAACTAAACAAGCATTTGGAAAAATATAGTTATAAGAAAAGACAGACTTATTAAGACGGCCACATATTAAGGCATCCTGGAATAGTCGCTTTAATACTGGAGGGACAGGTAGAAGGAAAAGATTGTGCAGGCAGGCAGCGTTTGGAATGCGTAAAACAAATTGTTAGGGGGGGTGTAGGATGTATATCGAAATGAAATGACTGGCACTAGATAGGGAATCTTGGAGAGCTGTATCAAACCAGTCAAATGACTGACGACAAATAAAAATATTAACTAAACAGAAATTACATATGACAATATTACTATTATAATATAATCCATTGAAGTATAGCTCCGAAAGATCCTCTGAAAGGATAGTTTAATGCAAGTCGTATATAACCGGAATATATGGTTTTCGTCGAGTGAGTAGATAAGTGAGCTACTACTCATTTTACGTACCCAGTGGACAACATGCTCTTTACAATAATAGATTAGTAACCGACTTTAATTCTATTTCCTTTTTTAAATAATTATATAATACTTCCATAAAATATACCAAAAATAAATTACCTGAAATGTTACATCGTTTATTCAAGGTTATCATAAATACCGAAAATATAAATATGTAATAAAGATTGACAAAATTAATTATAGTGCAGGCGCAGATACAACAAATTAAAAAAAAGAGAAGATAGTTAACAAATTATTATTCAAAATAGTTTAAAAATTAAATAGGAATTAAACAAAAACAATATAACAAAAAATGCAATGAGATTTTAGCAAATTAAAAAAAATTAATATACCTATACGATTAAAAAATATTTATATATATATTTACCACATTCTTAGTTTCCATACAAGTAATTGCAAATTATAAATGTCACAGATGATTCGTAAAAAGTAATTAAAAATAATTCCTTTAGAAGACAAGCAATAATATTTATGTTGGTATTTTTTAATTTATTTTTACTAATAAAAAAAACATAGGATAAAAACGTATATACATAATTATATGACACATAATTCCTAAATAGAAAAAAAAGGTTCATATTGGAAAAAATAATTAATATTTTCCCCTAGTATTGGAAGAGAATGATGAATGTTTAAATTAAAGCGGATATGAAATCTACGTATAAAATTCAATTTCGCTAATACAGTTCTTTTTTTTTTTTGGTGGGGAGAATCAGTAATTAAAATACTAATAATGATAAAACCGTAATTAAGTAATATTTCACGTGGTGTTATTTCATTTTTTCTTTTTTGAAACAAGAGTATAATAAAGTTTTTAGAAAAGTAATAAAAAAATACTTAGGTTTTAAATGAGATTAAAATTTTATTGGAAGTAATGAAAAACTGAAAATACATATATAAATATATATTTATAAAATATCGCAGATTGTAATTAACAAACAGCATACAAAAGTTTAATTAAATCACATTATGTTTAACGTACGAAAAAAGTTTTCCCTTTTACAAATGAATAAAATTACAGTAATATTATACAAAATTTGATAATGTTAAACAAACATTAATTAAACTAACACGCGCTCAGAAAAGCATAGTCGTGCAATATACAAGGATTATTCAATAATTAAAGATATAAATAGCTGTAGAAGCAAAACATTTAGTAAGAGGGTTATACTTTCAGAACAGAAAGCTGGTGTATCCTGCGATGACTATTCATCAGCTGTTTCAGAATAATTGTTTTGTTTAGTACTACCAAATCTCATTTTACGATGGCGAGTCCTCTTGAAGTTTGCGAATTAGTTGAACGGCGTGTAAGGATCCGTTTTTTAGCTTTCCGAAGGTGAAAACCCGGTTAACATTTACTCTCGTACGACCAAACAACACGGAACATCGAGAAATTGGGCGGGAAGTACTAACTCATCCTTCGTACAGTCATGGGTCGGACATGTCGGATTTCAATTTATTTGGACCGCTCAAGCAGGTTCTATGCGGTAAGAAGTTTTATGACGATGACCTACATCAAAGAAAAAATGTGTTAAATCGGTCCCTACAACAAACCAAAGATTTCTTTGCAGCAGGCAAAAACAAGCTGATTTAGAGATATGGAGCACGGGTATTAACTTTCCTGGAAAATGAAAAAATGTCGCATCGAATAAATAAACCGTTTTAGATCCAGTGCAATTTGTCTTTAATTTTTTAATGACCTCTAGTTATTGAGGAAAGTAAGCTTAATACATTGCACTATAATCTGGGAATAAAAGAAGAAATAACTGTTGGCTTTGTAACAGTTTATTTAATTATTTAAATATAAATTATTTAATGAAATCTAGCAACGTTATGCATTAAAAATTCCTAAAATCTGTAACGCTTAATGAGGGCCATTAATATTTTAAACCTAAGGTGTTCAAATAATGGAAACGGCATGCCTGTTATTAATTAATTCTACTATCAGAACAAGATTTACAGAAACTGAAACTTAAATTTTCAAAAATTAGTTTTAGGATAATTTTCGAAAAAACTAGGTAAAACATAATGTACAATTTTCTTTTTAATAAAAAAAAATGTTCTCTTTATTAAATTCAAGAAAAACGTTCACTTAATTCTTAAATTATATTATAAAATCATAACAATATTAAAAATAAAACAGGCATAAACGTCGCAGTTTGACCTAGGAAAAGGTAACGGTAGAATAATGATTTATATATATATACGTGTGTGTGTGTGTGTGTGTGTGTGTGTGTGTGTGCGCTTGTTGAAGATATGATCAAAAATGCTCTGGTAGACGATAAATAGATTGGAATAAGAGGAAAGAAAAGGAATTGTATACGATACTAAGATGACACACTATTCTTCGGAGATAAAGGAAAGTATATACAACACGTGAATTCAAAATTAGGTAATATTATAATATAATACAGTATGAAAATGAATAACTAATTAAGGATAATTAAATTAAGAAAGACTTATGTGGATAAGAAATAATAAACCACCGAATATCTACTCAAAAGAGGGAAACCTGAAAAAGTAAATAGTAAAGGTACTTAGGAAGAAAATCACAAAAGTGAAAACGAAATAAAAAACTACGGGAACTATCAAATTATCGAAACTTTAGCTGGGAATAGAAAGATTGGAAACAGTCATCCGTGTAAAGGACTTGTTTCACGACAGATAATTACAGTAGCAAGTAATGAAAAGCATAACTTTACTCTAATTTACCTATTTTCAAATTAAAAAGTTCAAAGTATTAAATTTTTACAACCGAAACCAATCTTCTTTTTTTTTGTTCAGAGGTGGAGGAATCTCATTTAAGGAAGAAGTGTCGGGCTCGCTAACAAGTGCCGCAAGATGTTATGAAGTGCGTATGTGTGCCTGCGCCCTACCGACTAAACCTCCACCCCTTTCTGGTATCGCTCTTATAGCATTTCGTCAGGAAAGGGGGTAATGCGCTTTCAGAGGCAGGGAATGGAATGCCCACAACCTCATTGCTCCTAGGCGACCCCCACACGCTCCGCGGCCTCCGTAATCGCTCAACCGAAGGCCTATCCGCCCCCGCACCATCCTACGCCTCGTGAGAATACGTGACTCCTCCCACAATGTGAGGTCATCCATGATTGTCTTCGTGTAGGCTGCAATCGCCTTCCAATTTCCTTCCTCATTACCTGACAAAATGCTCTGCAGATCTTCAGGCAGGAACATGTTGTCTCTATCAAGCGTATATACCTCTTCTGTCGCAGTTTTATATCTCCGGTAGAGGAAAAATATGTGATAAGGAGTCTCCTCCTCATCAAAAAAAAATTCGAAGAGTGTGCGCGGTAATAATCGAGCCTACGAGCGATGAGTGTGTGACTGGAACATTCCATTTTACGATGGTGCTCTAGTCTGCGGTTAAATACGAGAAGCCGTTTGGTGAGTTAGTTCTCAACATGGGACAAATTAATTAAAAACAACAGGGGACAACGAATAAAAGTTAAGTAAAATCAGAACTCTTTATACTGTATATACAGGTGATTATCTCGTTAATCACCTGTATATTAGGATACCGAGGTGGTCATTTTACTGGTTTACTGGATTTACATCAATTTTATCAGAATTAAATTCTCTCCAAAGTTAACTAGCAATTGATCTTTGTTTATTGGTAAATTATCAAAGTTATTTTACTCCAAACCTAAATAAGTGTATTTTCCGACAAAATATTTTCATGTTTTACCTCGTTTTTCATAAAACCTAAGTGAGATAGAGGTCTGGGATCACTTTTATTCAATTTATTAGATCGTAAATCATACGGAAACACTAAATTTACCTATCGATTTGCACCCCAAAAATTTTAGTACGGTTTTATTTCACAGATTGAGCAGAAAGCAAGTCTAAATGTTTCGCGAGCCGAACTCGATAACGAATCGTTTTCAGACCTATTGTTATACGAATGTTTCTTCTTATTTTTGGCTATAGATTCATCTCCCGAGAGTATGCCGTACAATTTGGAGTCATCCCGTATATAGAATTGAGAAAAAAAACGTATTAAAAAAGTACCCACGGACCAAAACATATTAATTTTAGAAAATTAACAAATGTTGAAATTTTGATTTTCTCAATCATTGTACGTGACACACTGGTAACGTTTTAAAAAATCCTGACCAAAAATCATATGATTTTCTACCTCTTAAAATATTTGATTTTTTGTTTTAATATGCGTTTTTTCCTCCTTAATAGAAATAATGTTTACATTGCGTTATCACAAAAAGGGGTTCACTAATTTTTTTCACTACTCTTAAAGGATTTTTTATGACAATAACGTTTTTAAAAATAAAATCTGAGGTACATGAGCTAAGTCAGATGTTTTGGTAAGTGAAATGTTTTTATTATACAGCCAATTTTTGTGATTTAACATGAATCCATTGAAAGTTTTACTAGTAGATCGAACATCACCTGAATTTCAGTGGTTTGGCGAATTGATACGAACATTTGGTTCGATGAAGAAGGCAATCGGAAACCGCTTCAATCCTCACTTAACTTTTCCTAGAGTGAAAAGTATTACACTTTTAACTCCTGGGAAAAGTTATGAAATTTTGAATGGGAAAGGGACTGCTGTCAAATATGCCATTCTAAACTACAGCTATTTGGTTACTACGCTTAACGTACAATGATATATTGAAGTAATTCCTATTACAGGCAGAAATGGCTGCGAATAACATTTGTTAGAAACATAACACTAAAAACCGGAAAAATTTAAATACGGCTAGCTGTTTAAAACCGTTTGGAAGATTATACATTTTTTATATTACATTCAAGCCAGAAAATTGCTAAAAACCGCAATTTATTAAACTTAAAATCTAAGTTTGAATTAAAACTAAGAGCATATCAGTGTACAGCTAATTTTAATAACTTTCGTTAAAATCGGATAAAGCGTTCAGAAGTGATGACCGAACAAACACAAACTTCCACTTTAATAAATCAGAATGTCCATGTGCATGAGTGTATGTATGAACCGATGTCTATGTAAAAATCAAGAAAGAATCGCTCGGTCAATATGAATGACTCTTCAACTTAAACTTATACTGAAATTTTACAATTAATTTAACCGTAAATCTGACCAAATTACTTCATTACATGATTAACTATACAACTTAAACGAAAGTGGTTCATGCTAATTTACAGGACCCTTTTTTTTACAATATTTTGAATCAGTAACTAAATCAGGCTCCGTTAAAAAGATACGTAATTCCCACGAGTGAAATTTATAAAAAAAAGAGGGAATTTTATTACAGAATATCATTTCTAAAAATCGGGTAAACGGTCGAAATATACCAGTTAAATAGAAAATTCTATTCTACCATTATCTTTTTATATCGGCAACTGATGTAATTTTATGTACCTATGTTTGATGAACGCTATCTGTGTACTACAAGTTTAATTAAAATTATATCCGTGAGTAATTGCTGAATAGACGCGTTTTATTGTCACGTTATCTTTGCGTTCCATATAAAACTAAAACAAAAGGGCTTTGTTTATTTCAATTTTAGCAAATTATCTCTATTCATAAATGTTTTAATGTTAAGGGAATACACATGATGGACATAAAAACTGTTTTAACCAGACTCGAAGAACAGAATTATTTTAACTAGACGTAAACATTAAACGTACATTGAAATCTTAACAAAATTTCTTATTTCTTAACTTACTAAGTCGCCCCATTTTGAAGAAAAATAGATTTTGGCATTTATTCGCTTAAAATGCGCTTTATCAAAAATTAAAATTTTCACATTTTGGTAAAAGATTTGTTTTACTTTAACTCGCAGTATGCATTTTAGCAAAAAAATGTTAAATAATAAGTAGTTAAAATTTATTCTATAAAAATTACAAAAAGCTATTAAATCCTAATACTGTTACTGCAAGCATTCGAATTAAAACATAATTACTGATATATCGGGTGTTTAAAAAACAAAGCACCCTCAAATAACTTTCCAACTGTTACGTAAAAGATTTTAAACTTAACAAATGCTCCTACATCAAAACGATCCATTTTTTCAGTATGAGACTACTGAATATTAGAGGCCCCCCATGGAGGGCGACTCAAATTTACCGTTTTCAACGATATTGTTAAACTAAAATTTTGACCTAAAAAGATCATTAAATATTGAGGGCATTTAATATTTTTCACAGCTAGTTTCAAAGGTGGCCAACAGTACATCACAAGTACTGAACTCATACCAAAAAATACATACTTCCGACGTTGGAAAATTTATTTAATCAAATTTTTCTATGTTTACTGTTGAAAAGATATTTAAAGATTGCCACACTAGGATTGCACTCTAAAAAAAGCTTTCCTTTCTACAGAGATTAACAAGTAAGACTTTTAATATACGGTATTAAACATATAATATATATGTTTATACTATTATTATTATTATTATGCTTTTACGGCCAACATGGGACCACTTAAGTCAATTTTAGTTGGATCTTTTCTGAGAAAAGCGTGTTATTTTACTCTTCCGAGTTGCCCAGTATTTCTTCATCCGTAAACACCCTCTTCGTTGTATTTTGTCGTTTGTCTGTCTTTTGTTTAAATCTAACGCTTTTGTCTTTTAGCTTTGTAATTTTTCCAGTTTTAATCTATAGGCCAGTCAGGGAAATTCCCAATTCTTTCATATCTTCTCTAATTTCTTTGGTCCATCTCCTACTTCTAGCTTTTGGAACCACAGCTTTTCAATGATATTTCTTGACAGCCTTATTTCCGGTGTCCTTATGAGATGACCAAAGAAAGAGATTCTTTTTTTCCGCATAGTATCAGTAACAGGCTCTATTTCTCGATACACCACCTCATTTGGCACAATCCACCATCGGCCTTCTTTTTGGTGTTTTTTATTGATGCACGTTCTGATAATTCTCCTCTCTATTTTCAGAATTTTATCAATTCGGTTTTTCTGAGTGATTTTGAAAAGGGTCTCGCTTCCGTAGGTGACTTCTGGCTGAACTACAGTTTTATAATGTTTAAGTTTTGTTTTAGCAGAAAGGCATTTTTTGTTATATGTTGACCAAGTTAATTTTTGGGATTTAATCATTTTATTTGTCCTGTTTTGCCATGTCACTTTTTCATTTAAATTTTAAGTTATTATTTCCCCTAGATATTTAAATTGTTTTACTATTTTAATTTTCTGATTGTTTACTGTAATGTGGTCTATTATCAGAGGATCTATGGCCATTAGTTCAGTTTTTTCGAAAGAGATATGAAGCCCTATCTTTTGTGCTAGGTTTTGAAGGCTCATGATTTGTGTTTTGGTTTCATGAATTACTATTATATAAAGAGGAAGAGGGGTTTTTTTTTGTTTGGGATAAAAAAGTACCCGATCTATCACAACTAAATTTTTACCCGTGTTTCTTGACATAACTGAGGTTTTTGGATATATTTCATTTGGAAAAAAAATATACATATACATACGTAGTAAAAATTTTAATGAATTGAATTAATGAACTGCGAACAGGGTTTGAGCTGAATGATTCCAAACAAGGGAATGAATAATATACATAATAATAGAATTAAATTTACATTAAATAATCTATATATTCGATTAAAAAAAAAAAAAGCAAAGAAGAGGAAGAGGGTTTTTGTTTGTTCGGAATGAACAAAAAAACTACCCGATCTTTCGCAACTAAATTTTTACCCATGTTTCTTGGCATAACTGAGAAGGTTTATGGACATACTTCATCTCGAAAAATTTCTTACATATATAAAACGTAGTAATGAAGATTTACAGGTTGAAGCACAAACTTTAATGAAGTGAACTAAACTTTATTAAAGTGAATTAAAGCTCTGTGTGAGCTTGGGTTCAACTAATTGATTGTGAACATCTAAAACCTAATTTCTAGATTTTTTCTGATTTTCACCGCGAGTTTCAAAGATTAAAACTGATTTTTGAAACCCTGTTACTTTTTTTAATTTCTCTGTAAAAAATAAAGAAATCAACCTTATTTTTTGTGAGTATACTTTCACGTCAGTAAAATAAATTTCTAGATATTTGAAATTCGACCTTAAAAGGGGATGAAGAAAGATAAAAAAGTTTTGAACATGATTGTAGATTTTCCTAATCTCGATTATAATAAATGAGAGATATTCAGTAGGGTTGGGTTTGCGAATACACTTTAGATAAATATTTAAAAACCATTTTCGGGTTTTTTTAAATTTCGATATTCTTAAGGGTTGCGAAGGTATACGGCGCAGTAGCTTAATTGCCAACGTTACTGTATGTGTAACCGGAGTCAGGTGCAATGGACCTGTTGCCTTTACTAAAAGTTTCTTTTAGTCCCTTTCTGGATTCCTCCCATTGGTATATTTTCTACTATTTTCTTCTTAATCGGAAAGAATCCGTTCCTCAGGTCCGTTATACCAGTCTTGTTACGATATGATAAAAATATGCTCTTATATTATAAATATGCTCTATTATAAAAAAGTATAATAAACTCTTAAACAGAAGGTTGAAAAATAAATTGTATAAGGCACATGAAAATAGTAATTTTAAGAGATGAAACACAGGCTTTGGAGGACATTAAAACAGAACATGATATTAAAATTAAAGCTAAGAAAACAAAAGTAATGATAGAAAACAATACGCCGACGAATGTCTATAAGACAGAACTGAATGAAGACAGAATGTCTATAAGAAGGAAGAACTGAACAGTTACGTATTTTAGTAAAATAAAAAAATTAATTTTGATATAAAAACCACTCATGACATTGCACAAAATCAGGATCAAAAATTTCTTAAAATGCTATTTTATAAGACTGTTTTATCAGAGTCGCTTTGATAAATTATTTGTTTCTTGTTTTATTAAATAAAAAAGTAGGAACAGTAGCTTTCTTGGGGGAGGGGACAGATCCCTATAAATTACCTTCCCAGATTCATGCGTCACATATAATACTATATATAACTAAAGCTAAACCGGTAAAAGAATTAGGATGAAAAGCTATTATGATGTTTCGTCATAAAATCGGGTATTGCGAAAAAGAAAATTCTGACAGACATCGGTTAGATTCGTTCTACAATTAACTTTAAACATTACGTTCGTCAAATATTTTAAACACGTACAAAACTTAACATTTAGGTATACAAAACTTAAACTTGATCACTTCATGTTATGTCAATTGGTCAGCAAAATATCAGTCAGCTCGGTCGAACTTTGTGTTGCGTTCATTACATGGACATTGAACGGTCGTGCTGTTACTGCTCTGTTGTTTACGATTTTGAAATAAATAATAAAATGCATCGGTGTACCGTTTATCGCATCACATCTCATGTCAGCACTTTTTGTTGTTAAAATCCGGTTACAAATTGTTTCAAATATTGGTATAACTAACTGCGGTAACGGCAGGCAACGTACGGTGAAGAGCGACGAGAAGGGAGAGGACGCGTCGCGCGGCGCGGCTCTCTGCCTGGCACTGAATGTAAATGCAGCGGATTCCTGTTACCTCGCTCTCTTTTTATTTCACAAAACCAACAATAATGATTATTAGTCATTGTTAATACACATAAAACCACCATTTAATTTACTTCACACGTGAATACACTATAAGGTTGCATTACAAACTAAACATCATTATTTAACAAGTGTATTTATAAATACTTAAAGTTTAATTTTATTTCGCTTAATAAATAAAATAATATAGTCTACTTTAAAGAAATCTATACAAAAAAAAGCGGCAGGAAATTAAACTGCTGATGTAAAAAATTCACGCATTCGAAAGAACTTATCCTTTAAGTTAAACTTGTCTGTTGCCACGACTTCACCGGTGCTGATTTTAAAATAATTTCCAGTGGAAGTCAGACTGAAGAGTTGATGACTTTATTGGCTACTTCCATAGGTCATACGGCGTGGATGGAAACGGTTTTCCTTATAAAAACCTGAACATGTTTACAGAAACAAACAAATTAATCGGAGAAATTTCTATTCAGGTACGTATATGATCAACACGAAATCCTTGCTTTCACTTCGTTCTCTCTAGTGATTGCGAGCAGAATGGATGCCTATCGCCTTGAGGAAACTACTTTCTTTTAAGGGAAGAACAACCAGAAAAGTTATTACCGTAAGTTGGTCAGGAACAAAGGTTCTACAGCACAAAGTAATAGGGAATTAATAAATCCGCACAAATGGATTATTTCATCAAATTATATTAAAATATAATTTTTTATAAGAAATGGAGAAAGGATATTGTAACAAGCCCGGTATAACGGACCTGAGTAACGGATCCCCCTGCCAATTAAGAAGAAAGTAATAGAAATTAACAATAAAGTAATTCAGAAGGGATCCTTTTTCTAAGTCTAACAGGTCCGTTTAACAATCCGTTCTTGCCCACGACATAACTGCAACAGCTGTTGTTTGAGAGAAGGCTCACCGGACCAGGATAGGAATTTATGGGAAAATGTAAGAACGAGGACGATAATTCTCACGCTTCAACAGTAAAGGAATCTGGATTTGGTTCTGCAGGTCAGGAGGGATACGAGTATAAATACTCCAGGACCAGCGATTTAAAATCAGTATTAGGCGACGTTTATGAAGCGAGTATAAGCGTAGTGTTCAACGTGATTTTGAGGCGGCGTGCAGTAAAACAACATGTGAAGTGACGTCACGAGCATTCCGGTGTGGACAGTAGGTGAATGCTGGAAGTTGTTCGGTGAGTTACAATTAGTGAAAGGAATAAAGTATTAAATTCATTCCTAAAAATGTTAGGGTAGTTCTATGTTAAACAGGAAAGATATTTGTAGTGAAAGAACTTTATAACTGTCTTATCTATTGTATTATTGTAGTTAATAAAAGCCTAGTTGTTAAAAGTGTTAAGATTAGCGGTCATTATCTCTTTCGTCAATGGAACTGAATTCTGGTTTTTATGTTTTAACTGCCTGTAAATAAACCCTGTCCTTACCTGAAATTTTATTTTCTATGTTATTAATGGATTATTATTATTATTGATGTTTGGTACTATTATTATTTTTGTTGTTTTTATTACATTATTATTATTTATTAACGATTATTGTTATTGATTTGCCTGATTTTATTTATGTTCTTAAACTAATAAATTGCATTTATAAAAACAATTTTAATTGTTAGTTTCTCAATATCCTGATCGAGCCGGAAACGCGCGGCAGTACATTTAAGTTAAAAAGGGATTACATAAAAAGAGGGAAAAACAATATTCCTACTTTAACCACAACTCCACATACAAATATTAAAAAAACAAATTTCTAAATTCACCACTAAACAGATATAAAGATACGATTAAAATAAAGAGAATAACTAAAAATAAGATATATAATAAAACAAATCAAGGTTGAATTGTAAAAAAACGCTCCTCCATAAAAAAATCATTCGATTAATCCAAAACATATACAGTTTTTAGAAATCTTAATAAAATCTCGCTAAAAAAACTTTCTCCGTAATGCCGCAAAACGTACACCTCAATGAGGATCAAAATACCCGAGTATTGTATGGTGAACATGGTGATTCGTCATCTGGTGAAGATGAATGAGCATGTTCACCAGGTTAACGGACCAGCATGGTCATCCATCCGTTAGCCTGTATGATTCAAGCGCAGCCGACTTCACGGCTTCTATCCCGCACAGACGACCACCAAGGCAATACAGTTAGTTTCTAAATGTGTTGTAGTTTATTTCCAACTAGAGTTAATAATCGCTCACTTCGCCCAAAAGTCTCTCAAGCAAAATTTTAACAGCTATATACGATCAGAACATAGTTCTGTACAACCCTCTGTGTTCATTCAGAGGGCAACCTTGGATTACTTGTTTAGTCGGGTATATAGTTTTGTAATTTTCAGTCCCTTTTTAAATAGATCGTACCTTTCATATCAACTATCTCTTTCTCGAAAAATTTGATCTTATCTATCACGCCTTGTTCTGTAGGTTTTGAGCAATCGTCTACAGGATTTTTGTTAAAAATATGACACAATGGGCTGCCTTCAAATTTATCCAGTATAGCAAACAGCTCTGTCCACATAACTACCCGGAAATAAATTTCTACTCATCGGCTCAATAAAAAACCATTCTCTTGGCTGAGGAACTTAAAGGGTAAATTCGAATTTCCTTCTCTCTCCTAAATTGTGCAACTCTGTTTATCAATTATCCTGAAAAGTATTTGGCTTAAAGTAAAATATATTTTCTTAAAATAAAATGTACAGCTTGCTAAGTAAAAAAGCAACTGTTTTCTCATACCAAAGATGCTCTTAGAAAACTTTGACCGGTCTTTATTTAAGCTGTCCTTTTCAAAAAACAAAAACAAAACAGTAATTCATTTTTATTGAATTACGTCAATCGTCATCATCTCTCACTTTTCGGTTGAACCTACGGAACCACCGTAAGGTATTACTTCAGGGGATGATATGTATGAATGAATGTAAATGAAGTTTAGTCTTGTACAGTCTCAGGTCGACCATTCCTGAGATATGTGGTTAATTGAAACCCAACCACCAAAGAACATCGGTATCCATTATCTAGTATTCAAATCCGTATAAAAGTAATTGCTTCTACCAGGATTTCAAACTTAAAAATCGAAATCAGTTGATTTGCGATGACGAGTTTAACCACTACACCAATCGCCTTTATCTTCTTCTTTTTCCTGTTTAGCCTCCGATAATTACCGTTCAGAAAATACTTCATAGGATGGATGGGGATCGTCTTCATCTGCCGTATCCTATCTCCACACACCCACACATACACACACACACACACACACACAGAGAGAGAGAAAGAGAGAGGGACACTATATATATATATATATAAAGTATAATATTAAATATTATAAGAGTACATTATAATATTAATGTAACAACACACTTAAACATAAGTTAATAGTTAACAATATTACATAATATATTCAATAAAATGTGTTATGTTAAATATTTGTAATATTTAACTATTTGTAAATAATTAGAACGTATATATTATACGTTCGATATTATATATTTACAATAAATATAATACTTATATAAATTTGGTGTGTAATTCCCAATTATTACTTTTTTTTTAACTATGTAAATGATATAACTTCTTAATATCTAACAGTAGTAGTGTCTGCTATATACAGAGATGCGCGTCATATTGTGGCTTCTTCTCCAAGTTAAAAACCAGAACAGATGCTGCATGATAACAAGAGAATTGTATACAATCGACGGAACAAGATTTAATTTTTTTTTAATTCCAATGTCATTTGTATATTTTGCTTATTTAATTTATTAATAGAGAAGTAAATAATTAATTATTCACCTATTACAGTTATGACAAAAAACCGAAATCTAAAAATAATAATAATAATACAAGTAGTAAAAAGATAGTTACGAAAGACATTCATAAATTTATGTAAAAATAAGTAAAAAAAAAAAAAAAAAAACTTACAACACGTAGTATTAATCACGATGTTAGGCAGACTATCTGTAAAAAAAAAAAATAAGTCCGATACATTATCAATAGTAAAGTAATATTCTAAAAAAAATTAAAAATGTACAATACATAATAAATGGCATGAAGCCTGAACTTGAATTCTAAACCGTAATGAGGTATCTTCTTTTAAAATTCAGTTAAGTCATGTAGTAGTATTATATAGAGAAATTTTAAAAAGCAAGCAGACTGTTTTTCTCCAAACCTAACTAACTAAAACTAAAGTTCAGGATACGACTGTTTTTGAGTTTCTTTGCTATTTCAGTCTGCTTGCTTGCATACCTTCACCCACGCTCGACTGTTGTTTTCCAGTTACAGCCGAGTATGGAGGTGAATATATAGTGTCGCGTGTTCACGGCTCGACCAGGATATTGACAGTCTAACTACTACAAACTTTTATACAAATACAATTTATTAATCTAAGAACATTGGAAAACATAAATAAATAATAATAATAATGACAATAATAATAGTAATAATAGACGACAATAATAATAACAGTGAATAAATGACATACAGAATATTTCAAATTAGGAGAAGACTTCTTCAAAGATATTTAAATCAAAAAAATCAGAATACAGTCCAATTGACTGAAGACATTATATTTCCGCTAATATTCTATTAACATGATTAGAAAAGTCTAAAGTTCATACAATTCATTCTCCGTACGTATTTTTCCTTTTACAATAAAACTACTCTACACTTCATGAATGAATTTAAGACTTTCACTATTATCTATCAATAAATCACCGAACCACTTCCTGCATTCAACCGCTGTCTACACTGGAATTCTTGTGACGTACTCTTCGCTCGTTACCAAAGGTGACTGACAACGTCGTCACACAATCTCGACGAACACGGACTCGCACAAACTACCCTTTTAATACTCACTTTATTGGTACTGCAATATTTGTATCCTCTGGCCAGCAAAGCCAGTACCCGCCTAAATCCTTAACTGTTGAAGCGTAATAATTTCAACGTCTGCGCCCTTACATTTTCCCATAAATTCCTATTCCGGGCAGGTAACCCTTCTAGTCGAACACCAGCTGTTGGAGGTGTGCCTATTGTTAGTACTTATAAAAAAACAGACTGTTAAATGGACCTTTTAGTCTGAGAAAAGTATCCCTTTTAGTTCCCTTCTAGACTCCTATCATTATTATTTTCTCATACTTTCTTCTTAATTGGAAAGAATCCGTTACTCAGGTCCGTTATACTGATCTTATTACAATAGATTAGCAACGGTAATCACTGCTACCGGTTTGCCAATCATGACGCAGGTGTCGACGTAGTGCAATGTAAGTGTAAATGTACCGGTAAATATGAAGTTTTTAATAAACTCAGGTCCACCGCTACTAAAACGTTTAAATAACTGAAACCTAACCACTAAAGAGTATCGGTATCCACAGTCTAGCTATCAGATTCCATATAAAAGCAACTGCCTTTACAAGGACTCGAACCTTAGCACTACCGAAATCAGCTGGGTTTTTCAATAACGAGTTTAACCACTAGACTAACCCGGCGGATTAAATAGCAAGCAGATTAATCGGCAATAATTGCTATATTAAAATGCTTAAAAAAATATAATATTTTATATTACAATGTAATTGAAGTATATTTACAAAAAAAAAGGTTTTATAACAAAAAAACATTCTTTATTTAAAATATAAATATAAAAAAAATAAAAAGAAAAAATATTACACATTTTAAAAGTTGGCATAAATTTTTAATAAATAAAGCTTTACGCATGCCACTACTAGTCATAAATTCTGTAACATACAACAATAATAAATAAATGCTAATTTAAAAAAAAAGTTAATAATAAAGAAGCCTATCTTCATAAAATATTATATACCACGGACATTAATTCAATTTTAAAATGACTAATGATGATGCCATGTCATTTAACACAATATAAAAGTGAAAATATGTACTATAAAAAAAAATCAATTGTCACATCTAAATCACAAGTTAAAAATATTCCATAAATTCTTATATTAAAACACGTGTCATTAATTAAAATTTAATTCAATAAAAAATAAATCAATAAAAATAATAATAATGACAAACTGTAGTAAACTATAAACTTTAAACAAGTTAAGTCATTTTAACAATTAATTTAAAAAAATTATTTAGTAATAAAAAAAAGCAAATAGATTTTTTTTTTACTCATATTTCTATAATACTCAATAAATGTAAGTTAGAAATAAACTTATTGATTGTACTAATTTGAACTAAATATCAGCAGCGCATTAGCTTATAATTATTCAGCTAAGAAATTAATCAGTTTCCTAATAAACATTTTAAGAGTTAAAAATTAACTTTATTTTAAGCTTTGTGTAGCTTCAAAAACAAAATATTTAAAAAATACATATAAATAAAATGGATTTAAAAAACGCCGGCGGTGATAGTAATAAAAATTAATAATGAACTCTTTATTAATTTTTTTTCACCCTACCCCCCGGGCCGGATCTACAACAAAGCAAAGACAGACCAGGCCACAAACGGGCCTCCCCGTCCGCCGTCCATAAGTCTAGTCAGACAGGTCAGCCCGCCGGTCAGATCTTTTGATTGCCTGTCTCTAACCACTATGGCGAGGTATCCAATCCCGACTATGTCGTTCCTGGACTACACCCAAGAAGCCGGGACTCGGCTTTTTCACGCAGAGATGAGAGAATCCCAGTGCCTAATCACTGCCGCCCATCCGAGCAAGCACAGACGAACAGCAGCTCCGCAGAGGGCGGTGCCTCAACCTCACTTTATTAAATTTAGACAAAACTAAATTTAATAAAGTCAACCCACAGGGTTGGTCTAGTGGTGAATGCGTCTTCCTAAATCAACTGGTTTGGAAGTCGAGAGTTCCAGCAAGTCCTAGTAGTCAGTTATTTTTACACGGATTTGAATACTAGATCGTGAATACCGGTGTTTTTTGGTGGTTGGGTTTCAATTAACCACACATCTCAGGAATGGTCGAACTGAGACTGTACAAGACTACACTTCATTTACACTCATACATCATCCTCTGAAGTAATATCTGAACGGTAATTCCCGGAGGCTAAACAGAAAAAAGAAGACTTTTATAAGTCGTTACAACACTTCAAAAATTGTTTTAATTTTTGAAGCAGACCTATAAAAAAAAGGAATTACAAATCGTTTTTTAATTTTTTTGTAAAGTCGGTTTTTATTTAAAATAGGCATAGGCCCTAGGAAAATAAACTTGTAAGAAAAGCAAACTGTCTTTCAAAGTTTAGGAAGCTTATTTTAGGCGCAAGATGGGGATGAGTTGTTAGACCAGCGACTGGCTTCTTGTTACCTTAAAATCCTGTCTTAATATACAATCCGACCTCCTTCACTGTACGTATAACCGTATCAATACTATTCCAGTCACCCGATTTTAAATTACTGTGCACTTATGCGTTCACTTACGCTCTTTCAACTTCGATGAGTAATAATCAAATGACTCCACAGAAGCGAATAATAAAAGAATGCAATCAAGCGTGGGCTAAGGCTGGAATAATTCTCTTGGATTCTGCGCAAAAATGCTTTAAATATCAAAACGACATCAGGCTAAATATGATTAGGCTATAGAATCCATTGCAAAGCAATGATGACGGCAATAC
Source organism: Lycorma delicatula (assembly GCF_047948215.1). Classification (NCBI taxonomy): domain Eukaryota; kingdom Metazoa; phylum Arthropoda; class Insecta; order Hemiptera; family Fulgoridae; genus Lycorma; species Lycorma delicatula. The sequence goes on along the minus strand of NC_134462.1, from coordinate 84,897,545 downwards.
AATATCAATATCGAACAAACAATATTTTAAATTCGTATATGAAAACAATTAACATTTAATTGTCAAAGATAAAAGATATAATTACCAATAAAGATCAACGAAAGAGCAGCGCTCTAGCAGCAACAATCTGAACTATTCGACAATACATATCCCATACATTCACGATAAAATTATTGTAATTATCAGAGGGTTAATGAAAATTTAAGATATAGAGTGAATAACATAAAACGGAACCCACAAGGTAACCGCTGCAGTTGGAATGAAATTTTATGAATGATACGGACAAATTAAATAAGATAAACATAAAAGGGTAATTTAAATGTTGCATTATTTACCATATTGTTAGAAAAGATGTTCAAATTGACCACCCTGGGCATCGAAGCACTTTTGTGCTCGACTTATCATATTGAGAGTAGAGTAGTCTGACGCAAAACGTTATTGTCAATTGCGTTGATTTCTCGTTCAATGTACATCTTCAGTTATTCAATATTGTCGTGATTAGATGCACAAACTTTCTTCTTTAAGTAGCCCCAAAGGAAAAACATCGCAAGTAGACAGCTCTGGGAAACATGGAGGCCACCGTCCTCTGATGACAGCTCGTTCATTTGTGAAAGTCACATGAACGCGATTCAGTGACACGTTTGATATGTGACGTGTTGCTCCGTCTTGTTGGAAAAGAACCTGTATTGTTTTTCATTATCAGTTAATTGCGCATAGAATTCTTCGAAAATGGCATCGTATGGACTAGCAGTAATTTTCCTTTCAATATCGGTAATGGAGTCCTAATGGAAGGTTGTCTATTTCGTTTTTCTATTGAAATCGAAATTGTTGTACGCCATATTTTAACTAAATCGTATATGCTACTCTTCGCTGGGATACGGGCATTCGGAAATTTTTCTACGAATACCTGACGTGATTCTTCAAACGATCCAGAACGAATTTAGACCTCAATTATAGCTATCCTCTCCTGGATTGAATAAGGCATTTTACACAAGCACAACTGCACTGAAACAAAACGTATACTACAATGAAACGTAACCCACCTGACAGACGGCAGCAACAATGAGTTTTAACACATACATCCACTAGTCGCGCTAGTTGTGTGAGAGACTTTCATAAATAGTGTTGGATAGCGGTTTCATTATGGGTTCGGTTTTATGTTGTTTACCCTGTATAATCTTTCCTAACTTTAAGAAAGATTATATGAATTTATTATTTTATTAATTTTATTGTTTATTATATGATGATTTATTTATTTTATTACATAATATTTTATCAGAGCCTAAAGAAAAAATTATTAGAATCAGAAAAAAATAAGAAATCGATTGTCGTAATTTGTTAAAGCGTTACGTTAAAAAACATTAAAATTTGATGACTGAATCCAATATAAAAATTTATTGTATTATATAAAAGAGGAAGAGTGAAATTCTTTATTCTTTTCAAAAAAAAATCAATTTTCAAAAAAAAATATGAAGAAAGTATAAACACAAAGTATATAATATAAAATAATTTTTTAATTTCTTTTATTATAATAAAAGTGACATTTTTTTTTTAAGTAGGTACATTTATCATAACTAGTAAAATAGCTGTATTTATCGTTAATTTTTTTCAGCGAATCGAGATGAAATGCACCGGAAGATGTTGGAACGTTACGATGAAAAGTAAATTATTATGAAAAAAATAAAATAATATATATAATAAGACTCCGTTTTCTACCTGAAGGAATTCATACTCCTGCGTTGTTTTTATTACTCGTTAACTATGAACTTTACGTCGGAATAACAATTTGTTTGTAATCAACCGTCAATTTTTTGGTTGAAAAATGTAATTTTTGTAAAGTTACATTGCAATAATGTATTAATTATGAAAATAAATCCGTTGAAAAAAATCGGATTTGACGGTCGACACACAATATTTTTAATTTTTATAAGGCAAATCTTTATGGTGATTTTTTTTGCTTTCTGATTTATTACAACTTACAATCAGCTAAATGCATTTATTAAAAAAATCTCCGAATTCAGAAATCCAGAATCACGTATTCTCATATTGAATTTCATACCTGAACAAGGATAGTGTAGCCTTTTTTTACTTCCTTCTACGATGTAAAGGAAGTATTGTGATCGCGAAAAATTTCGATTCTCAGATTTCAACCGAAGTATCCATTTTCACTAGTTTCGGCGTGACGTCAGTACGTGTATATCGCATAACTAAAAAAACGATTAGCCGTATGATGTTGAAATTTTAGATTTAGGACTGTTGTAACATATAGTCTTTCACCTCCCCTTTTGATTTCAATCGACTGAACTAAAAAAGCCCAAAATCCAAAACATTTGGATTTTGGAGTTTTTCTTAACTGCAGTAAAAAGCCTTCACTGAGAGCTTTTCAACGATATGTCATAAGTGGTACTTATTTTCATTGGTTCCAGAGTTATAGCCAGATAAAATTATAATTAATGAAATATTTGGAGCTTACAATGGAAGGCGCATCGGTTCGAATCAGACTTCATATCCTATTATTTAATTTTTTTTTTAACTACGATTATATTGATTTATTAATAATTATTAATCTCTGATTGTAAAGAAAAACTTTACAATAGATAATAATTCCATAATAATAATAATAATTAAAAAAATGTCAGAAGTTATTAATGAAATAAGATTTTATGAACTTTTCATTTTTAAAAAAATGTGTATATGTTATTTAATAGGCGTAAGGAAGTCATTTGGTGACCATATCACTTTTTTTAGATAATATGAATTATTTGATAGTTTTTTCTGTCTCATAAATAATAACTTATTAATTCAAATAATTATTTTAAAAGCTGATATTATGACAAATAAAACAGCCACAGAAAGCATATTTAATGATCGTGAAAACGATACCTGATGAGTGAACTTATCGTGTGATCATCCTACTGTATCGAATTTAAACACTTGTATATCAATAACGGAATTTAAATTTCTTTGCGAATTATTTATATTTCAAAAGAAAATTCAAATAAATATCTGACGTGTAAACTTTTAATTTCCTAATCAAAGGAATTTCACTCAAAAAATATCACGTATGACAGTTGTAAAACGGTGGAAGAAGAGTACGGATAAATATTCTGGAAAGTAAGAGATAATATCAAGTTAATATCTACATACATATACACTACCTTCGTTTATTTATTTACTTAATTTAAATTTTAAAATAGATTTTGTTGAAATACAGTGATATTTTGAATAGATATTATTTTGTATAAAGATAAGAAAAGCAGTTCATAATATTAAAATAGGATAGAACGGTTGTATTTTAACGTGTACTTTCAAAAAGACTATAACCGTACTGCAAATTCAATTTAGATAGGTCGTGAAATAAAGATAACAATTGTACCGACTGTACTGCCCAAATATCACACACCCTTTTCATCTATATATATATTGCATTCTCTATGTCATTCGTTCAGTATCCCTAGCATCTACTTCTCCCTTGCATCATTTGACCCTTACCCATCCTAAATCTAGCATTTAAATGCATTTTATAGTAATTGATTATAGATGTCGCAGTTGTTTTTGTTTTTAAGGGTTACACACCAGACTAATACGGTTCTACCGCTTCTACCGTTACATCAAAACATACACAAAATAATTTTATATATATATATATATATATATATATATATATGTATACACACACACACACACACACACACACACACAAACATATATATATATATATATAATACACCACTTTGTTTCACAATTATAAAATGTAAACGTTACAATGAAAACAGCAGATTGTTCACACAACTGAACACAAATAACTCTCATAACAAATACTAGAACGCCTGGTTAGATTAATCATTTTAATTCTATTGTAATAAACAAATGACAAGCTCATCAATTGTAATAATTGTTAATTGTCATTTATATAAATCTCTACCTACATTTGTTTAAATTTTATTGAAATTACTGATTCATTATTATTATTTTGAATATGAAGCCGCCGCCGCCGCATTTAAATTCATTTTGAATGCATGCAAACGACGATATCAGCCGGTTTTATTAATTATTATTCGACTGATTAAAGATTTATAACAATTAGTAAATTTAAATTATATTAATTATTATCAAATGATGTAGGGGGCGGATGATCGTACGTGTGTGCTAGTACGGGCGCTTTTTGTTTATACATACACATTCACGTAATCAAACGAGTCGAGATATCGCATTGAATACCATATATTAATTTTCTATCGATAGTTTATCTTGAGTTTCCCATACCGGTATTTAATTATTCATATATATATATAAAATGTAACAGGGGATGTTTACTGCTAATTATATAAAAATGACAACTCCGCATTTTAATGTAATGTATTATATCTTGGCCCACCTCAAAAAAACACAAAAAATTTTCAGTGGTCAGATCGTTGGTACCGGTAAATACGATTCAAATAAACTGATTTTTAGCTAATAAAAATTCTAACGTTTCCATTCGTTTACTTTTAAGATGTAACTAAATAGAAAATATTTATTTATTTCTTTATAAAATAAAATTTTATACAGAGTGAGTCAACTCACGAACAACTTTAAAACAGTTCCAAATAGAATACTGAAATTATCAAGATAAGATATCGGTACACTAATTTGCCTTTTGACGAGAAATATAATTTCAACCTCTTCTTAGAAGGAAAGGGCGGCCCAGGGATTGTAACTAATATATTAAATGGTAACATTCTTTGTATGATACATAATTTTAAAGGTCCTTTTAGACTAGAAAAATGGTATAAATAAAAAGTTAGTACGATTCTGAACCCAAACTGGTAAAAGAAATTAAAAAAAGAAAAAAAAATGATAAAAGAAACAATAAAAAAAAAAAAAAAATTAGAATTTAATATAATTTGTTAAAATCTATTTTAAAAATAAATTAAAATTTTTTAAAATTAAAAAAATAATTTTTAATTCAAAAAATTGTTTTTGTTCCAAATTAGTAAATAAACAGAAAAAATATTGTAACCTAATCGTGCTGATCAGCTGATCATTGATGGTCTCTTACCGTTGTTGCAAAAATGAAGCTTACTTCATTGTTGTGTAATATTCTATTTATAGTGTTTCATTTCTACACTATTAGATTCTTATGAGAATTTATTGTGATCGGTTGGCTAATTGCTTTTGTCTACATTTACCGCATTTGTAAGTAGCTTTTGTTATCTCCATTTATTTTACCTTTTTTGTAACAGTTTTCTACTGAATTAATTTTTTCCGTGCTACCTTCTAATATTGCTATAAACATGGCTCTTAGTGAACAGTAGAGGGTCTAGTGGAACTTTTAACGACGAGGGGCTTTGGTGATAGAGTTAGGTCGTATAATGAAGTTTGTGAAGTCTTCAGTGCAACATGTAATAATCGTAACCCTATTTCAAAAGGCACAATGTCAAAAACCATCAAATGTTTTGAAGAACAGGGAGCATAAATAGAGGAAAACCAGGGAGGCCTAAGTCGCAACAAATAAAATAAAATCGTAGAGATTATGCAAGAATTTATTAAGAATCCTAATTACTCGACTCTAACAGCAGTGTGAGAACATAACATTAAAAAAAGAAAATTTAAAACCCTACAAAATTCGTCCAGCGCAAGAACTTCATAAAAATGACTACGATCGAAGATTTGATTTCTGAAAAATTATGATGAACAACATTTGTGCAGATCCTAATTTATTAAACAACATTATTTTAATGATCACATATTTTTTAAACGACAATGTAAATCAACATGACTATCGATGCTGGGCTGATATTAATCCACATTAATTCACGACTGATATCGTGAGGCACTTAAACAGTACGCAGTCATCAAAGTAAATGTATGGTCAGACATTATTGGTGGACGATTGATAAGATTTATTGATGGAAATCTAAACGCAGTGAAAATATGAGGCTTCCTTCTCGACCATATCGTTTCGAACATCATTGGCTCCAACATCCAAAAAATTTGGTTTCAACAAGTCGGTACCCCGCCTCATTTCGGTCTCCAGATACGTGAAATTTACAATTTTTCCTGGAAGCTGGATAGGTCGAAGGGGTGAAATAGAATGGCTAGTGAGTGAGTTCACCCGACTTATCATCATTGGATTACTTTCTATAGGGCCACTTAAAAAGTATTATTTATCATAATAATCCCAAGATATCGATGATTTACAAAATAGAATTCGAGTATTAGCATAAAATATTACTAGGCAATCATTGAATAATGCAGTATGATCCTTTTACAACCGACTGGCACATGTCAAACAACAGAAGGAGGTCATTTCGAACAATTATTAAAATGATATGTAAGTAAATAATCAAACGTTATGTTCAATAAATATTTTTTTTAAACAAATTTATTCCATATTTCTATTTAATCAAATTTTTATAAATAATTCATTTGCGATATCAGTTCCTTAAATTATCAATATCATTTTTTCAAAATCCAATATATATCCCGTCGCCATTTTGGATGCACACATCTTACCAACTTTTTATTTACATCATTTTTCTTGTTTTAAAAAAACCTTTAAAATGAATTGATCACACAAAGAGTAGTTACAACTTTTGGGCCAAATCCCACAAAGGAGTTGAAATTCTATTTCTCATAAAAAGGTAAAGTAGTTGATCGCGATACCTTATCCTGAAAGTTACAGTATTCTATCTGGAACGGTTTTAAAGTTGATGTGTTTACATATTTTTGACTCCTCTGTATATATTAAATTAAACAAGAGTTTTCCCGCTATATAGCACAACAGAGTGGAAGAAGTAGGAGAGTGGAAGAAGTGTTAGGAAAAGACCAATTTGGTTTCAGGAAAAGTATAGGGACAAGGGAAGTAATTTTAGGCCTCAGATTAATAGTAGAAGGAAGATTAAAGAAAAGCAAACCAACATACTTGGCGTTTATAGACCTAGAAAAGGCATTCGATATCGTAGACTGGAATAAAATGTTCAGCATTTAAAAAAAATTAGGGTTCAAATACAGAGATAGGAGAACAATTGCTAACATGTACAGGAACCAAACAGCAACAATAACAATTGAAGAACATAAGAAAGAAGCCGTAATAAGAAAGGGAGTCCGACAAGGATGTTCCCTATCTCCGTTGCTTTTTAATCTTTACATGGAACTAGCAGTTAATGATGTTAAAGAACAATTTAGATTCGGAGTAACAGTACAAGGTGAAAAGATAAAGATGCTACGATTTGCTGATGATATAGTAATTCCAGCCGAGAGTAAAAAGGATTTAGAAGAAACAATGAACGGCGTAGATGAAGTCCTACGCAAGAACTATCGCGTGAAAATAAACAAGAACAAAACAAAAGTAATGAAATGTAGTAGAAATAACAAAGATGGACCACTGAATGTGAAAATAGGAGGAGAAAAGATTATGGAGATAGAAGAATTTTGTTATTTGGGAAGTAGAATTACTAAAGATGGACGAAGCAGGAGCGATATAAAATGCCGAATAGCACAAGCTAAACGAGCCTTCAGTAAGAAATATAATTTGTTTACATCAAAAATTAATTTAAATGTCAGGAAAAGATTTTTGAAAGTGTATGTTTGGAGTTTCGCTTTATATGGAAGTGAAACTTGGACGATCGGAGTATCTGAGAAGAAAAGATTAGAAGCTTTTGAAATGTGGTGCTATAGGAGAATGTTAAAAATCAGATGGGTGGATAAAGTGACAAATGAAGAGGTATTGCGGCAAAGAGACGAAGAAAGAAGCATTTGGAAAAAATATAGTTAAAAGAAGAGACAGACTTATAGGCCACATACTAAGGCATCCTGGAAAAGTCGCTTTAATATTGGAAGGACAGGTAGAAGGAAAAAATTGTGTAGGCAGGCAACGTTTGGAATATGTAAAACAAATTGTTAGGGATGTAGGATGTAGAGGGTATACTGAAATGAAACGACTAGCACTAGATAGGGAATCTTGGAGAGCTGCATCAAATCAGTCAAATGACTGAAGACAAAAAAAAAAAAAATAGCACAATACTTTGAAGGATAAATTTTAGGTAAATAATAAGGACCTTATTATTTTTCTGTTGCTAATTTTTGTAGATTAAGGATCTAAAAACTGACTTCCCGTCAACTTATGAAAATTAAATTTAAAGATTTCTTCTTTCAAAAAATATTCCTTTGTTAATGGGATTTTTAATAATATTAACAGATAAACCAAAATATTTTTCATATTTAAATACAAACTGACATATTCAACAACAAACTCCTATATAATTTTTATTTTATTCGAACCGAGTTTAATGATTTCTTACCTTCACATAATTTTATCATAGTTATTTTATATAGCTACATTTTAATACATTAATGTAGATTACAATTTAATAGATTTTTGATTTTCACATCCCGTAAAGAGGTGTAGCAGAGCATTTTTCAGCGGATCTTTACGTTTTGACATCTGAGGAACCAAAAAACCGGATGCAAATTTTCCGGATGTTTGTATGGACGTGTGTGTGTGTGTGTGTGCGCGCGCGCGTGCTCAGTGTCGCGTCCTAAATCACCTTACATGTCCAGAACAACGGGATCGATTTTGACCAAACTTGGTCGGATTACTTCTAAATATGAGGCATTAGTGCCATAAAATTTTCAATTTAAAAGGTCAAGGAGGTGAGGCTATAGAGCAAGGTCACCCACAGTATCTAACCTAATTAAGGTCTTATTTTTCTTAGGAACATGTGTTAACAATTAAAAAATATTTCCAAATTTGTTTTGCAAAATCGCATCCCCACCCCAAAAAAATGCTTTAAATAAACTAGTGGCTAAGCGGGTAAACTGTATCATTAGTACTCACTACAAGGAGCGCTAGTGTAGCAATGACGTGCAGCTGTCGTAGTCGACTGCTATGTTGTGACGTCACAAGAGATCGGAAGGATTAAATAAAAGTGTAAAAAAGTATTTAAAGTGGCCGTTAGTACCGCGCGAATGAAATCCGGTATGCGCGCGCGCTTTAGTTAAATCATTGAATTAAATAAACAAAATAAATTATATTTAAATTGACATACTGTCATGCTGACTGACGTACTGACATACTGTTATATACTGACTTATTTGTAAACACAAAAAAATAATTTAAAAATTAACAATGTTGTGAAATAGACCAATATTTGTTAATATGTAGAAACAGGTAATTATTTAAACATCAATTCCGAGTCAAGCAGGATTATTATTAACAATTTAATTTTTTTTTTCTTTACGGAATATTTATTTAAAGTAATAATACAGACTTTATTAGGTACTGGCAGGTTTAAGGTTACAAGGTAAGTAGCTAGTCCGGCAATTGTAGACTGTACGAGAACTAACAGTCGTTATTTCTTAGTATATGCATTTAACAGCTCGTATCTCACTTCTCCAGCTCTACAAGCATATTTCTATGCAGCCGGGCGAGTGAATATACAATCTGCCTTCCCACTCTTCCGTACAAGATGAGTAACGTTTTAGGAGATGACTTTACAGCTTAATAACTCGATTCAGGTTTCAGTTAAAAAAATCACACATAGGTTTTTACACAATAAAAAACAAAATAAACATTGGCCACCAAAAAATTATTAAACATATAATTAAGGTAAAAAAAAAACCTATAAAAAATATTAACTTAACCGTAGTTACATTTAGCTAATCGGTATCTCTTCTCGGAAATGTTAAAGATGAAATTTCAACCCGTTTAAAGGGCGGCCGTCTATAAACTGTTATTCAAGAAGAATAAATATAATTTAGGACGAGAACGGAAAAATGAATTCCAAAGATTTAAACTAGAATAAAGGAGCATATTGATTATTAAAAGTAATAGACTCTGAGAGAAAACGGACGTGGCCCCACATCATATTGGAAAACGGTCGTAATATAATTTAGTGTAAATGTTTTGAAAAAATATCCGGATAATGAAAAAAGATATTGTTCAGAAATGATACTCAAATAGATGGTTGGCATATATGTATGTGTGTATATATACGAGGGCGGTTCAGCAAGTAACTTATGTTTGTGCCTAGCGTGAAGATGGGTGGGAATAGAGCGGCCATTTTGGCATCAAAACGTTTCTATACTATAAGTGCCTCAATTTAAATGGCGACTATGTAGAAAAATAGTTAAGATTATCCCTTTCAAATGTATATAATAAAATTTCTTTTTTTTTATTTGGTTGGTTTTTTATTTCATAACGTAAATTACTTTCTGGACAGCCCTCGTATATACTTACATGGTGGTTTGTACCACCATAAGTAGGTATACTGATTTCCTGTATTCTTAGCAGCATACTTGATTGTCGATGTACATGGATTCGTCGATAATGAAAGTTTCTGTGTGTCCATGCATTATAATGTATGTATGCAGTTGATAATTGTCAACTGCATCGTTTGAGTCAGATGTGACACGTTGCTCCTTGTGTACTATAGTGTTTTACATCCTCTGTAAGTTTAGATTGGTGAAAAATGTCGAAGGACGGTTTGCTATCAAATTTTATATGAAACGAACAAATGTGTCACCGAAACATTTTATTCTTTAAACGAAGCTTAAGGAGATGGTATTTTACCAACATATGATTTTTAAACTGAACACTTTCTAAGAAAACCGAGAAATGTTCAAGACTAATCTGTTCGTAGAAGGCCGCCGATTTTTACAATTTATTGAAATATGGAAGCTGTATGGTAAAAGACTGAGTATACGTAAGAATAATTGCGGAAAGAACGGAATTAGATGAAACTGCAGTTTACAGAATTCTAACAGACCATTTGAACATTCAAAAAAAGAAATTCAAAGCTAGTGTCCAACACTAAAACAAATTTGTCCACCGAGCAAAAAATTTGTTAGAAATTCAGCAGAATTTGCTGGGATGTCTCCAGATTGAAACAAATTCCTTGTATAAAATAATAACATGAAATGAATTAATGCGGTTAAAGTATGATCACCAGATAAAATGAAGAATAGTACAAGAAAAAGTTTCCCGTCTGAAAATATCGTGCATAAGAAGATGCAATTTGAAAACGATGAGTGGATGTGGCATTCTTTTTCAACGGATGTGGCATTGAGCACAAAGAATTGTACTTCCACGACAGTCAATCACGCTATTTATAAAGATGTTAAAGAGATTTCAAAAACCAATCCAGCCAGTTCGAAGAGACAGAGTAGACTACTGTGATTTACAACACGAGATCTCGCGTTCTTTTAATTCGTGAATTTCTGGTAAAGCAAAACGTTTCCATCAATTCACATCTTCCTCTATCCCAAAAGCCCTTCATGCTTTTCTTTCTCTTTTTTTAGTTGTAACCAAAGCTGAAGACCGATCGTTTCGGGACGGTAAAAAATGAACAAAAAAAATTATTTTAGCCGATGAGCTAAAAACACGTACAGAAAATCACTTTCGGTACTGTTATGATCACTGAAATACTGGAACCTTTTTTTACTCCGAAGGAGTCAAATTTATAGTTTCAGATGAGTTCAGTATACATTTAAATAAAACATCTACACTTCTTACTTTTATGAGAAATTTCAAGCATTGAGAAGGTATATTTTGATGTGGCATGTTTTTTAACGGATTTTTCGTAATCCAGTTTTACAAATTATATTTTAAAACAACATAAAACCGAATATTAATTAAAAAGTAAAAATGTATACGTAATATTATTTTTATTTATTTTACTTTATAGTTGTAAAGTTATTTTTTGTTTTAATATCAACGTAGGTTTTTATTAAACTGAAAACTGCAATATATGATGTTGGTACCGAGAAAAAAATGTCGCAATAGTTTTGTATTTTATAATTATATTTTGTATATGTATTGGAATTATATCGAGTAATTATAAATTAGATCGCTGTTAAATGTTGGAGATTAAATTTATCGCACGGATTACGAGGGTGGTACCCATTTTAAAGGAAAATTTTTAATTAAACCGTTAAAATTAAAGAAAAACGGAAACAGGCTTTTCCTATTAATTAGCATTAAGCAGAGGACACTTGGTATTAATAGCAGCCAGTAAAAGCACAAAGGGAAAATTTAATATGCAAAGTATGCCTGCTATATAAATTATTAATTTCCCTATCAGACGTTTAAACTAAAACCATATCGTTATGAATGGGATGCCGCCGTTTACATATTTGATACAGCAATCGCACAGCTTTAATTATTAATTGTTTTCAATATCTGCCCCCTTCTTCCCCCCTTCATTTTCCTATCACTCCTCGTACCCCTTCTCGCCGAGCCTTTCCACTATTTTCACAACGAACAACGGTACTAACGTCAAATCCTCCCGCTTCTCCTGTCACCTCTTAAAATGTTTTACAACTTGGCGGTCGTTTTGGATCCTACTGTATATTTGTTTAGTTATTTGTTACATGTTTTACTTCCCTGAATAGTATTATATTTATTTATGTCTTTCGCCTAATTTAATTACATTTTATTGCTTACTTATATTGTTATTTGTATTGACACATTGAGCCGGTTCAAGAAATTTTTTTTAGAGTTCTTTTTCTATATTTAGCTAAGATCTATATTCTGTCTTCAAAGCAGCTACCGCAGAAAATCCGGTTTCGCAAAGGGAGGATGTTGAAAACGGTAATAGTATACGAAATGCTCTTGTTTTCAGTGCAGAAAACTCATAATCCACCCCTGCCAAAAATTCAAAGAATGATTTATTATTAAATTGTCTTTTGATTTCGCCACTTGTCGTGAAGTTTGTGAAGATTTCTTCTTGAGGCCCTTCGGGAGTATTTTGAAATGGATCCCCAACCCGCTCGAAACTTGCTACCGAGTAGACGTCAGCAAGAAAATACTTTTCAAAATTCTTTGCCGGCATGGCTGAATGATTTTCAATGGTGACAAAAACAACTTTCAAATGTTGTTTTTCAGCCTTTTAAGTTTTAACATATTTATCCACATTTGCAAACATTTCTAAAATTTTTGCGCAGACGTTCCAGAATATACAAGACAAATGGGAATTTCTTGCAAAGCCTCAGGAATGGCCTGTGTGGTGGACGTAAGGGAGAAAGAAAGAGTGGGGGGGGGGCATCGATTCTAGTTTTGTCAATGCAGCGGATCGGTGTGGCCAAATATCAATAAATTTATTTATTCTTGGTAATCTGTAAGGTTTGTAATTAAGGCCCTAGTGTAGCTTTAGCGTCAAAATACAATTTTATAGTATGAGCGGGAGAGGGGCGATGAAAATTTTGATAGAACACTGGGTCGCAAGTACTGAAAATTTGAGAAATGTAGCATTACTGCGTTAAGAAGACGGGAGTCGTCCCTTCTCTCAACAAGTTTTCAACGTTCTTGCGATCGTAATATTAAGCGACAGACTCTTTGTTTAATTACCTCCTTATATCGTAAGGAGGTAATTAACTTCCCTTTTTTAAGGATCGCATTTTACCAGCTTAAACACTACCGAATTCTCTCCTTTTAGGAACCCAGGATTCATTCCTATATATCAGTGTGAATACATCCATTATCCTGTAAAATTCAGCTCTCTTCCAATATTTCTACGCAAAATTCCACTGATATCTCTATAAATTGCCTGAAATCTGTTGGCTTCAAAATTTATCCCTCGTTTTCTTCATACGTGGAACTACAAATGTGTTTTTTGTGATGACTAAATATTGAGGTCGGCAAGAAAGTTTTCACAGCTTTATGTTTGTTTTAAAAGGCCATCAGTTAATGTGATGATTTTTTCTTTTAGCATACTTAAGAAGCAAATTGCGCATAATTTTGTTTGCACCTGCATAGAGTTTACATGGGAAGCAAATACGATCATTTTCGATGTATTTTACTTTTTCATTTCCATAAAGGTATGAAATCTGCTGAGGCTCACCAAAAGATATGTGAAGTTTATTGTGTTGAATGCCTAATGGAAAGGTTTAAAAAATTCAGTTATGGAAATTTTTCAGTCAAAGATGGCGAACGTTGTTCTGGTTGACTTGCTGAAGTTGAAGAACAAATCAAAAGCATAATTGAATCGAACGTCACATAACTGTACGAGAGATTACAGAGAGGTTAAATTATCATACACAACAATTGAAATTGTCTTGTACTCGTTAAGAAGCTAGATTTTCGGGTTACGCATGAATTGAAAGAGATTCACTAAAACGAATCAATATTTGCGATATTCAGCTCAAACGCAATGAAGTCGACCCTTTATTAAAACGAATTATCACATGTTTACAATCACCAACTACTGAAACCGGAGGAAGCTACCACAGAAAAATGGCTAAAATTGCTAAATCGCAAAGGAATCGTGTTTCACGGATGCAAGGCCTCTCACATCTTCGAGGAAAAATACTGGAGCTTGGGAAATGATGTCTTATTCCAAATATAGCCCTGATCGAGCACCATCAGATTACCATTTATTTTCGAAGTTTGCAAAACTCTTTGACTAGTAAAACTTTCACTAATGATAACGACCTGAAATCACACTCGGTTCAGTTTTTTGCTGTAAGAGCCAGAAGTGGTACCAGCGGGGAATCATGAAGTTACCAGAAAGATGATGACAAAAGTTTATTGAACAGAATGGAAAATATAGAATTGATTAAAGTTCATTCTTTGTACAGAAAATTGAGTTTTACTTCACACTATGAAACATAAATTACATTCTTATCAACCAATAGATTTTATTTGAAATAAATAAAAGATTTAAACTGAGAAAAAATTTCTTAAAAAAATTCCTCCATGAATATTATACATATTATAATTTAAAAAATGTTGTTAATCTATATTCAAGTGTAGTTTTTTAATACTCTATTTATTATTATTATTCTATTTAGAAGTAGAACCACAAATAAAATATATATTATAACGTAAGAATAATTAATTGTGATTTGGTAATGTAATTTTTGTAATCTATCCATTTTTACCCATTTTTAAATTAATTAAACTGGTGTTTATGATGAGTTTATTTATCCTTTGCGTTAATTAATTGTCACTATCGTTATATTAACGGAGATAAAGCTATTGACTTTATTATCGTTTAACGATAAAAAGGGACAAATTAAGGCTCTTAAAGGTCCACTTTTAGGCTATTTTATACTAAACCACTCCTTCTTCTTATAAGTTACTGCTTCGTCACAGGATTTTTTCTCGGTTTAATGTTCTTTGTAAAACAAGTAAAATCAATTACATTGTGGTTTCTGTACTGCACACTTAAAAGCATTATGCCACAGTATTTATTTATTATCTTGTACGCTGTGATTTGCTTACGAAATATTTATTTTTCACTATTCGATATTATAGCAAGGAAACTAATGTTCCATTATTTCAAAATCAACTCAAAAAAAAAAAGATACAGAATGATGAGGTACTGCATTTCAGAAAAGGAGTGACACCCGGGTAAAAGTATTATTGTTAATGCCGACCCCATACAGGTTACAAAGTTTGTGACCACAATTTGAAAAGTTAAGATTATTTTACTTTGATTAGTTTTCAAAAAAAATTACCGATATTTATTTTAATTGTTTCACATATTTCTACTACAACTTAATTCGTTTAGATATAAAAACACAACTGAAAATAGATTTAAAAATATATAATTAGTTGAAATAGTCCGTTTACAGCGTTGAATAAATTAAAAATTTATCTGAAATGCAAAAGTCGTTCTGCAGTTATAGAAATATCGAAGTTAAACAAAATTTGGACAAAGTAAATTCGTTAACGAGAAATTTTGAAATAACGTAACACCTCGCAATAATATTACCGAATAGTGAAATAAATATTTCCCAAGTAAATCGAAGCATAAAGAATAATAAATAAACTGATATATTGCTTTTTTTTGTGTGCAGAACAGAAATCACAATGAAATTGATTTAGTGTTATTATAACTGAAAACAATCAGTAAAGGATTTTTGATATATATATTCTTAAAGGCTGCTTGATATTTATTTAATTCATTATATTTATGTATTCCTATTTATTTAACATCCCTCCCACCAGGTTAAAACGTTTTCGAACTTTGTAAGTTATTTTAATCTACAAACATAATTTCTAATTTTCAGTAATATATTTTCCATTATTGGTATGTATTCTGCTTAAATGAGGGTATATACGAGTATAGACCTAAAAAAAACGGCTACCTTAAGTAATTACGTTAACACATCAATCGTAAAAGAAATACGTACAATACTATGCAACTACAGATGGCAGTATTCTCTAGAGGGATAACGCTTATACAAACTTCAAACACATTAAACATTTTTAACATTTTAGTACATTTTTAATGTTCAAGAACATTAAAAAAAAATTTTAATTTTTATATCAACAATTTTCTCTCTCTTCTTAACCGTTCAGTTGCGTACGGTTCATGCGTATGGATCATGCACCTCCACCTCCTCAAGACAATGACAGCTTCTTTCAGTCTGCCACACTCCTGCGGGTTGCTTCTTCGATGTTATCCAGTCACCGGGTTCTTGGTCAACCCAGTCGCGTCTTCTTCCGTCCGTCATGTCCTTTTGCAAGGCGCTACTTTTCCTCATGATATAAGCAAACTACGAGAGTCGCAGCTTCAGCAACTTGCTTTCTAAGGAAACATTAGAGGCTGGATTTTATCTAAAATTTCATTTTGGGTGTCCATGGGATTATTAGAACACACCAGGGCCAAAAAATCCTGTCCCTTATATCAACAATAAATATTTATAATTAATCTATTAATAATATTTTTTCTCTTTTTTATAGTGAATGAAGGGGAAATGGCTCAAAACTCGGTCCGACTTTTATCCGTTTTGAGACGGAGCGTCACAGTATAATGATTTCCGCCGATCTTCTTATTAAACGACTAGCACTAGATAGGGAATCTTGGAGAGCTGCATCAAACCCAGTCAAATGACTGAAGACAAAAAAAAAATCTTCTTAAGAATCGCATTTGAATTAAGCATAATTTTGGTTGAAATAAAGTTCTTCAGATTTTTCTGATAAAAAAAATTTGGTTGAAGTAATAATCCCTAAGATACTAATAATATAAAAATTTTAAAAATCGTCATTTTGGAAGTTTTAAAAAGAAAAAACGCGAGAATTTATAGTTTTAAATAAACACGCACATAAAAGTTTAGTGAAATATTTCCATCTATTCTTGAGAAATGAATTTCTGATAGATTACGTAAAAGTAGGCGGGCTAAAACGACTGTGATTTTGCTTATTCTAAAATTTCGAATTACCGAACTTGCGTCGTTTATTCGCGTTACAATTTGCCTCGATATACAATACTAAATTTAAAACTACTTATTTTAAGAGAAGAAAAGAAATTCTTTATTTAAATAATTACATATTTCAACCGAATACTGGTTTACCCTTTTCGTGAAACGTTTACTAGTATCCCAAGCAGTAATCATGAAGTTTGGCCCTAGATAACACTGCCTACATATAAATATTGCTGTTTTATGGACCTCCATAAACCTATTAATATCCGCTTTTCGTCTCGTAACAAATTTGTTATTATTTAAAAAGTCTTTCAGTCTTCATAGATAAATAATTATGAACCGTTATTAATTATAGATTTTTAAAAGATTGCGTACAGATTTCATATTTCCGAATTCCAGTCATGTACGTAATGGCTTTGTCTGTAGTAGCTTGGAAAAACTTTCTTAAGTTTCTTTCATATAACGATCCCCAAAAACAGACTGGTATTATATATGAAAAATTCTCAATCGGTAATAAACTACTCTCAATAAATAGACATCTGAGGATTTAAGATGTGTAACAGGCCTTACATCCAATTACAGCTACCCTTCTCCTTTTTCCATATGATAAAAAAAGATTCTATACAAACCTAACCGGGATTCGAACTCAAAACCTTCCAGATCAAAGTAAAGAAATTACCATTCCGCTCCGGGTCGACATATATTATCTATAATCAAACAAGTGTATATTGGTTAGAACTAATTATTTTTACATGCGTACTAAAAATAAAAATACGCCTAATTACAGCAAAATCGGTAAGATATTTAATCTATTTAGGTAGATATATAAAAGCGAACTCACTCAAACACTGTTTCAAACTGATTTCGAGTTTAGCAGTTGATCGCGTTTGAATGAACAAAACAAGAACTCTGACGATTACACGAAACACATCAGTTAACACTAACCATACTTTAATAACTTAAAATCGAAGCTTGGCGATTCAGCTTTATTACTTTATAATTCTAAATTGCAACAATGTTTAAGGTATTGGAACGTGTGCTTAAATTATAATCAGCATTATTAAAATGCAATACGTGTTTATTTAAAAATATTAACGCGCGCTAAATTTAAAAATAATATCTAAACGGTTGATTTGTGTATGTGTATCACAAATCGATCGTTGAAGAACCATAACGTCTTTTAACAAATCCCGAGTTAGAAGGATGAAAACAACAGAAGGTAATATAATTATGTTGAAAGAAGATGCTACACGATAATCTGATCAGGTTGCTCGATAGATACAACACAACTCAGGGTAGGTCATACGTTACTGCACTCAACTGGTGTGTCATTATATTATCCGACGCTCCAGGATATCAAGGTCGCACCCAGCAGCGCAGCGCCGGTCGAAAGTGAACGTCTTCTCACAACCTCCGCACTACTTACAACTTACCGACTGCCACTACTACCCGACTAACTATTATTGCTTACATATTTTCTTTTATGCACTACATTTATTACTTGTACTCTTTTTCCATAAAGAAAACTAAATAAATCTGAATCACTTCCTTATCCTCTATTTATTTCGCATAACATTATTACACGAGGTAATTCCGCACTCATTACAAAATAAAAAAAATTCAGTTTTTCCTTATTTTTTTAATGAAAATTCCTGTCACATAAAAAAAGCCAGTATTAGCTTAAAAAGATTAATAATTTGAAAAAAAAAATTAAATAATGGTTAAAATAACGAATAAGTTGTTTAAATCCCGAAAAATTTAATTGTTTAGAGATTAGATTTTAATTAAATTTCTGAAAATAATAAATGAAATATATTAATTCTTAAATATGAATTTGTCACAATTTTTGGAAGAAAATAATTTAAAAAAATTCTATTTCGCAGCATGTTAACTCTTCAAACTGCGCTTACTAATTAAACCGGTCCATTGCGTCAATTAAAAAAATATGTTGTGGACACTACATGACTTCCCTGTACGCCTATTAAATGAGCAAAACAAGAACTCTGACGATTACAAGAAACACATCAGTTAGCACTAACCATACTACATACATTTAAACTTATTTCATTTAAAAATGAGATAAGATCCTCTAATTCTTTAATAAAGTGAACAGATAGACAATTTCTGAAACATTAGTTTTTATTAACATCAAATATTTATACAATTATTAATTGAAAAATCTTACATGAAATATTAGGATAGAGTTAAAGTCCCTTTATTACTCGTACTACTAGATCAGCATTATTTGTATCATCGTGAGTTACTGATTAACAAACGTTTTAGATTTATAGTGTGTCGTATAAATTAAAAGTTAATAATATTAAACTATTCCGTTTAGTGAACTTTTGTATATTGGTTACAAATTTTAATTTCGATCTTACGGTGTAAAATATTCAGTTTTTATTATTGGATTATTTGGCGAATAATCAAAAATGAAAAAAAATGACACTATCATACAGGAAAAAGAAAGATAAAATGAAGAAATATATCTCAACAAAAACGACAAGAAGATGAATATGAACGGGAAGAAAATGTTAAGAACAAGGGAAGAGCGAAAAATTAAGAGAAGATGATAAAGAGGAAGAAGATATTAAAACCAAAGAAGGGTTAAAAAGGAAGAAAATATTGCAAACCAAAAAATAAAAAGTAAACAGGAAGAAAACTAAGGACAGAATAAAAAGATTCCATGACTTTGATTTTATTCAGACCAAGGATAGAATAAAAAGATTGAGAGGAGATGATGAATATAAAGAGAGAGAAAATCTGAAAACTAGAGACGTTTACACAAATTAAGATCAGAAGAATTATATCAAACCAAAGAGAGATTAAATGACTGGCAACAAAAAAACAAATAAACGAAATGATGATTTACCTCGACTTACGGAGAATATTGTCGGACAATATCAGAGGAGTTATGAACTAAAAGATAAGAATTATTTGCAATTTATTAAAGATCGGGCATGTATGCCTCAGTGTATATGTTGTTTTTGTGGAGAGTCTATTTTTCAGTCACTCTGTAGTTAATATTAATGTAGAAATTCCAGAATAATTAAATAAAATTAAACTAGAAAATCCAAAAATAATATGATTCTAAATTTATAATTTTCAATTAATATTAAATAATCAGATGTTTCACCACATCTATTACATATACATATATGTAATAATTCCTGTTAAATTACATATTAACATTTTTAAAAGTACATGAAATTTTATTTCACTAATAGCTTCTAATTACTGAATTATTTTTTGTAAAATTTTTTTACAATCACGGGTTAATAATAATTATTAAATCAATACACTTAAAAAAGAAAAAGTTTAAAAAAATAAATTAAAAAAAAAGGAGATGAAGTCTGATTCGAACCGATGTGCTTTCTCTTACAAGTTCCAAATATTTCATTAATTAAAATTCTATTTGGCTTATATCGTTGAAAAGCTCTCAGTGAGAAATTATTTCAATTTTTTGGTACTTTGGCGTCTTTTGGAGTGGTGGTGCACCACAACTAGATGTTACAATAGTTCTAAATCCAAAATTTCAACTTCCTACGGCGAATGGTTTTTGAGTTATGCGAGATTCATTCGTACAGACGTCACGCCGAAACTAGTCAAAATGGATTCAGGGATGGTCAAAACGGATATCCGTTGAAATCTGAAAACCGAAATTTTTCGCGATCACAATATTTCCTTTACGTCGTACAAGGAAGTAATAAAATTTTTCAACTTTTTATTTATATAACACCAGGAAACACGTTAAAGTAAAATAAGTAAATTAAATTAAACCCAGTACGATACAATTTCAGTAAATTTCAATGCAAACTATAAAAAAAAAGATTGTTAAATTTTTATACAAATTTAAATAAGACTAATTTTATCTGGTACAAGTAACAACTAAATAATTTTTTATTAGGTCCAAACAATTAAGAAAAAAAATCATTTTTTTAAATTTCAAATTACGTAAGATTTGAATAAAATTTAATTAAATTTATTTTAGTTTAATATACTAACCATTTTAATATATTTAAACATCAGATAAATTTTTAACAAATCGATTGAAAAAAAATGTTTTTATAATATAAATTCTTTTGACGTTATTGATTGTAACTTTAAATCAGAATTCGGAGGGATTCCTAGTAGAATAATATTAAATTCTAATTAAAATAATAGATGACTAAATATGTTTCAAGCTTACATTGTAATATCATGAAGCCAAAAAAAATCTAAAATTAACAGGGTTAATAATGGAAGGAAATGACGAAGGTAAAAAAAAATGTCAAACGTTAGATTATGTAAACCAGATAAATCATAGAGGTACGATATAGCCGATGTGTAAAAATTAAGATTAGCGTAGGAAAGGTAGAAAATAGGAAAGCTGCATTAAACCAGTTCAGTTGACAAAAAATTACGTGAACTAGACTAATAAAATTACTAAACGGTGAATACACATAGAGTAATTAACGGAAGAGACCATTAATTACATCAAAATAGGTGGTGGGGATTTAACAAACCCCATCTCACGAGAGGGAAAAATATTTTACATTAAGACCCTTAAAAAAAATTTGTAGATTATTCGCGTTTTGTAGACCAAAACAAAACCAAACAAAAACATTATAGCAAATAATAATTAAATTACATATAAATCTGTGTGTGTAAAACAAGACTAATGCAGTACAAACGCAATAAGAAATCTTTTTCTTTAATCGGATTGTTTAATTAAACAAAGTGGATACCGTATTCAATTTTATGTTGGTGACGACAGATCATTGTGTATAACAGTGGGGGAAAAAAAAAACAAAAAAACAAATCGCAGTATTTATATTTCCCTTTATGGTAGTTATAGTTCCCGAGCAAGCCAATCAAATTATGCAATTGATTTTTGAAAAAAACTTTCTTGCGTTCAATCATTCTAAGCTATTTTTGTATCTTTATGATAAAATAATTTCTTTTTATTAATTAATTAAAAAATAAATAAATTTTTTTCACATTTTTAGTAAAAAAAATTATTATTTTATTACAAAAACGTTTTTCGATTATTTTTAAATTTAGAAGCTTCCCTATCAGGGAAGGGAATAAATTATTTTAGTAACTTTATTGTTTAACTGAAAACGTTTTGCGCACTAAAAATTTGAAATTGCGAAAAACTTTTTTTCATTTTGGTTGCTCCCATACTCAAAGGAAAGCAATCCGGTAAAATTAATTTATAAGAAAATAATATGTAAATGGTGATAATAAATTAAAAAAGGACATTTGAAAAATTCTTTAAAAAATACACAAATACGGCCATAGTTCTAAATAATTTAAACTGTTATTTTCTAAGAGATGAAAATTTTTTACCAATTTTATTTTTTTCAAAAAATACTAAATAGTAAAGGTTATCGAAAAATTACTATTTTTTACGTTTTATATGTAATGAGTAACTTGCGAGATGGATTTAAATTTACATTTTTTTTTTTACCACAGACCATTGGATGGATCAAAAAATTGTAATGGGTGTTCAACGCCTATTGATGTAGAAAATATAGATGTATAAAACTCCCATTAACTACTTTTCTGAAACAAGATGAAGAAAAGAAGTTTACTGAAGTTGCAAATAGAAAAATATTTAGTCATATTTTTTTCGGAAGGGGATTAATATTAAAAAAAAGATTTCTGGAAGAATAGAGATTGGAAGGGGCGTGAGTCAGGGATACTGCATGTCAGAATAATGTTTATTATATATCTGAAAGAAATAATTAAATGTTGTCTGAGTGGGAAAAGAGGGATAGAGATCGGGGGAAGAAGAACAGAACGTATACGTTTTGCTGATGACATGACGGTACAGGAGGTGAGCCCAAGTAAGCTAAATGAAACGCTTGATCACTTAAATGAAGATTGCGAAAAAGTCAGGGTAAGAGTATAAACAAAAAGAAGAGAAAATATTACATGGAAAAGAAGAGAGGATTGAGATTAAGAAAAGAAATTAAATTTTAGAACAGATGAAGAGATTTCAGTACTTGGGAAGTTTTATAACCGTTGACCTGACTTGGCACAGGAGAAAATAAAACAAGAATATCAAGAAGTACGAAGGTGTTTAATAAGAAGGGAAGACTGCTGTATGGAAAGTTAAATTTAGCGTTAAAGAAGAGTTTAATGAAATGTTTTATTTGGAGTGTTATGCTCTATGGAGCTGAAACGTGGACGATGAGAAAGTCAGATAGAGAACAAATTAAGGCTTTTGAAATGCGGTGTGGCGCAGAATGATAAATATCAGATGGCAAAACCGTGTAACAAAGATTATTTCGGGGCAAGGAAAATTGTCCTCAGCAAATCGCCAAAGGTAACGATCTATGTACAGGTTACTGCTGCTCCTGTAGCCACCTGCAAATCAAGGGACGTGATAACTGAACTGGCGCCAGCCTTAGCCAGTTTAGTGGATCAAATAATTAACTAGAATCGACCAAGTAGAGAAAGCAGCCTAACCATAGCCTCCAGAAGAACAGAGGCCGTTAAGTACAAGGGCAAGGACCTCGGTTCCAGTGGTAGTGCATCCAGTCTCAACTGTGATGTGCTTCTCGTGTAACAAATGAAAAAGTAATAAGGAGAATTGGAGAGAAAAGGAAAATGCTAAACGTGATTGAATATAGGAAAAGGAACTGGCTAAGACATTGTATGAGAAGAAGGTGTTTATCAATCGATGCGATAGAAGGCTTGGTGAACAGAAAGAGAGGAAGAGATTTCAAATAATGGATGGCATTATGGAAAAAGGAAAATACGCGGAAATAAAGAGGTTACCAAAGGATAGGGGAGAGCAGCAGCCGGGGCAAGACCTATCCCAATGGCAGAATACTATGAATGAATGAATGGTAATTTGTGATCATGATAAAAAAAACTTCAACTTTTGTTAGAACATTTCTTACAAACGTTCCCCAGTAGAGATTTGAATTTTTATTTTGGCTAAAACATCCCCACCCCTTTTTCAATTTTTTTGTAAAAATCCTAATACATTCTTTCCTCTTGAAAGTAGTATTTGTTTACCAAGTTTTATGAAAGTCAGTCACAGTGTACAGAGTTATAAAACCAAATACAGGCCAACACACATAGTACACATACACATACACAAACGTCTGTCTGACAAAAATATATGTTTTGGAATTAAGAGCATTGGGATAAAAAAAATTTCGCAGATTATTTACAAGCTATTTAAAATCTTTTTCTGTTAAATGTTTTTTAATGTCTCCTTAAGGAACAAATTTAAAATAAAAAAATTCAATTTTTTTTAACCCTTACCTTTTTTGACCCAAGTTTTTCCTCCTCCCCGCAAAAGTAGTTTTTTTTAATACATTATTTACAATATGTTATTTTAAAATCTTACTCGGAGTATTTTTGACTTATTTCAATTAACATTATTTTAGAACAAATTAAAACTAAATATTTTTTTGTAGACCCTAAGTAAAACACCTCTTCTTAAAAAAACTAAAATTATTACAAACTTAATTTCTATATTTTTGTAAATTTTAAACATATTATTTGACTGATATTAATAAAAATAAACAAAATATCAATAAATAGGCTGAAATCTGACATGAAAACTACAGTAGTAACTTTTTTTTTCATTATCTTTTCTCATCAGTTTATACAGACAAATTCGTTAGTGCTGTGCTCCTTGCAAACACCTCCTGAACATTTAGAACACCTTTCGGTGTATTTCTTGTCCTTACTTCTTGGACACAGATGACACCTTCGCCTTTTTGAAGGGCCTGAATCCTGTTCAGACCTGCAAGTTTCTGTAACTACTTCACCTCTTCCCAGACTCTTTAATATTACAGATCGACGTTCTCGGGATAGGTTCTGTTTTTGAGATCGCAGAATCAAATGGCTGTTTATGAGTTGTCTTCCAAGTGATAACGAGAAATTTCCGTCTTTTCATATAACCAATTGGATTGGGAGCGTCAAATGCAATCCTGGAATTGACTCCAGCAATATTCATTATTGCATACCAAACAGCCATCGGCCACCTTCTAGTGCGATGACCTACCGAATACACGGCACATTTTTTGATCTAGACTATCTACTCCAACTTTGGTCATATTGTAAAAATCTATTATTTCTGTCTTTTTATCTTCTCGATTCTGGAGAATGGATTTATCGTGGTGCATCGAAGAAATCAATATTACAGCGCGATTTTTTTTTTGGCACGTAGGATACAACAGTTTTATCCGCTGTGAAAGCAAACTCACTGGTGTATAGTTTTCTTTTTTTATCAGACAAGAAACTGCAAGGAATTTCTAGTTTCTTTTTTTTTTCATGGTGCCAACATAATTAAAACACTTATTTTTCAGTACATCAGAGAAATCAGACGTAAAATCAATATCGGATAAACTTTCATCTAATAGTATGTCAATTTCACTTAATTCACTTCTTTTAATTGTTTGTAACCATATTCACTTGACAATTAATTCACAAATCAGCAAGAAGCAATAATAATTTCAGCAAAAAAGTAACGTAATTAGCATGGCGGGGTCTAAGACGACCCCAAAGATCGCTAATTTGGTAGCAGGACGCAGCGCGAATCTGATTTGGCCATCATCTGACATAGACTACCAAACTAGAGGAATACCTGGAGAGTCAGTTTCCTGGCTTATTAAACTAAAAAACCATATATGAAATCTCTGGGGTCAAAAAAGACGCCACCATGCCAGTTAAGTAAGGCTTAACCGATCTATATACTTTCCTGTTATAGCTATAAGTGCTATAACCGGGAAAGTAAAAAAGGAGCACATACTTTGTTCATTTGTGTGCTTGTGAATGTACGTATGTTAAATTAATAACACGGGATTGGTTGGCCCAAATGTCTTCAAATTTGGCGTGGTGACTTTTATAAATTAGGCACTGATGGTATTAGAATTTTTACAAGTGTCTTAAAATGGATGAAGAGATACCAAGGATGAAATCTCCGTTCGGAGTTGAACTTAAGAAAGTTTTATTCATAATAGTTATAATAACTTTGAAAAAGATAAAGATTACAGGTATAGGATGATTTACGAAGAATATTACAAACTTTCATGACATGTACTGGTAAAAAAAAAGAAGAAAATTCATATAAACATAGGTTCAGAAACGCTTCGTTAACAAGTGTCGGAGACAGGTGGCTGGTGAAAGATTTTACCCTGATTTTTGCGCCTTCGGAGCCAGATTGTGATTCCTAGAATCAAATTTAAAGAATATATTTGATATTTTTATATGAAATCTTATCTGAAAAATGAAATAAGAAAGATCCTGGAACTGTATTTTTAGTAGTTTTCGATAAATTTGGGAAAAATACAAAAGAACGGGGTCGAAAAACACATTTTATGTTTGGTATAAAATAATTAAACGGGTAATAATCACAAAAATAAAGGGGTAATAAATTTAATGATAATTTGTACAGAATAAAGAAAATAAGTTTTAATTTTTTTTTTTTTTTTTTTTTTTAATTTACCGAACGCTCGCTTTTTTATCTCAACAGAGCGATTTAACTAACGAAAATTGAAACCTATTTTGTAAATATAACGAAAGAATAAAAGAAGTTTGTTAATTTTAACCGGGATATTTTCCTCTTGTATTATACACGAATTTATAATTACAAATTTAGTAACAATAAAATGAATACCCTCAAAATAAATAATTTGTCAAATATAAAGTTATTATTCGTATTTATAGAAATGTATTAAAGCGAAAATATAATGATAATAATAGACAATAAGTTACGTATAAAATAATTAAATAATAAATTAAATTAATTAATTTAATATTTAACGCACGCAATAATACAGAATCGCAATAGAGAACACATAGTTCACAGAGTATATGTATAAATACCAGAATTTCAATCGACCTGTACGCCTGATAACAGTAGAACCTAAGTATAAGTAGCACACAGGCAGGCAGGCACCTGTTCTCTCAATTCATTTTACATCAAAATCAATTATTAATTTCCCTTTTCATTAAAATTGAAAGCTGCTTCATATTTTATTCCTCTTCATCAAATCTAACTAACCATCAATAATTCAGTATTCAATTTCCAAGAAAATCTATTTCGGGGTAAAGCAGAAGCAACGCCGGCAGTGGTAGTAGCGGCGAAGGAACGTCAAATTATTTTATACATTAAATTATATTTTACAATAATAAGAATTAAAATAAATAATTAATTACGGTAAAATTAAATATAAATATTTAATTATTAATAAATAATTTACGATGTTTAAATTAAATATATAGGCTCAAAATAAGTTAATAAAAATATTTTTTAATTATATTAATCCGATAAAATATTTTTTTTTGTTGGGTAAATATAAAATAATTTTTATTTTATAAAAAATATTTCTAATCCTATATTTATCCAAATTCAAATTATTTACCCGCAAAGAAATTTTAGATCCGTAGAAAGTAAACCTATTCCTAATAATTTCATAACTACCGTAAAAGGTCTTCCCGCATATACCGTACAAAGGGATTAAAAAAGGCTTTACTTGATAACACCTCTGTACCAGGTTGCCATTTTTTATATCCTTTAGAAGAAAAAAAACTACTCCAGATAGGGCTGTAGGCTACTTATTAAACTGACAACTACTTATCCTAGATTTGGCGATGTTTTTTTTAAAAAAAAATAAAAAAAAATATTAAAAGCAGAATAATTAAGGAAGTTATATTTTTATTTATTTTTATTTTTTAAATAAAAAATACAATCTTTTTTAAGTTGAAAAAAATACAAAAACAGAAAAGGAATATAAAAAAAGAAAATAAGCGAGTGCGAGTTAAATCTAACTGCAATTCGGTAATTTTATACGCTTTAATTCAAATATTTTATTATCTCTAATCTTTAGAAATTTCGTGTGAAAACAAAATTATTACAACTTAACATCAATTAATGATAGCGACTAACTAGCACACAAAAAATATCCTCAAATTATCTGCGATCATATAAGTTTTCGTGCAAAAATATTGTAACAAGCCGGTATACCGGACCTGATTAACGGATTCCTGCCAAATAAGAAGAAAGTAATAGAAAATATAATAATGGGAGGAATCCAGAAAGGGACTACAAGAAACCCTTTTTGTAAACGTAACAGATCCGTTTAACAATCGTCCTTTGTAATACGGCCTGCTGACACCACCTAAACGTATGTTGTCCCGTGAGAAGGGTTACCGGACCAGGGTAGGAATCTCATGGGAAAATGTGAGGGACGACGATCATTCTCACGCTTCGAATTAGGTCTGGTCCTGCAGGTAAAGAGGAAAGGAGTATAAATACTCCGGAGAAGTCCGGTTGAAATCAGTTCTGCGAGAGAGTGCTACGATAGAGTTCTAAGCGAGTAGTTATTATACGAGTTTGAAGCGACTGAAGGAGCGAATTTCTGGGGCAGTTACGATGCAATTAAGGTGCCGTTACGAGAAATTCCAGTACTTGAAAAAAAGAAATGGTTGGGTGAGTTACTATTAGACTATTAGTGAAAGAGGTAATGTACTAAATTCCATTCAAAAATTGTTGGGGTAGTTTTATTTGTGAACAGCAAAGGTATTTGCAGTGAAGTAACTTTATACTTGTGTTATTTATTGTACTATTGTTGTTAATATAAGACTAGCGGTCATACTAATGTTTTTGTCAATGAAACTGCATTCTGGCTTTCAGTATTTAACTACTTCTGAATAAATCCTGATGATTACTTTAAATTCCGTTTTTATGTAATCACTGTTTATTATTATTATTATTGTGGTTGTGATTACTATGATTATTATCTGTTGATTGAAATTTATTATTACTGATTTGTCTTGTTTTACTTACGTTCTTAATCTAATAAATTGCAATTATATAAACATTTTCCAATTGTCAATCTCTCAATTTCCTGATCGAGCCGCGAACACGCGACAATATCATCCACGAGAGTGAAACTTACCAGAGTTTAACAGAACCGAGCCCTTCTTTTTTTTTTTAGTCTGATAATAAAATTTCAGCAAAATAAACTTAATATAATTTAAATAATGCTGCACAACAATATAAATAATAAATTTTATTAAATACCTCGTAAAATAATTTCTATTAAGTCGCAAACTTTTTTAATGGGATATCAAACAGTAACAAGAAATTTATATTTGTTTAAGTTTCCTAATTTAGGGTAACTTTCAATACGGAAATTTTTATTAGGACAGCTATCTAAATTAAAATAAAATAAACTGTAATTTTTTCGTCAATAATAAAAAGCCTATAAAAATTTTAACCATTTTTTAAGATAAATACATTTTTTTGAAGTAAATGACTGGAGTTAAAAAACGTGAATAAGTAACAGTGGTATCTTTACTAAGGAGGAAAGTACACGAGAACTGCAACAGTTGAATGAAAAGTGGTTGGTGGTCGGGTGTGGGGGGTTATCACGGTTGAATGCCTTTATAACTTCCCCAACACAAATCTTGCAAACATTACAAGGCTGGATGAACTCTTACAATTTGTTCAAGGTGACGAATTAAACGTTTAAATTATCTGTAATAAAAGGGCTTGGAAACATGTGATCCGGTTAAACTAAAATTTGTTATTTAAAACTAAAAAAAGGATAGAAATTTAAAACCATAAATAAATTTAAAAAATCAATACTGCGTATTAAGTTTTGGTACTAAATAATAAATATGATTTATATTTTTTTTATTTCAAAACTTATCTACCCTAAATTATTTGGATAAATAAAATAAATTTTATAACTTTATTTAATCTAACGTTTATAGCTTCAAATCCCATACCTACTTCGGATAGATAAACTCGTAAAAAAATGGATGGTTTTTCAAACCAGCCAGCAGATATGAAAACACCAATATGAAACGTCAAATTCCTAAATCCAGTTAATATATAGTGTATAAAAAAATTATACACTTCCTTCCAATCTGATTTCTTATACAATAAATTTTAAACATATATATCTACTATTTACCAAATTAATAAATAATCTATCGACTTATAATGGGGACGTACTATCTATATAAGCATGAAACGAAGGCGGTTTAGAAGATCAAATAAACGATTGGAGAGGGGTTAAAAATATTCTACTTAAAAACTCGTAATTTGTAATTTTAGTTTAGTTTTTATAGCTTTAATTAAATTGGTAATAATCTTACACTTTTTATAGTTAGAAATCAAATTAAAATAAAACTACTTTTAACCAATCTTATAAAAAATGTTAATTTAAGTAAAATTTTAAATTTTAACCGTACCTTAAAAATTCTTTTCTTTAGATTCAATTTTTAGCTTTACAAAAACTGGGAAAAGATATTCAATTTCTTATACAAGCCAGGAAAAATAAAAAAAAGCATAACTGCATATGTTTAAACTCTTATACTAAAAAAGAAAATAAAAGTAAATAAATGTAAGAAATACATCATAAGAAATAACTTTGTTAGAAAAAAATAATAATTTGAGGAACATTTTTACAGATTAACTAATGAAAATTTATTTTTAAACGAATTTTTTTTTACAAGACTTCCCAAAAAGGAGTGTAATGTATTTAGGGTGTATGTATGTATGTATGTTCCACCGTAGCAGCTCAATGGCTGAACCGATTTAGACCAGTCTTTAGATTATTAAAAATAATAAATCTACCTTACCAGCAATTAATTTTGAAATCCTCAAGATCTTTCTCTCCTTAGACCAACATCAGGAGGTCATTAATCTCCTGATGATGGTCTAAGTACTATGGTACTGATGGTCAAAGTAAGGTGGATTTATTCTTTTTAATAATATTTAATACGAGTAATTTATTAATATATCAGCGGTAACAATATTTGAGAAATTCATTTTTAGGCCTTCAAAAAATGTTTCTTTGATCATAAGCTTTTAATTGAAATTTAAAATTCTAAACTAGACTAGTTTTTTATCTATCTAAACTAATTCTAAACTAGAATGAATGTTATTCTTTACTAAGATAATTTTCGCAAACAAAATCATTTCGTATGTTATTTTCAGTAGCATAAATAAATTTTATAAAAAAATAATTTAATATTTTGTTTCTATTAAATTTAAAAGACAATATTTTTCTCATTTTCGTGCATAGATTTCTTTATCCATTTTAAATAAAAGTGTATTAACAAAAAAAAAACTTTTTTTGTATTTATTTTAATTTTAAAACTATAAAACTATTCTTCGTATTTGTTATTTTAATTTCATTAAGTCTTTTCCCCTCGTAGTTTTAACGACGATGTTTATTCAGCAGTCTAAATGTCCATCTGTTTAGTTTTTAAATAAATACTAATTTAAACTATTCCATTTTTAAATTAATTTTTTTTTTTATCTTCATTTTATCTATGCAGCAGAACATAATTTTTCTTTATAAAATATTCTACCGATATTAAACGTTAGAAAGGTAGAAACTCACTAGACGAATTCAGATCCAGCTTTTCTTCGGAAGTCAAATAAAAAAAAGATAAAACAATTAACCACTCAAAAGAGGTATTCTACCCGTTTACCGTACATTAAAAGAAACATTTTCGAAGATACGTTTTTATTTAACATGAAAACAAATTTCTCATCTGTACGCAATATTATTTTTAGCACAATATAACATTTAAGGAATTTTTAAGAACGTTTTATAATAACTTGAAACACAGTACGTAAACATAAGATCAAATTTGTATTACAACCTATTAAACAAATTGTAAAATTTTTAACCGTTTTTCTCTTGCTAAGAAAATAACTAAGCTTTAAGATAATACTGATTCTCAACTTTGTCGTTCAACATTAGTTACGTTTTTACTTAACAAGAAATCTATACTTCTCATGCAACACGCGAAAATTTTATTTTCCGATATTCAATATGCAAAAATATAGAAAAAATAAAGAAAGGAGATATGTAATATGTTAAAAGCTAAAAGATTATTTTCTTATAAATAAAAGTGCAATGCAATACAAAGAGGTGTCTGTTTTGTTTACACCGTTAGATCGTTTCAATGTAAATTAATTCTTCTTTTTTGTGAAATAAAGAAATACAAAAATATACATAAATGTATATAAGTGGAATACGTATACTGTTTTGCCTGTGTAGTGTCACAGCACAGCGGGTAATATCTGCTGAAAATCAATCAAATCAAGTTAAGTTACAATAACACGAATAGAAATAAACGGGAAGTTACAACCAACAACAACAAAACACTAACACGATACAACAAAATACGCGGCCGGTCTATACATACCAGATTATTTTATACAAAGGATTTCAATACTGTAGCGAATTCCATTTTATACTTTTTTTAACCTATTTAAAATAGTTAAAAGGAAAATTTGTTATCGAATTCCAACATAAACTTGCAAGATTTTTTTTTCTTCCAAAGTTTTTAAGGTTTTAACGGATGCATCATGTAATATAATTAAACATTAACGGTTCAGAAAATAATAAAACAAAGAATGGACCTATAAACTATCTTAGGAATGCATTCGAAACGATAACAATTCCGACTTAATTCAATAAAATTAGGCTAAATAAATGTAAACGTACAAGTATATACATTCAAGTTATATAAATAATCTTCTTTTTCAGAGATAAACAAATGTAACTACAGGACGAATTAATTATAAAAAAAGGTTATTTTTGGAACGGAAGGAACTCTGACCGTCATATTTTTTTAACGATTTACTAATTACCAACTTTATGTTTTTATTAACTTTTCTTTAATATCGATTAAAACTTATCAGATCAACCAACAGTACGAAAAATATATTCCCGATTACTTTTAGGGCAAATTTATTTATACGCAATACAATATTCACGCTTAAAAATACAACACCGGATTAATTAGCTATGTTCGTTCAGATTAAAATTTGATATAATTTAATAAACACTGATTAGAGCTAAACCTGAAAAGAATTTACTTGATGCGACATTCATTACGTATATAAACAACTTAAGAGAGTATAAAAGAAGTTACATGAACAATAAATAAAAAATATTTAAGCAACAAAAAATCAAAGTCCTTTAAACAGAAATATGAAGAGAATAATTTAACTAATATCTCATTAAATAATAAAAAATTAACTAGTAGAAGGTAAAACGATTAACTATAACAACCCCAATTAATCTAAAAATATAAGGAGACTTTTATTTCATTATTTATAATATTAATAACATCGGCAATAATAAAAATAAAAGTTTCCTATCTTTTATTACGCCCCTAAGCCAATCAGGGGCGTTCAAGTCCGAGAAGTTTTGTAAAAACAATAGAACAAATTTCAAGGAGTGAAAACTACATTTATTTTTCCGCAGAACTTCCGCTACAGTTAAAAATTTATCCCAGGGTTTAAATAATGCCTAGAAGGTTTCGACATTGGAAGATTTCAGTGCGACTAAACAATTCTAGGCCAGTCTGCTTCACTTCGTCATCACTGCAGAAATGTTTACTTCCGAGGAATTCTTTAAGGGATCCGAACATCCCCATCCCGTAGGGGAAGATACCCGCCTAGTGACGTTCCGGTCGTCGCCACACCACCCCTCCCGTTCCTTGCCCTGTTGGGCTTTAACGAGAGTCGTCTATAGCCTTCTGACCTTTTACACCTCATAGTAATAAGCCTGGCCTCGTCGGGATGCCACCGATGTTAAGGGATCCGAACAGATGGAAGTCACTCGGCGCTAAGTCCGGACTGTAAGAGATGTGGTAGTAATTCCAACCGATTTCCTGTAATGTTTGCGTTGGGCGGTATGAGATCTTACGTTGTCCTGCAGAAACAGAACACCCTTTGCGATCAAACCAGGCCGTTTCTTCTGTAGATCCTTATACACATATTGCAGAAAACGACAATAATATTCATCGATGATAACACCACCACGAGTTAAAAAGTCACTCGAACAATTCCGTGCTTGTCCCAAAACACACTTTCCATCGCTTTACCTGCTGAAGCGATTATTCGAAATTTCTTTGGTGGTGGTGAATCCGTAAGTTTCCAGTGCTTCGATACTCTTTTCGATTCTGAAGTGAAATCCAGAATCCGTGTTTCGTCAAATGTGATGATGCGATCCAGGAATTTCTGGCCTTCCTGGTCATAGTAGCGGCTCTTCAATTCAGGGCAGACTTTACTCTTCTGTGCCGGTCAAAATCGGAAAGCTGTTTTGGAACACAGCGTGCATTCATTTTTCGGAACAGCAAACGGTCATGAATTATTGCGTACTAAAACATTATTGTTTCCTAAAGATTTCACTACAGGTTATGCGATGATTGTCAACGATAAGCTGTTTAACGCGCTATGTTTTCAGGAATGACTGCTGTTGGCTGAGATCCACCACCACCAGGATCGTCAGCGAGAGACGTACGACCATCTTTGAAGCGTTTGCACAATTCTATATCTAACGGCTGAGTGTCTCATCCCCGTATTGTGACTGAGGTCTTCCTCAGCTGGTTTTATGTCCTCCTTCACTAAAATATTCATCAGCACATGTTCCGTGTACACGTTCACAATTTTGTCCGCCATCTTTAATAACGACTCATATTGGCACGCGAAATGAGTGGCGCCTACCAGTAACAGGACATAATTGTTAGTTCCTGCTCGATCTCCACTCTGGGATTCGATTTTGGACCTGTAAAAATGATTGACTTGAACGCTCCCTTAAAACGACTTACTTTTTATGAATTAGAATAACAAGCTTTCCACGCCAAGCTTATTGCAGAAAATGGGACATTATTTTTCTATCTGCTTGGTCACTGAGTCGAATATAAAGCTTACATATTAGCACGCTAAACTTATAAAAATATAACCGGTTACATTCAGTACCCAGACACTTCAAATCTATTCTATACCATTCCATATCGGAAAAGACAATATTGTTAACAATGATAATATCCGAACTGGCATCCGTCCATCTTTCAAGTTCTTCCGGTCTTACCTCGGATACCGTTCATGAAAAAGTTGTCATCGAAAGTATTGGCGAATGAGACAGCGAACGCTAAAATCGGCGAATGCTCACGGTGCCTGCTCGCGAAAAGTTTGCAACCAAAATTATCTCCTTTCCCAAGAAAGACGGTATGTTAACCACTAACACAGTATTCTTAGTACCGTTCTCACTGTAATGGACATCAGGCTGCTCGACTGTCTTGAGACAACTGTTTGGAATAAACATAACAGCTTCAATACTGATAATCAGCATAAGAGCTGCAATTCCAGAGGGATTTATTAATCCGTCCATCTTATTGACTTGCTGGCCAAGAATTTAGATTTATTTTAAAAAAACACAAAAACATCATTACTATCAGAGAAAACAAATCAACCATCATCCCCCAGATTCCCTATAAATATAATAGAAATAATTAAATTTAATTAACAGTGTAAAAAAAAAAAAAACCAAATAAATGAGCACTGTTGTGAACAATGCATTATATACAATGTCTCTACTCTGTACCTGAATAATTATTAAAAAAAAAAGTTTAGTTTGCCAATAGATATACAAAACTTGTATAAATTGTATAAGAATGGATGGCGCATGAACACTGTATGAACAGCGAATGAACTGCGAACTGAACGTAATATAATAGAACCATCGTTGACGAAGAGGACAAGCCTAAGGGCAAAAATTATTATAACAATGACTATATTTAAATTACTATATTTATTCCTTCTCTAAACGAACTAATAAACAACAACAAAAAATTATTATTCATCATTATTCGAACAGAAGACTTATAGTCTCTACCGGTACCAATTAGATTACTACCGAATTACTTGCAAAATTATAATTCAATCGCTGCTACCGTTCCACACAAATTAGTAGTTACAGTATTACTTAAAAATTCCGATACAAAAATTTATTGATGTCATAATAATAATAATAATAATAGTCCAGTAAAAGATAACTAAAACAAAAAAGATATACAAAAATAAAGAATAATATTATATTGAAACAAGTTTGAAACGGTTCAATAAATTTTACAGACCATTCTTCTGTGTGTTAAGTAGGCGTGTTTACCAGTGGCTTTATTCCTAGTTTATTTCTGCGAAAAACAGTCATTAAAATATAAAATTCCAATGTAACAGGCAAGAATTGTGTACAACCTATGCATCGAAAATAGAAGACTGGTTTTCTCTTATATATATATATTTAATGATACCCATACAAATATTATTCAAATTTAACTAAATAATAGATTGTTCATCTTATTACGATACTTAAGAAGAAGAAGAAAATAACAAAGAAAAAAGGAATATTTTATGTAAGAGAAATTTAATGTCTAAGGATTAGTAAAAAAATAAAACATCAAAATGTAAACTAAATAAAATTAAGGAAAAAAAAAAAAAAACATGCTAGTAATAGCATACAATAAAATAACATGTTTTAAAGGTATATATTTATTAATAAAAACTTATAGCTACCGGATTCAAAATGTATGAAATTAACAAGTTTATTTCTTTTTTTATTTCAAATTAAATTTTTTTTTTTTTTAATCTTCTCGTTTCATTATACATTCTTCCTTTAATTCATTCTGTTTTTCTTTTCACAACCATTTTTTCATAAGAACTTGCACTATAGTAATCGCTAGAGAGAATTAAGTAGAATGCTAATTAATTAGTTCGCACTAATTAAAAGATAAACAGCGAAACATAAATTACTTTTAAAAGTAATACGAGTATAAGTACTTCTAATTATTTTTATGCAGCCTACATTTACATAAGCAGAATTAATTTGCGAATAAATATAAAAAAAAGTATTAAACAAGCTTATTTATTGATTAATTAAAAAAATTCCTACCCTTAAATAAATAACTGGAAACATGGTTTCGAAACTTTCCTGACTATTTATTACTTTACGTCAAACTACCCGACATCATAGTCCGTTTTTCAAAAAAATTTACTAACTTCAATGGCTTACACTTACATACGTATATATAGTTATACACCAAACAAAATTTTATGGTTTCACGGTCACTCATTCTACAGATATATTAGGTAACGTAGACTTTAAAACGTACACGTGCAGAATTATCCTTTTTTTTTAGTCCAACTAAGACTCACGGAATATCTAAATGTCGAAATATGCGAAAAAAATGGTGTATAACACTTTGATCCATTACACAGTAAAAGTATCATATATTACGATTTCGGTAATTTTAAAGTGTTAATCGATTGAAAAATTATTTCAACCACATATTACGGGAGTTTTTAACCGATTACAATATCTATTCGAATAATTTTTACTTAAGAAAGTTCGAGTAAGTTTGAAATTTATTGTAAGTATAATCTTATAATATAATTTATATTTCAAGAAAATCAGCGTATACTCTTCAGGTTAAGTAATTACGATGTTCTGAAAACCGTCTGATAAGAAAAACATTTTTTTCTTTTACAGAAACATTGATTTTAAACATTCACTGAATTAATTAAAAATATATATTTTTTTTAATTTCATGTTAATATCACGTTTCCTTATATATCAATGTAAAATTATTTTTTATACGTATGTTTGCATGTAACTGCAGATAACCGCCAGATCGATTAAGGAAAAACTAGATTGTAAAATTATTCTAAATTGGGCAAACGTAATATATTACCTTGGAGAGGGAAAAAAATTATCCAAGAATATCAGTTTTATAATAAAATATGTTACTATAATAAAATGTTAGTATAATAAAATACAAAAGTTTAAAAAAAAAAATAAATAAATAAAACCGATTTTAAATCTACTCGTTTTTTTGCAATGTTTTCAGTCGTTTGATTAGTTGATGCAATAAATGCCGAATTGCCATTTATGGTCCGAACCGATCTCACGGTTCGTATATCCTTCATTTTGTCATTTTCTTCAAACTTCAATATTTCTCTTTTTTTTACTGTTTTTACTCCTTTACACTTCCTTCTGGAATCTAACTCATTAAACCTGGATGCCATAATATTATATTTTACATTTCTTCTAAAATTCACGAATTTAGAAGTTTTATTAAAATAAAACTTCACAACACAGCCAAAAAATAGGTTTAGAAATGTCCTATGAAAATAATATAATTTATAACCGATGAAAAGAACTGTAGAAGAAATCAGGTTTGAAAAGGGACAAAAAATACACAAATTACGCAAATTTAAGTGTCTTGTGGAGGTAATAACATCAACTGTAGCCGAAAAAGAAGGAATTAAAGTAGGATTCGTAAAATTTAAACAGCTTATAGACAGATAGATCGGATGATTAAATTAAATTCTTAAGCTATAAAACTAAACTACAACAGTACAAGACAGTAATTTTTCAGAAACTATATACGCAAGCGAGTGTTTAGGAAAGTTTAATGTAAGAAATCTTTTAAAAGAAGAATAATCTTAAGGAAGATTTTTGGACCCAAAAGAACAGAGGAAGGTTATAGGCTAAAATCTAACAAAGAAAAAAAATAAAGATTATTTAACTTAAAAAAAAAAAAAAAACTTTGATGGATGACATCGTTAGGTAAACCAAAATCAAAAAACCTAAATAAAAATTGGAAAAATACTAACAGATCGAATAGAGTTTTCAAAAACAATTGAAGATTTTAAACAGTATGAAAAGGAAAAACTAAGGAACAGCTACAGAAAATTTACACAAGAGCAAAAACAAGCTCCCCCGGAAAAAAATTAAAAAGTACTGGGAACTATGAAAAGAAGAAAAAAAAGGAAATCTAAAAAGGTGTACTCGAAAGAAGAAGAAAACTTCTTTGTTTTAATCTACATAAGTTTCCGATATTTTCCTCAAATGTATGATTTTAAAACTTCTGTTCTTTATTTATCTGATTTTTTTATCGCTCATGTTTCATAAACAAGCCTTCAAAGAGCTTAAAACGGGACAAATGAGTGCCCTTTGGTTTTATTTAAGCAATGAGTATCCGTCTGTATCAATTTCTGATGAATTTGACTTACTTTTACTTTGGATGAAAACAACGCATTATTTACCGATGTTTTTTTTTAGACCGGCTCATATATATATATATATGCATCCATAAATTACTTCTCAAGATACTAAAGTCTGAGATCAAGTTACGGATTCCTTAAGGAAAATCCTCATTCTATATCGTCAGACCAGATCGTCAGTGAAGGATATCGATGAAATTTTATGCGGTTTTTTAAAGCGTACAGATAGAAACCTTTGGAATAAACATGCAAAACGTTTGCGCGGACTATTTTTACGGTCGTTTACTTATAACGGACACGTATGTAAATTTCTCTTGCTGGAAAGAAAGAAACCTCACTAAGACAAAAATCCACAGCATCGATGGTTTATGAACATAAAGGGAACATTTAACGACCTGCTAAACACTGGCGCTTAATATCATTATTAACCAAGTAACGACAGATAAGCCACTTCGTCGGTCTTGTCACAATTACATCCGGACTACAACAAGGTTCCAATAAACACCTAAAATAGATGTTTACCTATTCATAGCGAATTGTTAATAACGATTATGATGTCGATTAATCGAAATGTAACCGACACCATTCTCTTAACGAACAATGACTCCTGGACGACAGCGCATTATAGACAATATTATCCGGTATGCAGTTGAACCGGTTCAATGCAGCCTAATATAAGCTAACGTAGAATGTAATGTATAAAGCAGTTATTCGGTTACCGAAAATGGATGATGATACGAGCTATATCTATACGTATATTATAATAAACAGCGTCAATCAGTGAAAGGGAATGTCAATAGATGCGGCAAAAGCAATGATCGTTTTGATAACGGCGGATATTTAGTTACACGCGTGAAGCCGGTTAACTATATATAGTTAAGTGCATCGTTCACCGCACCGTATAGTCCTAACATTTAATAAACAACTTGACAGATGCATCCTGTAAATCAGCGGTCCTATCACATGTTGCATAAATATTAAAACAGTGTAATACGTTTAGTTCATAAAGGGTGCATTATTTTAAAATACGAATATTTTAATATTTACAAAAGTACATTAAGCAATTTCTAGGAGTGGTTTTTATACATTTTGAATGAACTTCAGATAAACATGCTTTCCGTTAAACCAAACGTTCTTCCGGTTAGGGAAAGGTATAAAGGGGTGTGGCGGGAAATTATACTTAATTTTATAGATTAACAGCATAGAAATGGATGAAGAGATACGAGAATACTGTTACAGGTCGATGAATCATCCAAAATATTTGATCTAAGGTGGATCCAAATCGACAACTTTTGGGAAAAAATGTTTAACTGTTAAGCGATACTGACCCACGTTTTTAATAAATTGATTTTAGAAAATCAAATAACTCAAAAGGGAATAATTGATATAAAAAATTCTTCCCCAATTTTATGACTGTGTCAACTGCCGTGATATAAGGAATTCGAAATTTATTTAAACATATTTAATTTTGGGTGAAATACTAAAAGCGAGAGGGGAAAAACAGCTGATAAAAGTTAGAAAAACAGAAATAATGGATTTTAAAGGAACCAAATTAAAAAAAAGAAAATAGTACAAAACAATACATCTACCGAAAAGTTTTCGGAAATATACTCTCGTACATAGTTATTACGTACATAGTTATGCAAAGAATTAATTAAAAAACAGTGACTTAAGACGTATAATTTATAATCAAGGTTACATCCAGACAGGATTGTAAAGGGCATCACGTGATTTGGGGAAAAATAAACTAAAATCCATACAAACCTGGCGCGGTAAACACAGCAACCTATGTGTTTTTAATATACAGAAACCGCTCGAAATGTACTGGAGACTTTCGTAATATTATACACATACATTCATCTTAAAATAAATTTCTTCAAATTTCTATTTGCAATGTGTTCAACTAGTGAACAATAAGCAACCCCCCCCCCCACCATGAGATGAGGATGATATGTAAATGAGGTGTAATCTTGCACAAAGTCAGGCCCGACCATTTCTGAGACTTGTAGTTAATTGAACCCTAATCACCAAAGTAAACAGGTATTCAAGGTCTAATATTCATCAACAAAAAAAACTGTTTAAATAAACACTTTTTATTAAGAAACCAGTACACGATGCAAAAAAAATCTGTTATCTAATTTTACAATCAATAATTTAAAAATATTATAAGAAATTCCGTAAAAAAAAATATTACCTACAACATCGAAACATTATTAATGGGATATTTTAACGCGAAAAAATCGTAAACACAACGTGATTTTCATTACCCTTTTAATTAAATAAATATACCTTATTAAGAGAAACTGTCTTTGTCAAAAAGAAAGGTAAATTTAGCAAAACTATTATTCTATCAAACCACTCTATTTTAATATAACAAAACTTACAAAAAAACGCTTTATTCAGTTATGCTACCACCGTCAGCGACTGGTGGTAACATCTTCCCATTCTTAAGTCAATTGATGTTACAATTGGTTTTTCTTTTATTTAGGAAGACAGGTATTTAAAATAAGGTTGAAAGACGTTTAAGACTTTAATTATATCTGTTCATGTAACATTTTTGTTGTTTTTTTTTTAAATTATATATTTTATAAAATAATATTTAAATTTGAAAAAAAAACATGCTTTTTAATCGATGAATCGAAGTTTTATTATCACAATTCCACCATATTTGTGAATTTCTTCAACGTAGTTACGAATACACTGCACTTTTATTTGAAGCTGTGTTCTACTGGTTCAGTACATTCGTTCTCAAAGT
This sequence comes from Lycorma delicatula, assembly GCF_047948215.1. Classification (NCBI taxonomy): domain Eukaryota; kingdom Metazoa; phylum Arthropoda; class Insecta; order Hemiptera; family Fulgoridae; genus Lycorma; species Lycorma delicatula. The sequence goes on along the minus strand of NC_134462.1, from coordinate 84,855,825 downwards.
GGGTGATAACGTCCCCTTGTGGGCGCTGGAGGCGATAGAAGTCTTACAGAAAATTTGGGGCGTTCAGGCGGTCTAGGAAGGCGATGGCTGATTAAAAAAAGGTAAAAATTATGTTTTCCTGATATTTCAAACTAAAACTAAATACCTACCACCCACACTAATATATAAGATTACAGGGACACCTATATTTTATGATAAAAATGATTTATTCAAACTACTTTAACTTTACAACCAAGAGGCTTAGAGACGAATAAAAAAGATTAAAGCTTGAACACTGTACTCTTTGACAGTATACTTCAGATTTAAAAAATCATCAAATTAAAAAATAAAGTCTGTGAGAAGAAAAGTTTTTAAAATTTCAAAGCTTTTCTTCGTATTTGATCGAGCGCATGGGGGAAATTAATTTTTTTCAGTAAACTGCATTACAACGATTAAAAGACTTAAAGGTAAAGCTTTACCTTTAATTTCTTTTATTGTACGTCTATCTACAATTTTTCGGAACGGAAATATTCCACTTTAAAGAGAAAAGGTCACTTTTATCTGTAATGCTGCATATCTGCCGATCTAAGCAACGTATTGAAACAAATAAACAAAGGGTTTTGATCTATCTTTAATGACAAATTGTGAGGTCTTTTTGGCTTTTGTTAATTTTGTGCCAAGGTATCTTTAAAGATTGAGACTACAACATGCATCACCCGCTCTCAACTTAATCCAGGATCCTGCTACACCCTCAATCATTAAAAATTTTAATAATCGGCAAAAAATGAATAAAATTCAAAAACTGCAACGCTTCATTAATGAAATCACAATTTGTCATTAAAGCTACATCAAAACCCTTTAATTTCCATATTTATTTGTAACAATAAGTTTAAAAATGTTGGGGGACGATAGAAATTTTTGATTCTCAACGTGAGCGGTGGACGAAAAAGTTTGAGAGTCACTGATCCAGTATATATAATGTTGTAACCCACCGGGTTGATCTAGTGGTGAACGCGTCTTCCAGAAGTCGAGAGTTCCAGAATTCAAGTCCTAGTAAAGTCAATTACTTAATACTGATTTGAATACTATATCGTGGATAACGGTTTTCTTTGGTGGTTGGGTTTCAATTAACTACATATCTCAGGAATGGTCGAACTGAGACTACAATACTAAATTTCATTTACACTCATACATATCATCCTTATTAATCCTCTGAAGTATTATCTGAAAGGTAATTACCGGAGGCTAAACAGGAAAAAGAATGTATATAACTTCGTGGAATTAAAACTGTTTGATTAACACATTCCAGAGGAATATAGGATAGTTTTATTAATTATATTTTTATGTGTGACAGAATACTTTGTTTATTTAATCTTTCGTTTTAAACCTGTAATGTATTGGTATTTTTTCTTTTTAACTATTTATGTAAATAACGTCAGCGTGATATCTTTTGGTTTCGGTTGTCTTTGTTTTGTTAATCAATTTATGTCCGTAAGATGTTTCGAAATGTAAAGTTCTTTTATGTGACCTCACGTGAAACGGATGTGTTATGTAGTCTGTAAGATCCTGAGACTAATAGCTGTCGGTTAAATCCTCCAGAAACTGGAGGTAATTTGAAGTATGTCCGTCGTAGACAACTTAAAGAATGATCTGAAACCGCAGTTTTGTTGTCGGTAATATTTTTCTAATAGTAATTTCATTGTATTCAGTTTTAGCTATAATGTATATTTTTTAATTTATGATGTATTTTTATTTAAAGAGCTGTTCACACTTTTTTGTATTTCCTAGGAAAAAAATAATATTTTATTATAGGATTCGTTAATGGAGGAACATAAAGTACAACCCACTAATGTCATCGATACAGCTACGAAGATTATAGCTCTAAAACACGAGGATTAAATGAAATCCCGGTGCGAATAACTTTTGTGCTTAATTATAGAATAACTAAATATTAAATCCGGTATAATTAAAACATTAAGCAATTACTTTAATAATGACATCCAGTTTTCATCTATTTTTTTTTTTTTTTTAGTATGAAAAACGCTTTTGCGTTATCATCGCCCGGTTCATCTAAAATTGTTAAAAGTAGTTTTTCTTAACGATTCGCGATTATCTAGAGCGATTTAATTTAATTACAAAATATCTTTCACAAATTCCAACATTAACAATTTTATTTTTAAAAATATGCGGAGACGCATAGGAGGGTGCACATCCACTTGACAAAAAAAGTTGTGCTTAAATTTTCCAAATAATAAGTGCCAGAAATTGAATTTCAACCTATTCGAAATTCAGGATTTGACAGTATCATTTACATTTTAATACAGAACTAAATGTTGTTCCCGGGATTTCGTTCATACAACCGTACACACCAACTAAAAACAGGATAGATAACTGTTAAATAGGAGAGGATAAAACTACATAAATTTGCTTAAAATAACTTAAAACAGGGTCAGTATGCTCCCTGTACCGCATCAAAAACTTGACTTGTGGAAAGATTAACTAGGAATTAAAGAAGGGAGGGAATCATACCCGACCAATGGCTACTGTCCAGCAGGCTTACAACGTGCATAATATATAAACATGCATGAGAACATTATAAATTAAACCGCCAGAATAGATAGAACACATCAAATCTAATTACTGACGCAGTTAATTATCAGACTATTCGTGATTTATTTTGCAAATTGCATTAACATGATCAATGTAGTGTACGAATAATTTGGCAACAAGTTTTGAATCTGAATATGATAAATTTTAGGAGCTTTATTGTATATTTTTTAAAAACAAATATTAAAAACAAAAAAAAAACACCCAGAAAATAACATTGAACTTTCAAGAAAATGCAATTTTTTTTCGATTTAAAAGCATTTTCCGGATTTTCCAATTTCAATCATGTAAAATTGAAAACAATATTTTAAAAGAACGTGTAAAATAGTCAAAAGATGATTAACCTTTTATATGTATATATTTACCATTCCATAGTGTGGCAGTGAAAGCAATTAAAAGTAGCAAATAATAAAATTAACTTTTAAATTCATACCCGGACGACCGTTTTGTAATCGTCATATTTGCACGTCCTCAGTATTTCAGCTATAACTTTCCAACAAATAAATTACTTAACATTCTAAAGTGATTTGTAAATGTTTTAATAGAGTACGTGGTTTGACGAGATAAGTATAGCCTAATGAAAAAATGTATTTTTTCTTATTACGGATAATAATTTTAATCAAAAACGCTAAGAAAGCGTAAACTAAAAACATTTACCTGTTTGGCCGATGTAAAATCTTAAAAAAATTATTTTCATTAAATGACTAACGTATAAATAATTATTGGAAAAAATTGATCTACATATGAATATATGTAATTTCTACTTAATAGGTTAACTGCCATAACCAAATGGCGTCACCAAATAATTAATAGTTAATTGGAGTCACCAAATGATGTCTTGTTGTATAATCCATGATCGCTTTAAATCATCAACTCATGCCTAAAGAGTATAATGCTATTTTTAATGTTGAATATTAATCTAATTATTTTATTGTTTTACAAAATATTATACGTTATTTCAAAGATTGAATTCTGTAATTTTTGGTATAGTTTAGGAGAGCGTTTTGATTTCATATAAAAATTGATTTAAGACTTTTTTAATCATCTAAAAACCAAATAAATAAAATGTTTCCTTATTCTTTCGAACATGATTTTTCCCATAAGGCTATTTTGTAACGATAAGTTGATACTGAAAAGAAATCTGAATTTTTCTATGTTAATACATATTCTTAAGCGTTAAAAAGTTACTGTTCCTTTTAATTAATTTGTAATAATTTGATAATCATCTACGTTATTTAGGTAATAGTTTTAAGTTTTGGAAGGTAAACTTGTCATGATAAAATATTTAAAATACACATATAAACATGTATTTAAATTTAAAATTAAGACATCAATTTATATCTTATTACCTTCGATTACTATTAGACATAATCTTGTTCATCGATTCATTTTTTAATTTATAAAAAAAAAGTAAACATGTAAAGAAAAATGACATTAATAATATTTATTTTTATCGGAAAACCTAAATAAGAAAAACTTTCTTTTTTAATTTCAGCAACGCGGACTGTAAACATAATTCTTATCTTTGCAGCGAATTAGCGCAGCGGTAATCGTTTATTTCGTTCTAAATACTCAGTATATCTGTTACAGACAATAAAGTAATAGGTTAATTTGTGAATTATCAACGCTAACGTAAAAAAGCAAGTACGACTGCTCAAGTTTGCAAGAAAAAACACTTGTTAAAAGATTACGGCAACAAGTGGCTGCAACCAAAATTTTATCAACTTTATTTCGATCAATGAAGAAATATAATTCTGAGAAAATTTAATCAAAAGTTTCGAAATCTTTTGAATTCATAAGAAAAAATAGAGTATATGTACTTTGATATAAATAAATTAAAAAAATTTTTTTCCAATCGATACATAATAATACATTATACAAGATCATGTCTTTATCCATTGAATAGATATGCTACTGCATGAATAAAAAAAAAACTGTTTCATCATTTTCCTGGATGATTCAAGGGAATCCATGGTAAAATCATGATCAGAGAAGCACCAAAAAATACATAAAAAATTATAAAATAAATAAAGTAATAATGAAATAAAAAATATATAAGGTCAAAATTAATATTAATTATTTAAAATATAACCGCGTGAAATAATATTAAGGTTTATTTTACATTCAGTATTTTAACAATATAAAAACAACTACAAAATAAATCAGAAGTCAGAAAAGTTTTAAAATGGTACAATAATTTATTAAAAAATACAATGGAAACATAATAGCATCCTTTGTGGTAAGCCCAAATTGTGTCGAGTTACTCGTAAACTGTTTTCTGGTTTGATAGAAGTGAATTTTGTAATTTTTGATCAATAAGTAACTATTTATTTTAGCAACGACCGAAAATTCATAAATATACACTGGAATAAGGTATCACAGAAATGGCGATAGTAACAGCTGAGGTACTTCGAATAACATAAGATGTACATATAAGGTAGTCAACGTCGTTTGTACCGATTAATTATATAATGTACTTAGACACACACACTTAATAATAAAGTGTAATAATTTTTACGACTGCGTAGTTTATATTTTGTACTTTTTAAATCTTTATAAATAATTTTTACTGTCGTTTTTTGTAATCTGATATATAAATGCGAAAGTTTGTGGCGAGTTCTGTCTGTCCGTTTACAAAAAAATCACGTGAGAACCAACCGACCGATTGCTTTAAAATTTTCAGCCTAAATTCATGTTAGGAAGGTTTTAAGCCATTTATCGAAACCCTAACGCCTTTGGGAGGTAAGTTGTGAGTTTTCCTCGTCAAAAATTTGTGTAGTTACTACTATTCTGTCTTTTGTAATTCATTTTCTTTTTCGGGTATTTATACAGTCTGTCTACTTTAATTATTGTTTTTCAGTATTATTTTCACAACCACGAGGTTAACAAACACAGCGAGGATGCAGGGGACTAAGCCTCCTGGCTAGACTTTACTTAGTAATTTATAAAAATAATTTGTAAACTTTATCAAATTTTTTTTTAAATTTCTTTTTGAGATTTGTCACTTTAAAGACGATTTGTCTATCTAGAAAAAAAACATTAAAATTTATGAATTGCAGATAAAAGAAATAACATTATAAGATCTTTTTATAGATTTATTTTCATTAAATAAAATAAATAAAAAAAATACAACAGTATTTCAGATATACATTAATATCATTAAAAAATAGCTAAATATGACACAAAGAACATCGAACACCACATAACTGTACAGAATTCGGCATTCAATCGGGTGATTTTGCAACTCTGCTTTTACAGAGATAGAGTTGAGTAGTAATGAAACCGCTACTCCCATATTTTAACTTATTTAAAAGCGTTTAGTTGCAATGGAGCGGTGAAGTGGAGAACAACGTGCCTTTCCTGTAAAAATCTTTTACAAAAACGGTGACAGTTACGTACTCGCACGTGAATTTCGAAAATATTACGCGATTGATCCCAATCGTGCTGTTCCATAAGCTCACGCCATCGAGTCTTGGGTTCGAAACTTTGAGGTCATCGGTTCTACGCTAAAGAAGAAAGGTGATACTGTAAAAACAGTACGTACACCCGAGAATATCGCGACTATAAAAGAAGAATTTCAGCGAAGTTCATGCGTGGCAGCGCGTCGCCATTGAGTCACTGGGACGGTCTGACCGCAGAGTAGGGCGAATTTTACACGATTACCAAAAACGTTACCCGAACACAATTCAAATAACTCTTGCAATACACGACTATGAAAACAGGGTAAATTTATACTAAACTTCATTTCTGTTGATTAATGAAAGGTAACACCTTATTAACAAATTAATGATGAGTGATGAGTCTCATATTTATTTGTCAGGATTTTCTACCAAGCAAAATTTCCTATACTGGGCTTTCAAAAACCCTAGAATTCCGCCTGAGATGGTGTAGAGAGTAACGAGTGACTTTAGTAAGAAACTTACTGAGTAAGTACGGCGGAATGGCTCATCTGCAAGATGTCATTTTTTGACGATAAATTTCTCTTTTCAGCGACTTAACTTAGTAATTGCTTTCATGTCTTTGTTGTGTTCATACTTATTAAAACGAAATAAAATTAATAATCTACTTTTAATGACAATTTAAAAATTATCCGATTCACTGCCGCACTTGTACTACGAGGGATATCTCTAATGTAAAGACCGCTGGGAAATTTCTATCCTTAAGGTTGGTAAACCTGTGTCGTTCACGGCCACGCTAGTAATGTACAAACTGCATTGTTGTCTGTAAGTTGTCACGTTGTAGTATATTTCATTACGTGCGAGTTATTACGTAATAAAATGAATAGGAAAATCGATGTTGCCGCCGACTGAGCAATACGTATTCGTACGTTTTTTATACCATCAAAACGTTAAGCCGGCTGAAATTCATAGGCAGGTGGTTGCTGTGTACGGTGGTAATGTAATGACTGAAAGAAAAGTCCGAAAATGGTGTAAAAAGTTTAGAAATAACAGAATTAATGTGTACGATGAAGAACGTTCGGGGATGCTGTCAATAATCACCGAGAACTCGTTGAAACGCGTCGATGATGAAATCAGAAAAGATCCTCTCTCAACGATTTCCGACTTGGCCCTTCTTTTTCCTGTTTCAAGATCTGTTATAAGTCGCATTGTTCGTGACCATTTAAGCTTCAAAAACGTTTGTGCACGTTGGGCGCCGCAAGTCTTAAAGGAAAGTCACAAAAAAATCTGAATGGAACCTGCTTTTCAAAGCAGATCCCATTCGGATTTTTTTAGCGCATCAAAAATTCCAATTTTTGATGCGCTACACAGAAAAATGTTTCGATTTCCTTAATTCAATTGTTACCGGCGACGAAAAATGGATTTCTTATTACAAGCCAGAGAGAAAACGGCAGTCAAGTGAATGGCGTCATCCTCAATCAGCAAACAAACCACGTGGCATGAGATCGATCTCATGCCACGTGGAACGACTATAAATGCAGAAGCCTACTGCGAAACTCTACGTAAGTTACGACGCGCCATACAAAATCGGGGACCAGGGTGGCTGACCGACGGCATCGTCCTGCTGCACGAAAATGTACGTCCACATGTTGCGGGTCCGACACGAGATTTACTGAGAAAATTTGATGGGAAATTTACGATCACCCACCATATAGTCCGGACTTAGCTCGTTCTGATTACAATTTGTTAGGGAAATTGAAAATATTTTTGAGCGATAAGCAGTTTATGGGTGACGATGAACTTAAAACTGCTGTTAATCAGTGGCTAAATGGAGTGGCGGCAGAAGAATACGACGACGGTATACTGAAGCTGGTGTATAGCTACGATAAATTCTTCTTAATTGATATGGCGATTATATAGAGAAGTAGTATAAGGTACATAGTTTAAGAGAAATGAAAAATATTTATAAAGTTTTCAGAATAAATTTGTTTACAATGAAACGGTCTTTACTTTAGAGATAACCTATAGTATTATTATTTTATTTCAAATTTACACTATAAATATCTCATTAGATAGTAAATTTCTTGATTTAAAATATAATTCTAGAATTCAAATTAAAATTATAATTAAGTGGACTAAGAAAAAGATAATCCACGACTTCTTAAGTTTTTCGGTGCTGGTACGTGCATAGTTCTACATCTAATGTATATATTATTGAACGCTTAATGTCTACATTCTAATCTGAAAAAAAAAACTGACAAGTAATATGGAAATACAAAATATAATATTTCAATATTTAAAGGTGAAAGAATATTAATATAGTATACTTGTCAACATATTCAATACCGCTATTAACTGTAATGACATGGAATTCGCCATCATTGTCTTGACGAGGAAACAAAGCGTATATAATTATGACATTTCACGGAATGTAAATACTGTATAATGTGGGTGCGTGCGTGCGTGTTCACGTGTATGTACGTATATATGTCTATACCTATTATATATATAAATAATACTAACAACATATGGTTGTTCTGTTGTTAGTAAAACAAAACCACCACATTACCACAACAATGAACGATGTTTAACTGGTGAATTGATGAAAGTCGGAGAGGGAGTCGGAGGGGTATAGTGAAGAAGAGACGGTGTCGAGTAGTGACGGCGTGGAGGGGGGACTTTTAAGTAATTATGATTGTTTGATAAAACGTTGCGGTGAGTGATGATCGAATCTCTACTAAAACTGGGCCGTCAAATAAAACAGGCGCCATATCAACAAATACGTTGTAATTCTCATTTACTTTCTTTATATTACAACTCAAATTAAAACTCGTTAACTTTATAACTAACTATATTAAATACGAAAATAAATATTTTATAATATTTTCAAATAATAATAAACTAACGAAACAAAATAAAGTACCATATCGAATCTAAGATGCACTGTTACGAGTATTAATCTTGCATCAAAAACATAAAAGTATCTTAAGTTCGAAGGCAATTTTGAAAAACCTTTTAAAAGTTCCAAAATCACATTTGAAACTTTCACATAGACGGTGATTAACGTTTACATTTTTGTTCAATTTTTTTTTAGTAAACGAGGCAAATTTACGTTGTTGATAGGGTAATATGGAAAATTCAATTGGAAAAATTAAATTTTTTACTGGACCAAAGAAGGAAAGATATTCAGAAACTGATGCGCCCATTTTATTCTATATTAAGACAAATACTGACGATAAGAAAAGGGTAAATATCGCTAGGTATAATGATATGGTCAAGGCCGGCCTTGAATGGCACGATAAACTGTATGAAACGTGAATGCCCACCATTAAGGCGTATATTACCGATATGTCAAAAATCTATTTCCGATTACGAAGATAGATTAATTCAAAATGAACGTTACGTAATTAAACTAAGGGGACAAAATAAATCCTGACTTGGCCCAATCGTAACGCTGATGAAATTGCTTTTTATTTTGAGGTCCTTTGCACTTACTCGGTAAATAAGAAGGTTGAAAAACTCATTACAGGTAATGAGAGATTAATTAAATCTCAAAACAAAATGCTAAGTGTGGGCAATAGTAAAACATTACCATCTTTTGGGATATTAAATGAAAATTTCATTCCAAAACTAATTTTGTGATTAATTGTCCGGGGTCAAAAAATTACGCACGTATATCAATCAATATTAGTTACTCTGTATGCGGGAGTAAAAACCAGCCTAGTAAATTTTCAACTTCAGCGAAGAAACAGTACGCTGTCGATGAATTCTTAATGGCCATCTGACAATGTTTAGTAGACTAACAAACGGTAATTGAGATTCGATTATATTTTCTTACAGATACGAAGGATCGACATCAATCGTTAGATATCGGAATAAAAAACTATTTTAAGCTCATATGCGAGTACGAAATGATCAATGGTTGTGAAATAACGATCAGCTGTTTACCAAAAACAGCATTGGCGGAAAAATTGTAGAATGGAGTCCAAAACGTGAAGTTATTTTCAGAAATCGATAAAAAATATTTCTGCACTGCTGTTTATTAAATGCTGAAAACGGTTCAGAAAATAAGATTCTTTAAAATAATAAGCGACTGAAAAAACTATGTAAAAATTATTGTTTAGATTTCTTTTTACATCAAAACGATCAGACACGCTCGCACTCTACTACTCGAAGGAAAGAAGTTCTTACCGCAGTCTTTCAACCTCAGACGCCTTCGCTATCTTCAGGAACTAAACCTGCCCCAAGGATTCTCGGAAAGGAAATAAGATGCTGCGGTCCTTGGTTGCGCGCAGCTCTAAAAATCGAATATTTACAATCTGGAAGTCGTAAATGTCGACCTGTTAGAGACCAATCTAACGAGATTATCAGGAAGTACCATGGGTACACTCACATCTATACAGACGGCTCTGTTTCGGCTGACGGATGTGGCTGTTCAGTTCCCTGACACCGAAATAATAAGCAAGCTCAGTACCTATTCCTCTGTGTTCTTTTGCGAGGCCTACGCAATTTACTCCGTTTTGAGAGTTATCGAGAACCGTAGTGAGCTCTTAAGCTCCTGAGAGCTTGAGCTGCAAACGATCTAAATACATCGTCCAAACATTCTACGATACCCTCTCACGAATAAATAAGATAATAGTATTGGTGTGGGTCCGGGGCCATTGCGGCATTCTCGGGAACGAACGGGCTGCCAACAAGCGGCAATAAATGGCCTCCGACTAGAATTAATATGTGAGAGCGACTTCATGAAAACAATCCGTGTTAAACTACGTTCTCAGTAGAATAAGTTCTGGATGCTAAGTCCTCCAGATCTCTTACGGAATACTACAAGCGCAGAATAAAATGACTAGTGGTAATGTTTCAATATTTATTACCCATTTATTATTCTTTTTCCAGTTTGTGATTATTATTTATGGTCATATTTAAGTCGCTAATGACTATAATTTTTGATGCGACTATAAATAAAAGTATAAGAAAAAAAACACGCACGACAATGTTTAATATTGTGTAAAAGTGTATTTAAAAAAGTAAATAGTATTTAATAAAAAGTAGTATTTGCTTGATGATTTGCGACACAAGCTTGAAGCTTGTGCATGGGATATAGAAAAAATAATTTTAGAAAATGATAATTAGAAAAAATGTATTTAAAAAAGAGTAATTTTGGTCACAGTGGTTAAGAACTGTACATATTTTATCTTCCATTTAGCATGCAAATCATTTTTCCAATATTTTTTTTTTTTTTTTAATTTGAAGCATCTTATATTTAATGAAATACAGTAAAAAATAAAACCTTTTGTTAAAATATGTAGTAAAATTTAAAGTAAAATATAAAAGCAAGAGCATCATTCGACAACAGTTTTCAGTATTTAAAATTATATACCTCCTTCGAACGTGACAGTTATCAATAAAAAAAAAAAAAAAATAAAAACAGAATAAATAAATAAAAAATAAATTTTACGCCATTACTTATGAAACAAAAAACTTAAGATTACAGTCTATCAATTCTATTAGAATACGTTACATTATTCCTCCTTTCACATAGCAATCTTTTTTAACAAAAATAATCTGAGAAAATTCTCAGATTTTTTCGCTATTCTTAACTGTTCATACAGTCTGACAAAAAAGTTATTTTTTCTAAATTAAAAAAAATAAACCAACTTAATTACACATTAATACAAACAGAACGGTGGAATTGTAATAATTTTTATTTTTAAAATAAAAAATTAATATGATGACATTATGAGGCAAAATGCCAATATACTAATATAATATTATTCAATGGTCGGAATAAAAAACAGATTTAATTAGCGATTTAATATAATTCAATTACAATACATATATATTTAAAAATTTATGAACCATAATATTAATATCAACAATTATTTAAAAATGTAAAAGACAGGTGTAGATTAACAAAAAAAAAGAAAGAATAAATAAAACGATTATTAAAAACTATGAGCGACAAAAATAATTATATATTGTTTTTGTATTAATTAAAAAATAAAATTAAATCTAAATATAGATGTTATGAATAATATATATATATATATATATATATATATATATATATATACAAAAACTTTAATATAAGGCAATCTATCTTTGTCATTCCCTCTTGTTAAATCTTAACGGAGAAATGATGCAATAAAATTATCACTAAAAATAAAATCAGTTCAATTTAGAACACATAGCTTCTATAAAAATGATTTATTCATTTATTAAAAAAATGACGACTTTGTTCTAAATTAAACAAATTGTGTTAATATAACAAAGTTAAAAAAAAATCATCTTTCAACAAATTACGCTTTTGACTGCATGTGTCATCAGAATTACTTCATTACAAAAGAATGATTTACTAAATGCTGTTTAAACGAATACTTAAAAATAGTACATATTCCTATTAAAAATATATATATATATATATATATATATATATATACAATGAATTTCTTATTCCCAAGTAAAATATAAGAGTATATAAAATATGCAACTCTATATTTTTGGAGAACTACTTAGTTGCTATAACCTAAAAAGGTTGTAGGCGATCGGACATGAGAAAATGGTAAGGATATTTTAAAGAATGACAAGCACTTCATGCACAGCTTTCGAAATAAAATAATTTAAATTTTAATTTTTATAGACTTTTCGAAGAAAAGTAAGGTATTATTTTTGGTCGCATGGTAGGATCGAGGGGAGTTGAAAGTGAATTTTCTTTATGTTTTGAAGTACGAGGAGTACGTGTATACCACTCACTTTTTTCCTGTTTAGCCTCCCGGAATCACCATAGGTATTACTTCAGAGGATGATATGTATGAGTCTAGTGAAGTGTAGTCTTGTATAGTCTCAGTTCGACCATTTCTGAAATGTGTGGTTAATTGAAACCAAACTACCAAAGAATACCGGTATCCACGATCTAGTATTTAAATCCGTAAATCGTGGATCATTGTTTACCAGGATTTGAATGTTGGAACTCTCGACTTCGAAATCAGCTAATTTGCAAAGACGCGTTCACCACTTGACCAACCCGCTGGGTTATACGGTTCACTTAAAATCTAATTTACTTACATATATTGTAGGTCTACGTACAGAATTTGTGGCTCGAAAATCTCCAAAACTACTGAATGAATCTCAATGAAATTTAGATTTTTGTAATAGTGTACCTGAAGTGTGAAATTTGATGAACAATGGTCGAGTCGTTCCTAAGTTACGTTCAATTTAAGATCGATAACAGGCAACATAACCTAAATTTAAACGTATTTTTTTCGGGTTCGCGGTAAGATTTGTAGATGAAAATGAAATTTCTATACGTTTTGAGATAAGAAGATTAAAAATCCTGCTACTTATTAATAAAGGATAAGACTGGTACTATTTATTGCCGGCCTCTGTGGCGCGAGTGGTAGCGTCTCGGTCTTTCAACCGGAGGCCTCGAGTTTGAATCCCGGTCAGGCATGGCATTGTTCACACACGCTACCAATCATTCATCTCATCCTCTGAAGTAATACCTGACGGTGTCTCCCGGAGGTTCAAAAAGAAAAAAAATACTATTTATTAATAAAATTTAGTGGTTCGAAAATCTACAAAACTATTAAATCAATTTCAATGAAATTTAGATAAGCTGTAGTAGTGTATCTGAAGTTGTGCACGTTTAAATTTGATGAACATTGGTTGAGTCTTTCCTGAGTAATGCTCAATTTACGGTCGACAATATAACCCCAATCTTAGGTTATGTTGACTTTGTACTGATGTATTTTTCAAACGCGCTTATGCAGTTTGTCACAGTGGTGAGCGAGTTTAAACTTGATGCTTGTATACACATTAGACTTTACTCGTTATTTTTAATTATTACATCAAATTACGGTTATAATAATTTAATTTTCTTATAAACAAAAAGTATATTTTAATATTAGAAAAATAAAAAATTATACCTCCTTTAATATACCTCTCATTTAATTTATGTTTTGTATATTTCTTTCGCAAAAGATTATACAAAATGGAATAACGAAAAGTCGGTTTCTAAATATAATGTTAAACATTAGTATGCCAATCGTATCGACCGAAACGCAAGTGATACCCCGAGTGTGTAGTCCCTCCTGCGGGAGACTAGTAGTATACGGTGAACATCATTATTCTTAGAGAGAAAATTTGATTGTTTTACTGACTAGCATCGTTTTAAGAAAAAGACGAGATATTCAAAGTAAACGGCCCGGTTATTCTAAACACACAATTTTTAATATCAAAATACGAAGTTCTGAATCCGATCAATTTTTTTAAATGTATGTTTAACGCTTATTATGTTGAGTTATGGGCTGCAACACCGCACTTTCCCTCAATGCTGGAAGGAGGTCAGAACGGTTTTTCTTCCCAAACCGAATACAAGCCCAGGGGTTTGCGAGTACCGTCCTATCAGCCTCATAAATAATATGGGTAAGGCTGCTGAGAGGCTTCTTGCTACCAGGACCTAAGCGGAAGCCTACATTTGGAGTTATATGGATTCCATAAGGGCCGTTCGACACTGGATGCGATAAACAGGGTGGTTAGCTGGGCGGCGGATGTACGGAGCGGTACTTGGAGGACCAGAAAAATCCCATTGATGGTCCAGTTAGATATCAAAAATGCGTTTGGCTCGGTACCGTGAACGGCCATTGTAGCGGCGCTCAGAGAAATGAATGTCTTGCTAAACCAGGTTGACTGCTACCTGTCTGATAGATGGACGGAGGTTCGCACTTTGGAGGGGGTGGTGAGATTTCCGGTCTTCGGTGGAGTTCCGCAGGGGTCGGTGTTAGGCCCCTTGCTATGGAACATCTTTTACGACCGGGTGCTCCGGTTGCCTTATCCGGAAGGAGTCAGCGTAGTCACTTACGCTGACGACATTGCACTATTGGTGGAAGGTAAGGAAATTGGTGATGCAGAGGATAAAGCAAATCGCTCCCTCCAACTCATAGACAACTGGCTAATAAACAACAACATGGAGGTGTCCCCCGGCAAAAAGCAAGTGTATCCTCTTCACGGGTAGGAGAAGACTGCGCGGCGTTCGGGTCGTGATCCGTGGAGAGGTTATAACTGAGGTCAAGGATACAAAATACCTAGGGGTGACAATAGATAAAAATCTGAAGTTTGGGGCATATAGAAAATGTGTGCAAAAAAGTAGGGCTCACCATAAAAGCCATCAGGAGATTATTCGTGGAACACACAGTACCGGGGGCCTCCAAACGGAAACTGATCGCGTCGGCGGCGGTGTCTGCGGCGTTATACGCGGCGCCGGTTTGGGCTGATGCAATCAGGATACAAAGAAACAAGGATAAATGCGAAGAATGCACAGAACGGCATTGCTGGGAGTGGTGGCAGGGTATCGTACCCTGTCATATGAAGCTATATGTGTGCTTGCGTCGGTCCCACCGATAGAACTTCAGATCAACAGCAGGAAAGTGAGAGCGAAAGGGTGTAGTAGAGCTGAGATCGAGGCGATGACCCGACAGTGGTGGAAGGAAGTATGGGCAGAGACTAACGCTGCGGCCTGGACCAGAAGGTTAATAAGTGATTTGGACGCATGACTGGATCGCCAACATGGAGGTGAACTTTTACATAACACAGATGATGTCGGGTCATGGATGTTTCGGTTACTATTTAAAAAGATTCGGAAAGAGAGACACACCCAACTGCGACTACTGCCAGGAGGTGGTCGACGCAGAGCATACGATGTTCGAATGCCGGAGATGGGCACAATACAGACAATTCATAGCAGTCAATAACCTGAACGCGAATAACAAAGTAGAGTGGTCGCTAAGGAGGGAGCAGAACTGGAACGTTTTTAACAATTTCGCCGGTACGGTTCTTCGCACTAAGGAAGAGGAGGCGTAAATAGGGATAGGTGAACAGCCCCGTCTCTGAGAACCTGTATGACCTGGCGTGCAGGTTTCGGTGAGGGGACGGGGACTCCGGGAAGATTTCGCGGGGATAAAATTAAAAGACCTAGACCCGGCCGGTGTGGCTGGTTTTGGGGGTGCGCGCGCTCCTTGTGCTGGTCGCACCGGTTTGAGGCAAATGGCATAAAGACCGAGACCCGGTTTCTGTCCGCGGGGGTGGGGAACGGCATAGCCGGGCTTTGCCCTCGTCGGCGGGAATTAGAAGCAGGCAAGAAAAGATCTAGTACCGGGGCGGTTGACCTGCCGTGCCGGGTGTAAAACCGGTGGGCGGGAAGACCGCCTTAGAGTCAAAAGACACGTCTTTGGCCCGAGTATACTTAATTGGATGTCCGGCCCAGGGATGTAGGGGGGAAAAAAAATTAAGTGATCAAACAGCGAATTAGAAGATGAAAATTAATTAGCATATTTTATTATTTATCCGTTGAATCTCACAGGAATTAAGAAGAAGGAATTAGTAATTTATATTTTAAAATAACTTCAGTTTAACAGCGCACTTTACGACCCTCTCTTTAAAGTCACCATTATTTATTTATACTTCATTGTACGAAGCAAAGGAAGTAGTGTAATCGCGAAACATTTCGGTTTGCAGATTTCAACGGAAATATCCATTTTGAGCATCCCTGGATCCACTTTTACTAGTTTCGGCGTGACGTATGTATCTCGCGTAACTCAAAAACGATTAGCCTTAGGATTTTGAAATTTTGAATTTAGGAATGTTAACATCTATTTGTGCATCTCCCATTTTGACTGCAATCAACTGTACCAAAAATGTCCAAAAAACCCAAAATCCAAAACAAATTTGGATTTTCGACTTTTTCTTAACTGCAGTAATAAGCATTCGTTGAGAGCTTTTAAATGATATATCATAGCTGGTACTTACTTTCATTGGTTCCACAGTTATAGCCGAATAAATTTTAATTAATGAAATATTTGGAGTTTTCAAGGGGAAGGCACATAGGTTCGAATCAGACTAAATGTCTTTTATTTTTTTTAAATTTAAATAATTTAATAATTACTAACCTTTGATTGTAAAAAAAGGTTTTACGATAAATAATAACAAAAATAAAAAAAAAAAAAATGAAAAAACATCAGAAGTTATTAGTGAAATAATATTTGATGTAGATTTCATTTAAAAAAAAATGTGTATATGTAACTTAATAAGCGTACACGGAAGTTTTTTTTTTTATTCCGATTAATTAGCAACTACAAGCTGTCCAATTAAAATTATTCTACTTTTGCAGCACATCAAAATTGTTAAGCCTGATGGGGATTCGAACCCAGAACCTTACGAATGATAAAAATAGGGACTCTACTAATCAGCCGTGAACAACAACAACATTGATTAAAACTGTTACCTTTTCGTTATTATAATTCAACAATTATCAGATTTTTTTTAATCATGATATATACACTCGACACAAATAATTAAAAAATTAGTATTTGTAAAAAAAAAGAAAGACAAGTTTATAAAATTATACATACACGAGGTGTGAACAAAAATCATCCTACCTTTGCTCATGAAAACAAAACTATGTAACCTATTTTTTTCAATAACTTGCTCCCTTCAAAGTAAACCCCTTCTGATGTAACATACTAACCCAAACGATGTTTCCATTGTCGGAAGCATTTTTAAACATATTTTTTGTGAACCCTAAAACTCCTCTTGTCGCATTTATTTTGACCTCTTCTTTGTCTTTAAATCTGTCTCCTTTAATTAGAATTAGCAAAAATTCGCAGGGAACCATATGTGATGAGTAAGGAGACTGATGAAGTCATTCGATCCAGTGATTTTCAGTGAATCTCTGGATAAGTTGTGATACGTGGGCTGAAGCGTTGTCACGGTAAATTTTCCAGTCGCCATTTTCTCAAAGCTGTGGTCGGTCGCGTCAAACCTAATATCTTAGCAGATGAACACTTATATTGTATAACTGTTTGTTCTCTAGGAAAATACACGTGATGAACCGTGCCTTGATAATAAAAAAATAAAAAAAGACTGTCGGCATGACCTTCATGCTGATGTGGAAATTCATCACAACAACGCTTCATCCCAGATTGTTGATACAACACGAGTTCGAACATCAACAAGGTACTCACCAAACATGGCTATATATATCCATATAAATAAAAATATAAATGTTCGTTTGTTCAAAATTCTTAAATCTCCGAAAGTTCTTCACCGATTTCTTTGAAATTTTGACACAACCTTGTATTTGAATACGCGAGAGTCTTTTTATATACCTAAGATGTCACACTTGTAACAGGTAAAAATAATGCTTTTTTTTTAAAAACAGCGCTATCTATTGGACGTAAAAGTAACACACGTTATACTAAATATTTTACGATTCCATTTCAATGTTTCCGTTATGTGTCCGATATAGACTAAAAAACTGCTGGACCGATTTAAGCGCGGGGGGGAAAAGGGAGAAAGGAAAAATCGAAAAAGGTAAAAGGGAAGAAAGGGAAAATAGAAAAAAGAAAAAGGGGAAAACGGGGAGAAGAAAATGGAAAGGGAAAAACAGAAAAAAATAAAAGGGACAGGCGGAAAGGAAAACAAAGGGAACATAAGTGGGGGAAGGAAAGGGAAAATGGAATATGTTAAAAATGAAAATGGGGAAAAAGGAAAGGGGTGAAAGGGTAAAAGGAAAAGGTTAAATTTTGTGAAGTTCCGTAATGTTCATTTTGTTAATGCTTTATCAAACTTTCAATTGTGTTCATTTAACCTCTCTCTCTCTCTCTCTCTCTCTCTCTATATATATATATACATATATATATATATATATATATATATATGTATATACTCAAATCTAACAATAGCGAAGCATTGCCGGCTCTACTAGTATATACACAGATCGGGAAATATATATATACATTATTTTAAAGTAAAAAAGGTTTGAAATTAACGTATGAAATAATATCAAATACTAGAAAATTTTTATTTACCACTTTTAACCACCATTAGTAACTACAAATACAGTGCAATATTTTTAAGTACGATTTTTTCCCTACAATAAAAAGTGAGTGATTTTTAACCAAAAAGGTCAGATAAACAAATTTTGAAAAACAGTTAGTTTTCAAATTATGGTTAGTGAAATATTACACTATTATTATCATCATATTTTATTGTTCTATATTAAAATTCATGGAACAAAATTAGTCATTTTAACTGTGCTTAACCTGAAAAAAAAATTGTCGTAAAAAAAAATCGAAGCTGTAAAACATACATTTTACAGGTGTCACGAAAATTAACTATGTTAGATTTCCAATACAAAAATACAATTCAAGTTGAAATACACACAAGTTGAAAAAATTCTTGAAAACTGCGCCAAAAATATAGCAGATTCATTACGATTGAAAACCAAACTAGACGTAAATATTTATAAATTTAACAGACTAAAAATTATGAATGATTTCTCTTAAAGATAGTTAAGATTACCTTCTTAAAAAAAAAAGGCTGCAGTGATTAACAGTTTTAATTTTTTTAATGAAGAATCCTTTTATAAATAACTACTACGTATCTACTTGTACACTAAGTACAGAAGAGTTTGTAAAAAGGACCAATTAAGGACATAATTTTAAATATAATTGACCTAAATAAAAAAAAAAATTCTAGTTATTCACAGATTATTATTATTGTTTTTATTTGTTTAATATTTACTTCATAACATCGAAAGAAATATAATCCAAGAGTAGTAGTAGTAAAGCTTCAAGAATAATTTTAAATACTTAAATTTTGTTTAAATTAAAAATTAATGTAATTGTTTTTTCATGCAACATGTTCACAAATATGATAACAAAAAATTTAAAGATAAAACAGGGTGAAAAAAACACAAATAACAATTGGTTAACAACATGTGTTATATCAGGAAAAAACCCCAAGTCGTTTAGTAATTTTAAGTAACAAGTGTCAAACAAAAATACAAACAACAACTACAATTATTATCGGGAATAATTTTCAAAAAGGGACTTTAAGTGATGTGAAGCATTAACGGCAGGGATGCTAGAAACTTGTTTAGTGACGGGACAGATGTAATCCACGGGGGTTACAAACCCCTTGTATGTTTGCTGTACAATACTGTCAAATATGTAAAAGAACCCTCAATACAGTTTACCACAGCAGGAGATAAAATGCAATTATCACTCAGCACGATCATAACATCGGATAAGAAAAAAAAAAACGGATCCAATATTAATGTAGGGAAAAAAATCGTAGTACAATTATTGAAAGGTAAATAATTCGATGAAGAAGAAATTAAGTTGCAGAAATGAAAATTTGCAATTTCCTTACTTCCTATGAGAGATGTCCCACCTAAAGCATAAAATATTAATTATTGTAGCGTTATCAACGCTAATATTCATCCATTTATGAATATAAAAAAAACGTTCGTAAAGTGCGTGCAGAGTAAAATTAAAACCTAAAAGATATTTACTAGAACATATATATATATACACACACACACACATACACAACTGAATTACCTTCGGGTAGTGTTCTTATCTATTACGAGAAAGGAAACCACAGCAAAAATTCCAAAACATGTTTCGTAAAGGTAATTGTTACTACTTTTTTAAATTAATTTTTGAAATTTTTTTATTAAAGTAAATCCAAATTACGAGTAGTAAATTCACAAAGAACTGAAATTTCAAAACTTTTTTCTATAAATATATTTTTTTAAATTCGTATTGCTTTAATTTTAAACGCATCAAAATTTTTAGCTAAAATACATATCTCAGCAAGAAAGGTTTTGTTCCGTGAAAGTGGCCCGTTCAAAATGAAACAGAAAATCTCCGTGGAAAAATATTTTAAATTTTATTAATGTAATTGGATTTGTTTCTAAATGCATTGTATGCAAGAGGGACTTTTTAAAACAAGAATCACGCTGTTGTATAATTAACAACAGAAATAGACTCAAGGAATTCAACCTAGTCGGAAACGTGTCTCAACTTATTTGATGCGTACTGTTAGATCCAATCTCTTGAGCGGTTTTTCTCAATAGAATTTTATTAATCATATCGATCGTCACTCCTATCTCGAGAAATCGGCAATTCATTTTTTAAACGTAAAGAATATTCGCCCAGCTGAAATTCAACAACAATTAACTGAAGTGTAAGAAGATGAGATGAATGAGGCAAATGGTCATTAATGTCGTCGGCTATTTAACAGAACGAGAACAAATATGCAATGATGAAGCACGATCTGGACGCCCGTCTATAATCACAGAGATCTTTGGAACCGAAAGGTGTACTCGTTTGATTGATTACCTGCCTCGAGAAAATACCATCAACAAAAACAAAAATACTGAAAAAAACATTTAAAAATTTACGACGCGCTACTCAGAAAGTTGAGCTGCCAGTAAGGCCGATGTGGTTGGCATACCATAATGTGTTCCCTTACGTTACAACAAACAAGGAAGCACCGTTAAAAAGATTTCTATAGGAGGTAAGGTAATGGACTAAACTATCAAAACTGGAATAACATCTGACTTGCATATTTTCTGAAGTTAAGAGAATTTTCTATCGGACAACGGTGGATCTGCAGCACCTGCAATCTCAGATGAAATCCGGAATCCAGCAGAAATTCATGCAGCCCGACGACGACGTTAACCGAATTGGCAAACATGATATAACGTGTAATTGCCTGATTTCTTCATACACATCTCTCGATCTTTAAAATGCTTGGGTGTTAACGGGTTTAAATTCGAAAAAATTATTTTTAATTTTCAGTTTCGATTACTTTTTATCAGTTTATGAGAAAACTAATCTTAGTTAAAAATCCTCATATACATATATATATAAATAAGTATGTAGTTATTCACGAAGAATCTAACAAATCTTCAAAATAAGTTCTAGTGAAAATAAACCAAAATGTTCATATAAACACAAGTTAGGAGACGGTTCTTAAACCAGTGTCGATTGGCAAAAGATTTCGCCCTAATTTCTGCCCCTTCGGTTAAATTACGCCAGACTGTAATTGTTGGAACCCGAATTAAAGGTTATACTTAGCGGTTTTACATAAAATATGACCTGAGAAAAAAAATATGTTCCAGAAGTGTATTTTTAGAGGTTTTCGAGAATTCTGGAGTAAAAGATAAAAGATTGGGGTGGAAAAAAATTCTATGTTTGGTATAAAATAACTTCGATAAATAAAATTGGTAATAAGCACCCAATAGTTTTAAACAAAACTTGTAGAGAATTTGATTCTGATTAAAATGGTATTAACAAAGTTCACAGTGACTAAATACCATTAAAAAATGACCGAGTGAAAAAGTGAATATCTGAGTAAACTGAGTGAATAAATGACAAAGTAATCGGTGTATAACTGGTAGCAATCGGTGATTGTAACAATTTTTGAAAAAAAATGAAAAGCACACAAAATTTTATTTCACTAATAACTTCTAATTTTTTTTCGTATTTTTAATTTTTTTTGTATTGCTATTAAATTATTTATTGTTAAAACTTTTTGTACCATCGGAAGTTAATAATTATTACTAAATCAATACTTAAATTAAAAAAGATTTTTAAAAAATATATGTATATGACGTCTGATATATGAAATCTGAACCGATGTACCTTCCCCTTGTAAGATCCAAATACTCGTATATTTCATTAATTAAAATTTTATTTGGCTATATCTCTAGAATCAATGAAAATAAGAACCAATTATGACATCGTTGAAAAGCTCTCAACGAGGGCCCATTTCTGCAGTTAAGAAAAATTCCAAAATACAAACGTTTCAAAATTGAAACCTAGCTATATTTAGCAGTCTGATTGTATACACAGTTTTGGTTCAGTCTATTGTAATCAAAAGGGGAGGTGCACAACTAGATGTTGCAACAGTCCTAAATCCAAAATTTCAACATCCTATGGCTAATAGTTTTTGAGTTATGCGAGATACATTCGGCGTACGTACAGACGCCGAAACTAGTAAAAATGGATTCAGGAATGGTCAAAATGGATATTTCTGTTGAAATCTGAAAACCGAAATTTTTCGCGATCACAATACTTCCTTTACTTCGTACAAAGAAGTAAAAAAGAAATGCCTTGACGTTTCAGTAATATGAAAAATTATTTAAGGAAATATATAAGCGTTAATTAATTCAGGAATAGTTATTTAAATTTGAAAAAAATAATAACAGACAAAATTACTGATAACTAAATGAATAAATACAAAATCCGGAATAACATTAAAAAACAAACAAAAAAAAACCTGTACGAGAAAGGAGATAACGAAATATACAGTTGACTAATTGCTAAGCAATTATAATCGTAACAATTCTGCAAAATTGGTTTGTAATTGATGAAATGAATAATTTCAATTTCAATTCATCTATGCATGTACATACCGTGAACCAAAATTGAGTTTAAAAAAAAACTAAATTAAATGAAATGACTGACAAACAGTAATACTAGTTTTAATTAACGGATACAATATATTGGATGAAATGTATGTAGGTAATAACAGATATAGTTATTATTCAAACGAAATAAATAAATTTAAAATTCTGATTGATTCACTTTTTAATTGAAATTATTTTTTCTAACTATTTCATAAATCAATTTAATAATACGACGCGTTAAGTTAAAAAAACATTTTTAAAAACATCAAAACGGTTGTTTTCTAATAAGGATAACGTTGAAATATTTCGATTAAAGATCACAATAATTAGCAATTTCACATCCATTACAACATTGTCGGGAATGTTATAAAATAGTTTACAAAGTAAAACTAACAAATTATGTAATAAAAACAATTAAATTAGGTGAATCAATCGGAGATATCATTAGCCAAATAACATTCCGCATACGAGCACATAGGTTAAAATAGACAATGGTCTGAAGCACTGATGCCAGGAGGTAATCATTTAGACACATGAAAAAACAATGTTTTCAGTTTGTCTGTTAAAAGTATGCACGATGTATGCAGAATATTAGACGACGGTGGTTTCCTTAGTGTAGTTCCAACTCTTCCCGATGAATAAAGGTTTCAATAAGACAACGATATTGCTGTGTAGTGTCCCATAAGCTTCCATACATAGGAAAAATAAACTTTTTTTTTTTTTTTTACGAAGGCCACGGTGTATCAGGAAATAAACAGCTATACTAAGCACAGTTGGTGTTATGCTTGTAATGGCGTTGATGATACATTCCTTGAAGTGATTTATGTTTTGTATCTTTTCATAATATACCGTAGCCTTCTTAAAAAAAAAAATGGAAACGTTGGGTTACGTCTTCTTCATCAGTAGAGCACAGGCATCGAAATGTGTTTTCAAAACAACGGTAGTTATGTAGAGAATATTAAACAATTAAAAATTGTATTCGTTAAAAAAAAAATATTTTTCTACATATGGAAACACCTGATATACAGAATGTAGAAAATGCCCCGGGACATTCATAAAATATGCTGCTCGTGAAAATAAAAGAAAAATTCACATAAATATATATCCTAAAATGTTTCGTTTGGGAGATACGACTAGTGGAAGATTTCACTCGGATTTCAGCTACCCCAGTGAAATGAGTTCGTACTGAAATTTTTAGGACATTAATTAAGAGGCAGAATTAGTGATTTCTTATCTTTTGACATGAAAAATGGAATAAAATAGGCCCCAGAACCGTGTCTGCAATAGTTTTTAAGAACACTTGGGTTAAAAACCAATAAATTGGGTAAAAAATTCTGATTTTATATCAGACGTACAATAAATTTGTTAAATGAGTAGTTACACATAAAACTTTTGAATAAAATTTGTAGAGAATTTAATTCTGAACAAATTTATTTAAGATAAGTTATATAAATCTAAGAAAAGTTAGAAAAATTTGAATTTATTTAAAAGCCGTACACTGGACCAAAGTTCATTATACGTTATAGTTTATAATAAATGTTCAAAAACGAGCCCGCTATTTTCAGCTAATTTCTTGGCTTTCTGTACTACTTTTGTTGCTCTTTTTAGTTCTTCAGGGTTGTATTGATGATCAGCCGTTTAAATAACGCGGACAATTAACTTCTTCACGAGTATTTTTTTATGTATTTTTTTTATACAATATTTTTCATCCATCCCCAGACGTAAAAATCTAAAAGTCCAAGGGATCTTGGTGCCAGGAATGTGGACCTCCATGACCGGTCCATTTCTCCCCTGAGAAATGGATCGGTCGTGGAAATGGTCCGTATTTCCCAAAATATTGATTTAAGAGAGTGGAAACGGAACATGAAAAGCGGGGAGACGCGCCATCGTACTAAACTGAGACTGCGTCTCAGAGCGTTAGTAACATCTTTGAGCAGCTGCGACAATTCTTCTTCAAGAAAGGGTAAGTAGATCTTAGCAATGAAGTGATCGGGGTAGCTCCATCTAACTTGCTTAGGGAGGAAGAATGCCTTTATTTAGCGATTAGTTTATGATTTTTAATTTATTTTGTTTTATTTATTTGATCCTTTTCTTTTTTTTGTCTAATGAATTATCAGGTAATATGAACGGTTCAAACAGCTGATTGTAAAGAAGGCTGCACCACACATTGATGCAAAATCGCTATTGAAAATTGCCTTCCACTGTTTCATGAGGATTTACTTCTACCCATGTATGCTCATTGTGTAAGACGTTGACGTCATCTCGTGAGTGAAATTTGCCTCGTCGGTAAACAAAACATACTAGTAGAGTTGTCGATTTCAGAACTTTCGTTCTGAAATTATATTAAATTAAGAATCGTTGTCGATTTCAGAACGAAAGTTCAGAACTTTCGTTCTGAAATCGACAACGAAAATTTACAGCGTTCGACTTCAGAACTCTAAACAAAGCAGATCATCTCCTAGGTATAGATGTTGAAGTGGTTCTTTATGATAAGGATAAAACGTGTTTTTTTAAGTGTCCTTCAAACCATCGAATGCGAAACTCCGATTCGCTAAGAAAGATGTCGTTTACAGGCGTCTTTTTGTGTGTTTATCACCATTTAACAAATTTATTGTACATTTAACCTAAAAAAACAGGGACTTTTACTCCTATTTATTGGTTTCACCCCAAATTTCTCAAAAAGTACGGCAGATACGGTTCTGCGATTACTTCATTCCACGTTTCAGGTCAAAAACCATAAGAAATCACTAATTTTGCTCCTTAATTAACGTCCTAAAAGTTTCAGTATGACCTCGTTTCATCGAGGCAGCTGAAACCGACAGAAATCTTTCACTAGCCGTAACTCGCAAACGAAGCATTTTATGAACGTTTTCAATTATTATCAGTTTCAAAAGTACTGGGAGAACCTCGCGATACATTATTTATATACTGACTTACATTAACAAAGATTCAGAGGAAACGGTTCACAAATTTTAAAAAGCTGGTTACAATCAATACAGAACATTCAAAAAAAAAAAAAACATTAAACCAAAAACAAAATCACCATACAAATAAAACTTCTGCGATAGATAGATTGAACTTTCATAAGAGGTACAGTGATTACTTCAAAGTTCCTTCTTCAAAGCAACAAAAATTAACATTTAGTAACTACCTCATAACCATAAATATTCACTAACATTGACAATAACCCCGGTATTACACTTGAACCCATTTAATTCAACACACTCTAGGATTAAGATCGATAAATTGCTCCGTATAAAATAAGGCCTCCTACGAAAACTCCGGTCCATCTTAAGATGAGATGTGTGTAAGTGAAAGTACGTAAATGAATTGCAAACTATTCAGCCAAAATCATCAATAAAGAGGGAAAAAATCACAGTGACAGATTATTAAAGATGTATTCTTCAATTCTTGAAAAATTTTAAATCTTATTCTTTTGATGCTTACTAATCATTAATGGTCAGCGGGTAACGAAAAACCATTAAAGAAAATAATAAAGATTTTTATTTATGCATACACGCACACAAATTTTTCCTGTTTTAAATATTTTTTAATAACACTTTTACGATTGCAATTTTACACCGATTTCGGTTAAATTAAAACCGTTATGATATTATTTATAGGATATTTTGAACGATACGGATGGAATAAATGTAAAATGTTTTGTAATACGCGGTGCAGTCGATGTTTAAAAGGTTTGTCGCATTACAAAATGGCTCGTAGTCTATATATTTATTGTAGGGCTATGCGTTTCGGTGTGGTCACGGGAAAGAGCGGTGGAGGGAGGGTGAAAATTATTCAGGAGAACGAGATTTAATGTAATATCAAGTGTGAAAATTATTTAAATAACAGTACAGTATATTGTGCGTGCGTAAAATCTCCGCGTTTGTGTTTGCGTATGTATATTTCAGTTAGCAATATAGAATTGTGCTTATGATTGTGTACGCCGACACCAAATCACCACCGCGAACTAATCTGCTCGTTACATGTATATACATATAAATGTACGCGTGTGTGTATGTATTCGCCGCGGTATACACGAGTTAGCGATCGTTTACGAATAGAACGGGGTGAAGGTGCGGTAGACGGCAAGAGCGGGGAGCGGTAGCTCTCGCGCTCGGCTTTTGAATACAAACCTATAAACTATTAATCACTGAATAACATTCAATGTTGCACCGCTTGATTTTCATTCATAATGCTGTCGATATATTTCATTCAAAATAGTTAAACGACGCCGCAATGTCGACACTTGTATTTATTGCTACGACCATACATACACTCTACGGCGCGTGGTGGTGTATATTGTATAAATGTTTTAACTCTATAATATAATATATTATTATAGTTATCACATAGTATAGTATAATTAAAAATTATTGCTATTTCAAATACCAAATTGTTATCGTACATATTTTTAACTATATCTTACTAATTAAAAACATGTTCTTTTGAAAATGTAGTTATTAAAAAAATTGTTATTTGTTTCGAAGTAACAGTTACATTTTATAGAGATACATTATTTACTGCCGCTTGGCTTAATGTAAATTTACTGTCGTAGCGATTTGACCGTACGGCAAGTTTTTGTTTTTAGTTAACAGAAAGGCGTAAGTAAGATAGAGGAAATAGGTAAAATCAAAACGATACAAGGATAATTCCGTTTTAATAAGGTTCAATTTAATGTTCAATATCATCAGCATGATCTTTTTCGCTCTAAACGTTTATCAAGAAGATACGTGGAACGTCTCCGACGATAGATTGACCCTACGAGAAAACATATATAAACGATCTTCATATTTACTAACGGCGGCTGACGTCTTTTCACCTTCACTGCGTTCAGTCACTAATGCCAACAGTGGCGACTCTCGTACAGGCACTGAGGAACTGCAGAACCGCCTATTTCCACTTAATATTATCGATAACATTTAATATGAGTCCGTTTCTAATTCTTTCTTTATACTTATACAATATATAATCCTTAACCTTAATGTCAACAGCCATCCCCCAGTTTATGAAAAAGAAGCAAAAATCTTTGTATGGAACTGTTCGCTTCAGAGTTCCAGCGGCGTGGTGTTTGGCTGTTGTGCGCGTGCTCACATAGGAAGCTGCACGCGAAGCTGTGAGGGAGAGAGAGCGAGAGGAGACAGCACTGTTGCTCCTGTAGTGCCGACCCTGGCGTGCTGGTAGAAGGTAGTTTTTTTTTTACTCTGCATGTGTTATGCTTAAAAACCGTGTACCATATTCTTGAATGTGATAAAGTGTAGAACTAGATTATTATCCTGCTTCCAGCTGTTCTACTTGATTAATTTATTTTACAGAAAACTTTAACCGTGGCTTTGCATCCCCAAGAAGTAAGTTCTGTGACTGTAAGTGAACTTCAGTATCTTAAGTTTTCACAATTGCCGCTACATGAGAAAGTTACAGTTAAGAAAAGAGGTCGTTCTAACACCTGATGTTTATATCTCAGCCAGTCATAAGCAACAAGAAATATATTCATAGGTTTAATTCTGAATGGTACCAACGAAAAAGTTGGCTTTGCGGCAGTGAAATAAAAAAATGTACTCATTGTACGAAATGCAATGAAATGTATTTCATTGTTTCCCGTGTTTGCTGTTCGGAGGTGATTAAACGTGAACAAAAGATGGTTTCAGAAATATAAACAAAATGAAAGAAAAACCCGAAAAGCAAGGGAAGTCAAAGAAGCACGTTAATAATGTAGTTTCACTGCCACTTTTACCTTTTATACGTAAATATTATAAGGTATTATAATTACTAATTATATAATTAATTAAGGTATTATAAGTAATTTTTTCCTTAATACTTACGTATTAAGGAAAAAATTATATTATCTTTATTATAATTATATTATCTTTACGCGCAAATTAAAATAAGAAGAATGGATTTTATTTTCAAATGAATAGATTAAGCTTGAACTGTAAAAATTTAAATAAAAAAGGGGTTAAATAAATAAAAAATATTTGATTTTGTTCTTTTATACATTTTTTTTTTATACATGTTTGTTTCTTTTTACACAATTTTAAAACGAAGGCTAAAAGTTTTCTGGAGCAGCACCTCCACTAATTTCAGCTACGAGGCGCCACAGAATGCCAGAATCTTTTAGATGGATAAAGTAGCGAATAATCGTGTAATTACCCCTCCATGTTGGAACACGACCGGACGTAAAATTGAAAACTGAAACCGTCCGTAGTAATTCACTGTCACCAGACGGATTATGCTACTAAAAAATTAATCAGTACAAGATATAAAGGGACATAATTAGCATATTAAAACTGTTAAACTTTCATAACATTTTGTGATTATCATTGAGATTTTATACGGCATTTAAATTATATTCTAATAACTAATCGTTACGATTAGTAACTTAATTGAATTTAATCTAGTAATAATGTTTTAATTAAATATTTATTATAAGTTCGCTAGCAAATATCGACAGAACACAACTTACCGCTATCGAATTCTTAGATTTCTGTCAAGTAAGGTACAAAATTAATATATTACCGTAATTAACAGATTTTAAAATTAAACTGAGTTGGTTTACACAACGTACCAATAAACAGTGCTGCTTGAATACTGCGGTTATGTTTGTAAAAATAGAGGACCCACAAATTAGGAGCGAAAGATCGTGTTAATTAATGGCAAAAGTTTTCATGTTTTATAAAAAGTATTAATCATTATTTTTGTTTTCAGTCATTTGACTGGTTTGATGCAGCTCTTCAAGATTCCTTATAAAGTGCTACCGTTTCATCCTCTTCGACTTCCTCTATAACAACAGTTTCTAATTCATTTCCTCCGTGTAACAACTATAATTGTTGCCGCTTAAAAACTATTAATAACATTAAGATTTTATCTATGCGAGATCAGAGACACATTTAATTCAAATAAAATTTAAATATAATAATAAATAAAAATTGATATAATTATATTACTAATACACAGATGTAATAATAAAGATTTCATTTTATTTGTAGAATTAAAAAAAAAACGAATATCAATGTACATCCGGAGAAATTTATCAAACTGAATCGTTGGCCTCAATAACCTCACTCTATACAACCTTTGGGATTCCAAGAAGTGAAGAAATAACCATATGTTTCAAGTATCCATCCCTAGGTACATTTTTTAAAATTTATTACTATTTATTAACTGTTTTCCATCGGTTTCTATATAAAGAAAATGATTGTATTCAATCTTTATAAAATTCTAAAGAACAGGATACTGGTGGAAGTACAATATAATCGATGTGTTTGGATTATGCATTTACGATCTTATCGGAAAAATGCGTTTTGATAAACGGACTATAATTATTTCCAGATTTTATTTCAAACTTTCCGAATTAAAAAATTAAACTGAGATATAATACGATGCACAGGTCCATACTTTTAAGGAAACCAAAATTTAATATTATTAGCAGTAACATACTGACCTGTGGACGAACTAGACACTAACGATTGGCTGGAAACATTTATTCCTTATTATTCTAAACTACTGAAAAAATGATATTAAAATATCATCGGGTAACTGTAATTTACAGGTATCTGCCTGTTTATAAAAAAATATCCTGTAGCTGGAAGAATGGCATATAATATTGTTTAAATGAAAGCTCTTATAATTTTGTATATTAGTTTGCTTGGCATTTCTTCCGCCACCACCCCATTCGGTCGCCTTAAAGACCGATTGTCTGTGCCACAAACGGCTACTGAGCCTCGAAACAGTTTAGCGACCAATGTCCTAAATAGCTCCTGAAGCTTACCTAACAGCGTGAGCGGACTAAGCACGGTGCCATACACCATACGTGTTCCAACCGTTCACTTGTCATATATTTACTGAAACGGGTAGGCGCACCCCGTCAACTATTAAAAACATATATGACGCTGCCACGCCTGGGTCGCTGAATGCCAGCAAATACCTGTCCACCATAATAAAGCCCTTGGAGCCCTAATTGGCTGGTAGTCAGCCATATATATCAAGGTTAGCTTATCACAGCAGTGCGTTATGAGTCTTTTCCTTAAGTAAACTACTGATGTAGGTTGAATATTGCGGCCCAATGAGGGCTAGAAACGTGGGGGGGGGGCGACCGGAGCGTCACTAGGCGGGTGTCTTTCCCTACGGGGTTGGAATGAACATAGCAACCACATCAAGGAACTCCCACACGGTCCGACAATGCGGCTCTCGTCACATTGACTCGCCGCTTGTGAGTGGCCAGTTTTCCGCTTGACCTCTAAGTTCCAGGATGGCACCGCCAAGAGCAAGGCAGTCAGACATCAGGTGTTCATTTGACTGGACCTCCTGGCAGACGCACAGCTTATCAGCTGCCAGGCGGAACCGAAACAGATATTTAATTTTGTATATAGTGTGATGTACAATAATGCGTCTTGTTCAACATTTTCTAATTTCTGCTGATTACTATTTAAGTTTCTCACAACTATTCGTGAGCGCAACCGACATACATTCCCACGGTGTCTTATGAAAACATCACCACCACATTAACGTATCCCCTGATTCCCTGTGCTACATGGTATCGATGTCAATTGACTACAGGTTAGCTGTCGCATTCTGAAAATAATTTCAGGTTTGGGACACAAAAACAGATAAAAAGTTTTTTAATTTTATATAAATAAATAATTCTACATTTCATTAAAAAAAAAATGATAAAATTATTTCTTTCCCGAATCCATAATTGATTTGTTACAAATTCCAAGCGAGCAAAGTAATTGGAATATCTTCCAAAATTGAATAAATAATATAAAAATAAAGAATAAGAATTAATTACTTACATACTATGATAAAATCTAGTAGTAAAAAATAATTGCAGTAAGCAGTTCTGGTTTTCTTTGAAATCAGACACCTACGAACAAGAAAAAACAAACAAAATAAAATCAATCACACTACATAATCTAACTTTGAAAAAATTACATTTAAGAAATTAAGATACATAAGAAAAACAATATATACAAACAGCGTGTCCGAAAATAATAGTGGGGGTATTAAATGGTTATAGCTTCGTTACAAAGCATTGTAGAGAGATGAATTATACGTTAAATGAAAAAAAGGAACACTTCTCAGTTTCTTACCTGTTCAGTAGATTTCGATGTGTGTTCCCTTATTTGCCCTGTAGACATCAAGATGATATTCAGTCTCTTGCCAAACATGGAAGAGAACATCCGCCGTGATAGAAGAACTACCCTGATCCTTTCTTTAAATGGTCCAGATTTCGAACTTGAAAGGAATGCACTTGTGCTTTTATATAACCTCAAAAATATAAATCCAAAGGGGTAAGGTTTGGAGATCGCAGGGGTCAGTCAATTCATCCTCCTAGTTAGACCAATCGCAGAGGAAATGTTTCATTAAAAAAAATCCTGCATTATTTCGGCAAAATTAGGACGAGATCCCACTCACTGAAAAATGGAATTACGCTAGCATTCGCACACAAACTTGGAGTGTTTCTATTTCATTTAATGTACAGTTCATCGTTTTACAACGCTTTGTTCCGAAGCTTTAACCATTTAAAACACTACTATTATTTTACGGACACGCAAAATATATACAAAAGTTAAAATAGATCATCTATTTTAACTTTTACTTTCTAACCGAAAAAGGAAAATGGAATTTGGTGCGCTGCATATCCTAACATATCCAGGAAGATCTTCGTTATTGCTTTTTCAGTAAAAAATCTGATGTGGACTCCACATGACTTCCTTGTACGCCTATTAAATTACATATACACTTTTTTTAAATGAAAACTACATTAAATTTATTTCATTAATAACTTTTGATATTTTTTCATTTTTTTTTTTAATTATTATTAATAATAAAAATATTATTAATATTATTCATCAGAGATGAATAATTAATTAATAAATCAATATATACTTAAATTAGAAAAAAAAGGAGATGAAGTAAGATTCGAACCGATTAACCGACTGGGTTGGTCTAGTGGTGAACGCGTCTTCGCAAAGCAGCTGATTTCGAAGTCGAGAGTTTCAACGTTCAAATCCTAGTAAAAACTTTTTTTATACGGATTTTAATACCAGATCGTTTCAAAAGAAAAGTTAACTTTCTAATAAGAAATAAATAAATAATTAAAGTATAAAACCCGCTTACCAACAACAATTTTTTAATGCGCAAGCGCTTTCGGAAACGAAATCAATCTTCAGGAACTTATATTTTTTATTATTAACAAAACCTTTGTTGTCATGAGTAGAATTGTTATGTAAAGTACACACTTTACATAACAATTCTACTTATGACGACAAAATTTTAGTTAATGAAAAAAAAATTAAGTTCCTGAAGATGGAATTAGTTTCCGAAAGCGCTAGGACGCATTAAAAGATTATTGGTAAGTGGGTTTTATATTTTATTCATTTATTGTGTAATCATAACAACAACCATGTTGGATAAAATGATTAAAAGTTAAATCCTAAAAAAGTATCTTTTTGCCTTCCTACGAATGTAACATCGAATTAGGTTAAAGCATACGCAAAAATATAGTTTTCTTAATTTTTTTTATTTTTATTGCAGTAATGAAATGAAACTTCGTTGATATTAAAAAAAATTAAAATAACACTAATCTAGATTATACTCCGTTGACGTGAAGCCAGTGTACAGAATTTCAAAACCGTCGACAAAGATTTAACAAAACTAATACAAATAAAACATATATTTCTGACAGAAGTTGTCTCATTTTAGTGTGCGTAATTCTTTCGCTGGAATTTCTATCCGATGTAACTTCAATCTTAATTAACATTTAAAACTGGGTTTCGCATCGATAATCATCATTTTCAGATGTTTTCTTTCGAGTTATTCCGATGAACGTGTAAAACAAATTACAGCAATTATATATTTGTAGCATAAAAGTTTTGCCCCTAAGCGTGTGTACGTGTGCGTGCGTGTATCGTTGCCTTGTAATGACACGAGTTAAGTCATGTGGATTGGCGATAAGAACCCTAATTATTATAAACAATAGTATGCCTATTTAAAAATTTTTTAATTTTGTTTAGTAATTAGATTTTATTTTACAGATTTAGAAAATTTCTTTTTAATAGATTCAAAAATTAGTTGGAATTCTGTGTAATAAACTACATCATTTACAACTGTTTAATTTGTTATCCACCATAATAGAGACAAAAATCGTTCATCATTTTTTTAAGTCTCATAAGAAACTTTGTTTTTAATATTATTAAGTGTTGTTTGTCCGTTTATTTTACTGCAACAAAGGATGTTGTACAATTTTTTTTCATATTTTTTTTTTTTACTCAATCTATAAAAATGTAACCCTCTATTTACAATTCCTATGAACATACATAGACCTATATATGTATACGTATGCGATACCGATATACGTAAAGGCCCACCCCTTTATCATATATGTGTTTGTAAACTTTTATTATTCATATGAATTTCCCTAAATGGTTAAACGAATTAGTATGTGTAGTGAATTTTATTTTTATTATTATTATTTTTTTTTTATCTTTTCGATGTAATAGTAACATATTCTATGTCAATTTTTAAAACAGTTTTAACCATATAAGCATATACATATATCTGTTTCAAAAAACAAGTAACAAAATGTAACAAAAATTAAATTTCTGTTGCTTCTGTTATGTGTGTTGTCAAAAAAATAAAAATTAAAAAAAGTAATAAAATAAACAATATCAAATACGTTTATCCATACTACTCTGGCCCCATATTATTTTATTTGTTTGATCAAAAGACATGTCGAACTATGTTATATTTTTTACCCTTTTTTTAAAAAAAGTATAAATTAATTACTGTACAGTTTAATAAAAAAATGCATTTAAAAAACATGTATAACAGTAATAGTAAGAAACAGGATGAAAATTATTTAGTCGCTTAAGCTATATCTTGTTAAGGTTTATATCGAGTTAATTTTACCCTTTTAAATGTAGTGTCACTTATTTATTTTTACTGTAAATGCGTGTTATTTGTTCATCTGTAGCCTTTCATTTCTTTTTCGTTTACATAGGAACATATATTTCTCAGCTACTTAAACCCCATAACTACAATTTATTCGTCATTCTCAATCATACCGTTTACAATTATACTGAAGGAAATTTTTTTAACTGGATCCAATATCTTTATTCTTGATTTGCTGTGTAAAACCTAGGCAGCGCTGAAGAGGTATTTCCTGAGTAAACGTAAAAATTAAGATGATCGACTCATACGTTTCAGAAGCATAAAATACGAACTTATGTTAGGTCAACACCCCAGGAAAAAAAATATTTTTACAATTATATTGTATTTACGCAATATTCAGATAACACCAGTCGCTTGACGTCCTTGTCGATTAATTTTTAATCGTCATAATGAAAATAAAAAATTGCGGCTCCTTATTTTTATGCCCCATCACTCTTTTTGTTACTACGCGTTAGAAAATTAATAAAGAAAACTAAGGAAATGTATTCATTTTTATATTTTTAATCAAAACTCAAATTTACACCCGCATCAAAGGGTTTAAAAAAGGTTTTAAAAATGCTCTATCGCCTAATAATGTTTTTCTTTTCAAAATGTGTACAACGTACACATTTTCAAAATCTGTTCGACTAGTAAACCTACGACACATTGAAACAAGGATGATGTGTAGAAGAGTCTTGTACTCGTACAACAGACTCAGGTTGATCATTCCTGACATGGGATTAACTGAACTCCAACCGCTAGTACACTGGTATCCACTGTCTATATTCAGATCCGTATAAAAGTAATTTACCTTTAATAGGATTTGAAACTCATAATCTTCGACTTAAAACATCAGTAGCTGAACAGCTGATTTTTGACGAATATGTGACCACTAGGCCAACCCGGTGGGAGTCGGTTTATCGCCGAATAACTAATAATTTTTTATAGTTTATATCAAATTTTAGCGGATTTGACTTTCAATTTTCGATGAATTTTCAAATATTTATTTATTCAGGATCGATTGTTTTAACAAAATTACTGATTTGACATTGATAAATTAATTAAGACAATTTGTGCGGTAATTTAAAGTAATTATAATTACGACGGGGAGAAATGATATTTGAAAAGTAATTTTTAAAATAACTCCTACATTTTCAGCGATAATGCAGCGTATCACCACTTAATAGATATAACTAAATAGATGTAACTTTGGATAGACTAGATGTCGGTTAAATATTTTTCTGAATAAATTACCACATAACCTATACTGCCAAAAAATATTTATAAAAATGTTTATTTATAAATATCGGTTCAATTGCGACGCTACTATTGTTTTCTCGTTTTGTATCATGCCTAAAAAAAACATGTTAGTATTATTTCTCTATTTATCCTTTTACAAGTCCTTACACTGCTTCATTTTTATTGATTTGTTTTCTAAACTGAAAATATTCAGTCCTCCAAGATATTTTTCAACTCAACCATTCAAATTATATTAAATTCAAAACGTAATACAATACGGGATGTAGTATGAGGATTCTAGAACGAAACGTTGCTGAGATATGGCACATAAGTGCCACTATTAAATAACAGCTTATAAAGGAAAATTGACAACTCTTCAAAGGCGGATGACGAAGAAATTTCGTAAAAACGGGAAAGATGGAAAAGTATAAATTAGAATAACCTAGAAGAAAAAATCTACGGGTTTGAGTTTTGTGTAAGAACAGCATACACACCAGAACTACGAGGGTAACATGGCACTCATCCCATTCGGGTAGGTTTTTTCTTAAACCTCCGGGACCACTATTAAGTACTGCTTCAGAGGATAACAATTGTTATGGTGGTTATGATGGCCATTTTTTATCTTAATTTTTATTCAATGGTCATTCGGGTAGGTTTATCTCTAATTTACGCACCATTATTCGAAACTTCAATGAGGTATTTTTGTATTCCGATTATCTGAACATTACTAGATATATTTTATTTTAAGCATGATATTTACATAACATGTCAATTAAATTAAAAATCTGATTTGGACACCACGTGATTTCCTTGTACGCCTATTAAATTAAATACGCACATTTTTTGATGCACTTCATTTAAACATATTTCATTTGAAAGTGAGATACGATCCTCCAACTCTTTAATAAAGTTGACAGTTACACAATTCCATTGTGGTGGATACCACATTACACCACATTATTTTGTGGTGTTCGTATAAGCATTTTTTTTAGTTTATCGTGTATTAATTCAGATTCGCGTCACTCAAATAATAATGTGGTGTAAGTGAGAACGTGTCGGATCCGTAACCATGCACACATCGGTTCGAATCCGACTCTATATGCATATATTTCTTTTTAAGTTTTTTTTTAAATTTAAATATATTGATCTAAAATTAACCCCTGTAAAAATGTTAGAATTAAAGTTAAACGTATATAAAATTTTATTTCACCAATAACTTCTGATTTTTTACTTCGTAAGTACAAGGAAGTATTGCAATCGCGAAAAATTTCGGTTTTCAGATTTCAACGGAAATATCCTTTTTGATCATCCCTGAATCCATTTTGAATGGTTTCGACGTGACGTCTACACGTACGTATGCGTATACGTAAATACCTCGCATAACTCAAAAACGATTCACTGTAGAATGTTGACATTTTGGATTTAGGACTGTAATATCTAGTTGTGCACCTCCCCTTTTGATGGCCATCGACTGGACCAAAAGTTCAAATTCCAAAATTCAATTTCTTTGAATTTTAAACTTTTTCTTAACTGCAGCAATAAGCCCTCATTGATACAAAAATGGTACAAAAACCAATATATAACAAAAATGGTACTTATTTTCATTGGTTCTAGTTATAACCAAATAAAATTTTAATTAATGAAATATTTTGATTTTATAAGAGGAAGGCACATTGGTTCGAATCCGACTTCATTTTCTTTTTTTAACTTTTTTTTAATTTAAATATATTGGTATTGGTTTATTAACAATAATTAATCTCCGATTGTAAAAAAAACACACATCAGCAGTTATTAGAGGAATAAAATTTTATGTACTTTTAAAAACGTGTATATGCAATTTAATAGGCGGTGTACAAGGAAGTCATGCGATATCCATATCAGATTTTTTCTTTTTTTTCATATACATACTTCCATATATTTTTGACGTGCAGACGTCACACCGAAACTAGTGAAAATGGATTTAGGGACGATCAAAACTGATATTTCCGTTGAAATCTGAAAACCGAAATTATTCACGATACAATAGTTCCTTTACTTCGTACAAGGAAGTAAAAATCAATTGATAAAAGTTTCTCCTAAGAAAAAAATAAACATCTTTTATTTATTTAGGCTACTTATTTATTTTATTATTATACTTTTATCATTTAAATTGAAGAATAAATAAATTAAATATAAAAAGAAAATTCCATATAATTAGAAAACGTAAATATTTCGCAGGTTGGATTTAAAAAAAAAATTAATTAAACATTTCACCGCATACAGAAAAAGAAAATAATATATTAAAAAATTTCTTCCTAGAACTAACTTATAAAAAAAGGAAGAAAAAATTATAAATACTCGGGACAAAAATGTTAAAATAATTTTTTTTTTCCTTTAAATGTACTGCTATGACAAGATTGCGTGTAAGACGTGCATAAATTAACTCTGTACTTATTATTTCTATACAAGCATTACTAGTAGAGAATTTGCTATTTTCCGCCGCGCCACGGCATGCTGGTTAGTGGTGCAAACAAATTACCTTAATGTAAATTGGATGTTTTACGAGATAAATTAAAAAGACTGAAAATAATTTAAGTCTACAATTAATAATAACGAGTTAAAAAATAACAGTAATAATAAAAATATACCGTCGTGTACTACCAATTTTAATAAAAATGTTCAGTATTTTTCACGTACAACAATATACTTTCTAATAAATAAAAACCTGAAATAAAAAATACATCTAAATTTATATTTAAGAAACTTCTATATATTGCAGCGAAACAGTGTATAATTATAACAGTGAGAGCCGTTTCGGGTAATGGCCAACGGTTCACATGACAAACTATGGTAAGCATTGGGCTCGACTATATCTTTTCAGTAACACATTAAAATCACCTTACAAAACTTTATAATACATACGACTCGTAGAATCCATTAGTATAAATTAATATCTTTACTGAACCAAAATTAAACGACATCAAGAAATAAAAAAATAAAAAAACGAATATTACAAAAGATAATGGGGAAAAAAAATATTCTTCAATATTTGTATCCAGTATTCACAATCAATTTTAATAATTTGCAACGGTTGTAAAATAATAATTAATTTTAAAGTCAAATATATACTGTAACACAAGAACTAATTACTTGACAGTGGAAAAAATAACAACCCAAATCATAATTTTTTCCTATAAAACATTTCTACGTTTCATCAACGTTTGATAATATATTTCATAATAGAACAGTATTACAATTAATAAGCGTAATAATTAATAAAGAATGCAAATGAATCGAGAGAAAAGGAAATTATGATGGTAAATAACATAATTTTGTAGGCATTTCTAAAGGAAGAACAAAAGTAATTGAGAAGTACAGGAAAAATTAGTAAACGTTAGAAGGTAAAAAACAAGAACAAAATATTACTAATCAACGATGTGGATTTAGAACCTAGGAAAAGACTGGTAAAATGTTTCGAGTGTTCTGCTATCCGTGTGTAAAAAGAAAGGAAAACACTGAATCTACAGAAATAAGAGAATAGATAATGATGAAGATGATAAAAAAAAATGAAACGAAAAATATGAGGTTAAACAAAATAAGTTTATGAAGGATAGCACATTCCGATAAATAATTTAAAGAAAAGAGGAAACCGGATTACAAATGTAATCGAACAGAAAGGATTAATAAAAGGTCTTAGTGGAACAGTGGAAATAGAAAATAAGAAGACCGACAGATGTAAACGACAGCAGGCACAAGAAAAGTAACAAACTTAAATTAACGAGATAAATACCGATAATATAATTGTTTATATAATAGTTTAAGTTTAACAAGCGGATATTTAGTACCGATGGTGGCCGCTTGGGATAACATCATATGTTGATCATGATAACGACTTAACAGCTAATGGAAACATATTTTATGAAAACGGAGTAGAGTTTCAACAAATAAATTCTGGCAACACGATCAATGAGAACTAACAAAAACACACAGCCGATCGGAAGAAAATTCTATCGCTAGCTAATTAAAATTTTCATAGCAAAAAAAGTTTCATGCTTGTAATAATTATAGATTAAGATTTGATGAAATCTTAAGGTAACTTTCTTTCGCTGCTAATCAACCTTATGCTGGTTTTACCGCCTCATCATCGTCTGTATCTGAACAGTCATGGAAAACAAAAGAGGTTTTCGGTCAAATTATATTTATACAAAAAACTTCCTGATACTATTTATATTATTTTTATGATACCTAGAACCTTTGTAATTTAAAGCATTAAACTTTTTTTTTAAATGTTTTTTATTACAACAAAGTTGCTGTTTATGAATTAACACTAAAATTATGGTAGAGAAACACTTAGCTTATAAGTTAATAAGTATTTTGTAACAATTTTAGGATTAACATTTTGGGTGGATTGTTTAACTTAAAAGATGAACAAGGAAAAATTCGCAAGAAGTATGTAAGAGTGTGAGGTGAAAAGATTAGCAGGCGCGTTCAGTAATTGATGATGTGCTTAGGAAGTCTAATACGAGTTATCATCAGAAGGTGACAGATAAGAAATGGTGGATACAGACATGGACCGATTGATCAGCGCCTCAACCATGAGCTGGATAAAAGACAAAAAATGAAGAATAATAAATTATTTATTTATTGTTTTATTTTGTTTTTCGTTGACATTATTACATCAATTTTCTCAGAATTAAATTCGTTAACAGTTTTGATAAGATTTACGCATTTATTAATCAAATAATAAAGTTATTGAACTTCAAACCTAAAAAAGGTGTATTTTGCCACAGAGCTTTTCTATTTTACTTTGGAAATCATGAAAACTATCGGAATACAGTTCTGGGACCTGTTTTATTCGATTTTTCAGGTCAAAAAACATAAAAAGCATCAACTTTAGAATTATATAACGCCTTAAAAATTTCAGTATGATCTCTCTTCACTGGGGGAACTGAAATCTGGCGAACTTTCCCGTTAGCCCTAACTTGATAACAAAAGAGTTTTCGGATATATGTCTATATATGAACGTTTTCCCTTATTTTGAGCTTTAGAATCAATTCCCAAATTATTTCCTTTTTCTCCTGAATCACCTATTTAAATCACCTATATACATAAAAGTTTTTCTTCCACGTTTAGTACTTTTGCAGAAATCTATACTTCATCACTTATTTATAGAATTTAATTAAAAACACGATTAATTCATTTTATATTAATTTTGATAAAAAGAATTAATTTTTGTACAGTTAACATACCTTTTTACACTTTAAATTATGTTACGAGATTTTTGCGTAAGTAAATGTACTTACTAGAAAAGGAACAGGCTGTGTTATTACTCAATAACCGATGATTTTTTGGCAAGGCAGATTAGACGTAATGTACGAACAAAGACGTTCCAAGCAAGACTGAATTTATGGTCTAATCTATTCATTCTAAAAGTGGGCGATAAGGCCCCCTTGTTGACGCTTTAGGCCTTCAAGTGGGTGGTAGAAGGCCCACAAAAAATTGGGGACGATCAGGCAGTCTGGGAAGGCGACGGCTGATTAAAAAAACGGGCAAAAATTATGTTTCCCGATATTCCAAACTAAAATTAAATACTTACTACACTAGAAAAAAAAGTAAAGGGACACTTATATGTTATGATAAAAAATGACTGTATTCAAACTGGTTTAATTTTACAACCAAGAGGCATAGAGACGAATATTCTACTTTTTGATATTTTACTTCAGATTTCAAAAATCATCAAATTAAAAAAATATTTTCAGTAAACTGCATTAAAACCGTTTAAAAGCTTAATGCTTTAGTTTTAATTTCGTTCATTTTGTATGTCTAGATTTTTCTGAAAAGAAATATTCCACTTTAAAGAGAAAAGGCCACTTTTGTCTTTAATGCTGCATATCTGCCGATCTAAGCAACGTGTTGATACAAATAAATACGGAAATTAAAGGGTTTTGATCTAGCTTTAATGACAAATTGTGATGAGTTCTTTAATGTCGCGTTGCAGTTTTGGCCTTTTGTTAATTTTGTGCCGAGGTAATGAAATCTTTAAGGATTGAGACTGCAATATGTATCACCCGCTCTAAGCTTAACCCAAGATCATGTTACAGTCTCAATCATTAAAGATTTTAATGCCTCGGGACAAAATGAACAAAATCCAAAAACTGCACCGCTACCATAAAGACCTCATAATTTGTCATTAAAACTAGATCAAAACCTTTTAATTTTAATTATTGTACTGTTATATTGACTATGCTATCACTATTGTTGTTATATAACAATATAAAAACAAATGTAATTATTTTGAAAGCAATTTTAATAAAAAATAATTAGAAATATGATTAAATATGCGTTTTAATTGCTCTCATTTAAAATGTAAGTTTCAACTCAGAAAAAGGTATATTCCATGAAACCAATAATTGGAACTGCAGTTATTATTTTTAACAGATGGTAAGATTAAGAATTTTGGAGGCGTTAGAAAATGTTTAATCTCAATGTGGTCGGTGGGTGAAAAAGTTTGAGACTCAATGGTCTAAGCGATTTCTGCATAAATAATATATTTAAAAAAAAAGATTCCTTAACAGAACGCCGATAAATTAATTTTTATAACTGGTATTCAATACTGTAATTGTAAACAATAATAAATAAATAACTAAATAAAAAGATGTCAGTTAATATGTACTACATGTGCATATGATTAAACGTAACACGTTATAATTGTATTCAAATAGCAACAGAGTATCCCATTCTTTTCTTACCGACTGCACGGAAATAAGAAAAAGTGGGAGTTTAAAATCAGTACTTACGCTTCGATATCCAATAATTCAATTATTTTTTCCCCTAAAACTTTATAGTTAAGTGGAAAAGACTCATAAATCATAGTAAAAATGATTAATTATAACTAGATTATTTAACAGCCAATACGCGCACAGTTTATGTAGTGGGGACATGGTTCCAATCATCCTGCTATTAGGATATTTTAGCAGTACATAATAATGAGAAAAAATTAAGAAATACATAGCTGTTACAAATAATCGATTAAAACAACGGTTATAATACATAATAATTAGAAAAAATTAAGAAATACATA
Source organism: Lycorma delicatula (assembly GCF_047948215.1). Lineage (NCBI taxonomy): Eukaryota > Metazoa > Arthropoda > Insecta > Hemiptera > Fulgoridae > Lycorma > Lycorma delicatula. The sequence continues at coordinate 84,812,354 of NC_134462.1, read as the reverse complement.
ACTGTTACAAATAATCGATTAAAACAATGGTTAAGAATTAGCTAACATACCTTTAACACTCAGGGTAATTATAAATAAAACAAATCTGTCATTAAATGCAACCGATATAGTTTTTTTTTTTTTTTTATAAAAACATTACTTAAATTTAAATGCAAAAAAAAAAACAATTTAAAAATAATCTTCTGTTATTATAATAAAATGTACATTTAAAAGAAAAAAGATCTCTCTCTGCCTAACAATAGTTAGTAGGCAGTGTCAAGAGAATTTAGAGCTAATGTTATGTTAACGAAATAAACTAAACAAAACTAAACGAAATGTAACGGACGTGTACGAATGTTTACGTCTAAATTCTTAACAAAAATAACAAAGACTCATTCAAAACTACTTCAACATAAGTTCATTACATTAATTTCAAACTAAATTAAACAAGGCTTTTAGTTTATACCGTTATTTTGATATGCATTAACATATTCTCTTCTATTATTAGATATGACTTATAAATAAAATAAAACAACTAAATTTAATAAAAAAAACAACTGATTTTTACGTGCACGTAAAAAGAAGAAATCCATTTCATGTGAGTTGACTTTATACATAACTTTTAATAGATTTTTTATTAATAGAATTTACTTAAAGAAATCTAGGTTCGTGCTTAAATTTTAAACTTAAGAAAAAAAAAATTGATAGAAAACAACAAACTACTGTCATTTTCTCCTTATTTTTCCCATATATATGTATATTTATTTGTTTACTCTTAACATAAGATAGTACGTACGGGACTTTTAACTCATCAGTAAATCGAAAATAAACGTAAATATTTTACATAAATAAAACAAAATTTTGTTTACTGTTCGTAATTTTTTTCTTATAAATTTTGACGAAATATAACAAAGCCAAACTCTACCGGGATCAAAGGCTAAATAAAAAGCGGTCAAGCTGTCCATTACATTATCAAATTTTAATTTACCCCTGTTTTATTCGACAATATCTTTAATCGACTTCAAATGAGAAGATGGCTGATTTGATTCGATCCGTATGGTTGTTTTTATGGGTTTCTTCAAGCTTTACTCCTTATTAAGCGCAGAATTTGATTATTTGATTTTCTGCTGGTCCCCTAGTAACTCAAATATAATTTTTTTTTACAACAAAAAATAAGATTTGCACAGACGATTAAAGGGATTTTTGTCCTTATTGGACGAACATTATTATTATTATTATTATTATTATTTTCATAATAGTTTCGTTCATATTTGGTTGAAATGTAATGATACATAAACTAATATCAGTCTGATATTCCAAATATTTTCACGTGAAACTAACAAAATGTTGTTTTCCTACCAGAAAACAACCTGTTAAAGTAAAAAAATATGCAGTATTTCAGAGGAGAGCCTCATTTCCTGATTGGTAGCAGTCTCTTTAAATCGTTTTTTTTCTCATTTTATCGGAGACGCTGATTTCTCGGTATTTTCTTCCGAGATTAATATTTTCATAAAGATGAACCTTTTTGTAAGCATATCAATATTTTAAATTGAAATATAAGTAAAATGTCGGATAATCGGTTTAGAATATAACAATAATAATAAAACTGACTTCAATAAAGAATTAAAAAATAAAAACATAATACAGAGTGGTGCACAATAAGGATACACATTTCAATTTTGGATTAGATAATTATTTTTAAATTTAATATGATTTGAATTTTATATAACAAATACAGAGTTTGTGGAAAGTTCATTTACCGACAAAAGTCCTCTTGAATCGTACACAACTGAACTATTCGCGCACGCATTTTCATAAGATTTGCAGGTCTTAACGAGAAAAGTTTCTTTTTTAAATATCGCCATAAAAAATTCACAAGGATTTAAATCCGGTGGCCAAAAGAAACCTCTATTGTGCCGGCCCGGATAGTGATTTAAAATGAGGCGGTTACCAAAAAGTGAATATAAAAAATCCTATACATTAGTGTTGTTAAGGGTGCACCATCTTGCATAAACCACTGGGTATTTATAGGTGACTCAGTTTTAAGTAGTCTGGTTAGAAAATCATTCCTTAACATAACAAAATAGCAATGACAATTGTTGAAAAACACCGGCCCTAATAATCAGTGACTCGAAAAAGCGTCATAAACGGTTACTTTAGGTCCATGTTGTTGTCTTACATACACAATTTGTGGTGCTGCTATCGCCCAAAAGCGGTCATTTTGTAACTTAACGACCCCATCAGTATGAAAACAGACTCGTCTGAAAACCAAAATGAACAGAACATCATCTTTCCACTTCCGACCGCTGTGCAACCTCTAATCTTGTGTTAACTTACGCAACACACAATTTGTACAGAAAAACTATACAACCTACGCAATTTGTATAGAAAAATCTTGAAATCACTGCGTAACACTCTTTATACTGTACGGTGAGATTCCCATTTCTCGTGAAGCTCTGTGTGTAGACTTTCCCGGACTATATTGCACGGTCGATGTGCCGTGCAACTTCGACTTCAACTTCACTTCGAATGTAAAAAAACATTCGAATGTGTAATTTACGATATAAATTAAGAACGGTGTTGCTTGAGTCCATCGAGTGTTAAAATAAGCTTGAAATTGTCGCTGAATCACTATAACATTTTTGATTCCGCATAAAGAAGCATAATTTTAGCGCGCTTTGAAATAGACAAACGTCCGTGATTGGCCAGAAGTCAACAATAACTGATGTTTTATGGAATCAGAAGCGAGTACAAACAAGGCGAAATCTACCGGTATTTCCAAGAAATAGGAATTACTCAAGCATAATATGAAACACTAGGATAAAAAGATTTATATATAATCTACTTTATGAATGTGTCAACTTATCGTACACCACCTTCACAATTGTTTAAACTTCGACTTTTTATGATTGATGTAAAACTAAGGGTTAAAATATTACTGGTACTTAAGCAGTCTTAATTAGGCACGGACGATAAAAAAAATTAAAATTTAAAAAAAGTATTGAAAAAGTTTATATTTATAATTTTTATCGATTCTTTTTTATTCAATCGATTTTATTTCATTTCTTTTTTAATAATTTTAACGACAAATTTTTTTGACACAATGAAAACATTACTATTTAAAATACTATTGTTTTCATAATTCTTTTCTTATTTATGAACAATTTTTTTTTTTTAAGGAAAGCTCCATAACGCATACCTCAGAGATGTTTTATAAGTAACTAATTTCAGTTAAGTAGATATGAGCAAGGAATTTTTATTTTAGGTAAAACATCTCGAATTAGTGTATCAATTTTAAGTGTTTCTCATTTCCACTAATTTAAACGAAGTGCAAATATTTTCTGCTAAAATTAACTTCCTTCTCCCCAAAAAATATCTTACGATACGAAAAACGTTAGAAAAAAATTTTATATTAAAAAAAAACAATTAATAAACCTATTTCACTCTCAATTTGATTTTCTTGTACAAAAGGTTTCCGATTTTTTCGTTAAAATATAAATAAACAAGAAAATATAAAAATATGGCGCATAAAAAAAATGGTATAGGATAGCATAAAACGCTGGATATTCAAGAACTGACGCGATCTAATCGACCAGCAAAACAACTGTTTTTTTCCCCCAAATAAACTAAAAAGAACATCTTTAACGTTTTCTTTCAGTTAAGGGAGGTAAGAAAGAAACCCGTTCTTTTAATTCTCTTTGATCTATCTTGAAGGTCTCCGTACAATTAAAATACATTAAACATTACATATGAAATACTTTAGGGGAACATTTAGCAACCAATAAAAAAACAACACTTTTAAATTCCTATCAAGTAAAGCAGTTTTAAATTCTTTCTTTAAAACATAAATAAAATTACAATAAAAGACCAACGTAAACGAAATTCTACGCAACTTACTTTAAATAAAAATATATTACATCCATTACTAAATTAATTAAGAAAAATGCAAAATATGGAATAATTAATAAATATAAGAGTTAATTACAAGTTTAAAACAATAGTATACTATTTAAAGGAAAAACTTTCATTTTCACTATTACTTAAAAAGTAACTTTGAAGTAGTAAAATGAACAAAGAAGTTATTTTAAGTTGAAAATAAGTAAAATTGTTAGTTACGAGAATGAAAAGTGCAAGTTGTAACTTAAGATAACAAGGCAGATGAGAGTGAAAGAAATACTAAGAGCAAAAGAGAAAGAACGACAGCGCTAGAGTGCAACACTAAAGAAATAAGGTTGCATTAATAGTAAAGGCGCACTGCTCCACCACTACCACTCGACAACAGCACCAGGTTATTGCAGTTCTTGTCTCAAGAAAGCATCAACTCGTCGCTATAGTTACTGAACTGTATAATTATGGATAAGAGTAAAAGTCTCGCGCCATCAACTTTTACTAAACCGAATGTCTACTTAAGTGTAAACTACTCTTTTAAAACAGATATCCGACCTCTTAAAGAGTTTCCTATAACATTTTATCTCTATTGTTACGTTCTTTTAACTATAACACAGTAAATAAATAAAATAAATGAACAATAACGTTTTATAACAACCTATAAATAATTTTACACCGATCAAAATTATGTACATAATAACAAATACTGTACTTTTCAGTAGTTAATGTTTAACTAAACCGGCTGTGATTAGGCGATATGTCTGCTACTAACCAACAAACAATTTTTCTATATTAAAAAAAAAGACTACATCCATCAACACAAATTTATTCAAAATCTGATTACCTTTAACAACTTTTCTCATAAAAAAATTATTTACTAAAAATATATAACATTAAGTCCTTCAGGTAAAAAGGAGACAGATATGCATTTTTTAAAAAAGTTTAAAAAGTTTAGACACATCACAATATGCTTTGGTCGAAATAACCGTTAAAAGAACGTTCATCCTTCGATTATTAGACCAGTAGTTGTACGTATCGCTTATGGTAAACCTGCCAAATACCTTTGGGAGATTAAATCCGAAAGATAAGATATAGATAGGTATAACTCTTCAACCCACCGGCTTGGTCTAGTGGTGAACGCATCTTCCCAAATCAGCTGATTTGGAAGTCGAGAGTTCCAGCGTTCAAGTCCTAGTAAAGTCAGTTATTTTTACACGGATTTGAATAATAGATCTTGGATACCGGTGTTCTTTGGTGGGGTTGGGTTTCAATTAAACCACACATCTCAGGAATGGTCGACATGAGATTGTACAAGACTACACTTTATTTACACTCATACATATCATCCTCATTCATCCTCTGAAGTATTATCTGAAAGGTAATTACCGGAGACTAAACAGGGAAAAAGAAAGAAGGTATAAAATAACTCTTATTAAAAAACTTTCTCGTACATTTTTTTAAACAATATTATAGTTTTAATCCTTTGTCACGATTTTTTATCTCTGTCAAAAGCTAGCAGATTTAACAATCTATACGGGTTACTGACAAAGCAGTTACTCAATGATAACCGAAATAGTTTAACATATTTGATGAAAAACACAAAAAAAACTGACCAAATTTTAAGTCATCTTTTTTAGAGATCAAGTGGCTTTAGTGCATTAATTAAATACTTGGTTATTTTGTTAAAAAACAAATGGTTGCTCCTAATCAAACGAATAATAATGATGTGACAACTAAAATTTATCTTAAGAAAATGTAATAGAATTTAAAAACATCCATCACTTGAAAAGCTATTGTTCTGTAAAATTTTTATCAGTGGTGCAGCAAATTACCATTCTTAAAAAGGTAAAGAAATATTTTTAATTCAGAAAATTAATCTAATCGAATGCTTTATTTGATGAGTTATTTTTATTACGCAGTATAGTTTTTTGGGGTCACTTTTCTCAAAATTTTGCAAACATAACCTCACTTCATATTAAGCTCAATACATGATGCGTGTGCATGCTTATCTAATAATTAAAAAAAATAATGTACCATAAAATCTCCCCTTCCACAAAAATAAAAAAAAAACTATCATTTTATTTATTGTGTATTTTTAACCAAACTTTGTTGTCTTCCTAATCACAGCAGTAGTGCAAGTGACCCTAAAAAATTACTATGAGAACACTATTGAGGGTGAAAGACCCGTTTAAAGTTTAAAAATATACCTTTTTCAATTTTTTAAATCTTTTTGGTTTATTTAAACTTTTAATATTACAAAAAGCTTAAATAATAACCTTTTAAAAATAATAATAATAATATTATTATTATAAGTTTAATAATACTGTATTTAATAATACTGTAAAATAATAATAATAATATTATTATTATTAAAATAAATTTTCATCATAATTCAACCCCTTCCCTCAAAAAAAAAAGAAATCTTAGGTAACTTTTTATTGGTTGTAAATTTTTCAGTGCAATTTTTCTTAGTTCCTCCATTTAGAATAGTAAACGTAAAAAAAATCAAAAATGTTTCTTGGAAAGAAATTTCTAAGGAAGGAGCGCAGAGAAAACCTTTTAATCGATTTCTGAGATTTTACTTTTCTTTGTTTATTTAAACATATGATGATGATTTTAAAATAAAACTGCATCAAAATTACTTTGGTAATTTATGATATAGTTGTAATGTTGGTAATTTCTGGTGCATGATTTCGCCTAAAGATGGGCAATTTTTTCTTGAATCATTATTTTTCGGCTGTATAAATAAGCAATACCCGGAAAGTATTACAACTTTTTTGTCAGGTTTTCTAAAAATTAGTCCATTAAAGAAAATCGTTTGACGAAGATATACTTCCATTTACGATAACTAAAGGCAGTCTTTGTATTAGAAACTCATTATCACTCTTTTAAATTCTATACGTTTCTCCTCCATAACGACTAATTTTTATAAATCGTTCGGTTTAAGCTAAATTTTTGCCTTTATATAAAACGATAAATTACGGTGTCTTTGTTTATAAAAGTACAAATGACTTCATAATTCCAACGGTAAAATGAACAAGGGGGTAAATCACGTGCATAAAAAGAATCTAATTGATAGTTCGGCCAACCGATACTTTAAAAAGTCACCGATGCAAAAAGTTAATGACTACTGGTTTTTCCAAATTTAATAACTCTTGGATTCTGTTATTTTATTATTGTAAACGCCGAAGGAAATCACTAAAATATATTTCTTTACAAGCAGTTCAGTGAACAGAGTTAATCAATCAAATCATGAGGTAAACAAATCATGATTCACCAGGTAAGCCCAAATTATTATTTTTACACCAATTTTCTTAGAAAGAAAATGCATGGAACATTCGAGTATTTAAAAAATAAAACAAAAAATAAATTTCGAACAATGACAGTACTCTTCAGTAATGTAAGAATACGGTAGATGAACGGTCACTAGAGTTATCACAACATGAATCCTGGTTTTCTCACCGTTTAGAAACAAATAATTGTTCCTTATAACCTTTTCATAGAATTAGCAAACCGTTGATCAGAAAATGATTGAGTTTTTTATTAAAATGAACAAATTTTATTTTACTTGTTAGCTAACACATACGCTTTCTAATTCTTAATGTTCTAATACTCATAAAAAAATTTTGGGATTCTTCAGAGAAGAAACTGTTTGAAAATTACAACAGTTCAATGAGTCTGCTAAGCACTTTTCTTCGAATAAAAGGAGTTTAAAATAATAAAAAAAAATCTGATTTTTACAGTGTCCCTTCTTCCAGAATTAGGATCTAAACTAAAAATCAGACTTTGGATTGTCTGAATTAATTGTGGGACTCATTCTTTTACCTAAACAAATCAAGTCTAGCTATTTGTAATACACATATATAAGTATCCTAATACGGAAAAATAATTGCATTTCTTTCCCTTTAGTTCCTTCCAATAAGGAAAAAACTGGAATAAAAACCTGGAAATAGACATAAATAACAAAAAAAAAAAAAAAAACATAAAAATAAGACGGTTTGAATAACTATCTAGGAATCTTAATTTTTACAGCAGCGTAACAAATTTTATCCAAAACCTTACAAAAGAGAATTGAAAAAATTCTAGATGATAAATTAGGAAAATACTGAGGTAATTTTAGAAAACCAAGAAGAAATCCTAACTTAAAAACCGTAACTGAACACAAAAATGTATCTGTCAAAAACTATGTTGTAAATTTGATAGACTTCAAAAAGATATATGAACTCTACGGATAGGATAATCCTAATTAATATTTCACGGGAATTCTGAATAGATTAAAAAAAGAAACAAATTAAAGAAACTCATTAGAAAACAGAAATGGAAACACAAGTATAAAGTTAAATTTGTGGGAGAAATCTCAGAAACGTTCTTGATAAGAATACGTGTTCGCCAAGGTGGCCTCTTAACGGTCCTATTCAATTTTAAATCGGAAAAATAATGATGAGAGAATATGGAAGAAAACTAAAATTCTCAGAATTAACGAAATCCGCTTAGGACATAAAAAAAAAATTTAGAAATAGAATGCTTAGCTTTCGCAGACGATTTAAGTCTTCCTAGCAGATCTAGAATAAAAAATAATAGAAACCTTAAATAAAATCACTATCAGAATAGGCCTTCAAACTTTCACTGAAAAAAAAAACACAAAATATAACACTAAATTTAAAAACGCACCAAAACTTTTAAAAACGAAATAGGAAAATAGTTATTTAAATGTTATTTTCTTTCACTGAACTGAATAATGGTGTGAAGCATTACAATTGGTATTATGGTTATTAAACATCAATAAGAAAGTCAACAAAATTTTTATTTTACGGCGCTAAACAAGTGATAACATACAGTACATTATTATACGCGTAAAACAATAATTGAACTTGCACGTGGGAGTGACAGAATGATTCAGCCTAATGTACTGAGATATAACACATACATGCTGATTTCATATTTATATCGTTTCGTAAATAAAGCCTACGCTAACTAAAATTTTTTTTAACGAATAATTCTTGTCCAGAAATCCAAAATTAAAATAACATAATACGGTGTTAAAACCAGAAGGGTTGGTTGATTCTGAATGCTTAGTCAATAAAAAAGGTTTAGTAGGATAAATAAACAAGTACGAAGAAAATTCTTCCTGTCTACAAAAACCGAACAAGATTGAATAACAGATTAACAAAGAAAATATTCGACTATTACAAAAAAAAGATTATAAAAGAAAAATAAATAACCGCAAAGGTATTAAAAATAAATAAATTTAGAGAAATTATAAAAACGTGAAAAATTTCAGGAACTACTTTAATGAAAGGAAGAGTAATAAATCGGACAAAGGAAAGAAGAGAAAATACTCAGAAAAAATGCGGAAAACACTAAGAGAAAAAAAGAAAGCTAAATGAAAGTTGGTAAGCGGTCTTTTAGCTGGCCAAAATCGAAAAAAAAGTTTATATCGCTCCACAAAACATACTATTTCAGAAAGAGCTGAGCTAACAATTACACATTGCAAAACATAATAATTTAAAATTTCATTTACATTATACATTACGAAATAAATAAGCTGAAACAAACACGTACATATAAATATATACATATAACTTAATATAGTATATATATATATATATATATATATACACACACACACACTCCCACATAAGAAGAATTTTGTCTTCAATATAATTTCTGTTCAACGAGTAATAGATCACGGAAAGATCGAAATTACTTGTATAAGGAAAATGTTTAAATAATTATTTTTGATGGAAATGTTATTAAAAAAAATTCATAAAAATAATATAAAAAATTGCTTTTTTATTTGTCGAACAAAACGCATAAGAATGCACGAGTTGGTAGTTTGGGAATGGATATGAAAGAAAGAGAGAAGAAGAAGAAGAAGGCAGTGGTGTCGATGAAATATAAATAAAGGCAATAATAGTACGGGGACGGCTGCTATTTCCAGACGTACAGCCTAAACAATACGTGACGGATAGAAAGGGTCAATCATAAACATAGAGGGGTAATGTACTGGGCAAGGCAAGGCGACTCCCCTACCTTGGTTTTTATTTTGCTCGATCTCAGTACAGCAACGGTGGTGCCACCGCATAACCTAATATCACAATTTTCGTCTTATATACGTCTACCTTTCTTACAACTTAATAACTTTACAATTAGGCATTTTATTAATTGTTACCTAACAACCAATTAAAATATAAAATTACAGATAGTAATATTATAATTATAAACATAAAAATATGCCGGCAAAGCTTCCCCACTCTTAATTACAAAAACGTTTTTTTTTTGTTTTTATACGAGGAATTCAATATTAGTTAAAAAAAAAAAAAGAAATACAAAAATTATAAATAGTAAATAAAATATTTCTTCGAACATTTGACATTTTCCAGTATTGATAACCTGCTGATGGCAAACAGGATATACAAATCCACAAGACTGGTTTTTGGTTAGCACCGTAATTAACCGTATAATGTAAAGTGTAAATTGTATAATGTAAAATCTTCAATCGCAAAAATGCAACTCTTGACTAGTGTCATCTTCACAAGCCTTACACGCATCAGAAAAATTTTGATTCAGGGAAAAAACCTTTCCTGAGAAACAGCGCATTATATGCGTTATCAACGGAATACATATACAATTAGGCTAAACCATTACGTTCGTTTGCCTTAGACAAGCGAATATAAAAAAAAAGAAATACAATAGAGTACCAAACAAAGAAAAAAAGAAAGAAAACAAAATTAAGTCAATTCGCCAATGAGAATTCAAAATTAGTCATACTACAGTAGATTGGCAGGAATAGCAACCATTTATGATATTCTCCAATATCCAATAGACTTTTAAAACACCAATAGATGGGACAATAACAACGTCTTCAGGCAGTAGGTTATAAGAAATAACTGCTCTTTTAGCGAAGAAATAATGCTTTTTACTTGTATTAAATCCTTCCTTAAGTAAGCTCAAACGTGTTATCACGAGTCCGACTGTCAAAATTTCTCATAAAGAGTAGAAATAAGTTGAATAGTGCCCATTTAAAATCTTGAAAGTTTCAATGAGATCTCCACAACGTCGATATGCCAATGCGGGAAGATCCAGAAAACTAAGGCGATCCTTATACGTGATTTTCTTCAAACTAGGAATAAGTTTATATATCAATATACATATAAAACCTGGTGAATACAATCACAATTGAAATTACTACTACTCTGGCATTCGTTTCTTTACCTTTTTTCCAAATAAAGGTCATATGGTTTTCTCGTCCGTGTGACAGCGGTCAATATTTTCTAATTTATTTTAATTCTCTTGGAACCTCCATAAAATTTCAGAGCATCATAAACAATTTTTTGGTTCATAATACTTTGTTCTTTTTGGTTTTCAGAAACTAGAGATCTGTTTACAGAAAATCCTTGACTCCACACTAAAATTACCATGTGAAAAAATTAGCGCTACTTTCACAACTCAGAATATTTTTTTGTTTTTACACAACATGGAAACAAAAAAAAAATCATCTAGTCTTATTTCTTTTTTGTCTGCATCATGAAGAGCATCATAAAAAAAAATATTTTTTGTGGCCATTCTCAACTGAATTTTTTATCACTCACTTACACTGAGTTTTAGTTTTTTTCGGCTGTATCTTCAGAGATTTTATATTTTTCATGAGGAACTTCAAGAAGATAGTACATTTGTTTCTTTCAAACATGAGGTTTTGACATAATCACTTCAGGTTTTAGAGAAGACAGTCCAGCTTGAACTTCAGTGGGCTTCTCTGTTAAAGCTTTTGGATTGTTTTTCCTATAAAAATCTTACACTAGTTTCTAAAGTTTAATAGATCCAACTTTTCGGTGTTTTACGGTTTGAAAATAAACACAAAATTTTTGGAAATTTTCCCTGACTTATTTCAATTTTTTGAAAATTTCCCCGACTTTTGGGCTATTCTCAAAATTTTCCCTGACCCAAACCAATTTCGCTGACATTCTAGTCTGTGGGAACCCTGCATATCTTCTTCCATCAAGCCACATTACTGAGCTAGAAAAGTGAGAACTTGCTTCACAAATAAAAGAAATTACATACAAACTTTATGAAGTAATTATATGATCGATAACATTTAAAACTTCGATTTAGTTTAGAATCTTTCGTACACTTTTTCTGTAGATTTCCAGCCCAACGGAAGGCATCCTGTTTGACATTTTAGGGATCTATTAATTTTCCGCAACAAGTTTTTTGCCTTCTAAACTAAAATAGTTTTAGGCTTATCTGACCATGAAACATCTTAAATCCCACCAGTAAGTTCCTATTTTTAACTTAAATTTTCCAAATGTTGACGAATCGGTAGTAAATTAAGAAGTCTCATAGGGAATTTTTCATGGACGGTAGTATATCTTTATTATTGTTAACTAACAATGGAGTACAAAATCTCCTTTTTTATGTATTAATTCTCGATACTAATACAAAAATAGATAAATGAAATAATAATAACAATAATTATTATATCAGTTTGTATGATTACTACAAAGTGTAAAACCAAAATTTCTCAAAAACTTATAGAATTTAAATCTGGTTGCAGCGGAATCGTTCAACTGTATAAAGTTAATATCTGCGAGAAATGAAATCAAGAGGTATATTTATAATACAAATTTAACAGAAAATTTTGACTGAATTATATATCTTGTGTAGGTGAATTTATTTATTTAACACAAACATAAATTAAAATACAGAATAATCTATAACTGGAGAAAACCTTGTCATCTTTCAAAAATTGGAATTGGATTATATTATTCAAGATTTATTTAAAAAAATAATAATTCAAATAAATCGACAAATTTTTGGTAAAAATACTCAAGTTTAATGACGAAGGACACGGAATCATACAGGCTACACATAAAATAGAATTTAAAAAAAAGATATTTCTTCCACAAAATATGTAAAAATTAAATGAAATATTATTATTAATCAAAACACCTATATAATTTTCATTTTATATTATTCTATTAATAATTACTACAAAAAAAAAAAAAAAAACAGTGAGGTGTGAGACCTACAGAGAGCTACGGGTGCAAGATTAAATATGGTATCGCGTGCGTCTATCAATTTATTTTAATTGTTCTGCATAATTAAGCAATTTCCATTGCGTTTCTTTTTATTCTAATTATATAAAATCTGCTTTATAACACCCATAAAAAAATGTATAATATAAATATATATTAGCACGTTAAATATAAAATAATAAATGGAAAGTGTGAAATTATAATTTAACTGAGAAAAAAGTTGTTACTAATAGATTGTTTCAGGAAAAGATTTTGTAGTATGATTTAGGTAAAAATTGTCTATTGTGAAGCATTACAGAAAGAAGAATGAAAGAGATAAAAGGGAACAAGAAGAAGACGTTCGGGGAAGAGAAATTAAAGCGTAAATAAAGAAATAAAATATTCTAAGGTTCTTCTTTTTCTTGTTTTAGCCTCCGGTAACTACCGTTCAGATAATACTTCAGAGGATGATATGTATAAGTGTAAATGAAGTGTAATCTTGTACAGTCTCAGTTCTACCATTCCTGAGATGTGTGGTTAATTGACACCCCAACCACCAAAGAACACCAGTATCCACGATCTAGTATTCAAATACGTGTAAAAATAATCATAATTTTACAATAAAACTTCATCATAAATTGTCCCCGCCCCAAAAAAAAAAATAAAATAATATTTTTCACGCATCACTATTTTTCTAGTTTATAAGAAAAAATAACAAATTCTAGGGAAGTATAACAATTTTGTCGTCAGATTTTTTTTTACATATTATGAAGTAATTTTTACTTGTTCTTTTATCTCTTATTACATTCTTTCTTGATTACGGGCTCATTATCACATTTTGTATTTATTATTTTTTGTTAATTATGAAACTGTTGCATTCTGATGATCTTAGACCAGTTGGATGAATGTTTTTATGTATATACTAGCATCCCCGTCGCGGCTTCGCCTGCGCTATATGGTTACATGTGATTAATTGTATGTCAACCAATACTTGTCGTTTTGGACAAATATGAGCTAATTCGGACCATAAATACAATTTTTCGAAATATTTCGACCTCAGCGCCACCTAGCGGGTCTAAACTAATTCAGAAACCTTCGCGAGCGCGCGCACAACTCCCAAACTTTTAATAAAATCTTGTTATCTTAATTATGCAACCGTTTGTAAGTTTGTTAAACACTTTTTTTACACTTTATTCACTAATGCACTTTTTCGCAGTCCTTTTTCTGGCCACTTAAGAAAAATTGACAGAACTTAAATACTTTTTTCTGCGAGATCTTCTGTTTTTTCTTATTTCTTACGTACTTTTTTACTTGCGAGATCTTCTGGAGGAATTTAAAAAATGTAAAATTTTGTAATATGTATCTTTTCATCACGGGTATTCTTCTGTCTTTTATATATATAAGGAAGAAAGTTTGTTTGTTTCATAAATATCTCGACACCGAGATATTTATGAAACATGCGCCATCTAGCGGGTATAGTTTATGAAAAATTATCTCTTTTCACATAATATATATTCTGAATGCGAGTCAAATCGGACCATAAATACAATTTTTCAAAATATCTCGATTCCAGCGCCACCTAGCGGATCCAAACTAATTCAGAAACCTTCGCGGGCCTGCGCACAACAATTCACCAAAGTTTCATCGCAATCGGATGAACGGTTTAGAAAGGCATAAGAGACATACAGACAGACAAACATTCATTTTTATATACATAGATATTTTGTAAGTTATCCTGTAAATGATACCATGATGAAGAAAATTATTTTAAAATCAAAAATTTTTCCTGTTGTAAAGTATTCTGAATTAAAAATCTGTATCACAGAATGCCTTTTTTTCTAATATATTTACTATTTTAATTTATCGATGAAAAAACGTATCTAAGTACAGAAACATCTATGAAAGGGCCTTAATACATTTTCAATTGTATTAAGTCAGTTAGCGGTTCTCTAGTTGTTTGTGGGTAAAATAAAAAATATATCTACGAGTACATATTGAATTGATAAGCTTAATTTTGTTTTAATGTTTCAGAAAAACCTTGATACATATATCCTTTACAACGAGAAAGTTTCGGGGTTATATTTTAGAAACTACATTCATTTCTACTTCTTTTTTTAACAATTAGGTATTTTCTTTAAATATTACTCGGATCAGACGTTTCGGTTAGATTTGAGTGTTTATACGTTAACTATTTTATTATATTCGTTACTTTTTCAACTTAATTGATTTCTATTGATTTTCCCAAAGAGAAATATCTTACTTTGTAACAATTCTATTAAGAAATATGATAAAATTATAACAGGAGAACGTTAAAAGTTAGTTCTTACTTCGGTTACACGGTACTTACTTAACTCGCTAACTTATTAGTAACGTGTTTGTATGTGAAGATAAATTTAACACATCCGGAGGGCAACGATGATCATCTTTATCATCATCATAATGATTATTACACGTGGGAAATTATAAAGAGCATTTAACTTAGTTAAACTGAATAACTTAAAACTTACACATAAGTTAACAACAAACATATTAGTCTTTGTTTAATAGTTACCGCAACCCGAAATTATTACAAATATCACTTACGTACAGCAGTAATAATAAGTACGAGCATAAGAAATTACGCATCATAAACATTATATTACGGTTAACGTAACTTCAACGATACATTAAAGTAGTCTTTAGTAGCCGAGATAACTTCCACTATAAACGAAAATCTCTCGAAATTTTCTAGGCTATTCAGTATTTTGTTAACGGTCACAAAAGAGACGCTTGATTTAATTTATTGTATTTTTATAAGAGAAAATCGCAAGAATAAGATAGAACCACGAAGGAATCTGTTACTTCTACATATAAACTATAACAGACTGTTATTTATCGCTATTACTTAAATTATTTACTTTTTCAAGGAACTACAGGCTAACTGCCCTACAGCTGTTAATGACAGATCAATTTTATTTATTTAATGTGTGAAAAATGCCAAACCTGTCTGGGATTCGGATCCCGGGCTTACGGGACAAAAGAAAAAACACTATTAATCACATAGAAAGGGAATATCAGATTTTTTATAGTCTATTTTGGAAATGTACTTAAGGATAAATCAAACAAAAACCCAACAGAAATAAGCATCTTTAATTTTGTAGATTCATTAATCCACGCTTTTTATAAAATTTTATCTAAATATTATAATTTTTTAAGCGTTTACTTAACTATAGAAATTTGATTTACAATCAATTTTTTTCTTCGTTTCGGAGATTAGGGTGTCTGTTCGGAAACCATTTCTTGGAGAACAATCAACTGCTCTATAACTATTAGATGTATATTTCTTAGAAGCACAAGCTAATTTAACGGTATACAATATTTTCAAATGTTCCCACAAATTAATTTAAATTTACCTTCCGAAAAATTTTCACATATTTATTTATATTCTATCTCTTAATCTGCAGCCACTCACAGTTCTTAAAAATATAATTTCTACAAGTTTAAATTTATATATTTATTTTTTTATAAGCTTTTATTTAACTTGCTTTAGTTATAATCAAATCTTGTAACTGCTATATCTTTTGATCTATCGTATGAAAATCAATGAAATTTGGTACAGGTATGTGTAACTTCGATGACAATACAATACTACGGTGTTAGAATTTGGATATGACCCCCCCCCCCACGCACAACCCCTACCTAAATTCATGAATGATGCTGAAACATTTTATTTCTCAAGAACTATCGTATGAAAATCAATGAAATTTGATTCACATATGTAACTTCGATGACAATACAATGCTACAGTGTCGGCATTTTGATATGATACCCCCCCACCCTCTACCTAAAGTGAATATTTATATAATTTATTTCTTACTTTTCAGTGCATTTTTATATTTAATATATTATATTTTTTTGTTTAAAATTCTCAATTTGATTTAATTCTTATTTTTTACTGGGGTTTTCTAATTAATTTGTTTCCATTTTTTATTAATGTTAATGTTAATATTAGTTAAATAAAAGCATTTTTTTAAATAATTTTTTATATGTAATCAAATATACTTTTTTTATTCTTTAGTATCTTTTTTTTTTTTACTAAGAACTTCTAAGTCTTACTGCCATATGTTAACACATGTAACGCCATCTTTTTTTTAATTTAAATTTTGTTTTATTCCTTATTTTAATTCTTAAAGTTCTATGAATTACCTGAGAGATGTATCCAAGTTTATTTACTTATATTTTCATCAGTAACAGACACGACTAAGCCCAAATATTTAAAATTTACATACATGCTCCCAGATTTTTCTATCAAACTCAATTTTAGATCACAACGCATATTTTCCTCTAACATTCATAATTTAGTACTTCTTTGTTGACATCTTTAATTTATATTATTCGCAAACACGGTGTAGTTCGTATATTCCTATTTGCAGATGGCATTCATCTACTTGGATAATTACAACCATTCGAGAAAAAAGTATACAATATACAAAGTACGGTTTAACCAAATCAAATGTAAAATAATAAATAAATCAATGATTTTTTTACTAATAACCTTAGATTTTCATTTTGGGTGTATGTATGTAAGTTTGTTCACCGTATCAGCTCAACGGCCGAACCGAGTTAGATGTATGACTGCTCGTTGGAATCCTAACGTCATAGGCTATAAATATACATAAACTTTAATGAATTGAATTAATGAACTGTGAGCCTCTACCAATGTGGTTCCTGGGTTTCCACCGAATGATTCCGATCAATCGAATGAATAATATTACAAAAATAATAGAATTAACTTTACGTTAAATAAAATAACATTAAATACATTTAAAATAATTCTGTTTAACAATAATGGGCTTCCCGTGGGGACTGCGTGTGAGGCTAGAGTTGTGAGGTGATGCTACGAGCATCTCGTGCGAGGCTAAACCAATCATCATCATCATCAACAGGTAAAAAACGGAGTGTCCCTTGGGAGGTGCAATGGGGCGCTCTTATAATATCTCTGCAAACAATCGTCCGATTTTCAAAATTCAAAGGGATATTTGTAAGTAAGACCACATAAAATTAGAAAACATAATCATACCATATACAAAATTGTCACCGGCATGCTCTTTAATTAAACTATATTAAAGAACAATGTTTTTTTTTTGTTTTTTTGGCAGATCGTTTTATTAATTTTTAATATTTATATCTTGTTAATATGATTATTAAAATTTGAACGGTGACAAATCTTGTAGTACAACAAAAAGTGTTGTCCAGTAAGATCTATTTATATGCATTTTTAAAAGAGTAATAATTTAATTCTAAAATCTAATAAATAGTTGTGATTATGATCTGTTAATATAGTTTGACTAACGTAATAACACGTATTAAACGTAAAAAGATAATAATTAATTTATTAGTAATAATTTCATATTCTGGTGACACGTCCCCTACTTACTTTATGTAACAATTACATCGGCGACAACGTTACTATGGACACTACTTACGTAACATTTATTGGTTATTAGCAAGTCACAGTAGTTACACGATTACTGGTCGTCCATTCTAATTTTATTATTACTATAGCATTTATATTAAGACTCTATTGTTGAGCAATCATCGATTCAGATAATTTTTTAACTGCACAATTTCTTATGTTTCTGCTATCATTAGCTCTTTCGTCTCTTCTTCACACAAAGATTCCGTTCTTGATTTTTTTTAAGTAGAATGTATTTAAAATAAATTTTAAAAAGAAAAATGATAATACGAGTTATTTTATCTATTATTGTAGATTTTTGTTTTTATATTTACGGGTATACCTTTGGCTTCTTCTAAACGGTAATTTTATTTTTAACATAGATTATATTTTAATATTAAAGAGCGACATATACTTAAACAAAAATATTAGAAACTATAATCTGCGGAATTATATGAATACAAACAAATCATTTTATTTCGGGATTAATATTTATCTGATCGCTTTGAAGGTAAGCGGATTGATAGGGTATAGGGTACACAGCACCCCACGCCAAAGCCAAGATCGATGCTAAAGATAATGTTTAATAATAATTTAAAACTAAGGTAATCTATCAACACAAAATATTACTTTACCCTACATCAAAATAAACGAACTATAAATACTGAAGTCGGCATTCCTTTGTTTTCAAGGTAGAATGAAACCATTACATGTAATTAAGCAATTTAATTAATTACGGTATGTTTATATGTGAATATATAAACGACTACTCCCACCATCATATTCCTTATTTATTACAATTTTATTACTAAAATTAACCATAATAAAAATCTTAATAGTTGTATAACATATTTTACATTTTATACCTTTACGTTCTTTCGGTCTTCTCGAATATAATTTAAAGCAAAACATTTCCTTCCTAGCTTTATTTTATATATATATATATATATATATATATATATAAATATTTAAACTAGTTTAATATCAATTAATCTAATTATACTCTGCGCTTCTGTGTTTTATTATTTAATGTTAGCATAATTAAATTGGCCTTTATACGTATAAAAAATCATTTAAGAGCAAAATAAAAGCAATTCAAATGAAAGTAATAACTCTTTTATTAAAAAAATATAAAACGGAATTCTAAAGTTTTAATTTTAACTACATTTTTTCTCTTTTTTCTGAATATTGCATATCTGAATTACAGGATAACAGTATAAATAGATAACGTATAACTATTAATTACGTAAAAACTACAACAAAATAAATTTTTTCTTTCTTTCGAACACAGTGTAAGAACAAAAAAAAATCACCCTTTCTTCTTCACTTTTCCAAATACTGCTGCTGCTCTAATGCATATATATTACTGCATCATTATAATAGGTAATCTGAAGACGAAAAAATTAGCCATTTACTAATAACTTTATATATTTTTTTCTTTTTGTCTTCAGTCATTTGACTCGTTTGATGCAGCTCTCCAAGATTCCCTATCTAGTGCTAGTCGTTTTATTTCAGTATACCCTCTACATCCTACATCCCTAACAATTTGTTTTACATATTCCAAACGTGGCCTGCCCACACAATTTTTTCCTTCTACCTGTCCTTCCAATATTAAAGCGACTATTCCAGGATGCCGTAGTATGTGGCCTATAAGTCTGTCTCTTCTTTTAACTATATTTTTCCAAATGCTTCTTTCTTCATCTATTTGTCGCAATACCTCTTCATTTGTCACTTTATCCACCCACCTGATTTTTAACATTCTCCTATAGCACCGCATTTCAAAAGCTTCTAATCTTTTCTTTTCAGATACTCCGATCGTCCAAGTTTCACTTCCATATAAAGCGACACTCCAAACATATACTTTCAAAAATCTTTTCCTGACATTTAAATTAATTTTTGATGTAAACAAATTAAATTTCTTACTGAAGGCTCGTTTCGCTTGTGCTATTCGGCATTTTATATCGCTCCTGCTTCGTCCATCTTTAGTAATTCTACTTCCCACATAACAAAATTCTTCTACCTCCATAATCTTTTCTCCTCCTATTTTCACATTCAGTGGTCCATCTTTGTTATTTCTAATACATTTCATTACTTTTGTTTTCTTCTTGTTTATTTTCATGCAATAGTTCTTGCGTAGGACTTCATCTATGGCGTTCATTGTTTCTTCTAAATCCTTTTTAGAAGAAAATATCCTTTAAATCCTTTTAAAGAAAATTTTATATAAAAAAATTCAATAAGGTTTTCAAAAATATTTTTTATTATAAATATTCTAAACTGTATTCCATCACGTCTTACTTCTACAAAATTCAGCTTAACAGTTCTTCAATGGTACTTTTACTAACTCATCAATTTTTTTTCCAACGTTCTTCTGTATTAATAATTCTGAAAAACCTGTATTTTCTATACAAAAAGAATTTACTGGCATTTGAAATCTGTTTAACTTCGTTAATCTTTTATACTTTATAAAGAAGATTATTTTATTAAATTCAATTCAGTTGTTCTTACTAAAAAACGATAAATAATTAATTTTGTGTAGGTCGTACAGGTAAACTTCTACCTTTTTTATATGCTAAATAAGTTTTACAAACATATCAGAGAATTACATAATTGGTTTTTACCTTGAATGAATTGACGATTTTTGTAAAAAGAACGCATAGAGTATTACGTATATGTATACGTATGTTTTATGTTGCTCATTACGTAATAATCCAACATAAAACCGAATCCATAACGTAACCGCTGCAGAATCAGTAGATTATGTTAGAATGAAATTTTGTGAATGATACGGTTAAATGATAAAAATGATCATATTGAGAGTCGTCTGATGCAAAACGTTGTTGTCATTTGCGTTGATTTCTCGTTAAATGTTCACCTTCAGTTCATCAATATTGTGGGGATTAGACGCATAAACTCTCTTTTTTAAATACCCCTAAAGGAAAAAATCGCAACTGTCCACTAACAATGTTTTCGAGAAGCCAGTAGCAATAATAAAGTCGTTTCGGTTTGTCTGTCTCCTTCAGTTGTTGCACAGTTGTAACGCCGTATGATTTCAATTTTAATTCATGAAGAATTTTACGACAAAATGTTTATTTAACACCAGATTGTTTGGATAACTTGCGAAGTGATTTTTTTTTGGACCGACAGTAATTCTCCTTTCAATATCGGCAATGGCCTGTGGAGTCCTAACGGAAACCGAAACTGCTATACGCCATTTTTTAATTAAATCGTGTATGCTACTCTTCGCTGGGATGCAGGCATTCGGAAATTTTTCTACGAATATTTGACGTGATTCTTCCAATGATCCAGAAAGAATATAGGCCTCAAATATAGCTATCTTTTCCTGGATTGAATAAGTCATTTTACGCAAACACAATGCACTATCAATATTGCACTGCAAGAAAACCTATACTGCATTGACAGGTAACCACCACCTGACAAACGGCAGCAATAATGAGTTGTAACATAAACATCCACTACTAGCGCTAGGTGGATGTATTTCATAGTTTTGGGTAGCGGTTTTATTATACGTTCAATTTTATGTTGCTCACCCTGTATGTAGCGTATCAGTATTGTTGTAAAAATGTTAAAAAAATTTGTGATCCATAAAATTGAGTACGTGTAATTAATGAGCGATTTAAAATGCTTCCTTAACTTGGGTATCAGGAACGACTGTACAGATCGTTTTTAATTGATAACTATCATTAACTGCTTATTGGGTTTAAACCTTTCAATATTTCTTGCAACGATTCAGTATAAGTAACTGGACGATTACTGTTTATTACAGAACGCCTAGTACCCAAGGTTATAAGACCAAGACCGAGATTCAAGGATACGTTACATTTTACTCCCGTATTTTTCATAGTTCAACACTAAATTTTGCCCAGAGACAACGTAGCTTTTTCGTTGGCATCGACCGTAATCATAACAAGGCGTATCACACAAGCAGACGCAACATTATCAAATCAACACTTTTTACCTTTATTTGGCATTAACGTGTCGCAATACAAAAAATGCACATGCTTTCACATTGTGTCAAAGTGAATGATATTACGTTTACGCAGTCCGACTATAATAGGTTTCACGCAGGTACAGCGCTTCACTCCCTCCGATCGTTCAACTTTATAAAATACAAGAATGCCAAAAGCACCATAAAGACAAATTCGACAAGTGTGGAAGCGCTTCTATATCAGCGATATAGGATATCATTCCTAAGTAAACACGCAATAGAAATTTGACTTAAGAATGGTCAGGTCAGAGATGAAAAGCAAGACTACAACAAATACCTTCTAAAACCGGATGAGGATGCCTGAAATTAATAAATTAATATATTCCTAAAATTACACCTGGAGTAATTAAGCAAAATTTTATTGTTCTCATTACAAAATTAACGCTATCAAAAGGATTTTTATATCTAATACATTTAATAGACCACGATTATATACGTAATACGTAAGGAATAAATCGGCGTTCCACCAAAATTCAGAAAATTAATTCTTTAAAATACGATATAATACACATTATAAAAATTTAGAATTAAGACAATGAATATTATTTTTTTAAAAAAATTTATCTTGCCAAATACTGAAGAAACTTCATTCCACATGTACAATTAAAATTTATTTTACATACTTATGATGAAATAATAGCAAAAGCAATAAGTAATTCTACAGATTGTACTAATTTATCCTAATGTTAAATTACTGCTAAAAGTTAAAACAAGTTTGCGTGCACCCGTTTTTTGTATACATGTCTACGATAAGGATGGAGAAAGAGCGATTATCTATTCATTAACCAAATTGTACACGTTGATTTTAAATTTTGTATTACGAAAGTTCAGCTTTATTTAGAACTGTCATAATTATTAATGAATTATTACCATTTTCTTACCGGTATAAAACAGATTACTATTAAGTAATGGATTATTACTACTACTACTACTACTTCTAATACTACTGATGTCGGAATAAAACTGGAGATAGGGTTGAAAGGAGAATAAATGAAACAACAAGGGTGTTTAGGAGAAGGGGTGATAGGAGAATAGTGGTAATGAGTTTTTAGATTGATAAAATCTAATCATCCGTAAGGGTAAAGGGGGTTCGATACAATTAAAGGTAGTAACAGCTAGCTCTACCGAGTAATAAGCGACGAGGGTAAGAGAAACGAACTAACGGATAGGTCTGCGGATACTGCGTCGACTTGAAATTCGATTTGTCGGAAGCTTGAAGTGTTAGTCGCGCGGTTATTATTGTATTGTAAATAGGATGCAGGATGACGATGATTTCGTATCGGTAATGGTAGGCAGTAGATATGAAATGGAAGCAACAGAAAACAAACAGCAGCCATGTTTATTTATTATAGTTCGTTTGTATATCTAATCGTAAGTTAACATTGGATGATAGAATGGTGAAATCCCCTCCAACCCCCGGCAGTTATCCATCATATATATATATTTATATACACATACACACACGCACACGTATACATACAGAACTGAATATTAATCTATCTGCGAATAAGTGTGAGAAGTTTTACGCACATCCCTCAACTGTGATTCGTCGAGGCCAAGATTGCACATCCGCCTTCATCGAGACACGCACTTCCGGTACAACCACCCTTCTTCCATCAACCCACTCCTTTACTTCATATACCACCCTCACCACCTTATCGACCACCCTACACGTACACCGTAGCGTCAGTAAGCAACCCTCTAAACGCAATACCCTTCCTCTTTTTATTCTTCTTCATCTTTTTCCAGTCCTACATCACATTCAACGCCGGAATAATTACCTACCGTGCCACCCGAAAGCACCCTTTTACAAGTATATAGGCAAAAAGCGGTTCTTCAACACAGTATTTTACTCATAGTGCCTACAAAAGTCCCCACGTATGTAGTTGCTTTCTTCTACTCTATTTTACACTAGGCTTTGTTAATAATAACCTTCCCGTTTCATTTCTACATTATAGAATCCTACACACTATCAACCGACACTTTTTGCGTTCACATTCATCCCATTTTATGATCTTAATGAATAGTTTTAATGACTTAAATAAAAATTACTTTTACATTTTCCAGGTTTTTAAGTATAAAATTTGTATTGCCAGATGTTCCTATGGAAACCACTATTTTAAAAAGTCAAATTAAAAAAAAAAAATGAAAATAATGTTAAAATTTTATTTGTTTAAACTTTTACTATGGAATGTTTTAGTAAATCAATTCCAGACTAGTGAGCCACAAAAACTATTCCTTCAAGATGGGGAGAAAGAAACTAATTTAATATCAGAACTGCATCTGTATAATTAAAAAACAAAAATTCTATTTGTTTTATTTTTAATAGCTTTAAATCTTTAGCCATTATGTATTTTCATTTAATAAATTATTTTTAATTGGTTTAAATAGATAAAAAAAGGCTGTGCAATTGATAGATTTAGATAGATTTCATAAGAAAGCGACCTATTATAATGGATACCATGATTGTACTTCCAGAAAATTTCGACTATCTTCGCGTTTCGCATCCCCCAGACCCCACAACCGCTGTCAGTTCAAAAGTTTATATATATCTCGGTCGAGTTCGTTAGTGGGAAAAATCGGACCATGGGGGGTTTTTGGAAAAAACAAAATATCGCTATAACTTTCTTATTAAGTAAAATATCGAATACGTTTAAATATCCTACTATTGTATAAGGGCCTAAAACCTAAGTAAAGATTTTTGCTTTTTTCTGCTCCCCCTCCTCCGAAATCACCTTACAAGAGTTTTATGGTTTTCTATTATACTATGTTAAACTTCCACAAAAAAATATACAACCAATCAATTATTAAAATGTTATTTAATAATAATAACATTATTAAAAATCTATGTCCTAAATTTTTAATAATATTAAAACGTTAAGTAAACCAAAATTAGTTTTAAAAAAAAACTATTTTTTAAACTTTAATCGGCTCCCCTACCCTCAATATTGCCCTGAAAGTAATTATTACTATTTTTTGGTTAGCTTACACTACCACGATGCCTAGAAGACATTAAAAAAATATACAATAAATATAAAGGTAGCACCGCTTTTTTCAATTTTTGGAAAAGGGTAATTTTTAAAAATGGTAAGATAACCAATGACCGTATACTTAATATAAAGTGGGATTATGTTTGCATGGGAAAATTTTTGAGAAAATCGATCCCAAAAAACTATCTACCCCATCCGTTGGAGATATTAACTACGAACTTTTACCAAGAAATTGGCCCATATACACGAACTCTATGACAAATTTCTTCACACGTACATATGTACGCACATAGAACATTTCCCTAACTTTATTTTGTTTTTTGGGGTTCCTGAGTCATAATACGTTGAAAAATGTAAAAAAAAACCCAGGAAATTTTTGGGCTACATGGAAGAAAATCACAATTTTATTTTCTGTATTTTGAAGTTTACCAAATTTGAAAATAAAATGTTTAAGGATTTTTTTATTTAAAATGCACTAAAAAGAAAAAATTAATTTTGTATGATTAATAATAAAAGCGTGGAGATATCAAAATGGCCTTAATTGTTTCAACAAATGTGGAAGCCCTTTTCTCATTATAGCCAATCAAAAGCACACTAAGTTTTTATTTTAAATAATAAAAACAGTGTTATTGAAATTGATTAATATATATATATATATATATATATATATATATAGGTAACTTTTACAATCTTAAAACTTTTATTTGATTTTTATATTCTTTTAGTTTTATAGAATTTGAGCTATAGTACTTCATATAGATATTACAACGTAAACAAAAAATCATGTTAAATAAAAAAATAAAAGAAGACAATTACAAAACTCTTCTCAAGTGCAATATAGATGCATTTTTTATTTTAATTTTTAAAATTTTATTAACTTATATTCCATATTAAACGTTTATTTACTATAATTCCAAAAATTATCATTTAATTGATGTCAGTAATGAAGGATTAAAACGGAAAATGAGCAGCTATTCATTGTATAATATTTCAAATAAAATTTTAATAATGTGAGAGATGAAACATTTACTTCACAATTTGATTCGTGATAATAAACTAGTGGAATTAAAATAAACGCGTAAAACAAAATTCGGTCTTTTGAAAATTTCATTTTCGAAAACTACAATCTGTTAACAAATGATGGAATTATACAGATAAACTTATATTCCTTCTTAAACTTTCTTTCCTTTCTTTTTTCTGATTAGCCTCCGGGAATTACCGTTCAGGAATTTCTTCAGATGATGAATGAGGATGATATTATGAGGGTAAATAAGTGTAGTCAGGTCAACCATTCCTGAGTTGTGTAATTAATTGAAACCCAACCACCGAAGAACACCTGTATCCACTATCTAGTATTCAAATCCGTATAAATGCTCATTCAAAGATCATTCAAAGCCTTTACTAGGTTTTGAATGCTGGAACTCTCGACTTCCAAATCAGCTGATTTGGGAAGACGCGTTCACCACTAGACCAACCCGATTGATTATGCCTTCTTAAACTGTTTTCAAAGTTCAATACAATCATAGAGAATCAACTAAGTTCAGTTTTAGGCAAACACCGGAAGAAACTAACAGACACATGGACGTTTTAATTTTATTATAAAGAAAAAAATTGATCCATAAAAAAAAAACAGAATTTTAATTTTACTGGAAGTCTTCAAGTCCATGGAGTCGAGTATATTAAAATCTTCAACATAAAATTCTTTACGTAACCATTTTTATGGCGTCTAATTCACTCATCTAAGCTACGGTTGAAACAAAAATCTTTAAATACAATATGAAAGTTTATGTCTTAAAAAAAGTAATCATATTAAAATTTTTAGATAATCGGTTGAGGGATAGGAATATATAACGAGACGTATCATTTAGAAGGAACACTTCAAAATTTTTCACACGTAGTGAAAAAACTTAATTTTATTTATTTTTTCTCCAGTATTTAAAAAAATTTAATATGAAATTACATATATTAATAGAAAAATTATTGAAGAGTAAGGTAAGCTCGGTCTTTAATTTTAACGTTATAATGTAGGAAGTTATTTAATGCTCATCGGCAATGACGTAACGCGTGTAATTTTTAATAAAAAATTTATAAAGCTACTAATTTATCTTAAGTAAGCTAAAAGTATTAATTAATTCCCATCAAAATTACATATGTTGAGAGAATAATCCATATTAAGAAAAGGACAAAATGTTTACCCCATTCTTATTAATTATTTATTCATTCCTTCATTCATTATAGATTAATTCTAGAACAGAAAGTTCGTGGGATAAAATACGTATAATACATGTAATGATTGACCTGAAATCCTAATACTAAATTATGAATAACTGATCGGGAAAAAATACATCACGAAAGGAAAAAATAAAAAAGTTTATACAATACTTGTTTTAAATATAACGTTAAAAAATAGAAATTGTATTATTTCTATTCATCTTCAATTATTGTAATAAAGGAAAATAATAAAAATATTATTTAAAAAAATTTATTTCCCCCAATAATCGTGTAAAACAAGTTTAAAAGCAATATATATCACGATCATTATTCTATACTCCACTCGTTTATCCGTTTCTGATACTAATTATCTACATAAATATTTTTTTTTAAATTCGTGAAACAAACTTTAACAAACAGGAAGAAAAGTAGGCTTATATAAACCGTCTATTCTTAGATAAATTATAGTAATAAGAGTAATGACCACGATAATAAATATTTACCCGATGAATAAAGAGGTTAACAATACCTTATATTATCTAGTAAGTAAATTTTAATAAAATTTTTTAAATATTTCATTTATAAGAATTTTAGTTCGTTTAACTTACAAAAAATTATCGTACACTTTAAAATCTGAACAAAAATATTAACTTAACATTATTACCAATTTCAAAGATAGTTTGGAATTGGTGGAACACCACCTATTTTCAGGCAAACCCGGCCGCAGTGGTATACACAGATGGGTCGAAAAAGAACAATACCGTTGGCGGCGTGTTCATTGTTAATGATCGAACCTATATGTTTGGTCTACCTGATATTACAAGAATATTTACTGCTGAACTATACGCTATAAATAAGCCTTTGAATATCATTTACCCTAAGTACTGTCGTATTCTTATTTATAGCGACTCGTGTAGTGCTCTCGGAGCCTTAGAAAAGTTTTATTCCAGACATCCTATCGTCACCGAAATCTACAATAACAATCGCAGAGTTGAACCATACCAACACGTGAGTTTCCGCTGGATTCTTAGCCACGTGGAGATTGCCGATAATGAACGTGCAGATTCTGCTGCTAAAGACGCATGCAGTCAGCCGTACTTCATTTCCTGTGTTACTGCATCCGACTTCATTAAAACACTTTGAGTGCCACGTGAGTCCAACGTGGATTCACAGAGTTACAGATCTAATGGCTGCGTGAGTCGAATGTGTCACCACATGTTAGGTTTAGTTATATGGCCGTGAAACTCCGCTTTGGTTTCATAGTTCCTATTAAAACACATGGCAAGTGAAAGAGCATTACCAATACGTCAAGAAACTGTTATTGGCCTGTTGATATCGAGTCCACACTGGTGTCACATGGCTATTACTTTATGATAAATGTAATGAAATAATGCAGAATATCAGTATAACAATATGATGTTATTTTTATTGACAAAATTTATACAAAAGCAATTGCAAAGAATCTGCTAGAAAATGGGCTTGAAAATAAAATATAGATAATAAAGTTCAACTATAAAATAAAAAAAAATTAACTTTTCAGACAAAATATTTATGTACACCAAAAAAACAGTCCAAACAAAAGTGTTTTTCACACACCACACATTTATATTTGGTTTGAGTAGTTTTTCGCATGGCAATCTTCCTGCCTTCGGCCTTTGACTTTTTTTCATAACAGTTATGACATCGCCTTCTTCCTTGTCTGCCAACATCGACAAGGCGGTGAGGTTGGTCTGCTGGTGTCGGAGGAGGAGGAACGGGAATAACGTTGATTCCTGTCAGTTCTTCGACTAATTCTTCTTTGAATGCGATGATTTGCATGTTTCCATTTGTAAGCTGATTGTATAAGTATAGCGCATTTACTACATACATTGGTTCCAAGAAGCAATTCTACAGCAAGTTTTCTGTTCCACTTCACTCCACGTCTAAGAGGTGAGCAATAACTCTTGATTTGTTTTTTTTGTCAGAATCTGTTAAATCTCTTTATATACTGTAATTTTTTGAAATTTTATTTACAAGAGGGTAGCATAAGACTATGAAGGGAGGCAATCAGATACCAACATATTTTCGCATAGCGCTAATCAACCGCGGATCATTGTGATGGGAAAAGGTTTTAACTGTTACTGGCCGCGTAAAGCCAATGCGTCACCACACAAAAAAACAATCGCTAAAAACCTATTTTTTACTCAAATGAGTGACAGTTATTACTAATACATTTTTTTTTGTGATACTGAATGAAATTATATGAGAAAAAATAATTGGCCATTAAAATCGTTTTACTTTCTGTATAGGTGGCACTCAAAGTGTGAAATTCACTCCTCGCGCAAAGTGGCAAAATAACTGAACGGCTACAGTAGATAATAAATTCCGGCACATTAAAGGTTCTGTGTAGACATGGGTCTTCTCATACAGGAAAATTCGTCGTGAGGAAGTAGTCTTCTGCCGATTGCGGATAGGACACACGAGAGCTACTCACGGGTATCTGATGTCAGCAGTAAACGCACCGTATGCATGCGATGCAACTGCTGCTTGACTGTGCGCCACATATTTGAGGAATGCGTACGTTATGCGGCTTTGCGTCGTAAATTTAAATTTCCCAAGAATTTTCTTCAACTCCTGGGCAATAATAAAGAAGTTTTAGACTAGGTGATTTTATTTCTCCAGGGTGCTAATATTCTACATGCTTTTTAATACTGTTTTTCGATTTTTTGTTGTACTTTTATGTTTTTGTGTTTTAACATTGAGTTGAAGTTTTTTGTTTTGTCTTTACTTTTATTATTTTAGCTTGTTTTCAATTAATTTTTAAATTTCTAATTTAAGTTTAAATTTTATTTTAATTTTTTTATTTTATTGTTTTTGTATTTATATTTCATGTTTTGTTTTCCGGGCGTTTTTAATTAATTTTTAATCGTGAATTTTTGAAATTTAGTTTTTTATAACACATAAAATCATCTTATTCGGGCGATGATAACACAGAAGCGTTTTTTGCCCAAAAAATCAAATAAAAAAAAATGAAAGTTTGAAATCACACTCTAACATCTATTGCCGTATTATAACTGATTTATTATTTTTTTATATGTTCGAAACCATAATTTTAAACTTTTTAAGAAGAATCGAACTTCTATAAAACGATTCCCCTATTATTTAGGAACCTTACCTTATAGGAAATTTTAAGTGAAATTTACTTGCATTTTATTATTATTCCTAATGCGTACGTTACAATCTGTTCAACTAGTAAACAATAAAGAATCCACCCCTCGTGGCATTAATGAGATGAGGATGATATCTATGACATGGAAATGAGATGTAGTCTTGTACAGACTAATGCTGACTATTCCTGAGACGTGTGGTTAGTTGAACCTTAATCACCAAAGTACACTGGTATCCAGTGTCTAGTATTCAAATCCGTATAAAAGTAGTAACTAACTTTTTCAAGGATTTGAATCTCAGAACCTTCGACATTGAAAATCAGCTGTTACAATAAAAAAGTGATTTGCGACTACGAGTTTATCACTAGACCGTTGGGCTTGCTTATATTTAAGAAAAATAAATCTTATACAACAGATATTTTTAAGAATTATGTACAATTAAATTCAACCTGTCAGAAATTAATGTTAGTCAACATGAGTAAATATAAATATTTTTTTCGACTTCATTACCTTTAATCAAAATTGTTAACATTAATACATTCCAAACGAACCACACAGTACGGGAACTTCCTAAATATAAAATTAAAAAATAAAAACCTGCATAGACTTAAAAATGCAATTAGTTAACATTCAAAAAAGAACTCATTTCTAAAACGTAAAATGGATTCTAATAATAATAAGTTACATAAAATCTAATAAAATTCGAAAGATCCGTGTCGATCTTAATATGAAAATACCTTCATTTAAAAATCGAAAATCGATTTAAAAATTTCTTAAATACTTTTAAAGTTAAATCTCAAGCTTAACCGGGATTCGGACTCAGAACCTTCCGAATGAAAAGTAGGGACGCTACAACTCTCAGACGTAGGTTAATAATAAAAATGACTGATTTTTTGAAACAATAGGCTTAAAATATGTGCATTGTATATTAATATGGAAAAATGACTTCATACTTAATCTATTTGTGTTGATAAGCCGTTACCCGTTTCACTTTACATAAAAATACGCCTAGTTTGTACTCTTTAGTACGAAATTTGTTCTACACAACTAATTTTTGTTTTACAATTCCCTGGAAACTTAATAATATGGAAGTTAGATTATACATTTTATCAAACTAGACGATTCCACAGAACCGGCTACGAATACGTTCGATATTTCACAAGATAACTAACAATTATTATAAAAATAATAGCGATGAAAATAATAATTCTTAATTATTTTTATTATATTTCATAATGGTGCCTGTAATAACAATAATCACAAATAATAATAAAAAAGATTTTTGTTGAACAATTATTCTCATGAATCATATTTTTTTAAATTTTATTATATGTCCTTGAATTTCATTGTCTGACGTTGTATTATATTAATAATATACATTATTATTATTTGAAGACAGCCTGGCCGACTCACGGGGGACTTGGTTATACCTGATTTCACTCCCACCTCCTCCTCCTACTACTCCTCGTTCGACGTACATCACCGCACCGCACTGTCTAATCTATCCCTCCTTTTTTATTATAAACTCCCTCTCCACTAATCTACGTATCCTTTTCTTCCCCGGCCGTCTTTGTTCCGTAGCTGATCGTCGGTCTTTTTTCATTTCATCCTCGCCACCCGTTCTTTCACATCTTTTTCTTCTTCGTCATCGACATCGTCATCACCAAACCTTTCGTCCCTCTCGATTTCTACTCGCTCAAAAACGATCGACACGGCTGGCTCGACGACGACGTTCGACTACGGTATCGTAATTTTTATGTCGCCGTCTATATATTAAAATTAAAACCGATAACAAATTGTATTGTTCAACCGATTTCAATAGATTCTTGTAATGATGTATTGTAATACATTTTTCTTCTTTTTTTCCATCCTCTCGTTCTTAAACTAATCTTATATTACATTTCTCTTTTATTCGTACACCACCGCATTCTATCGCGATACCTACAACGATAACTGCCTACCTCCGTACATTTATTATATATAGTCATATTTATACGTCGAGTATTATTTTTATTAAACGAGCGACACCGTGACCTATGGAATAAGTTACGTATAACATTATAAAGACCTATATATTAAACAACCATCAGCAGGTGTTCTTCGTTTTTATTATGAATGTAATTAATATTTCTTGTCATATCTTGAAATCAGTCTGTAAAAAATAAAACAACTTCTTTTTTATTCATCGATCAGTCAATCGACTAGTTTCATGGAATTATCCATTTCATTCTAATCTAAGCTAACAATTTATTTAATCTCAAATTATTTTGTACACCGTACAAAAGCGTTCAAAAACCGTTCACAAAAGAAAATCCGACTAAAAGTAAAACTTTCGAAACACAACAAAACGAATAGTTCAATACTGTTTATAGAATAAAAAAGGTAAAAACGGTTGATTTTTTTTTTAAACAGCAGTGCTTTTCTATTTGATTTACCGATAATTATGAAAGAAAAAAGTCGGAATGTACATATAGATTTGCAAAGAGAATAACTGAAATTCAGGATTGTGTAGATAAAAGACAGATTAAAACTAAAAAAAAAGACGCAGTGGAGTCATTGTAAGCATAGAATATGGAAATCGGCCTTAGCCAAAACTGCTTGAAAATGACACATTAGAAATTTAAGGTTTAAAAAATATTTATAGTAAATGGAAAACTTATTTTATTCAATAAAAATGAAAAAGAAAACTCCTTATTGAATAACGGTTGGGGGACCGACATCCAAACCGTTTAAATTACAAATATTTTCGTATAAGTTTTCTTAGTTATTCCGTCTCTTAAGTTATTATTCGTTGAAGTGGATACTTCAGTTTGGTTCACGCTAACTCTCTCTAAGATAAATTTTAACCTTATCCAACCACATATAAGTAGCAACAGGTCACAACGGGCAGTCTAGAGTTGGAGGTTCCAATGGTTATTATAACTGTTTTTAAGCCAAAAACGATATTTCTTAATTTTTATTTTTGCTAAAAATTATTTTTTTTTATTTTTATTTAAGATTGGTCGAAATACTCGTTTTATAATGTTTCATAACTATTATTTATTTGATGTTTAGTCAAATATTTTTCTTTATGACTTATTTACTTTTTTATATAATACCTTTCCTCAACATCTTCTGAAGTTACCTATTTAACACTTGAAATGACCATCTAGTATTCAATTTTAGTTTCTGTATGTCTTCCTACTATTAAATTGACAAACTTTGATTATTTTAAGACAGGAGCAAAGCATTCTACTTCTTTATAGCGGGTGTCCGAAAGTAGACTCCGGGATTTCAAGACTGTAGCTTTTATTTCGCAGCGCTCATCAATGTTTTACGAGTAACTATGAAGCGACAATTACGTTTTATTTAACTTATTCTCCGTCAGAGAGCAGTTGCGTTAGACTGTTGCACAGGCCAACTGTTATGAGTCCGGGCTTCAGTACCATGGCGTCGCTTCTAAAGAGAAAAACACAATGCATGTACCGGTTCGCAGATACATATCAGAGATTGTCATACAAAAATTTTATACTCGAGTTTATCGTAGAAAATCTCCGAGTGAGAAAGTGTACGTAGCGAACAGTTTTTGGAAACCGAGAGCGTTTTGAAAGTATACTCCCCAGAGGCCTACAAGTGCCGAAAACACGGAAAGAATTCGATTGTCTTACCAACAAAGTCAAAAAAATTCAGTTTTTAGTCTTAATCGTCTTCTAAATATTCTTTAAAACACAGTCCGTGATGTAATTCGCAAGCGATTGAAACTTACAGCTGATAAAACAGGAGCTACTTCGTAAAATTAAACGTAACGAT
The DNA here is from genome assembly GCF_047948215.1 of Lycorma delicatula. Classification (NCBI taxonomy): domain Eukaryota; kingdom Metazoa; phylum Arthropoda; class Insecta; order Hemiptera; family Fulgoridae; genus Lycorma; species Lycorma delicatula. The sequence continues at coordinate 84,777,897 of NC_134462.1, read as the reverse complement.
AAGCCACAATGATTTCAATTTATTCGTGTTAAGATCTATTTTCTGCTGATAAAAACTTCCTGCAACGCATTTTATTTACTAATGAAGCAACATTTTATGTTTATGAAGTCACGAATCGCCATAATTGTCGAGTACTGAACTAAGATAATCCATACGAATCGAAGGAATTCGTAAGCAACTGTCCGAAAGTGAACACCTGGTGTAACATCATGATTTAACCGCGGAATTCTTCTTCGGACGCTCGCTATAATATATACCTTCAAATACTTTTCTCCACTTCAATTCACCCTTTAACAGCTTTATTTAATATTAAACTGATTACTTTTTAACATTCTCAGGTAAAATTATAGTATTTTAAAATTCAATAATAATAGGAGCAGAATATGAAGAAAGACAGACTGTAATTTAGAAAGGAGTGGCTTAAAGTCTATTCACATTTTTTGTCAATCTGTATATAAAAGTAATTTAAAAAACAATCTACTTAAAGAGTAGAATAACTATCCATAAAGAAATGATAAAAATGTTAAGACTCGTTCATGGCGTAGTTCTTTTGGCAGACAAAAAGATGTTAGAAAAAATGTTGAATGGGGTGAATTTACAAGGGGGAAAAGGAATCATATTGTGAACAAATAATACAAAGATAATCAAATATGACAAAAATAAAACTAATCAGATATTAAGATACATCAAAAAAATTATAAGGGATGAACAAATTAAGGAGAGATGAAAAAGCATACTAGGAGAAGCAAACAAAGATTTTATGGAGAAAAAAATCTGCTAATATATTACATAAATTTTAAGAATTAGGACATCACTCTTATAAATTTTGCGCGGATTTTAGGAATAAGAAAAGAAGAGAAAAATATAAGTCTTTGAAATACGTTGATAAAGAACGGTGTTGAAAATTATGTGGGTTGATATAATACGAAATAAAAAAACCCTTAAGACTAATAGAACATGAGGAATTACGGTAAAATCTTGAAGAGATGAACTATAGTGGTCGCCACGGAAAATGGCGTTAGTGTTTAAACTATTGTATCTCAGATAACCTGATGTCAGGGGAAAATGTACCACTATACATAAGATGCGACTTATATTATATATTTCGTATTTATATACGATCATTCAAAAAGTAAAGACGCAACTACTACAAGTTCGTGCATTTGTTCGTTGCTATACAGACCAGCAACACGCGGGGACGGATAATATTACGTTTCACACAGTTTAAGCAGATTACTTCACTTCGTTAATATTATAAATTATAATTTTAGTAAATACTATTATTAATACTACTGTTAGTGTTATTTTCATATATTTTTTATTTTTACAACTGTTCACCGACCTAACTGTATAAAAAGAGTAACAGATTACAAAAAAACCACTAAAATCATATCAGTAATCGTTATAACATTATATGCTACTGCACAATAATCTCATATCCATGAAGAGGGGTATAAATTTAATTCTACTGGGACTACACCAGTATTAAAATAATAATAATTAAATAAGAAAACAAACAAAGAAAACAACGGTTAAAAACAACCGTGTTTCTTAAAAATTTCATTATTTTTATTAGTTACTTATCGTTTTGTTATTGGTTTTATAAACCTAAAATAAGGCCCCTTTTTTATTTCACGCATGACTTGAAATGTACAGATAACTGTAATAATATATTTATTTATGTAAAATATAATTAACATAAATACGGATTAATACAAGTAATGCTGTAAAGGATCCATGAATAGAACACAAACAGAAGGTATTACATAGTTGTTGAGACTGTACCGCTCGCCGAGACGGCTTCTTCACGTTTTTAAATCGATTTTTATGATCCTGTAAATGATCCTCACCATAAAACGCAAATGTTTATTAATTTAAACTCTACAAATAAGAACTCTACAAAATTAATGTCTGATATTAGCGGAAATTTCTTTATTCTACACCTAATGTTAACGAAATGTGATAGTTTTTACTTGAAACGACCTGCATGCTTAAATAATAATAGTTTTGGATTAAAATTTAATTATAATTATTTAGAAACAATAATCGTTTAAACTAGCTCCAAAAATAGAAAATTATCTCGATCTGTTTAAATTTTATAGCAATTAAAAGTTGTTCTCAAAAAAAGTGTAAAAAATCGTGAGTCCCCTTTTTACATCCATAATTTTCGAAAGAATTACGGTAACTAAAATCGGCCGAATCCAGTTAGCGCGCAAAAATAATTTCAGTTTTCGACGATACCATAATTTTTAGTACGACTTTTTTTTAAATGAGATACTCGTACAATAGTTTAAACACAAGCACCATCTTTCACGGCGACCATTATCGTCTGGTTGGTCATGTTTGTGTTAAGACAACTAGAATTAGTAGTACACAGATCTAAAAAGGATTTAAAAAACTAAAATTGGATTTAATGATTTCATTTAACTGAGAAAGTAATGGAGTAAATATTAGCATTAGGTAGAAAGGAATGGAAAGTAGAATAAAACCGGTCTCAAATGACTGATGATTTAAAATAAAAGGGAAAATTTAATATTATTTGAATCCTTAAACGTGATTGATGTGTTTATTTCTGCAGCAACTTCTACAGTTGAGATGCAAACATTTAAGATAATTACATGCAGTTAAGAAAAAAAAGTTAATTCGATCATTTTTAGGATAAATGTCATTTAATTTATTTAACGAAATTATACCTAATTTGTTATAAAAATTCAATCAAGCCGAAAAAACATAAAACAGTAATAGCTAAAAATACAAGCGTAGTCATTAAAAACAAAATATATATATATATATATATATACATTAATAAACCTTTATAAGTATCGTTTAAAGAATAACAGAACAAAAGAGATTATCAAGATTTTTTATTTCATTCTTTTTCTAAACATTTATCGATGACGGAAAAATTATAAACTATGAACTACAATATTTTAAGAACAAAAATAGGGGAAACAAGTAAAATAATAACTACATTGAAGAAAGACGAAAGCATCATGAAGACGTATCAATAAAAAAAATTAAGACGTATTAAATGACACAGAAACATGTAAATGTAAATTTACAACCGATTTGAATGAGGGGAAGTTGTCGAAAATATAGTATTATAGGGTAAAACTAATCGTAAAAAATAATAGTAATAAGATAAGATTGACCAATAAAAAAACAAAGGGGTGAATATATTCCGGAACTGAATTAAATAATAACACCGTTTTAAACAATTACAGTAATTTTTATTGAATAAAATAAGAATATTTGAAAGGAAATGGAAATGTAATTACTGTAGTCGGATTGTTTAACGTTCAAAAGAAGGTTTTTATTTCTTTTAAACAGTAATTTAAAAAAAAAAGATTAGCATTTAATTAATACATTTTTTTCAGGTAGACTAATATATGCATCGCATATTCTAAAAGAAAGCTTCACACGCCAAAAAATTATAAGCGTAGACGATGGTTACGTAGCCTTAAGGAATCGTAAGCTCTTTCTCACGTGGTTCTCTTTTAAAACCGATTTGTAGCGGTAGGTATTTGATAGGGTCGAGAAAAAAATTTTTGTATTCAAAAAATAAAATCCAGGACACATCCTGAGTATAGGTAAGTTGCTCTCCCGCGGGAGTATGCGAAGAATGTCTGCAATCTGTTTCCAGAGGGCCTGCGTCTGTGCTTAGGGATCATTAGGACGTACTGATTCCCTGATATTTAATCGAGAACAAACAACGTCTACGGGCCTAAAATGGGATTCTATTTCACATCCAATATAATACGGGCCGAGCCAGTACCGGAACGGAACGGTGATCGCAATGCACCGGATCTAAATTTCGTTCAGTTGCCCATCTCTCGCCTTCGGAAGAGGCTGCAGAGCCTCGCGGTGAAAGCATGACAACTGGAATGAGACAACACGACTAAGGGAAGATCCCTGTACAAGTTTATACGGGATCTGGGGGGAAAGTATGCTTCGAGTTGGTTTTTAAGGGCAACGGGTGTCCAGGTGCTCACCAACCATGTTAACTTGAACCAATATCTGTTTCGTTTCCGCCTGATGAGCTGTGCATCTGCGGGGAGGTCCAGTCAAATGAACACCTGATGTTTGACTGCCCTGTTCTTGGGAGGGGAGACAGAGACCGGTCAAGGGGAAAATTGGTCACACACAAGCGGCGAGTCAATGTGGCGAGAGCCGCACTGTCGGACCGTGAGGGAATTCCTTGATGCGGCTGCTACGTTCAACCAACATCAGTAGTTTAGTTAGGGGAAAGACTCCTAACGCACTGCTGTGGGAAGCTAACCTTGAGATATATGGCTGATCACAGCCAATTAGGGTTTCAAGCGCTTTAATATGGTGGACAGGTACCAGCAAGTACCTGTCCACCTTCACAATGTAAGACTGAGGAACTTATCGAATAAACTCGAACTTTCTACCGAACGTCTACTACAAGTATTTCATATATTTTCTGTTTAGAGGTTATGTATAAAACCAATAAGTTACGAACTGTTAACTTGACAGGTTGAAGGAAACTGGTAATCGGCTACAAAACACTATAAATGATCCAGTTTATTGATTACTGATCCAATTTGTAGAGAATGATTCACGAAGAATGAAACAAACTTTCTGGATATGTTGTACTGGTAAAAATAAAGAAGAAAGTACATATAACCATACGTTCGGAAACACTTCATTAGCGAATGTCGGCTGGTGAAAGATTTCGTTCTGAATTCAGCGCTTTCGGCAAAATTAAGCTAGGACCCAAATTAAGCGGGGAAACTTACAGATTTTTTAATGAAATCTGACCTAAAAAATGAAATAAATAGATCCTAACACTGTATTTTAAGTAGTTTTCAAGAAATCTGTCTGGGTAAAAGAGAAAATATTGATTGGGGTCGAAAAACTTGCTACATTATATTTGGCTTAATAACTTTGTTAAATGGGTAATAAACACATAAAGTTATAAATAAAATTTCTAGAGAATTTAATTGTGAGAGAAAAGTATGAATAAAATTCATAGAAACTAAATACCAACGTAGGAATTTCGAAGTTTATTACAAATAAAACATTCAATTTTTGGCATATTTTAACTAAGTATTAAACGGAACAAAATTTTCAAATATATATATATACACTTTTAAAAAATATTGCTACTCTTTCTAAGAACAAAACCAAAAAGAGCATGCATAAGGTATCAAATTACAATAAGGCTAAGATACATTTATTTAAACTAATTTAAAATTACAAATCTTATAAACATACCACGTCACATGTTAAGATATTAAAAGAGTACCATTTTTAACATCCTCGTCTCTCCAATTAATGGGCAACTATCCTTCCACATACACATTCCCTGGAAAGACGATGATATTTTTATCTAAGAAGATAACGAAACATTACTGATCAATTATTTCGGGTAAACCGGCTTAGGTAAATGGAACAGAAAAGTTTTTTCTTAAAAACTAAACTAGGTATCTGCGGTAAACCTCACATTTCTTTAATGCAAATCTTCGTTCATCCCTAAATTTTGCGGCGTCTTACATGATTTAAAAGGTTTCATCAGTAATATTCAACTATTTACAACAAAATTTGTGATGCTTATCGTTGTAAATAAAAATTATTACGTATTAAAATAAATAATAAATCAAAATTAATAGGGATACCCTCCTTTCGTGGTAAAATATTTTTCTTACATTATAAAAGAGTATTTAAAATAAATCTAAATTGTATTACAACTAATAATACAACTTTTTTTTCTTTTTTTTTTAAATCAATGAACCGTTTCAAAAAACGTATAATTTATTATAATCAAAATAATAATTTGTATTATACTTAAAATATCAAAACAAAATGAACACGAATAGAATTAAGAAAAAATAAAAAGAAAACGGATAGAAAGCCATTTATTCAAACCGGTCATATATACAGAGATATATAAAGACAAGTAAATCACTAGCTATCTAAACATAACACAAAATTAAGTTATAAATCTGAAATAATTTCTCATAAGAAAAAAACTGATTTATGATTTTTAAAGAAATTATTATAATAAAAATGTAATAGAGGCAGTAAAAAAAAAAGAAAGGAAAAAAGTCAGATACTCGTACATGTTGCTATATAATTTTATACTTTTTCCCAAAGGAAATAATATAGGCAGACAGGCAACAATACGATATGTGAAATTATAATTAAAATTCCGACCGCGTAATCTATAATTTCTATTACAGTCTAAAAATTATGACCGTATTAATTATTTATAATAATTATCAATAACAATCGAACTTATCGAACGTATGCAGCGTGAGCACGCGCACGAACAGACTTACACAATCACGCGTACCTTATACGATGATGTAAACAATAAAATAATCTGGAAAAAAATTCTGTAATCTATTTATCAACATGAATTTCTGTTATTTATTATATACAAATATAAGGATCGAAGTTACAACTACACAAGAATAATTCGTAAAAAAAAAAATTATTTTTTTCGAACCGACGGTAAAAAGTGCATTGAGAAAATAATAGGCAAAGAGTGATGTCTACAGTTAAATGCAGACAACAAAGATAAATGAAGGAAATGAACAAAAATACTCTAAATCGGGGCCGTGTTTGAGGAAGTATAACAAAACTGAAAAAGGTTCGGATGAGATGGTTTTAAGATTTGAAAATCTGGTTATAAAAATGAACGTTAAGAAAATAAAAGTAATGAGTTGACCAAATAATAAGTCTTTTGAATTGTAATTTACATTTAGAAATAGTCATGCATTAAACTTAACATTATTTCATATGTTTACATTATAAATAAGTAACGTGGACTTTAATCACATATATTTTCTATTTATTAATTAACCGTCTATTTTGTGATGCCGGTCTGATTAAAGTTTTACCACGGTTTTGCGTGATCCATCTAGAAAAACTGGTGGTACAGTTCCTACTTTAAACCGTGACGTAACATATCTACCCATTACTGATGAACATTTGCTAAACAAGACTAAATTTATAAATACAAACATTCTGGCTTTCGCAGACGATATTGTAATTTTCTCAAGAGATATAGATGAGGCTAAAATCAAGATTCAAAAGCTAAGGAAATTCGCAAGCAAACCTGATCTTCACACTTCTTATGAAAAAAACTAACTACTGGTTTTCCAATGGCAAAGAGAACAGAGGTCAAACCCTTAAAATTTCCAACAAAGAAGTAAGCAGAATTTAAAAAATTAAATAATTGAGAGAAATCATAACACCGAATATAAATGAAAAAAAAAATGGGATGAAGAATAGAAACCGCCTGTCATTTCACGAAGAACATTTACAATAAAAAATCCCTGTCATACAACTCCAAATCGAGACACTATAAAACGAAGTCTTACCAGAAGGACTGTATAAGGCAGACTGACTGTCCGCTTTTTTTTTCAGAACAAGATACAGCAAAAGTAGAAAAAAGGATTTTTATAAAACGTTTTGGACCAAAGTATGAAAATGGAATTTACAAATTGAAAAATGAAAAAGAAATTTACCAATATACAGAAAAAGTAAGGGACTTAATCCGGGAAAGATGATTACAGTTTTATGGACATTTATGTAGAATGAACAACCAAAGATTGACAAAAAAAAAATTTTAATTCTACATAAACAGAGTCGCCAACCAGTTTAAGGAAATAGAAACAGATCTAAAAGAATTAAACATTTCTAAGGATATGTGTAAAGAGAGAGATAAATTTAGAATAGAGATTCGAGAATCTAAGTTTCCAGAGAGAAAGAAAAAGAAGGGTATAAAAAGAAAGGATAGAAAGAATAAAAAGAAAGGATATAAATTCAGGTATAAACCTGAATAGATAGACGGGAAAAAGACGACAACAACAGAGCAAAATAACGAAAAACTTTTGGAAAAAGAAAAATAAGTAAAACTATGTAAACGAGAATCGAAGTTGTCGGAACGAAAAGAAAAAACAAAATAACTTATGTTGATTGATAAAAATGCACCAGAATATTCAAAAATATTGCCGAAACATTAAGACTGTAACGTTAAATACCTTGGAGTAAACATCAATCTCAAAAATAAATAACATGCAGTTAAAATAAGAGCAGAAAAATAAAAAATAAAACTTTTACGAAAGTTAAGGAGTTTATACAACAAAAAATGTATGTTTAATAACGTTCAATTAAGACGTTGCAATGCCGTAGTAAAAACAGAAGTTTTTTTACGGCTCAGAAACTATTACTTTTAAACGGGATATAAAGGTGCAATAGATTTAGGGGAAAAAAAGAATTCCAAGGAAAATATTAGGTCTGATCGTTAGAGAAAATGGGAATTATGAAATAAGATCAAACTATGAACCATAAAACTTTTGTTTAAAAATAACAAATGAAATTAGGAAAAGAAAAGTTACTTTTTACGAGCACCTTCAAATAATTTATGAAGAAAGATTAACTAAAACAACACAAGACCGTTTTGAAAATAAAAATCTGACCAGGGTAACTGTTGGGGAGGGAAAACTAGAAAAGATACAGAAGAAATAAGAAATTTAAAAAAAAAAAAAAATTACAAAAATATATTTGATTACAAATAAATAAAAAATTATTTTTTAAAAAAGCATTTAACTAATATTAATATTAACAAAAAAAAGGAAACATTAGAAAAACCCTCTAAAAAGTAAAAAATAAGAATTAAATCAAATTGAGAATTTTAAACAAAAAAATATATTAACAAATATAAAAATGCACCGAAAAGTAAAAAATAAATTATATAAATATTTAATAAATAACCAATAAATAAAAAATAATTATTAAATTGTAGTAATTATTAATTCTTAAAATTAAAAGTAATGAAAATATTTAGTTAAATAAAAGCGTGGCGCAGTTTTTATAATTTATTTAAAACAACAACATTTATTTTTACAATTAATCTTCATTTTCATTTTCAATAACGACGCGAGGAGGCGCAAAGGTCTGCTGGAACCTCTCCAGTTGAAACTGACTAGCTACAAGTAACAATCTGGGAAAATGCACCCGCTTTCATTGTACGTGTTCTCACATAGTTGAAGTTCTTCTTCGAATTCTGCTTGTAATCTAAATTGAACGCACTCTTTCCGCTAAAAGTTTAATTTTAATTAATTATGAATTTTTAATTTAATGATTTCATAATTATGATTACAATTATAATAATGATAATAATTAATAATTTTTCAGATTACCGACAAAATGTAATAACTTTGTGCAAGATTTCTAAATTTAATTTTTATTTTTAATCTTATTAATCCTTAAAGGTCACCTCGGTGCAAATTTGAACCATCAAAGAATTAAAACTTGAGTTATTTTATTACAGAAAAATAAAGTATATACATATAAACAACCTCATTAAACAAAAAATATATTTTAAACTACAGAAAATGTCTATAAATACTTAATCGAAAAGATTGTTATAAAAACTGCGCCACGCTTTTATTTAACTAAACATTTTCATTACTTTTAATTTTAAAATTTAATACTTATTACACTTATTTATTAGATATTTATATAATTTATTTTTTACTTTTCAGTACATTTTTATATTTGTTAATATATTATATTTTTTTGTTTAAAATTCTCAATTTGATTTAATTCTTATTTTTTTTACTTTTTAGAGGGTTTTTCTAATTTGTTTCCTTTTTTTTTTATTAATGTTAATATTAGTTAAATAAAACTTTTTTTTTAAATAATTTTTTTTATGTAATCAAACATATTTTTGTAATTTTGTTGTATTTATTACTTTTTAGTCTTAATGAACAATAAACTTTTTACATCCCAAAAAAATATTCTTAATAATATTTATATCTGAATATTATTGTTTGTTCAAGTTTGTTTGTTTATAACACTAAAAAGTAAAAATATTTATTTTTACACAACGAAGTTACATACGTGCACCAAATTTCAATCATTTTTATACGATAGTTAATGAGAAATGAAAAATTTCAACTAAATGCATGAATTTAGCGTAGGGGTAGCGCGTGGGGGCATGGGGTTGGGTCATATCAAATTCCGACACCGTAGTGCTGTATTGTCATCGAAGTTACATACGTGTACCAAATTTCATTGATTTTCATACGTTAGATCAAAAGATCAGAAGTTGTAAGATTTGATTGTAACTAAAGAAAGTTAAATAAAAGCTTATAAAAAGACATAATATTTGACAAACTTTTGAAAGTAAAATAAAGAATTTAAATGTTTCTAGGGAGAAAACCCCTAAACAACATTTTAAGAAAATAAATGGTTAGAAAGGCCTTTTCCGAACGTATGAGAAAACACTGGAGAAAAATTAAAGAGAATAAAAAATAAACCTACGTGAACCCCAACGAGAAAAAAGTAATTCATAACTACAGTTACAACTAAAGAAAATAAAAAAAGTATTCGGAAAAAAACACTCGGCGGAACAACGTACAAAATAAACCGATAATAACAATTTCCTTAAATACAATTATAGTGTATGAAATACGTTGTATATTTTTAAGCGTTCCATATGAACAAAAAGCGAAATCAGAAAAGCAGTTATTTTTAGCAAACCATACATACTCTTCTTCACTGAAATTTAGTAATAATACTTTTTCATCTTAATAGAGTTTATAAACAAAACGAAACAAAAAAAAAAGAATAAATAAATAAACGAAACTAAATTAGTATGTGAAAGATAAACAATAGGGGATTAAAACGATTCTATTCAAAATTTTCTATCAATATTCTAATTGATCTTCAGATTCGTTGGTAAATATAAAAACAACCCGTAAACTATCCCCCAAAGTAAATCCAACAGAACAGTATTGTTTTTTTTAAATCCAACATATAATAATAATATAAGTAAAATTTCCGTTGTTAATAAACAGTGTATTCAAACAAGTTTCTAAAAATATAAACTGTATATTCAATTTAAAAAAACTTATATGCAGACATTTGCATTATTTTATATATGCACTTTAAACAAATCATTTCACAATTGAAAAGTTTAAATTTAATGAAACGGAAATATAAGTTAATAAGCATTTTTGTTTGACATATAGAAAACCGTTACATTTTTTAAAAAAAGTCCGAATTACTCATATTTGAAGAATTCTAACCGTGTTTACAAAACTAACTTAAATATTAAATAGACTTTTTTCAGTTATGAATTAAGATAAATCTATAAAAACTTTCTATCAAAAATCTTATAATAAGGACACTACATGACTACTTTATACACCTATTAAATTAGATATACACATTTTTTTCTGCACTACATTTAAACTTATTTCATCTGAAAGCGAAATACGATCCTCCCGTTCTTTAATAAAGTGGACAGTTACACAATTGTATTGTGATGGACACCACGCTGCATCACATTTTTTTGTGGTGTACGTATTAGTATTTTATAAGTTTATAAGTTAGTATAAGTTTATATATTAATTTTGTTTCATGCCGCTAAAGTAGTAATGTGGTGTAAGTGAGAACGTATCGGATCCGTAACTATGCACACATCGGTTCGAATCCGACTTCATTCACACTCATATATTTCTTCTTAAAACTTTTTTTTTAAATTTAAATTTATTAATAATTATTAACCTTTGTAAAACTTTTTTGTATTAAAATGAAAGTACGTAAAATTTTATATTAGTAATAACTTCTGATTTTTTTCATTTACATATACATCAATTTTTTTTTGTTATTTATATGATAGAGATTTGTTATACGTCTTACTGTTATTTTTCCATTTTTTTGTTGCATTTTTGGTGAATTTTTTTGTTATTTTTCGCTCTTTCCATTTTTTACTTTCTTGTACGAAGTAAAGGAAGTATTGTAATCGCGAAAAATTTCGGTTGTCAGATTTTAACAAAAATATACATTTCGACTACTTTCGGCGTGACGTCTGTACGTACCTATACACACGTATCTCGCATAACTCAAAAATTATTACCAGTAGAATGTTGAAATTTTGTATTTAGTACTGCTGTAACATCTAGTTGTACGCCTCCCCTTTTGATTGCAATCGACTAGACGAAAAGTCTCCAAAAAAGTCCAAAATCCAAACAATTGGACTTTTTCTTAACTGCAGTATTAAGCCCTCAATGAGAGGTTTTCAACGATATACCATAAGTGATACTTATTTTCATTGGTTCCAGAGTTATAACCAAATAAAATTTTAATGTACCTACATTGTGTACATTATGGCATTCTTCATCATTTGAAATGTGAAAAAACAATACTATGAAAAAGTACTGAATTATTCTTCGTAAATTAGTTTATCCCCTTTTAACAATTTACAAAGGCGGTCCCAGCAAGTAACTTACGTTTGTGCCTAAAGTGGAGATTGGTGGGGAATAACCCGCCATCTTGACGTCTAAACGTTTCTACACTCGGTACGCATCAAACTGTAATTTTTCTACTTTGTTCGTTATGAATTATTGAAATGTTTACTTTAATAGAAAATCCCGCGAGTAGTGAGGTGCGTTCGTTCAGCGATTAGGTTTTTTCTGGCAAAAAACCTTAATCCAATTGAAATTCATCGGCAACTTTATGAGGTATACGGAGGTGGAATAATGAGTGATGATGGAATGCGGCAGCGGAGTGGTGAATTCAGTTTAAAAATGGCTGCAGCAATGTTCTTGGTCGGCCTAGCCTTGTGACTGATGAACTGAAGATGAAAATCGACTATAAAATTCGTGAAAATCGTCGCATTACGATTACGGAACTCTAGCTTCATTTCACGAAAATTTACTGCACGGGGAAGCTTGTTTATCACAAGTTTTGCGCTAAAAATCTAAGGCGGCAGAGAAGAAATTGAAAAGCTTGTGCATCGTTATGATAAGTACCTCAATTTAAATGGCCACTATGTAGAAAAATAGTTTAAGATGATCCCTTTCAAATGTATATAATAAAATTTCTTTTTTTTAATTGGTTGTTTTTTGTATTTCAAAACGTAAGTTACTTTTCGGACAGCCCTCGTAAATACTATCTATTTCGGTCACACCACCTGCTACAAATCAACCGATTCGTTATATTAATTAAATTTTCTTCACAATGCCGTGACGTACACAATTATTAAAAAAATGTGATGTGGACATTACATGATTTCCTTATACGCCAATTAAATTACATATACACATTTTTTGCTGCAATTCATTTAAACTTATACTGGTTAAACTTTATTTAACCGGTACACAGGAGTTCACTAAATAGAATAGTTATTATTAACTTTTATTTATACGACACACCAGAAATCTGAAACATTTGTTAATCGGCAACTCAAAAAGATATTAATAATACTGATCTAGAATAGTATATTACGTAGTAATAGTTGTAAGGAGCATATTACGCACTAGTGAAACAATTTACGTATTTTCACGTGTACGTAATATACGTTACAAGTCGAGTTATGAATGATACTTTTTCTACGACCCGAATCACTTCTCCATAAGAAAAAGCAAAAGATGCCATTTGAAAAATACTTACATTTTTATTAAATAGAAATATAAATTTCTATTTAACGATGGAGTAAGTATTTTGAAATTAATAATTTAGAAATCATTCTTATTATAAATGAAAATAATTTTTCTAGTACATTTTGCTAAGAAATTTCAAAAATAATACGATTCAATTATAATTTTCAATTAATATTAAATAATCAGATATAATATACATAGTTATTACCAACATAATTATTCTAAATGTCGATTGCCCAGTCGATTGCAATAAAAAGAGAGGTGGCACAACTAGATGTTATAACAGTCCTAAATACAAAATTTCAATATTCTACGGCTAATCGTTTTTGAGAATGTGTAAAAATTATAACAAGAAAATAACTTTAGTGACCTTTTTCTATATCAATCTGTATAATGCACCTAACATCTATTACTGTAGCAAACAAGGGGAAGGCACGGGCTTCGGGACACCGATTTGAACCGTATTGCGTGTGTAAATAGTACACTGTATACGCGTGTTCATGACAAAACACGCAATAATCAATTGTACTCGAGATAAATGGCTCTCAAAATTTCCTTGGTATTTTATATTAATTTATATGTCAATTTTGTTTCGCATCGCTCAAGTAGTTATGTGGTTTAAGTGAGAACGTGTCGGATCCGTAACCAAGCACACATCGGTTCGAATCCGACTAGATATACATATATATTTTTTTTAACTTTTTTTTTTAAATTAAATATATTGATTTATTAATAGTTATTAATATCTGATTGTAAAAATTTTTGAACTAAAATGAGAAGAACAAAATTCTATTAAAGTAACTTCTGATTTTTTTTTTCATAATTTTTGAACTAAAATGAGAACAAAATTCTATTTAAGTAACTTCTGATTTTTTTTTCATAATTTTTTTGTAATGTTATTATTGAATTATTTTTTATTGTTAACATTTTTTAACAAAAAAATCTGTATTAAACCTAACGCTTTACGTTAGGAATAATACAATTAACCTAAACTGAGTGATGGTAATACATCACCGGATGGCATGAAAAATCGATGCGTTAAACTGTTATAATTTAAGTTAAAACAACAATGTAGATCACTTCACGAGGACCGACTATCTACCTTTATAATGATCATTTCCATAATAATTTTACAAATGAGGCTTGGGGGAATGGTAAAGTGTAGGATCTTACCGAGTAATCAGCTCGTTCACGGCCTACGAGTCCAAAGCGGTTTGGAATCCACCAGAAACTCACACCGATTATGTACAACTACCGTGAACGTCTTACTTTCCTCACGTATTCTTTAGTTAATAATATTAGTACTTTAATTAAAATTTAATGCAGTTTATCTAACACTCTTACTCCCGTTCTTTCTACCAACGTGTGTCTGTGTGTTTTAGTAAGTGTTAAACGAGCATTAAACACACGCAAAAATTACAGCCTTTATAAGTACTCAAAAGGTCATTTTAACAACTTCTTAAAATAGGCTTAACTCGTAACTTGCTACGTAAAACATTTATTTTATACGTGAAATGCAAATGACTTTTTATTGAGTTTTAATAGCCTTAATATCGCTTAATAAACAAACAACAAACATTAAATAATAAAACGTCAGTTTCTTTATAAATTATTCATACGAATACATTTTATACTATACATACATATTATAAACACACACACACACACACAAAAATTATATTATTTAATGTACACAATTTCATGTTCATCCCCTTCTTTATATTTCAAACAGAACTTGAATAATTTACGATAAGCAAATAACTACCACCACTGACGACTACCTCATCCTTAGTACAAAAAAAAGAAAAAAAAGAAAAGATGAACGAATGACTACAAATAAAATTTTCATTACGTCAATACTTTTTCAATAGAGCTACTATCGTAGCTGTATATATATATATATATATATATATATATATATATATATATATATTCGTGTATATAAAATATAAGTCCAAACACAATAGTTTGCAAATTTCTAAAATGACGCACAATGATTGTTCTAATATTTATAAAATAGATATTGATCCCTGTCAAGTTTTTATTACATCGTACGTAACAAATTTCATTATTTTATTAATTCCTTCTTGAAAAAAAAACCGTAACTTCTAAATAATGCAGTTTATATTTCATTGAACAGAAAATAATAATAATAAACGAAGTAGAAAAAAAAGCTAACAGAACGAAACTTAAAAAATTTCATTTTACGTACTACATTTAACCTATTTATTGATTTATTCACTTTTCATTAAACTGGGTGTGTTTAATTAGCAATAATACCTAAAATGAAACGTGACAGAAAGAGGGATAAGTGTAATCTTAAATTACACAATTTCATTAATTAAGGAGTAAATAATTGTTTAGGAAGAAGAAAATAACGTATAGATCGAAAGCAAACTGTGATAAGCAAGAAGGAAAAGTTTCATTTAGAAAATAAGTCTCACGTACAGTTACAAGAATTATAAAATACCATTATTTTATTTTATTTGTGGAATACGGCGCCGATTTACGGCGGTGAAACATGAAGAAAAAAAGAAAGGAGACAAGAAAAGATAGACAAACCCGTTTGAAACGTTGTCTTACGAGGTAAATTTTTAGAATTAGGTAATATTAGTAAATAAATCTTTATTTTGATCGGTACACAATAATAAATTATGTAGATGATATCTTTGTCAAATAATATATGTAATTAAAATCCATATAAACACACAAAATAATGTTAAGATAAATACATAAAATGTAAAGAATTACTACAAAATAATTCAAAACTCTGAAGGCGTGTTATTGAATATTATTTTACGTACATACCTTGTTTTACAAGTTGAACAGGATGAAAAAAAACAAGATTTTCTTGTAATTATTTTTAAATCTGCGACTTACACTAGGGGATAATGAAACTTCGTTTCATTATCCCCTAGTGACTAGTGACCCTAGTGTAAGTCGCATGTAACCTCCTAGTTTAAATTTGCGATGCAATGAAGCATCAGATACAATCTACAAGGATGTGGTGCACTGTTAGCTGGCATTCGCAGCGAACAAAAAGGGGCAAATGTGTCTGCGTCATCACATAACCACGAGTGAGCCTAGTGTGGTCAATTCGCAAACGACAAATAATAATCTCCACTTGACGGTTATTTCTGCATGAGAAGCTCCTCGGCGATACAGTAATGAAGTTTGTTGTTAGTAGTAGCATCCGATTCACTTTGTCACTAATCATGAACCAACCTCTTCAGAGGGAAAGATCGTTCGAAACAACGCGATCGATCAAAGGAGGCTGGAAACAAGCCTCTTTTGCTGCATTATCAGCGCGCTCATCGCCTGAAATTCCAATATAGCTCGGGATCCAGAATAAGCTCACAGTTATATTACGTCTAGCCGTTTGCGAAATAACACACTGAATCTAACCGGCAACAGGTGTCTGCAGTACACATCATTAATCGCTTTTAAGGCACTCATGGAGTCGGAGCAAACAAGTATATGTCGAAGTGTTGGGCTAGTTATATAAGCTTACTAATAGCAAACAGCTCGGTGACGAAAATGCTGGCGATGCTTAACACGTGCTTGGCCTGCTGTTGCCAACCACAAAAGCACAACCCGTAGAATTAACGTTTACAGAGCCATCCGTGTAAAATGTAGTATCAGGATTCAGGCTATTTAAAATATTATAAAATATGTTTAGCAAAATAACCGGACTGGATGAACATTATTAATTATGTATACGGGACACTGATGCTATTTAATTTTAGTTACAATTAGTCAAGGGGCTGGAAAAAATGGTCCTTTTAGGTATCATATCTCAAACATATACTCAAAGAATCAAGGTACATTTTTTCACACAATTTAATTCTCTTCAGAAAACTGAAGTACTCTCTGATGGCGTTTGGTGTTTCCGAAACCCTCAAAAAGAGGTGGGATTAAAAAATCATTTTTTTCTGTCGGTTCTGAACTTAAAGTCAAATTATTAAAATAATAAGACTCCATTACATTAGTATGCAGGTAAATTATATATTCGGGCAATATTACCCTCAGGTGGAGGATAGATTTTTTTTGTCTTCAGTCATTTGACTGGTTTGATGCAGCTCTCCAAGATTCCCTAACTAGTGCTAGTCGTTTCATTTCGGTATACCCCCTACATCCTACATCCCTAACAATTTGTTTTACATATTCCAAACGTGGCCTGCCTACACAATTTTTTCCTTCTACCTGTCCTTCCAATATTAAAGAGACTATTCCAGGATGCCTTAGTATGAGGCCTATAAGTCTGTCTCTTCTTTTAATTATATTTTTCCAAATGCTTCTTTCTTCATCTATTTGCCGCAACACCTCTTCATTTGTCACTTTATCCACCCGTCTGATTTTTAACATTCTCCTCTAGCACCGCATCTTAAAAGCTTCTAATCCTTTCTTCTCAGGTACTCCGATCGTGCAAGTTTCACTTCCATATAAAACGACACTCCAAACATATACTTTCAAAAATCTTTTCCTGACAATTAAATTAATTTTTGATGTAAACAAATTATATTTCTGACTGAAGACTCGTTTCGCCTGTGCTATTCGGCATTTTATATCGCTCCTGCTTCGTCCATCTTTAGTAATTGTACTTCCCAAATAACAAAATTCTTCTACCTCTATAATCTTTTCTCCTCCTATTTTCACATTCAGTGGTCCATCTTTGTTATTTCTACTACATTTCATTACTTTTGTTTTGTACTTGTTTATTTTCATGCGATAGTTCTTGCGTAGGACTTCATCCATGCCGTTCATTTTTTCTTGTAAATCCTTTTTACTCTCAGCTAGAATTACTATATCGTCAGCAAATCGTAGCATCTTTATCTTTTCACCTTGTACTGTTACTCACAGTTTGCTTTTACTGGTATCAAATGAAATGCTATAAAAACAATTACTGGCCACCTTTTCACTAAGAATAAAAAACTTCTGTAAAAAATACACCCGTATTTAAGAATAATACGAGGAGGATAGATATAATAAACTTAATTTTTTTTTTCATCAGTTATCGTTTTGGTTGAAATCTTCAAACTAATCAACCGAATTTTATAAAATATTTTTCGATACTTCTGAATACAAGTCACTGATACCATTTAATTTTCGATACGATTGGTCAAGGGGATGGTGAGTACCATGGATTACATATGTCAAAATTTTACTCAAAAGGTAGAATCAATTTTTTATAAAATTTATTAATCACATTTTCATGTTCCATTTGATTTTCCTCTTACGTACTAGTCCCTCGAGGGCGAAGCGTTAAATAACCTTAACTCTTTGTCGGTTTTTTTCTAATGGGGTCGTGAGCGTAACAAAATGCAATAAGCTTTCATATTTTGTTCAATAGATATTAAATAGAAAAACGCACATGAAAAATTGTGCAAGGTCAGATTTTCATAAAAAGTATGCTTATTTTTGCCGATTTTAACGATTTTTGTGTAGTCCAAAAACGTTTTATTGTATACTATTCAAAAACTCTTTAAAAAATCCGTTTTTCTTGGAAAACATAACGAAGAACCATATTCTAATTTATTTTAATCGTTGAAAATATCAAATTGAAACCTTTTTTAATCGTTCCTATTAAATCCCCTTTATAAATTGAATGCATCTACCCCTTCCCGCATGAATCGATCCTAACTAACCATTTCAGCAGAGATTTACATTCCACATAGACAGCTAGTGGTACTCAGAAATCAAGATATAGTCAGTCGTTCGTTCATTTACTTCTACAGAAATCGTTTTTGGCATAGAAAAAAATGTATATTAAGAAATCTTTCAACGTGTATGTGACTGATTCGTAACCAAAAATAACGCGAATAAACATTAAAAAAAAATTAAAGAATCAGAACAAAACTTACAAAAATGTGAAGGGGAGCTACGTCATTTTCCTTGAAGGATTATCATCCTGAAAACGGTTCCTCACTGTACTTTAATGAAATTCATGGCACTTTAATAAATCAGTTTTATTTATTCGTGGTATCCGTTTTATTGTTTGTTTTTACGTTTTACGAATAAAAAACTCCTGTAAAAAATATACCCGTATTTAAGAATAATAAGCATCTAATACCAGGCCTATAAGAGAAAAATAGATGTAAAATAATTCCTCCGTTCACTTCTTCCGAGTTACAAATATACCGAAGCAGTTGAGTACCAAGATGAAGGCGATGTATTCAGCACTAGAGTGACACTTTCCGTTTTATTAAATTATTACTCAGACAAAATAATTTTTTGCTGGTACCTATCATATCCCAGGTACATTGTACCAGTTATAATATAAAACTATTTAATAAAGTAATAATCCCATGTATATCCCTTTTTTCGTCAGTAAAAAAAAAATATATACATTGTTTCTAATTAAAAAAAAGCCTTGGAAAATTATTTTAAAATAGGTCTAATCTTAAAAAAATACTATATTTTAAAATATTTCATAACAATTAAGAACGATTTGTTTTTTCTTCTTTTAAAATCTTATAACATAAAGAAAATTATACATTATAATATTATTAATCCATAAAATACAACTTTATATACATATATTACAACAGAACGAAAAACTAAACAACAATTTTATTCATTCCGTTTTACGAAAAATAAAAATAATAAAATAACAGAAACTATAATTATGAATAATAACATAATTTATTCATAAACGTAAAAAAAAAGAAAACGTAAAAAAAGAATAGCCAAAAGAAGAAAGACCACCCGAAAGATAAAATGTTAAAAAAGGATAGAAAGAGAAAATATAAAACATAAAAATCATGAAAAGAATATAGATTAGAAGTCAGTAATGCAACGGTAATAATAATATTAATGTAATAATAGGAACAGAGTTCATTAGAAAAAAAAAGAAAACGAAAACAATTTGGACAGTTTATTGAATTGAAGAAATATAAAACGGATGGAAGGATGCACAGATAGAACGAAAGAAAATAGGTAATATTTTTCTGTAGTATTCGGTATTCATTTCATTCCATATGAACGGAATGAAAGAGAAGGGAAGATGGAGAACTACAGTGACCGCCCGCCTGAAGCGTATGATTATCATTATTTTAAAATATATATATATAGAGAAAGAAAGAAAGATAGAGGTAGATAGCTGTAATCAAACAATTATGAATAAGAAAAGGATGAAGATATATATATATAAACGCATTTATATATATATATATATATATAAAGTATATTGATGGAGGGTGAAGATGAATATGAAGACGGGGGAGTAAAAGAAAATGTAAGTAGAGGGAAAAGAATGAGGTAGATAAAAGAAAAAAAAGAGATACGATGCAGTTCTCATAATATTATATTACATTACGTTATGATTGTCTATATATCTGTATAGCCTGCCTCCTTTTTCTCTGTTTTACTATACTGTATAATGGTAATAACTCTTTGATCGTGCATCTTAACAGAAGTCGTATAATATTCGTATAAATGCAATTATCTTGCGGAGGCCGACCGAGCCCCACCTAATAATTCTCCAATTATAATAAGTACAAGTTCTTAGGGTTACCGGAGAGAGGTATGTGCGTGCTTGCGGGACGTTTGCGCTCTCTTACGGCGTACAACTCCCGACTCTTAAAAACTCTCAACCCTTTCTGCTCGCTTTAGTTAAACCTACTAGTCCTTCCGACAGTAAGGATACACACAAACATACACACACAAAAAGCGAACGGTCAAACGAAGGGACCTTAGTAATAGAATAATGCCTTCTTCTTCGTGAACTTTTTTTTTAACGCAATGTTTTTAGATTCAACTACATTGTTATTTTTTCTTTGTTTTTCCACTAATTTCATTAATTTATGAAGGAGTTTTTTCTGTTTATAAAAGAAGAAGCAAAAATAAGAAGATATAACAACGACGTGGGTAAGCAAATATATATATATATAGTAAAACAACAAAATATTACATAGGTAAATATATATGTACATAAAAGGAAGGGTGATTTGATCAATACAATATATAAGCGCATATAGCGGTATATAATCTTAAAAACAATTCTAACCGCTATTTAACAGCAGTAATATTTCTCGAAACGCGATGTGGTAACCTTCTCCTTTCCTTCACGTACCTAACTATCTAACCCTTAACAAACATTATCATCAACCAACCTACTCTACTGGAACTCACCCTTAAAATTTACCCCCGATCTACAATAATAACAACTACAACCCTTTCCTCTTTATCCTTTACACAAGCTTACGTTCTTCCACCTTTGTTTACTTCCTTCCTTTTGTCATTACTTAACGCGAATAAGCCTCGTCTTTCTCCCTTCACCCTCCCCTGTAAGCACACTTCCTATTTTATAACTATTCATTTATCTATCTACTTATCTATATTTTCTTAAGTCATACTTATTCTTTTCCCTTTCTTTTTCCTTTTTTTTTAATTACAATAAAAACCTTGTAAAATAATTTGCACGGCTCCTCAATAATTCAACCGGAATTTGTCTGTCTTAAAGGCATTTAAAAATAACACGAAGAGAGATAAATATGACACTACCACTTTAATCAGAAAAAAGACTAAAAAAAAAGCGTACACAATTTTGCACGAGAAATCACAACAGAATTAAGAGACAGAAAATTAAAACATATCCCATTATAAGTAAAATCGGGTAAAAGAGATTAATTAGTGAACGTACAGACCCCAATACAACGAAAAAAATGAACGAAAGTTAATATAAATAAAATAGAATACAAAGAGTTCGGAAAATCACCGAGCACTCTCGTATGAGAACTAAAAAATTTTACTTTACAGTTTTTTTTCTCGAAAAGTATTATTGTTTTTATATTTATTTATAAAATTTCGGAAGTGCCTTTGATTCCATATGATTTACAGTGGAAGCTGTGATTTATAACTATTTATACAGTGGAAGAATGTGATTGTCCGAGATGTCTTACGAGTTGCATGTAAGATTTTAATCCGATCAAAAGCAGTAGTAGTATACGTTGGACTTTAAATAAATCATACAATAGGCTAAATCGAATTTTTTTTTGAAAAGACTATTCATAATGAACAGTTTTTTTGTAATAAATTTAATCTAACGCCTCACAAAGAAGGTAATAAGTTGTTTGGTTCAACAAAGATGGTCCAATACCGTCCGCAAACAGGACAGTCATTCTTGAGTAAATTTACAGCCGGATCACGGAAAGGCAGGCCAAAGAAGAAAACCACCGGATTGGTCTAGTGGTGAATACGTCTTCGCAAATCAGCTGATTTGGAAATCGAGAGTTCATAGTAAAGCCAGTTATTTTTATGCGGATTTGAATAACAGATCGTGGATATCGATGTTCTTCGGCGGTTGGGTTCCAATTAACCACACATCTTAGAAATTATCAACCTGAAACTGTACAAGACTACACTTCACTTACACTCATACATATCATCTTCATTCATCCTCTAAAGTAATACCTGACGGTAAAAAAATTCCCGGAGGCTAAACAGGAAAAATGAAGAAGCCCAAAGAAGAAAGAAGAACACAGAAGAAAAAACACAACGCGACTCACCGCCACAGACTGCAGTCCGGACGAAAAGCAGCACTAACGGCAGCCACAATGGAGAAGTTCCTTAACTCCTCCTTACCAATTACCCACCTTCCTTTCCTAACTTACAATTTTACTTCAGTCGGTACATGCGACTCCGACATTCCTAGAGAAAGGAACGCATTGCTTCCTCCAAACACTAAGGCCCCGGTAGGTGTATTCCTGTTAGTCCAAAAAGCGCTAGCACCGAAAGGACTTTAATGGACGGATTGAAGGGGAATTACGCCGGGATTACGAGGCCATTATGCATCTAGTCTCACACGATCAGCCCCGGTTATTTATTCGCATTGACCTAAACGACCGGAACGCAAAAACCCAATTCCGTCTATAAATAAAACATGAAAATCTATAACCGTCATTAAATAAATAATACCAACCGATAAAAGAAAGACACAGCAGCAAGGGACTTTGTCCAGGTTCTGCGATTAGTAGGGAGATAATAATGAACTCCCGCTACTCTCGCGTTCCGTTCCGTTGAGCAGTCTTATAATACTGAAACTTCTACAGGATTTAACTCCTCCGCAGTCACCACGTTTGAGGCTACCGCAGTAACCCTTCCCACAGAAATCAACAAATCCACAAGGGTGTCCCAATTGACCAAGCTGGCTCAAAGAGACTACCCTCAGATATATATTGTTTCTAAAGCGTTACAAAATAAACTGAACTGTATCCAGGACTATATATTCGAACAAGGAAATTATTTCCATTATCAAGTTCTTCTGTTAATTCAAAATTCTTAACGAATACAATTAATCGGTAACCCTTTATCAATCTATAAAATTACGTAAGTTACTTATCAAATGGACAGTACATCGCAGAATTCGCATAAGAAAATATGTATGTAGTTTTAATTATTCTTAACACGCAAACGAAAAGTAAATTTAATTATAAAAATAGTTTATGAACTTCTCGTGATAAGTGAAAGTAATTTAAACAATCACTGGTTTCAAATAGAACGAAATACGCTAATTTGTGGCTTTATACTATCTGTTCCAGTCTATTCTTTTATGACTCTGACGAATGAAAAGTATCAGAGGTACAAACGGCTCTAATTATAGTCGACTTCTCGGAATAAATCGCTTATTATATAATCAGCCCCTACGGTGAGTAAAATTAACATAACATTCGTACGCTAAATATCACCTGAATTTCGGTGTTATGTATACTTTATTATATTTACAAATACAATAAATATTCAGCCAGAGAAGTGGTCAAAGGGAAATTGTTTTTTTTTTTTAATAGGATCGGAGAGTATTTTTATTTTCTTCATATGCCATTATTGGAAGTGACTTCCAAAAAAGTGGTTTCCTATATCAGGTCGTGAAAACCCGTTTTATTAACGCATGTAATATACAGATAAAAAGAATTAATTACAATTAGTAAAAATGGAAGTCAACATTTTAAGTCTACTACTAAATCATGTCCTGCAATAGGTAAATTACACAGTAAAAGATTACTTTTAATTTTCTGGATTGAAGGGAGTTCATAATAATAAATAATTTAAAAGTGAAATTAAACTTTACGCAAAGATTAAAAGAAGAATCAAATGAAGATTAGCAAAGGAAGAATGGAAAAGATATTCTGAACTAATATACTTCTACCGATCGACCGCAAAAGGTGTAGACAGAAAAAATAAGTATTCGCTGTTAAAATTCTGTAAGAAAAAGTAAAACGTGGATCGGACAACGTAAGATGTAATAAACATCATGCAAATTTAACAAAAATCAAAGCAAAGTATTAGAAGGAATTAAAAAAAAAGATAGTTGGCAAGAGGTGGATAGACAAGGAAGATTCGATGCCAACCGATCTTCAGTGTCATGAAGTTTAAAAAAAATTAACACAACTACAAAACATTTTATCTAATATAGATATTTTTAATTGATAAAAATTTTAAAATTACATAATAAACGCACCCTGACAAAAAAAATTCCTACCGCTTTCGGCTGTTACAGCATCCTCAGGAGTAATATTTGAGCTATCATTTTTTTTAAATCGGGTTCTTGTTATCAACAATAATAATTGGTTTATTCCGCTAAAATTTAACATTTAATTCGTAAAATACACAATAAATAAAAAATTAAATCATATAAAGCTCCTGAGAAAGTTGGCTTACATATCTCCTGTGAAGAAACTGAGTTCATCGCAACAAATAGGGTGGAGAATAGGAAGATAATAACAAAATATGGAAAAATGTAACGAAGAGAAAAATTCAACTCCTTGGAAGAATGGATCTAACCGAACGACCAAGAAGAAAAATTAATCTACAGAACAAGAAACGGGGAATGGCATATACTAGCATATAATTGTCAAAAAGCATTAATACATTTCGATCAAGGCAAAAATAAGACATTATTGCTCACTAGTCAGACCAGGCGTATTTTACGCAGTAGAAAGCCGTTCTCTGAATGGTAATAAACATATTCAAAGGATTAAAATGTGGACAATACTAAAAACAACTCTGGAATCCTAAGCGAATGAAAGGGACATTACAGATTGAGATCCTCAGAAGAATTGTACAGTGTGGGCGAAAAATTCCTTTACATGTTTAATAGCATAATACAGTTAGATCTGTAGATCAACATTGATATCGACAAACAATACAAAAAACGGTATATTTTTTACTACTGCTGAGCAGATTGACTCTTTATTATTATTTCCCGCCATAAGCTGAGTCCTTCGCGTGTCACTTCGGTTTGTGTGGGAAGGATGTGACAGTCTCGAGTTAAATCGCGGCGGATACAAGAGCCTTCACTATTGAGGAGCGTTTGGTGGCTTCTGTGTGGGTTCACGAACGTCAGAACACAAAGTCAATGACAGACATTTTGAGGGACTTCGCTGTGCGGTTTGAAAAATATGTATGGGAGAAGAAATCCTTTGCAACGGGAAGTGTTCTCGATGCACCACGTAGCGGAAGACCTACGACTCGCACCGAAACTTGTGTTGTTGTGGCGGAATCAATTGAACGATCGCCAATGAATTCAACCCGTAAGCGGTCAGCAGGGTTAGGCATCCCGCGATCGACTATGCGAAACCACATCTGAAAATACTTGAACGTTTCATGTTTTCGGCCATCCTAAGTGAACGAGTTGAGTGATCGTGACTTAGAACGTGTGCATGCATGTGAAACGCAGCTCGTACGCTTTCCACATGCAAATGATCAAAAAAACGTTATGTTCTCTAACGAGTGAGCGATTTATCGTAGCTCACCAAACCGTAACTTCTTTTTTTGGGCAAAAGACAATACGCACTTTGATAAGGAAATCGAGTGCAATCCGCCGCATGTTATGATTTGAGCAGGGATAACGGCAGACCATCTGCTTGGACCGTATTTCTTTGATGGTTCTACGAACTAGCAGATTTATCTTTACATGATTCACGTGGTTGTTTCAGAATTAACGGCAAGAGGAATAGCTACCATCGTTTCACTTCAACAAGACGGCGCTCCACCACATTTTCCTGCGAGTGTCCGCACACGGCTAAATGAACTGTTTCCAGACCAACAAATGAACCTTGAACCTTTGTAACAATATTATTCACAATAAATGTTAATGTTAACCAGATATTAATGTTGGAGTATACTGTTTTTTGTATTCATAACAATGTTTATCTATCTATCTATCTGTATATTTGTGTATCTAACTTACAGTATATCTAACTGTATTATGCTATTAACATGTAAATGACTTTTCACCCACAATATGTAAAATAGAAGGAATGGGCAAAATAGAAAATGCCCATTTTTTTTTTTTAAATTAAAAAGAAAGCTTACTATAAAACTATCTCTATATAAAAACAAAAAAAAAACAACAAAAATAAACAGAGTAGAAGGAGAGAATGGTTAAGGAAATTGAAGGACAAACAATTCTGGACAGATGAAGGCACAGAGAAACAGTCAAAAAGTTTGAAGGTTTTCAGGATAGTAACAAAAGAGGATGATGAGGAAGCTACTCAGAGAAGAGAAGGGAAATGAAGGAAGAGAGTATAATGAAGAACTATTGTGGGGGGGAGGATAAAGCTCGGAATGAAGAGTATAAACCTAAATAACAATTGTTATAAGTGATCCACAAAAGCTCCTGAGGATGGTGTAACAGTAGAAAGCGAAAGCTATTTTATTTATTTTTTGTGGAATTTGTAACGAGATTGTTTTATTATAAACAGCAAAAATTTTTATATCATTAAAACAATTACACATGTAAAATTAATAAAAACAAACGAAAAACAAAGTTACCGGTTAACAAGATAGCTTACACGAATGATAGCTAAATTAATAATTGCAGGAATAGTAATCTTATAATTGAAAGTATAGGTTAAAAAACCTAAACCTGAACCCGTTCCATTTTTATTTTTTCAACGATCTGTAAGGATTTAGTTAAATATATTTCTCAAACTTCCACAATGTTCAACGGATATGTTTCTAATTCTGACCGATGAATTATTCTATTAATCTAAAAATTTGTAAATCTTTAATATATTCTTATTCAAAATCTTAGCAGACCGGCTAAGATTTTAACGAATTTTTATAAAACTAATCACATTCGTTTACGTTATAAAGAAACGCTACTACATTCGAGAAAGGCCAAAATACAGTAATTCATAATTAGTACAGCCAAACGTCAGCGTCTAGTATCGAACTAAATTTAATTTATCGGGACGTATGTACTTCGTCGAATAAAATATTCGACGAAGAAGCGGCAATTATAATTAAGTATTATTAAAATCGACTCGGAAACAAGCGTATTTAAACGCGGTTAAATGTTTTAAATGTATTATAGATCTACATTCATAAAATAATACGTTTTGAATTTAATTCATCCTCCATCAATTACTTATGTAATATTCATTTAGGAGAACGGAACGCGGTACGAACTAAGCCGGCAGCATATAACATAATAGTTAAAATATGACAGATTCGCAACGTGTTTATTTAGTTGTTTACTTTAGGTCGTACGGAATAGAAATTTCGTAGCTTAGTCGAAGCATACACCGTTTCGATCCATAATTTGCATTTAAACCGACCGACTCCATGTTGCAAGTAAACTATTCAAAATGGCTGCTCTAATAAGAGTTACACTGGGAAGGCTTAATCGCATGCTATTATTCTATTATAGTTCCTATGTCAACCGTGTTTCTATGTTAAAGCTAACGCCTCGCCGATCTACAATGATACACCTTTGAAACGACTATAATTTTATTATTAGTTATAGGTAATATAAATATACAGTGTTTCGACACGATATTATGTCCACCATGTTGCGGCCGCTAATTTATTTATAATAAACATAATTACGCGACCCGAACACCAAACCCGACTCGTATGTAATTATCAATACGTCATTTTAATTACACTAAATAATTGCTATGTTGAAAATGGATGGTTTAATGTTGTAAAAGAGAATTAAATAACGACTATCTACGAGTAAGATACAACTCGGCACGTTTTTTCTCGTAGGTTGTCGTTACAGATTCTCTCTGGTTTTTTAAAACAAATAATTTTTCTTCTTTTTTCTTTTACAGTAATCAATACAAATAAATAAAACTTTGTGGTTAAGAAAAAAAAAATGAAGGATCTTAACAAGATGTATATCCATATGACAATCTTTAAAAGATATATCAAAGATAAAAAAGTACGATGAATATTTAAAAAAAAA
Source organism: Lycorma delicatula (assembly GCF_047948215.1). Lineage (NCBI taxonomy): Eukaryota > Metazoa > Arthropoda > Insecta > Hemiptera > Fulgoridae > Lycorma > Lycorma delicatula. The sequence goes on along the minus strand of NC_134462.1, from coordinate 84,749,283 downwards.
AAAAAAAAAAAAAAAACACTACAGTCGATTATTGCTAACCTACACATCCGTTTTAAAAGTAAATAAATTGTTTTTATTTAGTGTTAAATAAATGGTTGAACAATCCATATATGTTATTGGGAAATTCTTTTGTTCAAGAGTGTCGACTTAGCAAATACTGAATTATAACAATTTTAATTTTTGTTTGTTTTCAACGCCCAGAGTTACTCATAAGATATATATCAAACAACGAGTCTCTTATTCGTGGAATTCACACACATTTATTTATTTAATAAGTGTTTTTTTCTTTTACCATTTGCCTGCCGAATTTTTAAAATTTAAGCTGTATTTAATTAAATTAATTCTTCATATCGGTTGTATCTTTAATAACATTCCTCGACTGATTCGACGAAATGCAATAAAATTTATTATGGACTCGCTTTCTAATTAAATATAAATTGAACTCGGAAGATATTTTTGTAGCTAATTATGTAGTAACATTTCCTCGCTGAAATTACCCGCGGTACTGTAGTTAAAAGTGATAAATATCCCTTTAATATGTAGTCTAACAACAGCCAATAATTGACCAAGGGTTGCAGTTTTGTGTTTGCATATACGGTGATCAGACCGCTGATAAGATCAATTTTTTCACGTCGGGGTTTCTGTAGATTTCAACATTATATGATACCTTTTATTTTAGCATTAAAAATTTTCGGAAGAATGTATATATGTACGTAAATGTAAGTATAAATGTTAGCCTGTTTACTGATTAATATCTACAGACTGGATGGACCGATTTGGCATAAAGATTTCTGAATATGAAGCATTTATGCGATTTAATCTTTGTCGCTATTGGTACAGGAAGCAGGGAGATAACATTCCTTAATTCCTGAATCTCAAACCTTTACTCAAAAGATAGATCTTTAGGATAAATCTTCAGGATTAAATAAACTTTTGTTTGTATTTTTGATTTTCCCTTTGGAATAAATGGGGTCTACCGTCCTTTTCTTTTTCCTGTTTAGCCTCCGGAACCACCGTAAGGTGTTACCTAAGAGGATGATGAATGAGGATGATATGTATGAGTGTAAATGAAGTGTAGTCTTGTAAAGTCTCATTTCGATGTATGGTTAATTGAACCAACAAAGAAAACCGGTATCCACGATCTAGTATTCAAATCCGTGTAAAAATAACTGGTTTTACTAAGACTTGAACGGGGTCTACCGTCCGCCAGTTTATATATTTATATGGAAACAACGAAAATCAAAAAATTAGGACAAACCATTTGATAAATATATCATGAAAATCGGTGCAGCCGCTCTGGATTTACAAGAATGCAAATACTTCCTTCCTGGCGTACTCGTGTGAAGAAAAAAATTCAATGAACTGCCAGATCCGTATCCAGTCCAACAATTTTGTTAATACTCTATGTATGTTCGTATAGTGACATAAACGTAATGTATCCAAGATGAATCGCAAGAAAACCTTGAAAATGACACATCATTCTTAACAAATAACAAGCATACAATAAAACCACAATTATTAAGGAAACATGAATAGTGATTAACAATATTCTCAGTTAAGTTTAAGATAAAAACTTTCGTTTTTAATATTAATTATATATAGTTAAATATGGATATAAAGAGCTCAAAAGCGCAATTATAAATAACATATTACACCTTCAAAATCTAGTTTCAAATAATACAACATCTCTATAAAAAAGGTTAATAAAAATGAATAAACAACAATAATAAATCGAAAGCAAAGAAGTAGATCCTTTTAAGAAAAGTAATAGCAACTCTCAGTAACATCTTACTGCTAGTATCTTTAGTTAACAGTGCAACGATTGATACAGGATAAAAAAGACAACATAAATGTAACAATCAAGTCACAGTACGTCATTTATTGGATATCTATATGAAATTCCCACTGGATAATCTCATTTGGTTCCCATTGCATAATCGATTCCCACTGAAAAAGAACGAACTAGCAACAATGTCAATCAAATTTACCCACAGTTCCAAACGACTTAAAAAAAAAAAAAAAATTTTTAATTTTCTTAATAAATTCAATTTTTTAATAAAAAAATTAACGTTTTTTTATTACACTTAAGTCTTTTATTCGGAAAGTTCTGGATTTGAATCCCTGTTAGTTTCGGTTTTTCACAAAAGGTAAAACATTTATTTGCCATTATAAAAAAGCCTGGCAGGTGCTACAACTGGCTGTAAATGCATGTAGTTATCAGCGATAAAACAATTAAAAATTTCCCTACATAGTAGCGTTAATTTTTTTTATAATTATGATATTATTCTCATAAATTTTTTATTTTTCGAAACGACGAAGAAAGATTACGTTGAGTTAAAGAAATAATCAATAAAAATATATTTTAAGTTATTATACAATTACACGACGCTAATAAGTGATATAATTCACGTAGATTTACATAAGATGACAAATAAGTGTTTCATACAACTAATAACATAGTTATAGATAAATAATATGAAATATTCCGTAATAAAGTAAAATATGTTAACAACGAGAAAATTACACAAAATGTAATACGTATTTCCGAGTATGAATATATATATAGTAGTGCCTATACGTATAGCGATAATGGGTGGAAAATAGCTTAGTTACACGGTATAATATGTAGCATTGTATACCTTTTAAAGTCATATCAACACATAATACGAGGCAGCTGTCCCACCTCTTTGTTTAAAGTAGCCCCATCTCATTTTACAAGTAATATGAATAATGAGGATATAAATATAAAACTGTGGGCAACCGAAGTGTGTGCAAAAGAGAAAGAGAAGGAACAACGAACTAATAGAACAGAAGAGAATCACGCCCCGACTGTAACAGACGTATAACGTTAACGTACAAACAAAACATAATATTACTTTCAACACATTTTCCAACAATAAATAAAATTGTTACTCTAAAGAAATAAGTATATGTTATTTATTACGGATAAAAATTATCTGATTAGAATATATATATCCCCGTATGATATATAATAATATTTCAATATATTTAATAAAATTAATTTACGCCTAGAGGCTTATTCCATCTTATTGATAAACAAAAATAAATTTTAAAAAATCTATGACAGAAATGAAAATGAAGATAAAATGAATGGATAAATTATTTCAAACCACATACATAAAAGTAAAAAAAAAAGTCAGTGTTATTTAAATTATACCACATAATAATTAAAATGATGAGTTAAATTAATTAGTAAAATTCAGAGAATATAGTAAAAAATACCAATCGATAAAAACTATTAATATAATTTTGTTTTGAATATTAGTATTATACAATAAGTAAAATAAAATTTAAATTAATAAAGCATAATATAAATAATTAGATACAAATAAATTCCAGGAAATCGTCTTATCGGAACAGACGCTTGTTCGGTTTAAGGGTTGTACGGATTATGAGTGCCAATAATTTATATGCCAAAGTTTAGTTAGTTTGGAAGTATTTAAGTGTTATTTTATTTTGGTATATTAAAAATTTGTTAACTTTCTCTGGATAACACAGACTTAATAAATACTTTATTCTTTCACAATTTGTATTATATATATATATATATATATATATGTGTGTGTGTGTGTGATATCCTTTGTCGTTTGCCGACGCTAAAAAGACATTTTTCCAATACCTTAGAAATTTATAATTTAATACATAGTTAAAAAAAAGTTAGTTAAAAGGTTAAATAATTCAATAAATAGTGATGCTTTAATTTAAACATACTTTAAGAAACAAAAACGCTCTTAACACAAAGGGCTAGAAAAAAAAGTAGAAAATTTTTAAAACTGAGGCACTAAAAAACTAAGATTTTCTACAATTCTAAATTCTTTTCTTAGAATCAAATTTTAATTTTTGTTTTATTAATTCGCAAAAAAAAACTTAAAAATCATGCTACGGAATATTTATAATATACGGAAAACCAGCAAAAATCGGCTGGAATTTTAAGTTAGAAATTTTTTGAAGTAAAATTAAGTTGCAAGAACACAGAAAGAATTCATATTTAAAACGGTTCAAGAAAAAATTTAGAATATATTATAACCTTTAAAATTCACGTACGTAAAAATAAGATTAAATAAAATGTAAGGAAAATGTAAAAATGAACAAAATGCCAGAATCAAAAAATTAATGCTCAGTTAAAATGCAGAAATCAACTTTTTATTTAATAATTTCTTTTTAATTACTTTATTGTTGGTCGAATTTATACTTTATTTTTGAAATGTGTTAAAATTAAAATCTTCATCATGCAAAATTAAATAAACTTAAAAAATAAATTTAAAAAAATATAGTTTTTCAATTAATTGTCTTGGCGGCATAAAATTAAAAAACTTCCCATCTAATTTATCCCTGACTTCAAAAAATTGACTTCATAAAAAAAAAAAATTTTTTACTTTTAGGGATTTACTTTTTAGGGATTTTTGAAGCCGGTTTTATTGTTGGTTTTTTTTTTAGTTTTCTTTTTTTACATGTTTATAGACCTAACAAAATTCTTGTCAAGTGCAAACGTGAGAAACCTGTATCTTGATAAAAATAAAAAAAGGAATGAAGAGAAAAATTTCGATTTTTGCTACCGAACAGTAAGCTAAAGCTTTCTGGAAAGCGCGAATATAAATTATTTATTATCTTAAGTATTCCAAACTAATTACCATGTGAAAATACTTTTAATATGTGAATATTATCTGGCTATAACAATTCAGTATTAAATAATGTTCGCAAAAAAAAAAGAAAAATATCAGTGAATCATATATAAAGAGAATGTACAATAATCAGTACAGATTATTGCCTAATAAATTTCTGTACAAAAAATTGGAATCCTTAATTGATATTATGAAAAAGAAGCGAATTTCTTTCCGTGCACACTTGTTAAGATTACTGCAGAATAGGATTACTAAGAGAATTATCGATCAATTTTGGTCTTTAAAAAATCCGCCACTATGGATCAAAGAAATTAAAGAAGCCATGCAAGAATTAAATTTGACTTACGAAGATTTATTTAATAAATCCGAAAAATTAAAATTTGTTATTAAAGATCCGAATACCAACTTTAAAGTAAGAACTTTTAATTATACAAAAAGGGTTTATTCAGAAGAGGATCGTAAAGCAAGATCATTAAGATGACTAAATATTGGGAGAAAGTAAAAGCTAAGAACTTAAAGGCCAAAAGATCGGCAAAAAAGAATTATTCTGACTAGTGGTCCTTTGCGGCCTTAGTAAAAAAAATAGTGAACGTAATTTTTAGTTTAAATATATATATATATATATATATATATCCGATATAACCGGAAAATCTTACAACCGGACCACCTGAACAAAATTTAAAAAAATCATCGAAACAAGTCAATTTAGTGAATTGATACAGATTGTTAACCTTATCTTTTAATTGAATAGTTTAAAATCAAGAATAGTAAGAAAAAATTATCAACTTTTTTTTAACGAATAGGTACTTACTCTGGAATTTCCACGTTGACTTCTTGTTAGGAGGTAGGAGAAGGAAAGAAACGATAAATTTTATACTCTTCAAAAATTTTAACTTATCAAATATACAAACTAGTTAAATAATTTTTTACAAGAATCCACCGTATGAAAAACAACACGAAATCAAGCAATTTTGATGGAGAAAACTGGAATACATTTAGAATAATGATAACTGTAGATAGGACGGATCAACTTGCAGGGTAAGTATATCCTAACCTGATAACCGCAACAGAAAATCCTAATATAAAAATAGAGATGTAACAATGCGGAATTATATATATATATATATATATATATATATATATATATATAATTATTAAAAAAATTTTACGATAAATATTTTTTATATTTTTCCATGGATTCCTAATTATTTTCGAATGATTTTAAATCGTAACCAATTTTTGAAATTTTATGAAAACTCCAGAAAATTTCTTTCTTGATGTTAATTTTTTCTAATACAGTCATTAACGAACAATTTAACATGAGATGGTGTATTCTCTATCTTATTGGGAGACATCAACGAACGTAGTACTTCATTATTCCATTTTTTCTTTTAAACCTCCGGGACCACCGTTAGTATTGCTGCAGAGGATGAGATGAATGATTTGTAGCGTATGAAAAATGCCATGCCTGACCGGGATTCGAACCCGGGACCTTCCGATGAAACGCCGAGACGCTACCACTCGCGCCACGGAGGCCGGCCTCGTTATTCCATTTATATTAACTGTAATTAACTATGAAATGACGGCATTATAAGATGAAAATAATACCGAGTTATCGGTATCTGTCAGATGTTATCTTGTTATCTGTATTTGTTAGATAACAAATACAGTCATTCATAAATACGAACCTTACTAAAATACTTTACTACAACAAACACCTATCGTAAAAGTTATATTTAAGAAGATAACCTTATGTTATAGTGCAGTATTTAAACAGCTTCACTAAACTATAATATAAGATATCCACAAGAATAATAAATTTTAATTTTCTGAATACAAAAAACAATTCAGAGAAGATTGAAAATTAACTAGAACTATCGGTAAAATAGCAGAAATTAACTAAAATTAAAATCTTTTCTATAACTAATCACTTTATTTTTTAATACGATTATTTATTTGATGATTTGCCGCAACCGTTACAGATATCAAAGTCTTTCACAGAGATAGGAACAGAGCAAAGGACAGGTCAAAGAGAAAATAGTAAAACAGAGCAGTTACTTAAAACATATTCTACATTCATAAGAAAATCCCTACCGGTGACATGGGTAATCAGCACAAAAAAAAAATTAAAACAGAAAACTATACGAAAGTCAAGAAAAAAATAATAAAAACAAATATGATCGGTAAATAGATATTAAAACAATAAAGTAGATTAGTCCTCCTCAAAGAAAAACGTCCTAAAATTACTTTTAAATTTACTAAAATCGGAAAAGTCAAGACTATCGTTATAATTATTGGCTATGATAAAACCACTTATATTTATCAACAGCTTAGCGGATGGAGACAAATTCCTGGCAGAAAAGATCATATAGTTTTGATCGTACTGCGGATTTCAAAAATTGATATTTACATCAATTAGAACAAAACAAGGAACAATTCTATGTCTGCCAGAATATATCGATCGGCGAATATTTGCAGATTTAAAAACTTTCATACTTTGTAAGTAAATAGATGAAATAACCGGGAAAACCTTAAGGGGAAAAAACGCTCTATCATCTCAACGGTGTATTCAAATATCACAAATAAATTACTGCACTCTTACACTGACAACGATATATATTGACACGAGTATTAAAATTTCTTTTATGCCTAATCTACATAATAAAAATAATAAGAAAATATTATTAAAACACAAGAAAAATGTTTAACAAAATATAATTCAATAAAACTAATATTTAAGTAGCTATTAATGATTAAAATAAATTAATGACGGCCATTTTTTTATTTTTTAAAGGTAAAATTTTCAGACTTATTTTGCAGACGTAGATTAAAAGAACACTAAATTTCATTGAAATATCTTAATCCAATCATAAAATATACATTCTTATTAGAAACACACAAAGAGCGGACATAGGGAAAACGAAGCAAGTTAAAGCATTTATTCACAACAACGTTTTTGTTTTGATGTCCTGTATAGGTCCTTTAAATTTGGCCAACAGCTTCAAGGACTATTAATAAATAATTAATTCACAACTGTGTAACTGTATCCAAACATTTATGTCCGAATTTATTTAAAAAAAAAAAAACTATTTACATAAAATCGTTATTAAATTACTGAACTTACGTAACCGTATAAGCTTCTTTCCCATGAAAAAATTAATTTCACATTAAGGTAAAAAAAAAACTTTCTGTATTTATTTACTGCAAAAAGAAAATTGTCAAACTGACGTTAACAAGCGCCCGATCCAAGGTGAAATTGCGAGGAGAAATGTCGGATGTCTTCACCAATAAAACTGGTCTAAGACAGGAGGACAAACTGTCCCGTTTACTTTTTAACAATGCTCTTGATATAAAATGAAAATCTGGCAGGATAACAATCCTCCGAAAACCAAAACTGGAAGAGAAGAGAAAATTATTCAAAAAAACCGTTAGGATTTGCCGACAACTAGGCACTCCTCGCTTTGCATGAACGAAATTAGCTCACAAATTTCTAGCCTCGAAAATATAGCCAAAAATGTTGGATTAAGAATCTGTTATGAAAATACAGAATGGCCGCTGACCTTTTTCTGTTCAGCAGTTTAAACATTTAAAGGAAAACATCGACTGCAAATTAAAAGAAAAATGCGTTTGGCAAAATGATATTTCCAAAATTGGAAAAGTACAAGGTTTAACCTGACAAACCTACAATAAAAAATGCCTTTCAATACGCTTCAAAATTAGCCACTACAAAAATCGTTCTCCCAGAGACACTGTATGCCTGTAAAACTATTTTTCAAATTAAAAGTAAAGCTAAAGCCGACCGACTAATTAAAACAGAACACAGGATCATCAGAACCTGTTTAAAAAAATTACCGCAAAAATGGAAGTCTGGCGAATTCCCATTAACGAAACCGTATACAAAGAAATCGATCCGATTACGAGCGCGATGAAGAAGAGAAGATTTTTCATTTTTCCCACATCTTAAGAACGCCTGAACGCAAAATTCTGAAACGACTGATTCTCAGCAATTTGGAAAAGAAAACTATGGAAAACACGCCAGAAAGATTAAGAAGGATCTCGAAGAAATTGGACTGAGGAACGAGGACGCTTTCGAAAAGAGGAAAATAAACAATACTCTCGAAGCACACAGATTCGCTACAGAAAAGACTCAAAGACACACATTGGAGGTTACAGACGAAATGCGAAAACAAAGATCAGACCGTCAAAAAGTACTGGCAGAACCGAAAAGTTAAGGCAGTGCACTCTTCGAAGAACACTGAAAATTAATCGACTAAGTGGTCGGTCCAACGTGGCTTCAAAAGAAAAAAAAAACAAAAATACATACTTTCATCGAATAATGTCATTTTTTGTTTATTTACAAAAAAAAAAAATTGTACAATTAATCCGTTTAATACAAAAGTTATCAATGTAAAATACATGACTATCAATGTTAAACCGCTTTTGAGCAAAACATACATACATGCTGAAATTTTTTAAATAAAGTTTTATTGTTTTTAGATTCAGGTTACTTGAAATAGTAGAAATACATAAAAAATCACCCGGGTGAGGGGCTCATCTTTCAGATGACCGACCGCAAACAAAAAATATTATTGAGGAAATTAAACTTTTACCCAAGTATTTGTAGCACCGGGCTAGATGCTTTCACAAATAATCAAAACGAACATTCTTCTCCACGAATAGGTTCTTAAGTTAGAGAATTTTTCAAACAGAAAAATAAATGTAATCGTAATTAAAATTATGAAATTAATTAATAATTAGCAAACAGTATTCAAATATAGACAAAAAAAAAACAAAACATAATAATACTTAAAAACAATAATTGTGTTACACGTTTGAAAAAAGTAGTACTTGATTAAACGTAATCGTAATGACAAAATGAGTCTATACTAATAAAACCAATAATAAAACGAATAAACAAACAAATAACTCACTAGATAACTGTTTTCCAAGCAGATAACATACAGATATGTAAACTAGATGTTTTATTATTTAAACCTGTATTACATACAACAGTACGTTTTGAATACAAGTACGTAAATTACTAGTTGAAATAACCACAAGTATAATAAAGCCTCATGAGGAATTTAGACGGTTATAATAAAATATTTTATCCAGACTATATTATATTATGCGACGTACGGATATAGCAGACCTGCCGTAATTATAACACAATAGAAAAGTCGCTGAATGCAATACTTTCCCTGAAACATTATTCTATGGAGTTAGTACAGCCTATATGTATATACAGAACAGTATTTAAATGTGAACAATCATTAGGAAAGCAGGTTTATTAATCAAATCATTAACTGGATTAACTGCGGGTAGAAGGTGATTTAGCGTACTTAACGGAACCCTTTTCTAATACAATCATGTTCATTTTGTCGCCGTTGGTGATGATGATGATGATGACTGATAAATTTATTGTTCTATTTTTGATCGGTTGAGGTGACAGAAGCGGAAAGAGTAGAGGGACAGGAGAGTGTAGCAAATAGAAAAGATGAGTTTAATATAAAAGAAGGGCAGGGGTTAGCCGGGGAATAATTTGATTGAATAATTCCGAGCTATATGGCGCTATTAATGTTTTGATAATCCTATACTGCAATCGCTTTTATCGTTCTGAATCGATAAAATAATCAGATGCTACTTCAAATAATCCCTGAATGAATGCATGCACACGGTATGCTGATGATGTTCACACACGTTGCGATCCCACCTTTTCTATATGTACTCATCTATTCTCTTCTCGCGCACTAATTATAAACATTCTAGGATTTATTCGCATAAACATAAAATTACTAAATCTATCTACACGACCCGTTTATGTTAATTCATTACGTACACTGTACTAAATCAGGGAAACATTAACGACGCCGATGATTGTTTCCGTAAGAAAAAATAAAGTACAATACTTCACCGTATGGCGAAACACAAAATTCATTTAATTTCAATCGTTTAATACGTATTTCCAAAAAAATATCAATAAAACTATATTAAATTACAAGATAAAAGATAAACCTGTTCCGCAGATTTGAAAAACAAATTGTAGATCTGACGTAATTCTATGAAAATAATTACATATGTACTATTTAAACAAATAAAAAAAAAAGGGTTTCTTTACTCCTATGAAACTCTTGATTAAAAACCAAATAAACATGAAATTAAATTTAAATGATTTTAACATACAGATTACCGAATATTTACATTTTTGGAAGCTAAATTACAGTACTACCTCAGGAAAAGCTGGCCTAACATTGACCTATCAGCACTGAATATTTCGTAAACGTTAACGTACGTACTATAAGCGCGACAGTCTTGTCAACGATAAGAATGACTCCTACCTATATTAAACCGTATCGTTACTATAGTTTTATTTCCTACTTCCATTAGTCTTTTATTTCGATTACAAGAATGGATAATATTCTTGGTCATTATCAACTGTATATAATAAATAGCATATTTCAGAATGATTAAAACAAAATAAATGTATTTTCAATTGATGACGTCGTTACTTTCGAGTGTTTTTCATTTCGTTAAAGATTATGAAAATATTATCAACTTTTAATGAAATTTATTAATTAAATATAGTACAGTGAAATCTCCATATTCGCGGTGTAATATTTTACAAAGTCTTTTCTAAATCCGCGGCTAAAATTGTCCGTATTCGAGTACATTTAATTATATAGACACATTTACAAATAAGAATTATTAATAGATCTGATGGCGCAGGTACAGTATAAACGAGAAGAGGTAGAAGATACGATCCCCGGATTAAAGTTAATGTCAAAACGCTTACTGAAGGCATTAAACTATTCCATGATCTTATCTCGTTCACGCCGATTCGATTCATCTTTGAATAGAAGCAAAATCTTTAAGCGCAAAACTAAAGATACCAAGCAAGAATACACAGAACTTCACACGAATTTAAAAACAAGAGCGAGACAAGGAAAAAATGACAAATTTTTGTAAATGCAATCCAAAATACTGTCGGTTAGTTTTGTAAATGTCCTTTACAGTAATTTTAGTTTTAGTGTATGTAGTACTGTTTTCTCGACTTTTAAGGCGAATACAGAGTACGATTTGAACACGTAATACCGTTTTCTAATACAATACCATATTGTACGTACTCTAGTGAGTTTTTAAATCAAACAGTTCGGTAAGTGCTTACGTGTAAATTAGGAAATATACTGTATTTTGTTAAATAATTTTTGTATAGTGTTCCTATATATTGTACTAAACCGGTGCTTATAATTAGTGTTGCCGTCTGTATTTCATCAATATCATCGCATGATTTTTTTTATTTTACATAGAACTTAACCATTCTTCTTTAAATGAGTATTAGTTCCGTTCTATATTCGCGGCATATTTACGGTCCTTACCCGCGAGAATCAGGAAATTTTAATATAGTTTTATTCTCGTTTGTCCGACTAAGCAGACTTATTACGACAATTTTTAATGATATATTTGACTACAGTTAAACAATGTAAACATGTTCACACTTTATTACCGTAAAAAAGATAAAAAAAGTTATTTCCTCTACGGAGTGACGGGTCATCGCCTACTGTCTGTCCGGAGGTAAGCGAACTGCCGACTACGCTCTCGTATGCTAGAGTAATTCCAAAGATTTCTTACCTATAAGCTAAGAATGGTAAAGTGAAGAACGAGGAAGTAATGAACAGGATTAAAGAAGAAAGAGAAAGCACTAATGCGGGAAGTACAAAAAAAAAGGAAACTAGTTAGGAAATGTAGTTAGAGGAAGCGTAATCTTAGTAAATCCATCGGAAAGGTCAGTAGATGAAAAAAAAAGAGAGTTCCCGAATATTAGAAACTACGAGACGAAGAAGGTGGTTCGGGATACAAATGGATGGAGACAGCGATGGTGCAAGGGTCCTGCTGCCAGGCAGAAAATCAGATGGTACTTTGATACCGGCTACCTCGATTCGAGACCATTATAAAGCAACATATTTTGTTTGGAAGTGTAATGATTTAATCTGTTGCTTATTACACCTCGAGACGCAAGTCTAGGAAGTGTTGTTAATTAGAACTCGATTACAGGTGGCCGAGAGGCAGCATCCATTAGAATTATAATAAAAAATACACCGACCTAGTCTCGAACTGTGTACCTCCTATAAAAGAAACGTACTCTAGCCCGATGTGCCTGTTTCGACATACTTCGGCGATAATAAGTATAAACAAAATATTCTTGTTTCAAATTAACTATTATTGTATTAATACTAAAATTATTTATTATACTTAAGGTAATTTCGTAATTATTATTACCAGCTGGATTTCTCACCGTTCCATTTCCTCTTAACCTTTACAAAAGTTCTCATTCAAATTTCAAACGATATAAAGTACAAAAGTTGTTTCAAATTAGAACCGAGAATTCTTTTTTTTAATCTGAATAAACCGTAAAAAATGAGTAAATAAAGTTTTCGTATTAGAGGACTGAATCTCGGATTTGGATTTTTAAAGAATTCTAACCGGCTAAATTTTATTAGATACTATTTAATTTAATTTATATTCCCTTTTAACATATTTTAAAACCTACCTAAAGTTTGAAAATCAAAGGAAACTGTTCTGCCAACAGGAAAATCATAACACCTTTACAAAATTTCAATAAAATGAAGTCTAAATAAAATTTTAGTTAATTTTTATCTAACTATTATTTCTCAGTAAAATTATTCTGAACGAACAATTGCAAGAAATTTCCTTAAAAAATGTTTGACCATTGTAAGGTGATGTAAAAACAAGCATACTATTAGTTAATTAGTCATAAAAAAAAGAAAGATATGTTACTCTAGGAATGCGTCTTGAGAAAAAAGCTAATTTGGGTATGGATATAATATTACTAACCATGTTCGAAGTAAAGGGTAAAACAAAAGAGGATTAAAAATATAAAAAACGTTTTTACAAAAAGGAGATCTAAGGATCTAAGGAGATCAAAGGAGATTAAGTAGTATAACATATACATTTTAAAGAATTAAAATTAGATTTTTAGAGACTATTTAAGGAGCCTGGCTCTTTTATAGGAAAGAAGTGTGTAAAATAAAACGCCAGAAAAGCAGAGATTGTTGAAATAATAGATTGATTAAATGATTCGACATAAAAGAAACGTTTCAAAACGCATCTAAGAAAAAGAACCCCGTACAGGATTCTCAGAAAAATGAGATTTAAAATTCTTATGCCAACTACATTAATGCAATTGGTGTCGGTTACCGGCCTCCGTGGAGCGAGTGGTAGGGTTTCGATCTTTCATCCAGAGGTCCCGGGTTGGAAGCCCAGTCAGGTATGGCATTTTCACACGCTAAAAAAGTCATTTCATCTCACCCTTTGATGCAATTCCTAACGGTATTTCGGGAGACTAAAAAAATTGGTGTCGGTTATATTTTATAAAATAAAATTCTGCAGTTCAATATCTTCTTACATGGTCTTTTTTTTTTAGGAAAAAGTAAAACGTGTAAATTCCCATTTATCATTTATCTAATTTCCCACTTACGTTTCAATAAACACAGGATTAAAACAATATAAACAGAACAGGTATATTTTATATCTTAAAATCACCTTAACCTTTCATCTCATTTATTTTTCCTTTAGCGTTACACTCCACGAAAACTGCATACTACAAAATGAAAGCAAAAAGTATTTACCACTTTACTGTCCATGACCGAACCGCTTTCTGGATAAAAAAAACCTAAGTATTACACCTTTCCAAAGAGGAAAGTATTTTATTTAAAAATGTTTCAAGCAATGATTAGCGCAAATCAATGCCGATTTAGATGACAGAAAAGCAAGCAGAACTTCATTATTTTTAATCGAAATACATTTAAACTACGTTCATCTTCCGAAAGAAAAGAAAATCCAACATAGAGTTTTATCTTAATTAAATTAACTTCTAAAGGTTTTAACGACTATGTTAATTTTATTATCAATTTTCCAAACCCTTGCCAGAAATCGAACTCGAAACCTTACTAGGTTTGTTTCCCTAAATCATTTTTTTATTATTATTTAAATCGACCTAAAATAAATGAAAAATTGGATTATTTTACTCGTACAAAACTGAATCACTAAATTTCAAAATTAATTACAAAATTCAAGCGTATAAATTATGTAATAATATATACAAACAAACGCATTTAGTGACATATCTATAAGGCTATATAACCTTTTACTTCTGTTATTTTAGTTTAGCAAATGCAATTCTATTATTAATGGATATTATAATTCGGTTATGTTCTTCAAAACACATTTGCCCGTTTTACTAGATTATTATCATTATCAACATCATCATTATGTTTGTTATTTATTATTATTATTATTATCTAAAAGTGATTTACGGTAATTTAAAATCCATATAAAGCTGTTTTGTAAATAATAATTAATATATAAATAAGCCAAACAAAATATACAGCAGTAGCCTAATTAAATTTGTAGATGAAAACATGTTTTTGGTACAAAATTTTAAAATAGTTAATAATTTTATTTACATCCAATATATTTTAAATAAATAAATCGGTTTAATTAATTTAATCTTTAATGATGGTATCGAAAATAGACTTTTGAGTTTTTAATAATAGGTTTTTGATGATAAAATATTATCAGAACGTTAAACATAATATTAATTTATTTTGTAATCACATTACCACATTTAATAACAATTTGTATACATAACGGGGAAAATATTGTTTAAAATTGGAAGAAAAACTTTTTAGTAATACTAAACATAATGTCTTCCAGATATAACGTTCCTTATGACAAAATGTACCGGCTTATAAAAATCAAGGGAATATAAGTTACGGGATAACTACTGAAAAAAGTCAAATTTATATTGGAACTTTTGACTCCACGAATCATAACAAGAAGTGTTGTCTAATTAATAACTAAAAGCAGGCTGAAGAAAAAAAAAGTGTATACATGACATTTACAAATCTTGAAAAACGGTTAAGTTTTAAGGAAAACAGAAAAAATGTACAGAAAAAACCGGCAAAAGAATGTATAACTTTCCAGATTTCATCCTCGAGAGATATTTTATTTCAAATATGCTACTGGGTATTTAAATATTAAAAAATTCATTATTACTTTCCTAGCATCATTGCTCCAAGAGCTGTGCTGAAAGAAGGAAACTATGATAACCAGCCAAAAAATGGAGTACGAGTTCTTTTTTCATTATCGACGTTTCATGACCCAGGAAAGCCCCCCCCCCCAAAAAAAAAACATGGGAGGTAATGTTAGTATGCACGTGTGTTGGCGTGTTTGAAGTTTAATAACTTTTGACTGGATATACCGATTCTGATTAAATATGCCACAGACTCGTGTATATGGGGAAATTTGATGGTAAAAGTTTGAGTTAATATCTCCAGGCGGTGGGGAAATAGTTTCTTTGGGGGTAAATTTTCTCAAAATTTTGCAAACATAACCCCACTTTATATTAAGCTCAGTAAATTTGTACACGCTAATCTTAACATTAAAAAAAAATCTTTCCTCCAAATTCGCCAAAAATCGAAAAGAAACTATATTTTTATTTGCTGTACACTTTTAACAGAATTTTTTTAATTATTGATCAAAATATAGAATTTTTTAAAAACTTTTTTAACTTTTTTTCTAGTATCATTGTTTTCAACCCACCTGGTTGGTCTAGTGGTGAACGCGTCTTCATATCAGCTAATTTGGAAGTCGAGAATTCCAGCGTTCAAATCCTAGTAAAGTCAGTTATTTTTATACGGATTTGAATACTAGGTCGTGGATACCGGTGTTCTTTGGTGGTTGGGTTTCAATTAACCACACACATCAGAAATGATCGAACTGAGACTGTACAAGACTACACTTCATTTACACTAATACATATCATCCTCTGAAGTATTATCTGTAAGGTAATTACCGGAGGCTGAACAGGAAAAAGTAAGTATCATTGTTTTCACGCTATGTAAGAATAAAAAACCAAAAACCAATGCCAGGAAAATATTATAACTTTGTTTATACCTTTTGTTTACTTAAAATCGAGAAAATCAATTATGAAATACAAATAGCAAACAATTCTGGAAATCGTTATTATACTAGCCGATATCCAATGTTACCTCACGTAAAAATTAAAAACACGTTGTCTATTTCCTTAAGATTATATTATATTTAAACCTCACGCGTTAATATAAGATCGGTTTAATGATCAGAAGAAAACTAATGGATATGATATACCGCCTTACCGCTTGTCTGATAGGGTACAAACTGGAAATGACGCAGTCTGACAAATTTTTACCTGTTTTCACGCTTCTGCGTTCACTCGAATAATTTCAGCCAAAAGATTTGATAAAAATAATATTAAAGGTTTAATGATTAAAGATTTATATACCCGCAATTTTTTAATTTTCAAAGTTATTTATTTTTCATAACACGTTGTTCTGGGTACATATAAGCTAATTTTATTAAAATATCTTGATCCGTTCTTAAAAAATATAAATTTTTATTGAAGAATAAATGGTAGATAGATGGAAAAAGAAGCACGATAAGGCATTTCTCCACACGAATAATTTATTTTTGATGTCCTGAATCAGTCGCATACACTTTTGGCCAATACCTCCCGAGACACCTTATATAGCTATTACTATTGCGTGGAAGGGAAACAAAAGTAGCCAAAATTAAACGGCCTCATCGTATGTAAAATTTCATAAGAACTGGTAACTCCGGTCTGAAGATGTCAAATAAAACGATAAGTAACAGAGAAAAAACGAAAAAAGCCGTTTTATCCTTCATCCCTGAATTTAATTATCGAAATGTATAACCAAAGTGAAATACTATTGTAATGCAATCATTTAATCAGCACATTTCGGGTCAAGAAACGAAAAAAAAAAAAAGAGTTTTTTTGTCCCAACTTCTTAATAGGCATTTGAATTAGACAAAAAACAATCAGAAAATAAAATGCATTAAATTATATGAAATATAAACTGTTAAAAATAGAAATAAGAATACAATTGCGCACAATCTGACAAACAAGCGCGTTTATCTTTTTTAATGTATATAAATTTTTATTATTCACGATACTATAAGTGTCCAAAGCTCTTACACATGCATCAGTAATGGTTATATTATAATTGTACACGTACAATTACAATCAGAACAATACGTTTTTAACAAAAATTACAGAAGGCGTTTCAATTAATCCGCTAATAAAAAACTAATGGAACATTCTTGGATATACAGTTCCACGACTTGATCGAGTGATCCTAAGTTCGGCTGTCAGTATTAAATAATAACTAAAATTCTTTCGAGAATCATTTTATTATTTAATACAACCTTACGTTTATTTTTTAAGGATGTTACGTAAATTTTTATCTAAAAAGATCGTATTAAAGTTAATCGCTTAATTGTATCATTCTGTTTATTAACCGGAAACTCCATGTTTGTTTCACTTGGTTCTAGATAATCAAAATTTCCCCGATAAATCTTTCCGGAATAAAACGTAGAAAAATTAAGTCTTTTCTAATCCATTAAAAAAATAAACATATTCTAAGTCAAGAATATCATCCTTTTCTTTATTTGAAGAAAACCTTAAAGTACCTTCTTTTGTTTAAAACAAAATTAAATACGACAAAAATGTATAATTAAAAAAAAAAAAAACACGAACACTCTTAAATTCAACAGATGAATAATTTTTCCAACTTACTTTGGTATTTTACATACATACAATTATACTTCTAACCAAAAAGGCTAAAGAAACGATTCAGACACTTAAATAACTAACTATATCAAATATCTAAAATAAAAATTATAATTGATATAGAAATTAACCGATAATTAAGAAAAATGATATTAAATCGGTCCAGCCGAGGTTTTCACACCGATCAGCATAACAAAGCTATAAATATTTTAATATAAAACATACACAGTGCGGGCGAAAAGTTCGTTACATGTTAATAGCGTAGTACAGTTAGATATGTAGATAAACACTGTTACGAATATAAAACAATACAAAAAACGGAATATCTTTTACTGTTGCTGAGCAGATCGACTTATTATTATTATTATTTATTTCTTATTATTAATAAATTCATTGTGCGGTTTGAAAAACCGCCGCCATCACGACCAACGTTATTCGTATGGGAGAAGAAAACCTTTTGACGGGAAGTGTTCTCGATGCACCAAGTAGCGGAAGGCCTACGACTCGCATCGAAACTTGTGTTGCTGTGGCGGAATCAATTGAACGATCGCCGATGAAGTTAACCCGTAGACGATCTGAAGAATTAAGCAACCCGCGAACGACTATGCGAGACCACGTGCGGAAAGACTTGAATGTTCATGTTTTCGGCCATCCTCAGCGAACGAGTTGAGTGATCGTGACTTGGAACAAAGTGTGCACGCGTGTGAAACGCTTCCCACATGCAAATGATCAAAAAAACGTTTTACATTCTCTAACGAGTGTGCGATTTGTCGTAGCTCACGAAATCGTAATGTATTTTTTTGAGCAAGAGACAGTCCGCACTTTTAGGAGGAAATCGAGTGCAATCCGCCGCATGTTATGGCTCGGGGAGGGATAAGGGCAGATCATCTTCTAGGGCCGTATTTCTTTGACGGTTCTGTGAAACACCACAGCTACCGTCACATGATTAACACGTGGTTGCTTTCAGAATTAACGGCAAGAAGAATAGCTGATATTGTTATACTTCAACAAGACGGCGTTCCACCACATTTTGCTGTAAACGTGTCCGTACACGGTTAATTGAACTGTTTCCAAACCAATAAATGAACCTTGAACCTTTGTAACAATGTTATTCACATTAAATGTTAATTTTAACCGGACATAAATGTTGAAATATACTGTTTCATAACAATTTTCAATTAAATAATTTAACAAATAATTTGTAATTCATAACAATTTTTTTCTACATTTTTACTGTACTATGCTATTAACGTGTAAAGGGACATCGTCCACACAGGGGAAGACACCCCCACCTTGAGACAATTCCGGTCGCCAGACCAAAAAACCTCCTAGCCCTGATGGGCTTTAACGGAGGTCGTCTTTTGAACCTGTAACTTTTTACATCTCACAGTAACAAGCCAGGCCTCGTTCGGATGCCACCGATGTACATGCCTCGGTAAACATTTACATCAGTGAATTACGACTCAGTCTTCGCCTTCGCTGTAGGCTTCTTTCGGACACCTTGACTGTCCGACTTCGTTGCCCTGTTAAACTAGATAACAGAGTTCGCGAAGCACGAACTCCACGCCTAGTTCTACATTATAAGTAAGCTATTTGTGAGTAAATGTCTTATAATATTCGAGACAACACTGTACAAACAACAAGAACGAGGGTTTATCTTTACATATACGCACGCGCGTGAGAATGAGAAGCAATATGTAAAAACATCCACCCGAAAGGTTTCAGCCGGATTTTCTTTAAGTACATATTTTTAAATTAATTTTTTAGGGATTATAAAAATAAGCACTATAACAAAAATAAACGTGAAATTTTTTATTTAAAAAAAAAATTTAATAAATCTGAATTTAATAATTAGATTATCTATCCCCCCCCGCATAACATAGCATACGTATTATATTAAATATAATATTTACAATATTTATCTAACGGTTCAGTATTAAACTAGACTGTTAATCAACATGCCAAACAAACACTAATTATTATAACATAGGTTTAATTACAGTGTCATACTTTAGTAATGCTGTACATACACGACCGTGGTTAAACGGAGCAGGGGTGCAAGGGAGAGAGAGAAAGAGAAAGATATAGCTTTAAGGGAGTGGGAGAGCCATCGGTAAAAGGGGTGGCAACAGAATGGGCGGAGCAGTACCGCCCCGATTTGTTCCTCTGTACAGATATAGTACGTACTACATACATTTATATACGAGTATATACTTACACACATGTAATCGGCGTACAATGTACGATAGTTTAATACAAATTAAATATTTAACTGATAAACAACCGTGATTTATTGAAAAAATTACACTTACAATTGTTAACATTTTACGTACTAAATAAATAATATTAAAATAATGACGGAATAATCTATTTATGTAACACACATAAAAAAAAAATAATCATCACTCATATTCAACGAATGATGAACACGTGCTGAATAAAAGTCTAGCTAATTCTAAACAATAATTCCCAACGACTCCACTCACACAAACAACCCCGGTAAAAAGTTAACATCGAAAAATAAGTGTTATTTCTTATATTACATAGTAATGTATATACGGTACCCCACTAAGTTCATTCAACGATACAAAAACAGACTAGCAACATTTATCTGCGACTGGTTTGTATGTAAAAAATTAACAATTAAAATTTTGTCCCAGATCCTCTTCTGTATGAGCATCATCAATAAAAAATAATATAAAACGGAAAATTTCTATATTTACATAAAATACGTCTGATTAACTTGATAAATAGTACGGCGAATTTATTAAAAAGACCAAAACCTATTCAATTAATCATTAAATTTCTAGCACTTTTCGTTAACATTCACACATTATCGAAAAAAACAAGTTTTTTATTTAACCAAACATTAAGAAATCTATCTTTTTATATTTAAAAAAATTGCTGTAGTTGTTGTCATATATAAGAATCCTCTAATTTTGATTATAAAAAACTATATATTAAATAATAAAAAAAAACAAAGGCAATACAACAGTAAGTGAAAAATCGCATTGTCAGAACGTTTAAAGGAAAAAAATCAAAAAAAATCACAAAATAAATTTAAGGAGAAAGATTTATTGATGAACACATCATGTGGAAAATTTGTGTGAAAAAAAATATCAAACGATGAGGTGATAAATTTAAATGAAAAGCTTCTGCTGCGAAAAACTGGAAATGTTAGATGAAGAAGTCCTTTTAAAGAAAAAAAGGGAGAAAGATAAATAATTTTTTAGCTAGTCCATCTCAAACTAAGCGACTGAAGAATGTGAATGAAAACTACAAAATATTTAGTAAATACAATGAAAAAGTAAAGAAGAATAAAGAAAAGAAATGAATTTATGGAAAAAAGAAACGGATTCTGCATAATGCTAATTACCAGAATTTAGGTGGCATTGCGAGCGTTTCAAACACGGTGGCATAGCCCACTAGAACTGTAAATAAAGGGTAACAGCAAAAAACATATAAAAAAATATATATGAAAGACCAGACGTGCAGAGGAATATGGAAAATAAAGGGAAAATAGTGTTTTCATAGTTTTTCGTGTTCCTTGAAATTCCACAGTCGTTTTTGATTTTGCCTTTAAGAATATTATTACAAAAAAGATATTCTGCGTTTGTATTTTTTTTTTAAATAAACTTTTTTCCAAAATCAATATTAAAAAGAAAACAAAACAAAATTTTCTTTATCCTTTTCAAAGAGTATAAATATACAAATAATATTGTCCAAAATAATTACATTGACAACTTTTTAATTAATTTGGAAATTAAAATTTTTGCAAAAATAAACCGTACTAAAATGTAAAATAAAATATTTTTCAAAAGCATACTTGTAAAAGGTTTTCAGTCGTTTTAGTACGCGGCCTTCCTTACTGACCGGTGTTGTTTTCAAGTTGGTATCAGTTTAAGTTACGGCTGGCGGTTATTTAATTAAGCAACTCGAATTAAGAATAAGGTCGAAAAGTGCGAGCGATTTGAAACGTGTCCGTTCATTCAGTATACAACGTTGTTGTATATTTTTATACACTTATATAATTCTAAATGTTCCACAAGATGTTAAAATGTTAAACACACATCTAACACCTGTTGTCAGCAATGTGAAAACGGCAGCACCGACGATGATTACATCCAAACACGACAGAAAAAGTTTCGAAATTCTTTTTTATTATACAATTTGGTTCGTTTTGTAGTTACAAAGGTAAAATTTGGCAACGTAGACCGTGTGTTATGAACAAGAAATTAAGCCTTCTATGATAAAAGAATGCTATTTTTTAATTTTTTATTTATTTTTAAGACACTCATATTTTATTTAATATAGTTTCAAATATTTATTTGTAAATATCAATGTATTACTTTCATTTTTTTTTAAATAATTTATTTTTGACGATTTAGATTTAAATATTAAGGAGTTGATTTTTTTTTAATGTTATCCAAGACACGGTGAAAAAAATATTTCTATAGTGAAAAAATAAACGGGAAAATTAAATAAGTTATAATAATAAAAAAATAAACAAACGATGAATAAAGAAATAAAAAAGAAGGATCAAGAACACAACCTATAATATAGTATATGTAATTCAATGCAGTTGAACCACGACGAAATGCAACTGCATTCGAATGCAATACACAATACTAAACAATACAATACAGTATAATAATACAATAATATAATGCAATTCAGTACACACGATTCAATTAAAATTCATCTGAGTCAGCTTAAAATGAAAAAAGAAGTAAAAAAAATAAAGAATATAAATATATAAAGAAATGTTTATAATAATGTGTGTAGTGCGTGCTCCTTATGCGCACGGCAGTTGTTTATACTATTTAAGAGTTTTCCAAGAATCTAAACATCAATTATAATAATGGTTTCTACTATTAATACTACAACAACATTAGTAATTTAATGGTATGCCACTAATATTACATTACAATATTATATGCTGGTGGTACGTATCGCTTCGTATACCGACCAAGCCCTCAGACTGTATACTGTACTATAATGAATAAATATAGCCTTAATAATGATCACACAATGCAATGTACCATATAAACACAAACGAACGAGCCAGCTATGCGCGCGAGCGAGCGCCCATATGCAAGCACACACACATTCGCGCGCACAGGAATGGATTAAACCGTACATTACATTTGCAATTTAAAAATTAACGTTAAAAAAATTCTTTACGACGTTTCAAGATACAAATATTTGAATTAAAACAGAATGCAAGATTCTGATTAGATAAATACGTAGTTTGTTCAGAAAAAAGGTTGCACATTTTTCTATCAGATATAACTTACGTCAATGAACCTCGAATATTTACGAACATTAGGGCGATAACAGAAAAACCGATCGCCATTTTTGTAGGTGTTTATTCTTGTTAAAAAAAAAAGCTGCAGTCTGGAACCCGACTGAGAACTCAATACTTTTGTTTGTACCTTTTTCTCAAAAACTGATAACTTCTCATTTTTGTAATTGGATTTGGTACACTCTTGATATATTTTTAATGTACTTCGAATTTAAAATTATTATTTTTATTTATTAACATATTTATAATTTATAAAAATAAAAAAAATTAAAAAACCCACTACGAAAGGTGATCCTTTAAAAAGAGTGAAATAATTAAATAAACTGAATTTTTACCTTATAATCCTCTGTGACAATGTTTTTAAGACAACAAAATTTTGAAATTCTGATTAACCGTCTAGCGTGACTATGATGATAACTGAAGTTTACTATGCTACCTCAGAACACGGGTGTTTGGTGTCCGCAGTTTGATGAATACCGCCTAGCTTGCTCGGCGATTACCAGACCGCTCAGCGTAGAGAACATTATCGCCTTGTTCCGGAGCCCCAAGAGTTTTAATACAATTGCAGGGTTCTTCAGGAGAAGAATCGAGGGGCTCAGGGATGAGGGACAGCCCTCTGCGGTGCTGCCGTTCTCACGTGCTTGCACGAGTGGGCGGTAGCGATGAGACACGGGGACTCTCGTACCCCCCGAACGAAAAAGACCGAGTCCCGGCGGGGAAGCCCCACTCGGGGTGTCCCCCGTTACAGACATTCGCATAAAGACCGAGTCCCGACTCCCGGAGTGGGGACTCAGGGACGGCATAGCCGGGTCTGGTGGATCCTATTCTTTTTGGGTTTGAGACGGGCGCAAAGTGAGATCTAATCGGCGGGCCGAGATTTGGAGGCTCGTTAGAGTAAAGGACACTCCCCTGGGCTATGTAATACTTAACTGCAGGATCCGGCCCGAGGAAGGAAAAAAAAGCTTACTATGCAGTCTACGGGTCACGCACGACGGTCAATCAAAATCTTACATTTTATTGTCTTAAAAACAATATCACAATGACACAGAGGATTATAAGGTAAAAATACAATTATTCAATTATTTCACTCTTTTTAAAGGACCACCTTTCGTCGTGGGTTTTGTAAAATTTTTAATTTTATTTTTTAATTATTACTTTTTAAAGATAGTAGAGGCCTGTACCCAACAATGTGACGTTTATAGGCTGATGATAAAAGTTTAGTATGTTTGACCGGCAAAAATTATTTAATAATCCACGTAGAAAGACTTGTTTTCCTGTTTAGCCATGGGGAATCACCGTGAGGTATTACTTCAGATGATGAATGAGGATGAATATGTATGAGCTGAAGTGAAGTGAAGTCTTGTCTTGTACAGGTCGACCATTTCTGAGATGTGAAGTTAATTGAAACCCAACCACCAAAGTAAAACGAAACGGATTCAAATCCGTATAAAAGCAATCTGCCTTTACTAGGATTTGAACGTTGGAACTCTAGATTTCGAAATCAGCTGCTTTGCGAAGACGCGTTCACCACTATATCAACCCAGTAGTGGGTAAATCGGTTCGAATCTGACTTCATCTCCCTTTTTTTAATTTTTTTTTTTCTAATTTAAATACATATTGGTTTATTAATAATTATTAACCTGTGATTGCAAAAAAAAATTGCAATAAATAATATTTAATAATCACAATAAAAAAAAATATCAAAAGTTATTAATGAAATATTATTTTATGTACTTTTCATTTTAAAAGAATGTGTATATGTAATTATTAGGCGTAAAAGGAAGTCATGTTACTCCATCAGATTTTTTGCTAAAATAACAATAATGGGGAATATATTCCTTGATATGTTAAAAGGATATGCAACGCCACAAATTCCATTTTCCGTTTTCAGTTAGAAAGTAAAAGTTAAAATAGATCTACCTAAGATTCTTTGATATATTTTGCGTGTCCGTAAAATAATAGTGGTGTTTTAAATGGTTACAGCTTCGGAAAACAAAGCGTTGTAAAAAAATGAACTGTACGTTAAATGAAATAGAAACACTCCAAGTTAATGTGTGGAAAAGCTAGCGAAATTCCATTTTCCAGTTAGTCGTCATAATTTTTAATTAAGGCAAAATTAGCTCGTCCTAATTTTGCCCAAATGATCAGGATTTTTTTAATGAAACATTTCCTCAGCGATTGGTCTAACTACGAGAGTGGATTGTATGGCTCCTATGATCCACACCTTACTTCCTTGGATTTATGTTTTTGGGGTTATATAAAATTTAATGCAGCGCCCCCTAACGGCTTATAACCGTAAAACTAATCTAAGAACATGTTCTACGGTGATACCTACGTGATGCAAAAAATCGGTCCAGCCATTTTAGGAAACACATCTACCCTGGTGGCCTATAACCGTAAAATATGTTTAAGAACCTGTTCTGAAGTGATACCTATGTAATGGAAAAATCTCATCGAAATCGGTCCAGTAGTTTCTGAGGAAAATGGTAACAGACAAACACAAAACGCACATACCGTAAAAATAAAAAAAAGTACGTTGAATGTATCGTAAAGGTTTCAAACTTCATTATACTCGTATCTTGATTTGAGTATTTATTGAGAAAATTGTAAGGAAATCTGACACAAATCAACCGGCCTAAGCCAAATCACTTTTTCACTCAGGAAAAACTTCAATTTTTTCAGAATTTCACGATAAAATCTCGTGTGACTTTAATATAATTTTAGCATGTACATTTTTATCTATAATATAACATTCCAGCAAATACTTTACTTCTTACGGCCAATTTTCACCGACATATTTATTCATACGATGTGGGTTGAAAAATTCTAGTGTCAAACGAATTTCTCAAAACATATTTATACGGTTTCCGATAAAAGAATAAACATATTTACCGTTATACGTAATACTAAGTGTTTGCACATTTTAACGTTTGCGCATAATTTTCATATAATTAATATTAAAATGAACTTAAAAATATATCTATTGCATCGCCCCCTGACGGCTTATAACCGTAAAACTAATCTAAGAACAAACATACAGGCATGTATAAAGTGTACAAACATTAACAATTTACAGGTTCCAATTTCGTGTGTACGTGCTCCTTATAATTTGGTCCGCTTGCATAATATTCGTGGTGAGAGGGACATGTTCGAACATGCATGAGATACGGTTTGAAACACGCCGTGCTCTCAGAAGAATAAAGGGAACAAAGGATTGCTGAATGTCAGTTTGGTTTCGAATCCGAAGCGTGCGTCTGATGCTTTTAGTTAAGTTTTTAAAATCATTGTTTCGTTGAAAATAATAATGATTTAGGTTTGCTTTTTTAGTGTGCGGTTAAACGGTGTATCTATTTTTATGCAAAATGAATAAATTTGTGAAAAAACGAATGGGCCATCTATATATAGTGAATCGATTGGTAAAAAGACAAGATTGTACCATGACACTTATTTAAATTACGGTTTCACCTTGTTGGATGGAAAGCCACAGTACGTTGTTTTCTTTCAAGTCCTCTCCGAAGAAAGTATGAAGTCATCAAAATAAATTCGACACGTGGAAAATAAACATCTGGATCGTAAAAGCAAATCCTAAAAATATTTTGAAAAAAAAATTACATACTTTGAGAAATCAAAAAGCTTCTATTTGTAAAACAAGCCATACTGATAAAAGTACACTTGAAGCATCTTATTTCGTAGCATTAAGAGTAGCTAAGATGTCCAAACCCCATACAACCGTAGTGATAGACGGTCAGTATTTTAACTGGCGTGAAAGAAGCAAAAAAGACTGAAAAAAAATCCCGATTTCTAACGACACAGTTTCAAGGTGAATCGATGTCACGCTGCCGATGTTCGCAATTAGATAATTCAGCAAGTGAGTTCAAGTGAATATTTTTCGTATTCATTTGATGAATCAACAGATTTGACAAACATTTCACATTCTTATGTTTTGTGAAATCAATGCGATAGAGACATATCGATCAAAGAAAATATGTTGTTTTACAAATCAAAACCTGGTTACGCAAAAGGGCAATGTCTTTTTGATAGATTTTATGAAGCTACTAAAAACTATAATACAGATTGGACAAAATATATTGCAGTGTGTAGTGATGATGCAAAGGCGATATCAGGAAAGAATAGAGGATTTCGGAAAAAATTAAAAGATCGACTTATACCAAAGGCGAAATCGACGCACTGCTTCCTTCAGAAACATACTGTCACCACAAAACTATGCCGAAAATCTCAAAGAAATTCTTTGTAAAGCTGTAAAAATGGATAATTTTATTAAAAGTCGGCCATTATAGAGTATGCTGATTGCTAAACTATGCGATTAAATGGGCGAAAAGAAAAAATCTCTTCGTTTCCCAACAGAAGTCTGATGTTTATCGATAGGGAAATATTAACCGGTACTGGGATTGTGAGATGAATTAATAAAAATTTTCCAGGATAAAAAATACCATTCTCAATGTTTTCACAGAATAATGAGCATTTGCTGCTGTTGGCCTACTTAACTGATGTATTTTCGCATTTAAACGATTTCAATTTGAATTTACAAGGACGTGATAAAAACATTTTATTATTAACAAGGTTCATACTTTCATTAAGTTTGATATTTTGATTATTCGCCTTCAAAGCAAAAATTTTGATATATTTTCATTCACTTCAAATTATAATGAGAAAAATTTGGATTAGAAGACACTATTTAGAGAAGACACTATTATTCACCACAGTTTGGATAAAAATTCAGTCGGTGGAGAATTCCCGGAAGATAAAAATGATTTCTCGAAGAGATGGGTGTACTGAATCCATTTACTGAAAACGTTCTTGCTGCTAAATTACCGGTTGAGATTCACGACCAGTACATCGAAATGTCTCCCGATAAAACGATAAAACTACAATTCACATCTGAAGATTTAGACACGTTTTGGCTTGCTTGTTGAAGTGAATATGGAAATTTAGTCACAGAACCATCAAAAATATTAATCTCTTCTGCCACGTTTTACCATTGTAAAAAAAGTTTTATATAGGAATAGGGTTTTTATATATAAATCGTCTTTAATCACTCGAAAACCATTTTTTTTCTATGTTTCTATCATAGATCTACGTATGGAGAAACTTTTAAATGAAAAACAAACGCAACCATCTCATTAATTTATTTTCTTTAAATATGCAGTTATAAATGTAAGTAAAATGTTTATAATAAATGATTTTTTTTCTCATAAAATGACCATTATTCTTTACGTGTAAATTTATAGGCTAATTTCGAACCTCCAAGTTAAGAAACGCTGATGTATACTATTTATTTTTCCAAAAAACGTTTTCCTTTACATTATCAGAAAGAAACTTAATACAGAATTATAGTCGACAAATCGATTATGATGAAGAAGACTTAAAAATAAGTAAAAATAAAAATTCATCAAGTTTGGAGTCGATTAAAAATTTGTTTCGGTCTACAGCTCTTCCAGTTATCTAGGCTGCTACTTTAGAAATACGTGTTAGTAAAATCTGATGTGGACAGCACATAACTTCATTGCACGTTTATTATTACATTTACACATTTTTTTTTTAAACAAAAAGAACATAAAACTTTATATCATTAAAAACTTCTGATACTTTCATTTTTTTTTTTTTAAATTTTTTGTTATTTAATTATTATTCATCGTATTTTTTTTTACAGTGACAAGTTAATAATTTATTAATAAATCGATATATTTAAATTTAAAAAAATATATAAAGTTTGATTCAACCCGATGTGCCTTCCTTCCCTAGAATCCAAACATTTCATTAATTAAAAGTTTTATTTGGCTATAACTCTGGAACCAATGAAAATAAGTACTACTTATATAACGTTGAAAAGCTCTCAATGAGGGCTAATTACTGCACTTAAGAAAACCCAAATCCAAATTTTCTGGATTTTGGGCTTGTTTGGACACTACTGTTCCATTCAATTGCAATCAAAAGGGGAGGTGCACAACTAGATACTACAATAATTCTAAATCCAAAATTTCAACATCCTACTGCTAATCGGTTTTGAGTTATGCGAGATACATACATACATACGTACAGACGCCACGCCGAAACTAATCAAAATGGATATTTCCGTTGAAATCTGGAAATGTTTCGCAATCACAATACTTTACTACGTCAAGTAGAAAAAAAAAAATCCGATTCTTAAACGAATTTTTCGAGGAAAACTTACGACAGGTTCCGAATTTTTAAACAGACCTTTTCCAACAAGTTTTATATTTTATAATTCCAAGATTAAAAGACACTTTTTAAGGTGATGTTTACAAATATATAACATAAAATAGAAGGTAAGTTAGAAGAATCGACTCTGAAATGAAGCAATCAGAATTAATACTTTGAATCAATAAATTCTAAGATATCTAAGAAAGATTATTCTAGTCACCTGACTCAACGGAGAAAAGCGACGTCAATCTTCTAAACCAACCGTTTAAGATATTATTTTCACAACAACATGCGTAAAAATCTACATTTCACAGACTCCTTTTTTACGTAGTATGAACTAATGGTAAATCCCAAGCACTACGTCGAGATTTCAGAACAAAAATAAGTAAAATAAAAAAAACAAGGATCGATTTATACGCCAGAGATTAAATTAAAATGTTCAACTTTTCTTACGAGAGTAATTTTTGAAGTAAGAATCGTTCTTATAATATTAATTACAAATCCTTTGGAATGCAATCCGGTCGGGAACGTACTTCAAATTTTCTGTGACGCTGTCGGTTAACTTCAAGCTCTTGAGCGCATCTGACGGTTTTTTCTGTAGCATTTCATTATCCACGTCGACCTTTCAACCCGCTGTTGCGACCGGCGATTCATCTTTTAAATGCAGATAAACATTCATCGATAACTATTTCTAATTTAAGAAGAACCGTGATGAACGAGACGAATATGCGGAATTGTGTCGGTTATTCGACGAAGAGAGAAGCAATATTCACGATACGGATGTTCATTAACCATCGCGATATTTTCGAGGAAAGACATTCTTGATCGACTATCCTCGCCGAGGATAAACCATCAACGCAGAAAAAAATAGTGGGAGACCTTAAATAGGTTTTAGAAACAAATGTTTGGCGTGGCCCGCTCACTAAGAGGTCTCTACTATAACGGACGTCACGCTGCTCGCAAGATAAAACCCTAGTATATACAGACACATCAGAGTATATCTCCTGTATAAGTTCTCGAGTTACAATAAATTATTTATTAATTTACGCCAAAATATTCTTACTTAAAAAAAAACGTCTGTCGTCGTTTAATCTAAATGTGAATTAATACTTTTTTAAAAAAGAGTAATAGAATATTGAACGATTGGACAATTTTTTTTTAAATTAGTTTTTATTACTGAAGACAACCTTTTGTTTCCATTTAGGATCTTGTTGTAAGCTTTTTAGATTTGGAGTACTATCTGGCACGTTTCACGGGTACAGATGAGTCGTACATTTATAATGTAGTTTGTTCAATCGGTTTTCACGTATAGATTTAGTCTAGGTTTAACAAGGATTACTAATTTAGGTCAACGCTCTCAGTCAAATCGTGATTGAGCCCGTTTGCCGAAATATTTTTTAATATATCCTTTTTCTTCGCCATTCACAAACAAGTCGATCACGAATTGATAGGTAGATTCTGTTTCATACGTTTTAAAATACTCAGTTAAAACATTATTATAAATCATATTATCGATTTACATAAACACATACATTATTAAAACTAAACACGGTTACATACTTTCTCAGGAATATAAATTAGTAGCGTGTTGAGTTTCCACAATCATTAAATAAACGCTAGGTATATGTTCAACAAAACTGTTGCAATAATTTAAAATCGACTTTATCTGCATCCAATTTCTCTTTAATTCTTAAAAATTATATTTAAGTTACACACCGCGTCGATTTGTATACCAGAATAATGCGCTTAAATCTATTGTGATCAATCGTAAAACTTATAGTCAATAACGGTTAAAAACACACATCCGAGATAATAAGACAAAATAGCATAATATTTGTTAAGAATAAATGGATAACCAAAAAAAAAAAAATTGCATCCAAATAGAATATGGATAAATAATAAATAAAAGAAAGGTTACAAAAACGTTTGGGTAAAGTTTGAAGAAAGACCGTAAAAGAAATTATCTGTATAAATTAAAGACGTTTATCCCATTATAAAACTGAAATTTATCATTGAATCTGAAAATCTGTTTAGCTTTTATTCTGATGGGTTCCTGTTATTATTTTAATTAAATAGCCAACCAAATAACAGTAAACCAAGCTACGTAATTAGTTTAGCCTAATAAATTAATATGCTACAGTTATTACTGATGCATATAATAAGGTAGAAAAATTTAGCAGCTTAACTGGAGACATCAAGAAAATTTAGTATTTATAAAACCCCCCCGAAGCACATAAAAATAACGGTATATTACAAGCAAAAAATATGAAACAGTATATTAGATACCAATACCGTTTAACAAACAAAATCAGAAAGCCTCCTGTAATTGTAAACATGACAGATGGTGTCAACATTATTATTTTAAAATAGCGTAACTAAGTTAATTATAAAAATTTGTTTATTTGAAGCATAATATCAATCTGTTACAATGACAAATTATTGGAATCGGTTAATTTTTTTATTTTATAATTCTACTTCAACATCTTTTCATCAGTTTTTTATCGTTTTTATTTGACATATTTTTGTAAAACTTTTTTTTTGAAGTTTTGGGTTTTTTTGAAGCCATAAATAATAATTGAACGATAGTTTAACACAGGCTTATAATAATTTTTTTTTCTGTAAAACAAAAGTTTCGTAACATATTATTTTATATAAAATAAAAATAATAAATATTTATTGAAAAAAAAAATTTCTACAATTACTATGAAATCCGAGTAAATAAATACAAAATATTTCCAGTTCTCATAGAAATACATGATTTGGAAGCAAAACATAACGTAGGAAGCTGGGAATTTCAAACTACATTTCGTCTTGATTTTTTCTTGATCCGTACTAACGTTGAAAATGAATAAAAAACGAAAAAAATTGAAGAAACGGCAAATACTTTGCTTGACAACTCGACGGTACAGTAACATTAAATAAGAACTTATTAAAAGAAATTCTGAGAGATTTAATTGGTATTAACTAAGTATGAACATCATGTTGAAACTTTACACATCAAAGTACTATAGAGATATTAAGGGTCAAGATTTGGGTAGCCACTTACTTTCACTCTTAGTAGTATAATCTAATATATAAGTCGGTCAAAAAGTCCTATCTATTACTGAATTAACTCGACGGAATTAAATATATATAAATATATTAATATAAATAAATATATATAAGCTAGGAAACTTTTTTTTATACTATGAATTTTTTCCCATCCTGTTAATTCTCAACCTCTACATCCTGACCCCGTAGGGGAAGACACCCTCCATATGACGGTTGCGATCGCCACGCGGAGATCAAGTGTCGACCCGATAATATCAAGCCGACAAATGGACTTTGTGCGCATAAGTCATACCTAGCACATTCATATCTCAGACGATAACCATCGTCCAACAATCCGCATTGCGGACACATACCAGAGTCCGCCAGACCGAATTTCTGTAGTCTGTTCCACCTACAATTAGAAAGAATTTAGTTTAACATTAAAAACAATTCCAGAAGCTTGTCCAGTCCGGTAACCGAGAGACTTATTTAAATATTTACAGAGATAACGTTATTAAACAAAACGATTCTATTTTTCTATTTTTATAATTTACTAGACGGAAGAAAGTAGAAATAAGTTTTCTACTTAAAATTGGGGGTTGTGATAATTTTTCCATTCTTTTGACATTTGTTTGACCGAAAAAAAAGATCGAACAAAAAGCAGTTGAAAATAAATTTAGTAGAGAGATAAATGTGGTTCAATTTCCCAAGCTTATAATTCTAGATTTATAACAGTTTTTTAAAATGAAAAAGAATTACTAAAAAATCTAAACAGAGTAGAAAAAACCGAAAGAGCACCTGATCAACTGCTTAATTTTGTATAAGTATTTAGACAAGGAATATCCTTAATTCTCACCAAAAATAAATAAATATAATAAAACATCGAAAAATGAAACAAACATCGTTAGGTATTAGAAAAATAAAATGATTAGAAAAAACAAATAAATAAATATAATACTTGAAAACTAAGCTAATGTAATAATATATACTCGTATTTTGCGAGGTGAAAAAAAAAAATTATTATTATAATTAACATTTTTATATGTAATCGGACGATTAGTATATAGCTGCTACAACAAATAAATAATTACAATTACTGTGAAAAAAATACGAATCATCGGATATTTTCAAAAATTGCACCAGTATCCTCAGTTACAACTAAACTTGGCCTAGTCTTAACTGAGCCTACTACATAGCTTCATTGTTAAAACTATATATTACTTGACTGTAGCTAATATTGCATAACCAGCGCCTTCTTAGCCATTGATAACACATAAATTAATCTTGCTGTTTTGAACCAAGTACCGCTTTTCAGTAGGATGAGGACCGCTAGATATATCCGAAAATACGAAATCTTTAGAATGGAATAAAAAACGATTATTAAACAGCTATATTTAAATAAATTTATGAGGGAGTACCTAATGACCATGACCGTAGTTACGGCAGCGTACGGAGAAAAAGGTAAAAGCAAAAACCCTCCTAGTCTATTTGTAATTGTGACCTTCACAGTTACAAATAGTTTCTTAAAAAACATAATGCCATCGTATAACGGTAAAGTACACGTACAATCAATATAATCAAATTAGGATGTGCAAAAAAATAAAATCAAAAATATTTGATAACCTCGCATATCAATTTATTTAAGATTAATTACATTTTACCTAAATCTAATTTAATATTTAAATAAAACTAATAATAATTTTTTTGTGATTATTTTTAAATTAGGTAGATCTTACCTTACTGTACTTTAATTTTAGTGGAAATCAAAAGCTTTTAAGTTAGATTAATAATATGGAATTACTTCCCTGCAAAAAAAAAACTGTCTTACTTAAAGGATAAATTACTTTTTAAAAACCAACAATGAAGTTTCAATCGGTTTCAGTCGGTCAAGCTGTGCAAGTCATTTTTCAAAATTTCTGGCATAGCCAGAAACTTTTTTTTCACTTTGGAGCTGCATACTCAAAGGGTTCGGGCAAAATTAATTTTAAAAAAAATAATCCCTAAGTAGTAATAATAAATTATAAAATTATTAAATTTTTTTTTTCAAAATACAAAGATTCAGAAATAATACTAAATAAACTAAATTAAGAAAAAGTCTACTGCAGTTAAGAAAAAGTCCAAAATCCAAATTTTTTGGATTTTGGATATAAAAACTTCAACTTTTGTAAGAAAAAACAAACGTCCGTCTGACAAAAATAAACTTTTTGGACTTGGGAACATGGAAATAAATTTTTTTCGCAGATTATTTACAATTTATTTAAATATCTTTTTTTAAATGTCTTCATACGGTACAAGAGTTAAAAAAAGACCATTTTTTTAGTTTTTTTTTTTTTTTTTGACTGATCTATATACTTTCCTGTAATAGCTATAGCAGGAACGTAAAAAAGCCTCAATGACGGCATTCCTGATTAGAAAATTAAAAAAAAATTTCGATGCATTGCAAAATACCCCATTTTACGATGTTAAAATAAATCATAAATTCGGATCTATTCAGGAATACTTCACTCTTTTACGTAAACAGAGCTTTCGCTCAATTTAAGATAATACGGGGAGAAAATTAAATAAGTAAAAGAAGGGAGTAAAATATAAGAAAAATTTGATCTATAATACTATACTGATGATGTTTTAAAGTATAGCATTTTCCCAAACGATAATACAATAAAAATTCCTGTGTAATTAAAATTTGAAATACAAAATATCCAAAAAGGTTTAATCTTTTTACAGACTATAGAAGAGCAGGTGGATTTTTCCAAGCTAATTGTACAATATTAAACCAATTTACCAGATTTAATTAAATATCATACTTTTAGAATTTCTCTCATTTTAGGAATCTGAGTGATTTATACTAATTATTTATTTATTACACGTAATGAATATAAAAGTATAATAATAAAAAAACAAAGCATACATACATACAAATACATATATTAGTAATAGTATTCGAATAGCTATCCATAACATTTAATATCATTCTATAGATAGGAAAGGGGCGTTACGGAGGTGAAAAAGAAGTAGGTGCTAATAGAGGGGATGTGGGTGAGAAAATTGCTTTATATGTTTAACGCCCGTGCAATAAAACCGTATTCCAATATCCAGGGACATCTAGCGCTAAAAAAAAAAAAAAAAAAAAAAAAAAAAAAAAAAAAAAAAACCGCAAAAAAAACGTAAATTTCATTCTACGGCATACGTAAAACCCCATAAACCACTAATACTGTCAGCTCGTTTATTAATTAAAACTGACAATTCAAAACGGATGAGAGTTAGAGGTAGAACAGATGAAGTAGGATAGGTTACATAACCATCGCTTTGGCTTCTACCGGCTGGTGTAACGGTGGTGTTGGGTATTGTCGCCGCTGTTAACAGTGACATTATTAGTTTATTTATCAGTTAACCAAATTACTTTAAATGTGTGAAATCTTATATACGTACGAAAATATAATAGACTCGATAAATTTTAAAATATATGAAGTAGAGAGAAATAAAGTAACAATGGCAGCCCAACACAATAATTCTTTTTAAATATAATCGCGTTCGTGGTTTTTCTTTAATCGACGATATATCCTTGAAGCAAAATCCAATTATCCCATTCTACGCTATCCTCAATATTCCATCAATCCTACGCTACTCCTAGTTGCCGATTCACCTCTTTTAACATCTTCTTCTTCATTACCTTCCGACAGGTCTTCCCCAAGGAATATGATTTTTAACAATGCGTCATCAAGATCTATTAAAATGGTACAGAATATTAATTATACAGTATTATAATACTGAAGTTTCTATCTGGAATCGATAGGCGGCTAAGTACCTCACTCCTAAAGTGCAGACGTTCCTTTGTAAAGACCTGCGTTTGGTAAACAAGCTTTTACTCTTAAATTATCACTATAAATGATGATCAAAGAAAAGAACTGAGGAATCGATAAAATTATAATTAATTATTATGGATATGCCTTCTTTTGAGAACATTCCAAAAAAATTTTAAACGACTTCAAAAAAAAAAGAACAAGGTTCTCAGTTCAAACTATAAATAAATAAAAATATATACATATATGTCAGTTGAAGCCCTAACCTTTAACAAAACTGTCATGATTTTTTTTAAATTTAATAAAACAAAAACTCCTAATAGTCCCGGTTGTAAGTTTTCTAGATTAATAGAAGATTTTTTAAATTAAAAATTATATTATCAATGTAGAATAATAATTTTTTTCATTTTTGTCATCACGTAAACTTGGATTATTATTTTTTTTCCTGTTTAGCCTCTGGTAATTACCTTTAAGATAATACTTCAGAGGATGATATGTATGAGTGTAAATGAAGTGTAGTCTTGTACAATCTCAGTTCGACCGTTCCTGAGATGTGTGGTTAATTGAAACCCAACCACCAAACAACACCGGTATCTACGATCTAGTATTCAAATCCGTGTAAAATTAACTGACTTTACTAGGACTTGAATGCTGGAACTCTCGACTTCCAAATACACTGATTTGGGAAGGCGCGTTCACCATTAGACCAACCCGGTGGGTTAAACTTGGATTATTGTGGCATAATGATATATACTACTTGTTGGGCCACCTACCACTCGAACTTATGATACAGTAAAAGTTAGAAAAAAAATTAATTACAAAACTTAAGAGAATTTAAAAGAAAAATATATTCTATATTCCTACACTCATAATGAAACTTTAATATCCCAGAATCCTATCTCGTAATCACTAAAAATAGCTTTCCATCGTTAAACACTTATTTCTTTTTTATTTTTACCGAAGTGGATGATTCTCGCCTTTTAATTTCTCGGGGACGGTTTGTTTTTTATTAATACAGGTAGGGTTTTTACTAGGATTATACACAATTAAAATTAAAATAAATTAAAAGTTTAAAAACATTAAAACAAACTGAAAAATAGTTTAAACGAATAGAAATATTTTAAATTTATTACACTTTTAAAAATTACAAGGATATATTACTTATTCTTAATTTAGTGCCGACATAAAAAGGCAAAATTTAATTAATTGTAAAATATATGTTTTTTTTCTTTCATTTATTCAATTATTTTTCAAAAAGCTTATTTTTACTATTAATATTTCTGTTATATCTATTTATTTTTACTCTTTTTGTATCGACTGTTAACGCTGCTTAACAAATGATATGCAAATTTTGTTTTAAATTCTGATATTCCATAATTTCTAATGAGGCGTTTCTATCTTTGAATTTTAATTGAATATCAATTAGCATAGATCACCGCTTTTTATAAATATCCGTAATATCCGTATTCGTATTCGCTTAGCATACGAATGCTAAGCGTACGTATTCGTACGCTTAGCATAGATCATACGTTAATAATATAATAACGTATGATTATTTGGATTATACATTATTTGTACGAAAATACAAAGAATAAACAAATGAATGAAATATTTTCTGTTTAATAACTAGTCTAATTTAAACAATGGACTTTTTTTACTCGGTTATTTAAATACACATAAGTAAATCGGAAGAACTTTTAATGATAATGTTCTAGTTATATCAAACCAATAAATCCAAGGGAAAAAATCGAAACCGAGTTATATTAATACATTTTAGGGTGGGCTATTATTTCTAGTTGGAAGAGAAAAACTATTCTCTGTTGTATGCAGAATTAACCACACAAAAGTAAATATCCTAATATTATCTCTAATAAACAAATATGTGTACAATAGTAATAATAATCATAAAATACCTAAATAAAGACAAATTATAAAAATCTGAGATAAAACTTACTGTAGTCGATATTACGGTCTGAATAAGGCACCTGAAACAAAACAAATTAGAATATAAAAAGTATGAACAGTAAAAGTTACTTAAATTTAAAAAAGAAAAATTTCTCTTTTTTTTGGTTAAAATATAATATAAAGTAAATCAACGGTTTTACTTCATTGTACGAAGTAAAGAAAGTATTGTGATCGCGAAAAACATTATGTTGTGCTCCTCCCCTTTTGATTGCAATCGACTGAACCAAAAGTGTCCAAAAAAGCCCAAAATCCAAAAACATTTGGAGTTTTTCTTAACTGCAGTAATAAGCCCTCATTGAGAACTTTTCAACGATATATCATAAGTAGTACTTATTTTCACAGGTTCCAGAGTTATAGCCAAATGACATTTTAATTAATGAAATATTTGGATCTTATAAAGGAAGGCACATAGGTTCGAATGAGATGAAAAAATATGAATATAAATAAATTAGCAAATATACATATGTATATTAAATGAAATATCCGTACCGGTAATAAGCGAGCTAACATGAGTCACAAGTCACTCCTAAAAATGACATATCCATGTTTAAGAATAACAAGCAACCCATGCCACGGTTACTAGAAAGTGTAAAGTAAAATGCTTCCAGCTTTTCTTCTTCACCAGACCAAATGTATGATTGCGTACCGAGCTCAACGAAATGAAGGTGATATTCCGACCTACAAATAACAACACCATTCTGTTCACCACAGGACAGTTCAAAAGAGAAAAAAAAAACTACAAATAATGGAGGTGGAAATGTAAATAGCATCCATTAAAACTGAAAATTTTCTCTAAAGAACATTCAAATTAAGGCAATATCCTAAATAATATTAAGATTTTTTAAAAATGTCGATTTTGTCAAAGCATTGTTTAGAATACTACAGATTTATTACGTGCTAATTTAAACATCCAACATAATAACTTTATTATATGCAGTCAAGGAAAATGTGACTCAACAGTATGTAGCAGTTACCCAAAGAGAATATAACTAACCAGATGATAAGGAATATACGTCAATCTGATATAAACCAAACACCATTAAAAAATAAAGTGCGCTACAGCAATTGTTTCGCAATGATGATTGCAAGGCAAAAAACAATGGTTTCAATTTTATACAGTTTATTTTCGACAATCATCAGCAGTTTTTTTTTCAAGCTCTCCCAATCGTTATTTTATAAAGCATACTTTATCAGAATCAATAGTGCGCTCCACGAAAATCTTCCTTAACAGGTAATCAGCACTTTTATTGTTTAAGTGGCCACGAACCCTGCCAACACTTTTACGTATATTTCTGATAATGAGAAGATAAACAGTCGCTTGATTTTTCCAATTATTGAATACTTGAGCAGCGCTTGAAAAATACTACTAAAGTCATAGTACACAACAATATCGTGGTGGAACCTGTCAGTAATGTGTAAAAAAACAATGTGTGTAGTAGACAATTTAGGAAGTACCGGGTATCCGAAAAAGAACTCTAGGGTTTCAAAAACGAATGCAGCACACAATATTGTTTTATGAGCAATCTTGAAGAGAAAACAATTAAGTTTTAGTTCACACATTCTCCGCCATACAGCAGCTGCATTACATTGTTGCATAGACGAATCTGTTGTAATCCTACGGCTTCAGTTCCACGGTGTCACACAAAAGAAAGCAAAGCGCGTGTACTGGTTCGCAGAAACAAAATTGGTGGCTGTCCTACAAAAAAATTATATGCTAGTCTATCGTAGATAATCTCTGAGTGATAAAAAAGCATACGTAAGTGGTGCAAACAATTTTTTTGAGACCTGAAGCTTTTTGAAAGGATACTCACCAGGTAGGCCTAAAACAGGTAGTGAAAACAGAGAAAGAATTTGACGTCTTTCTAACGAAATATAAAACTTCGGTTTGTAGAGTTAATCGGCAACTAAACATTCCTAAAACCATTGTCCATCATGTTCGAAAGCGATTCAAACTTCGTATTTATAAACTGCAGGTACTCGTGTAATTAAACCTAACGATAAGCCACAAATAGTTCAACTCGTAACGACCGTGTTAGACTTCATTTCTGCTGATGAAAAATACGTGCAGCGGATTCTATTTTCTGATGAAGCAACTTTTCATGTTTCACGGAGTCATGAATCGCCATAATTATCAAAATGAGGCCTCAGAAGATCCATCCAAATCGGTGAAATTCGTCCGTAATTTTCCGAAAGTTTATGTATGGTGTAATGTCATGCTAAATCGAATTTTTGGGTATATTTTTCCCCCAAGCAAACTATTACGAGAACAGCGTACTCCCGACATATTAGAAAATTTAGTATTTACGCAGACTGAGAATATAGAGGGGCTAATTTGCAGGATGGAGGCCTTCTAGAACAGCAGAATTTGTGCGTACTGCGTTAAAAGACAGGTTCCCTGAATGCCGGATAAGCAGAGAAGTTCTTAACACTTGGCCTCCGCGAAATACCGATTAGACGCCGATGGATTTCTTTAAACGATGTAAAGACATCGTTTACTAAGAAAAAACAAAGTCACTCGACCATCTGCGCCAAAGAATAACAATCGTGGAAGCGATTCTTGTGGAAATGCATGCCAGAGTGAGGAACGAGATGGATTTTTGGTCTGACGTATCCAGGACTTTAAACGGTGCTCGTACTGAGTTACATTAATAGATAAAAAAAAAACTTTAGACTTAGTTCTTTCATGTAATACAACACATTTGTCATTCTAAATGTAATAAAGTAAATTCAATTTAAATTAACGCGGAGTTCTTTTTCGCACATACGGTATTCGTTTGAAAAGCAAGCCGAATACGTAAACCGTTTGACCCACGGCAAAGGAAAACCTCAATTATATCTGGCACCTAATAAAGAAGTATGTACAACTCCCGTCAGAACAAAAGGTGATTCGCATTGGTTTACTTATAGTTAATCGTGAGAAGCTAACAACGCTCACAATGGAAAGGTAGATAGATAGAGAATATAGCAGCTGTTAGCTCAAGATGAAACCAGAAATATAGGCTAAACTTATACATTTATAGTGGTTATATTAAAACCTGGTGCATATTAAATCTAGAAGAAAATATTTTGCACAGAAGTTCCGTAAACAAATAACTAAGCCCATATAAATAATTAATTAAAATTAACAAAAAACAAAAGTGATAATTTTTTAATTAATTTAACGACCTATTATAACTGTTTACTGAAAAAAGGGGAACCCAATACGCATCATAAATTAAAAAATAAAAACAAAAAAAATTCACTTAACAATGAAAAAAATTATATCAATCACATCGGATGATATTACGTTTAAATGAAAGTTATACACACAAAATACAAAAAGTGTAAATAAAATACACCGCGTATATTGGTAAACGTTAAAAAAAACTGACGATAACTGATAAGAAAACAATTTGAAATTAATTGCATTTCTCGTGGTGTCCAGAATATTACATAAGTAATTATTATTTCACAAAATTCAATTTTCCTAATAACAATAAAAAAAAAACAAAAAAAACGGTATAGTAATGTCCAATTACAGTGGGTACAAATGCAATTTACTTTCAATCATTTCGGATCCAATGGCTGAATGAATGTATTTTAGGACCTGAGGCAAGGCATTTGCTTGTTATCCTACTGCACTACCACAATATATTACAGTTAGTAACTCTACCCGACACGATTGTATATGATATAATATGCCGAATGTTAGTTTATCCATTCAGTTAAGGATACGTAACAATTAAACGAAGATTAATACCTTACAGACTACGGAAACGATTTAGAATAAAATAATAAACAACAAACATGAAAAATATAAAAATTTACTTAAAAATAATTTTGTACGAGTTGATAATAAACGCGATATATATATTCCGAAACCGACTAAAATTGTCTCTTATGCGTTCAGCATACGAAATTCACCAAAAAATGTATCGTTTAAAGAAAACTGAACATTTAAAACAGGTTCCTCCGAAATTTTAAGCTATTAATATTATTTATTTATTTGACTATTACAGATAATTTTATTAATTACACATTCTACATTTATACTCTTACATAAAGAGGAAGAGGGCTTTTGTTTGTTCGGGATAAACAAAAAAAACTACTAAACCAAATAAATAAATAATAATTATAGTATTCTACTAAACCAAATTTTTGACCACGTTCCTTAGCAACACTGAGAAGATATTTAGATATATTTCATCTCGGGAGAGAGGGAGGAAATATATATATATATATATATATATAACTTTAATGAATTGAATTAATGAACTGTAAGTCTCTATCACTGCGAAATAGATTTGAACTGAATGATTCGAATGAATAATATTACAAAAATAATGGGATTAAATTTACGTTAAATAAAGTAATATTAAATAAATTTAAAAAACTTCTGTTTAAAGATTTGAACTGAATGATTCGAATGAATAATATTACAAAAATAATGGGATTAAATTTACGTTAAATAAAGTAATATTAAATAAATTTAAAAAAATTCTGTTTAACAATAAAGGGCTTGGCTTCCGTGAAGGGTGATGCGAGGTTGAGGATGACGCACGTGTTGATGGGAGGTGATGCGAGCACCTCGAGCAAGTCTAGACCGATCATCACTATCGACTGGTAACAAACGGCGTGCCCCTGGGGCGCTGTTTTTGGGAAGTGAGATGGGGTGCTCTTGTAATATCTTGCAAGCAATCGCCCGATTTTAAAAATTCAGGCGTATCTGTTAGTAGATTGAAGTTTAACTTTTGCACGCATCAGATACACTCTCGATCTAACAGGATACATTCGTGTTACCCCAGGGAAGGTTTTAAGCCGTCGACCGAGGTCCTAGCTCCCTTGCAGGTTAAGATATTAAAAATATTCATTATTTCTTCGCCCCCCAAAGAGGGTGAATTAAAGATACCTATTAAGGAAAAAGTATATTAATCCTTTTATTTCATTATTATCTGCCACCGTGGCAAAGAAATAAGTTACGAACTTTTCGTCGTCGTAGGTGTGTGTAACTTTAATTACCATCGTAATTATTATTCTGATTGTCTCCGTGGTGCGAGTGGTGGTAGCGTCTCGGCCTTTCATCCGGAGGTCCCAGGTGTAAATCCCGGCGGTCAGGCATGGCATTTTCACACGCTACAAATCATTCATCTCATCCTCTGTAGTAATACCTAACGCTGGTCGCGGAGGTTAAAAAAAAGAAAAAAGTTACTATTATTCTATATTTTATAATTTGGTTTCTTTGTCAGGTTTCTATAAGGCCTGAAAACCATAATTATTATCAGTATTATTATCACAACCATGAGGATAATGTACAGTACGGATGTCTAGCCTTCTAGGTAAAATAATTTAAATAATTTAGTTTGGAAAATTTTTTTGCTCCACTACTCGAATTTAGATCCGAATTTCAAAAGGTTATTAGCAAAATACGTAATATATTTTATACAAAGATTTCATTAATTTTTTTAACTGCATTCCTAAAAAATAACTCTTACTATCAGTTTAGGGGGAAAAACTGCAGAAATGAATATTTTAAATTTAGCAATTAGTTACGAATCCTTATTAATTAATTAAAATTTAAATATATAAGCATAAATATGTATATTATAAATATAATACACTAACTAAAAGAAATTAAATATAAATTCATTTGTACGCATTTAGAAGTGAACAATAGGAATATCATTATGAAAACCAAATTCAGAGAAAGAAATACTTAAAGCTGAAAATTTACATGATTTTGTTTTATTCTTTACCGAGTTATAAGATAAAAAGTAGCTCTATAATTTTAAGGTGTTAATTATAATTATTTTTTCATAAAAAAATATCTGTTCTCAAAAATCTCTGCGGGTATCGTGTTGGAGAAAGCAATGAGCGTACTCTGGTTTCATGAAAGCGGATCTGTTATTATTGTTCGTAAACGTTTTCGTTTAGAGTACGACCGTGATTCTCCTAATAAAGACTCTCTTAAACGTTGTTGCAGCAGTTTAAGGAAACAGACCTCCCGTCTCCGAAGAAGTCGTGAATCGAGTAAGAGAAACTTTTCAGAGAAACCCGGATAAATCGATTACTAGTGCGAGCTTAGAACTGGGAATACCGCATTCGACAATCGTGAAAGTTCTGTACAAGCCCCTAAAATTTCACGAACACAAAATTAAGTCGGTGCATGTAATTGAAGATGATGAACCACGCCGGTACAATTTTCAG
The DNA here is from genome assembly GCF_047948215.1 of Lycorma delicatula. Lineage (NCBI taxonomy): Eukaryota > Metazoa > Arthropoda > Insecta > Hemiptera > Fulgoridae > Lycorma > Lycorma delicatula. The sequence goes on along the minus strand of NC_134462.1, from coordinate 84,704,526 downwards.
CGTGACATTCTCGATAAAGCGATATACGTTTATAGAAAAGCTAATCACTGACGAAGCTACCTTCCACGTTTCTGGTCACGGAACCCGTCACAATTGTTGAATTTGGGGTAGCGAGAACCTTCATGCGATCCGACAAACACAACGTGATAGCCCGAAAATTACCATTTAGTGTCTGATGACTGCTTATGAAGTAATCGGGTCATTCTTCTTCGCCGAGCCAACTAACGCTTGTTACCTAGACATGTTACAGGAGAGCCATTACCACAAACTGAAGATCGGCAATCTAACGTATACCTCCAACAAGATGGCACACCACCGCACTGGGGTTTGCATGTTAGAAACTACCTACATGAACGATTTCCTTCACGTTGGATCGGGCGTGATGGTCCAATTACCTGGTCCCCTGATGTTACACCTCTCGATTTCTCTCTATGGGAGTGTGTCAAAGACAGTGTACGCAACAGAGTCAACATTAGTGATCTAAAAAGAAGACCAGAAGGTGTAATTAATGGAATACCTCCAGATATTCTTCGTAATGTGTGGCGAGTAATTGAATATCGTTTAGACATTTCACGCGCCACAAAAGTATTCATGTGGAATTTGTTTGAGGTTAATAAGTTTTATAATCAGAACCGTTTGAAATTCCCTAGTCAATAATAAAGCACATCGATATTTAATTTTTTTACATCTAAAATGCGCTGAATAATTTACGATCATCTGTATAAGTTAGAATAAAAATCACGACAAAGCGTCTAATGAAGCATTATTCAATGTTTTATAGCAGTAAGCAAACTACAGCTGCATTAAAATATATAATACTTTAAACATTTCATTAAAAGTCCTACCATTAGTTTTTATACGATAATAATATACAAATCAACAATAAATTAGATATTATAATAATAATTTAAGAAAAAAAAAAGTTACATTAATATGTTGTCATTTCAATACATGTTGTTGGAGATACATCTTTAACAGTACTTTCATAAAAAAGTTAATTTAAAAAAAAAAATTTAACGAGTAATAAACTTAAATAGCATTCTGTGTTATTAACAAAAAGCTTTCACGCAATTAATAACAAATAATGACGTAAAAATCTGACAAATTAACACAGCAATTTTAAATTTAATTTATTAACTCTCTTAATTAAAAGAAAAAAAAAGAATTATTAAAGAACTAATAAACGCGATCTTCAATATAAAGAAAGATCTTAATACGGGATTAATATCTTCATTAAATTTTTACTGATATGTGAATTATATAGTTATTATCTAATATATAATTCCGAAAGTTCGTTTGTAATACCATCACGCGAGCGAGAACCAATCGACCGATGCCTTTCAAATTTGCAGGATACATTCGTATTACCCTATGGAAGGTTTTAAGCCGTAGACCGAGATCCTAGACCGTTCTATGTTGTATTACTACGTTGTATTATTATGATCCACCGGGATGATCTAATAGTGAACACGTCTTCCTAAATCAGCTAATTTGGAAGTCGATAGTTCCAGCCCTTCAAGTCCTAGTAAAGGCAGTTACTTTTATACGGATTTGAATACTAGATCGTGGATACCGTTGTTCTTTGGTGGTTGGTTTCAATTAACTACACATCCCAGGAATGGTCGAACTGAGACTGTACAAGACTACACTTCATTTACACTCATACAGATCATCTTCATTCATCCTCACTGAAGTAATACCTGAACGGTAATTCCCGGAAGCTGAACAGTAAAAAGAAAGACACTACTATTCCGTCTTTTGTAACTTAGTTCCTTTTCAGGTTTCTATAAAGCTTAACACTATAATATATTATTTATCAGTATTATTATCACAACTATCAGGGTAACGAACAATGCGGAGGTCCAAGGGGCGGAGCCCCCTGGTTAGGGAATGGCTAGCTCTGCGGCACCTAGGTTCGACCCCGTGATCTCCTGCGCCCCGGAGTCCAGGCTTGGACGGTTGGACGAACGAAGCGAACTCCGACCGGGTAGTAGTTTATACATATAGTGTATGTCTCCTATGTGCGCGAGCAAAATTATTGCTAAACAAAATAAAAAATATTCCCTTTCATTAATAAAAGAAATTACTAGTAAAAACGATTCGTGTCAAATAAGAACAAAATTTAGTCCTTCAAATAAAAGTAGATTAATCGATCAATCAAACAAGAAACAACGATTATAAAAAAAAGTAATACGGTCTATACCTGAAAAGAATTATTTATTTATAAAAAAATACACGATAACAGGTGTAAAACCGAAAAAAAATTATAAAATAAAGGAAAACTGTATATATAACGTTATATTATTTATAATGCTGTTGGAAAAAAGATATTAAGTTTGTGGTATATAATGTTCATATATAATACAAAATGTTTGTTAGGCACAGGCTGAAGGAACAAAGAAAACTGAACTGACTGTTGGAAGCGGATGTAATACTAGGTTAAAATAAATCTTTCATATCTTTTAGGGAGGGAATATTTAATATTTAATAATAACACGTTCTCTTTTACTGTTTAATGTTCAACTATTCAGGTAAGTCGGTGAAACTTGTATAACTTGTATCAAGTTATAATCTCCTTCTTTTTGCGTCCCTCTCTCGTCTTACACTCCTTCTCCCTTATACTAAACTCCCTTAAAATCTCTGGGCTCTCTCCCGCCTCGGTTTAAATCTATTTCTTCTCGAATTCTCTCACATTTTTCATTCATACCCGTTACACATCCATATACGCATACAATCCTTTAGTTTCTCACCGTGTAATGTAACAACACTCTTCACCCTCTGTTTCATCATTTATGCATCGATATATCAAGCTATATTAAGGTATACACCCTTCCGTTTATCTTTTTAAATATTTAACAAATTTTGAAAAGGTAAACAATAACCTAACTGAGCGTAAAATAAGTAAAATGCATACGAATATCATTTGCATTTCATAAGAAATTTCATTATAAGACGTCTAAAATTAATAAAAGCGCCTTATAACATTGGAATCACCAAAATTAGTATATTTTTTTAACGATTAATTTGCAAACCTAAAAGAAAAGTAATTTTGAATAATTATTTAACGAAAAGTCCAGGTGCGTGGGGATTTGCAAAATAATAAAATGAGCAACAGTAATCAACAAAAAAAAACAACAAAAAGGCTTGTAAAATACTGAAAACCACTAAATACTTTGGGATATACCGTTGAACCTAATAAAGTTTGAGATAACAGATAATATGGTATATGCCATATGTTTTTTCAAATTTCAATGATTTAATTATGAAATATTTAGAGTACTACTGCGAAAAAGATCAAAATGTTCAATGAAAAATTTGACCCCCTTCTTGATCAAATGCTGTTTTTACACTAAAAATGTTTGGGTTCCATTTGAACCTACTGTACCATTTTACAGCTATATAATAAAAATTTTAATAAAAAGCCTAAAAAAAGAATCGGAAATTACAAAAAACTAATAAATGTTTAAATTCTTAAGCCAGGTCCAACGGGACTTCCTTTTTTTTTTTAAAAGACTCCATGTCATTTACATTTACATGAATATTACATTAAGTTGGAAGAAAATTAAAAAATTGATATTTTAAGTATCGGTTCCATTCAGTCCCCTTGTTTTTTGGGGGCTTAAGAGTTTTTATTTTTTCAGCAAGGCTAAAAGAATACGGTACCGTTATGCCTCATTGTCCTTTGGGGTAAAAAATCAGGCTAAAACTAAAATATGTATATAACGAAATGTTTGACATATTACAACTTTTGTGGTCAACAGGTTTTCAAGATATGAGACAAAAACTGTATTAGAAATAATGTTGAATATCTCTCAATTCCTAAATCCGACAGAAAACTATGGAAATTTAAATAACTTACGTAAATGCATCGTACTATAAAGCTCAATTTTCTACGGTATAAAAAATGTTATACCGTATTTTTATAAGTATATTTTTTGATATAAAAATCTAAATTGGCGAAAAATATCCTTTTCCCTTTTTTAATTAATTTACTTACTCAGTAATAACAGGCTTACGCCTGTTATTTTGTCCAAAAACTCTTACGCCAGAGGATTTTGTTCAAATTTTAATGCCAGTATGTCCTACATATAGAACTTTTTTGAGTCATTTTCAAATTTATGTCGAGCCAGTCCGAAGAGTTTAAACAAAAATACAGGCCAACAAATAACATATATCTTTCGGAAATTTCTATAACTTTGTTTTTTTTTTACTAACAGGAGTTTGAAACGCCAACATTTGCAAAAACCCCGATACCCAAAATTTGTATCAATCACTAATTTTTCCTTTATAGCTCTGCTGCTGCAGCAACAATAGACTTACAAGCAGGAAAGTAACAAGAGATAAATATTAAAAATTAAAATACACGACTGCCGAAAAAATACATGAGCTGACAAACACTGCTCTTTTTTCCCCAGTTTGGATCCGACATGACTGTACTGTACTAGCGAATACCAGGTTTGAATTTTGAAAATACTAAGATTGATTGCGAAGATATACGGACATTCAGTAATTAACGAAAAAAAATTGATGTAGAGAAAAAACGGTTCATTCAATGAAAATGAGACTTTTTGCGGGTCAAGTTGGCAAGTTGGAAACACTTAGAACTTAATCAGCTGTTCAATCATAATTAATCTAAACATAACCTCTTTTGTTGATTTCAGAATATCGCTCTGTTTAAAATGTGTACGCCGGATGAGTAACGTTCAGTGAGATTTTGGTTATAAGGTGTAAAACCGGCGGAAATTTACTCAAGAATTTTGAGACAGTATGGAGAAAAGTGTTTTAACCGCAGTAACTTGAATAAGTGAGTGGTACAGTTTAAATCAGGCAAAACAAGTGTAACTGATCTCCATCGCTCTGGAAGACCGATTGAAGTTTCGACTACCGAGCTGCAACATCGCATAAATAAGATCATCTTATTCGCGAAGAAAGACGAATGAATCAAAGTTTCCCAAATTGCTAGTTTGTGTAATATTACTGTTGGAACCGCTCATTCAATCATTCATAACGTGCTGAATTATCGTAAAACGTGTTCGAGATAGGTTCCAAGACAGTCGACTCAAGCCCATAAAGACAACCGGATTCGCATTTGTTCTGAGCTCAAAGAAAGGTTTGAAGCAGAAAGTCGTTTAGATCGTATAATAGATAACCTGTGATGAAACGTGGATGTATATTATTTCGAGCCCGAATCCAAACGGCAAAGTCTTGAGTGGAGGCGTCCGAATTCGCCCACCAAAAACAATTCAAAACCCATGCGTCAGCCGGTAAACTGATGTTAACAATATTCTGGAACTCGCAAGGCCCACTTTTTAGTGACTTCTAAGAAAAACAACGTACCGTACCTGGTTTGTTTTTAAATATGTAATAAGCTTATTAATATTTATTAATAAACAGAGGTTGTATGAAATGATTTAACGTGTTTCTATTTTAGATAAAACATTCAAACCCCCATCGTAAATCGAAATTAAAAACTAAATCTTCAATTTTAAATTTCTTACGTTATTTTTAATGTCAAAATTATTTTGATGTGAAATTAGTATTAAACTGAAAAACATTTTAAATTGGAGGGCTATAAAATATAGATTCTCTTTCGCAATTCTGCGCAAAAAGACGGACGCTCTCACTATTTCGCAGTCAGAAATGGACTAATTTTCAGAATACAACGCACTACATACGTTTGATTAACGAGTATACCCTGTAAACAAGCGTCAATTCTAAACTTTAAGCGCTTATGAAAAAAATACACAAAAAGTTAACGCAACCTCAAATTGACGCTATTTTCGACCTTAAATTGAGCGTAACTGAAGAACGGACTCGACCAATCTTAATCGAATTTTCAAATGAACCACTTTAGATATTCTAATACAGCGAAACTAAAATTTCAATGAAATTGATCTGGTAGTTTTGGAGATTTTCGAACAATACTTTTACACATGGTGCAATCACATTTAAAGTGAGTGGTATTTTCTTACTGCTCATACCACGAAACGTAAAGAAAATTCAATTTCACCCGCCAGTCCCACCGCGTGACCTTGCCGTGAAGCAGCAGGCCTTGCCGGCCGGCCGAGGGAGCCGCTGGACACGGACGCTACCTTCCCGTTCCAGCTCGTCGGGCTTCAATCGCCCTGGCCGCCAGACTCAACAGCAGGAGCTGGCCCAGCGTGGGATCGCTCCGGTAGAACTGTCTCGGCCGCACAGGCGAAAGATGATCAACGCCGACCCGATATTGCGGGGCTCTGGGGGCCACCACTTTCACACCGCAGTGTGGACCCAACTGCAGCTGAGGGGAAGCCCGGTCTGATTTCAATGGACGAGCCGCAACTTCCCAACTACAGCCAAATCGACTTCGCCGGAGACCAGGTTCCGGACCCAACAGTTCTTCTCAGAGCTGACGCAAAAAACGGCCCTTTTTAGGGCTGCCACAAGGTTATAAATTACAACTAGCCGTCGAAGCCAATCGACAACAACAGCCCTTCTCAGGGAGGTTATAAAGTATCACGTGCCGTCGCAGCCATTCGGCGACAAATTAAATCCGATTTTAAATTAATGAATGCTCACGTACGAAGACTCAATCAATTGAGTGACTTAAATATTTCAGTTTATACTTAATAATGTGACAGATAAAATAGAAAATTATAAAGACGAATTACATGTTGGAGATCGATACATAAGGAAATAACTCACCGTGATGAAATAGTTAGGCGTCGAAATTAATTGCTTTACTCTAGGTTAACCTTTTATTAATGCTATTTTTTATTATGTTAAAAAATCACTTTATATTCCCATAATACAAATACAAATAATATTTATTATTCGTTTGTAATCAAAGTAAAAATTTGTTAAATATAGTTAACTTTTCAAGTTCCGAAATTTTGTTATTCCTTCCTAATTACATGATTAAATTAGTAAATTCTTCGTTATTGTGTAGGTAATTAAACATTAAAAAAATTTTTACAAAGTTATATTGTAGTATTAATTTTTTATTAATATTATTATTAATTATTATTTAATAAATTCAGCTTAACCAAAAATTAAAATGAAGTAACTAATATAATTTTTTGTAATCAAATAATTTTCTTCTTTATTAAAAATTTAAAAACGCAAGATCATTTAAATCGATTTTCATTAATAAAACAAAAAAATATCATTTATAGATTAACCTTTATAGGAGTTCACTGAACGTACACTTAAAAATTAATTAACAGATTTATTAAAAAGCACAAGAATCAAAGCGGTGACAACAGATTTAATGAACGATTTTGAGCACAACCACCCACCAGCACATGGCAATATTTGTAACAACAGAACGTATAAAAATTTTGTGCACGCATGAGAAAATTTCTATAAGCTATTGCGCACGCTTATAAAGATTCCTAAATTAATTAAATTTTATATATAATGTAAACATAAAACACAAATTTATAGTGTATAAATAGAAATTAAAAACCCCTGTAAGTACTCCGTAAGGAAACTAAGCAACGATGGCATGGCCTATTAGAAAATGATGCCGTACAGAATAATGTAAAGAGAAATAACGAGTTCAATTCAAATAACAATCTAAATCAAAAATAATTACGGTAATAATTTACAAAGATTTATTGTAAAGTTATTTATAATTTAGGAAATTGTCATTTACAAAGATTGTAAATTATAATAAAGTTTTGGTAACTTTTATAAATTAAAATGAATATTTAATTTAATTTTTACTGCTCTCATTAACTGTTCCGCTAATGTTGCCACAAAAATATTCCTTTGTTCAAACAAAGTACTTGTTAAAGTTGTTTTTATTTTAACAAACTGGAATTGGCAAATAATTATTTACACGCACGGTAAAATTTTTCGTTTCATACACGATATTAAAAAGAAGGTATATATATATATATATTTTTTTTTTGTGAAAATAACAAGAAATTCGAAAACATTAATTTTTTTATATGCGCGGTAATAAATTGTTGAAATACATGCTAAACTAAAAATTACGTACTAAATTGCGCTAACTACTTCTACGAACATGTCTAATAACACAAAGTTTAAAAAAAAGTGGGGGAAACGTACTACTGATGTTGCCATGTTTTTTTGTTTTCGTTTTTTTTTAAAATAAAAAAAATTTTAAATACGTCATGTTTTTTTAGAACAAATTATTAATAATAATACTTAATAATAAAAGAAATAAAATAAAATGACGAAAGAACAGCTATAAATAATCAAAATATAAATTAGTGCAATTTTATAAAAAGAAAGTTATAAATCAAAATGAAGAATAACATGTAGTAATATTTTTTCTGGAAGCGAATGGTGATGAGAACAAAAAATAACAAAAGAAAAATTATTAAAAGAAATAAATTTCAATACGACTGGGATGAGAAAATACCTTTATTAAACATCAATTATGGTATAGTATAGCCTATAATCGGTTGTCAAACTCTTTATAGTAAAAGAGTCAGATAAACTTGTAGGTCCGCTATCGTTTCCCGACCGACAGAATAAATAAGTATTAAAAATGTTTATTATTATTTTTTCTTTTAGTAGAAAAGATTTTTTTTTAAATGTTTTATTTCTAAACGATTTATTGGCTGTCTTAGTACGGATGGAATTGTTTATAATAATAATTAAGTATTTTGCTTTTATAAAACAAGAGATATGTAATTGAGGGATGAATTAATGTACGGTAATCTATGTTAACCGAGTATATACTTCCACTACCACGATATATTTTATATATATATATAAAATATATATATATATATATATATTCTTTTAGATATAAAATATTAATCCTTTCTGACTTCTTATATAATTATAATAAACAAAGCAAAAAATAAAAAAAAACCGAACATTTATTTATACCTGAGTAAGGTTATACTCTTATAAAAAATAATCATTCCTAAAGCAGATGTCACTGAACGAGCTACATTGCTACCTCTATATAACTACTAAGGTCGGATACCTCGACGGTCGTTCTCTATTATTAATGCTCTCTGTAATTAATAATTAGCGGGCCGCGCGCGTATTATTTTGAATAATTAATTTTCAAACGGGTTAACTTTTTCTTTCTTTTTTTTTTACTGAACATTTCTTTAAATATTCAATAACCTCTGCTGCAGCATAATTTCCACGTGTACGAATTATTTTCTTAAATTAAGAGCGTAGGTTTAATAAATATTCTTCATATAATACACAATTTAATATAACCGATATATAATTAAATATTTAAAAATAAAATACTTTTACATATTCTTTAACACATTGCTTTTAATAACATTTATCTACGAGTCAAGAATTCTTTTTATGAATAATGGCAGACTCAGTTTGTAACAAACTATTCCCATCTTTATGAAACTTTCCTTCATTATATTTTCTGAATTCTTACCGCAGTTTAATCGAGAAATATAGAATTTTTTTTAAATAACAAATTTCAAGTATATCATCTATAATTGTGACTCGGATGAAAATCTAATCTAATAGTTCAATTAGGAGGGCTATAATAGACATGGCACTTCTAAGATATTAGATATTGCAGCACAGTAAAACATTTTTGAGATATACAATACAAATCCATATAACATTTAAAAGGGCCTGTTACTTTTAAAAGAGGTAAAATAAGCTAAAGGAAAAGCAAGGAAATGAATAGAAGGAGAATAAACAACGCTATTTATTCGTCAACAAAAGAAAAAACTTGATATTTGAAGAGTTAGTTATATTTTACGTACTACTTGATAAAAGGGAAATTTTATCATATATGAAATGCGTTCTTTTAATGTCACTACTAACCGCAAGGCGTGCCGTAGACACGCCTCCGCAGCTAGGCCCTCCTGGCAGGCGGCGTCTCGGAATGTTATTATTACGTGTCCAAAATTGATTATCTCTTGTGTAAAAATGTTTTGTTTTTTTTTTTAATGATGAAAATTTATCAAGGAAAAGCGAAATAAGAGTTCGCCACCTCGTTCACTTAAGCACCCTTCCTCATTAGGAAATAGGTTTTCCAAATTATCGAAATACGAAACTAACTTCTGTTCCGGCTTCCGCGGCGCGAGTGGTAGCGTCTCGGCCTTTCATACGGAGGTCCCAGGTTCGAATCCCGGTCAGGCATGCCATTTTCACACGCTACAAAAACGATCATTCATCTCATCCTCTGAAGCAATACCTAACGGTGGTTCCGGAGGTTAAAAAAAACCTTCGGACAAAATATCAATGAATTTTAAATAGATAATCGATAGTATTTTCAGTATCGATTTATTTTTATCGAAAAGATTTAAGATTTGCTACGATATTGAATGAATTACAGTAGTAAAATTTATTAATTTATTTTATAATTATTATTACGGTTGTTATTTATTGTTTATAAACATTCAAAAAAAAATTATGATTTTTTTACGGGATTATGTTCAATCATGTAAGCATGTTCTTTCTTTTTTGCTCTTATTTTATTTGTTGGTGTTGCTTCTTCTTATTTATTGTTTATAAACGTTTAAGAAAAAAAAAATCATATGATTTTCTGACGGGCAGTATGTTCAATCATGTAAGCATGTCCTCAGCTAAAGGGACACATTAGATCTTGGATACGATGTTTTTTGGTGGTTGGGTTTCAATCAACCACACATCTCAGAAATGATAAACCTGAGGCTGTACAAGACTATACTTCATTTACATTCATACATATTATCCTCTGAAGTAATATCTTACGGTGGTTCCGGAGGCTAAACAGAAAAAGGAAAGGACGACGCACACAAAGACACATATAATGCCCTTTAGGGCAGGATTGCGAACTGAAATCTATTTAAAGAAAAACTGTAATATTACGGGAAAAAAATTCAAAAAAATTACAAAAATATATTTGATTACATATAAAAATTTTTTTTTTAAAAAAGCTTTTATTTAACTAATATTAATATTAACATTAATAAAAAAAAACAAACAAATTAGAAAAAGCCTGTAAAAAGTAAAAAATAAGAATTAAATCAAATTTCATTAATTTTCATACGATAGAAAAAAATGTAGCATAATAAAAATATGATAATAAAAAGATGTAGCAGTTGCAAGATTTGATTATTCCTAAAGCGAGTTAAATAAAAGCTTTTAATTATACGTAGTTAAGTTTTTCGATTGTTTTCCTAGTAGTGCAATTTCAAACGCATTACGTAACTCCCTTAAAATATCAATGAAAATTTAAGATAAATAAAATTACAATTAAGTATATTTAAGGTAGATTTATGTCTTAAAATTTTTTTTTAAATTCATTTTCGGATAGCAGTTTTCAAATATGACTATTTTTTTTTTTAATTACTACTTTCACTTTCAGTAAAGGAATTGAATTTTTTCTGGTTGAACAATTTTAATATTACGTTATGAATAATTTTTGAAAAAAAAAGCCGTGAAGGAAAAAGATTTTTATTAAAATCACAGTCCCGTCAGGTTAGCGTAAACACAGAAGAAACCTTTCATTTTTATGTACAACTGTTTCGCTGAAGAAATAGCTGAATGGAGAAACCAGAGCTTGAAACGAATCTCACACGGATTATATTTAAAGCTTCCACGTGGCAGTGGCCTTCCATCTCGAACCAAAATCGCTCAGAAAATCACGAATGTTTATACAAAACCGGAGTAGCACTTACGCGATCAAAAATCTTGTATTTGTTAGCCTTAAACAGTAAACAAAAAGTGCTTTAAGGAATCTTATTCCCTGAATTTAGCAACATGTAGTCGTAGCCAAATGAACTAAATATATTTCGGTCCTTCTTCCATTAGAGGAACATTAGCTTTTCCTTATAGGAAAAACTGGAAAAAAAAATTACTATTTAATTTTTAAATTACGATTTCCCTGTACGCCTATTAAATTACATACACACATTTTCTTAAAATGAAAAGTACATAAAATTTTATTTCATTAATAACTTCTGATATTTTTCTTTTTTTTTAGTTATTGAATTATTATTTATCGTAATTATTTTTTATAATCAGAAGTTAATAATTATTAATAAATAGATATATTTAGAGTAAAAAAAAAGTTAAAAAAGGGGGATGTTTGATTCGAACAGATGTGTCTTCTCCTTGTAAGATCCAAATATTTCATTAATTAAAGTTTTATTTGGCTATAATTCTGGAACCAATGAAAATAAGTACCACTTATGATATATCGTTGGAAAGGTTACAACAAGGGCTTATTACTGCAGTTAAGAAAAAGTCCAAAATCCAAATTGTTTGGTTTTTGGGCTTTATTGGACACTTTTGATTCAGTCGATTGCAATCAAAAGGGGAGAAGCACATCTAGATGTTACAATAGTCTTAAATCCAAAATTTCAACATTGTACGGCTAATCGTTTTTGAGTTATGCGAGAGATACGTACGTACAGACGTCACGCCGAACATAGTCAAAATGGATTCAGGGATAGTCAAAATGGATATTTCCGTTGAAATATGAAAACCGAAATTTTTCGCTTCCTTTACTTCGTACAAGGAAGTAAAAATTAACAAGAAATTTGAAAAAAAAAAAAATAAAAGCCTATAAGAAAAACAGATTAGGCTTTTACAGACACTTAAAAAAATGAAGGACAACACATTAACAAAAATAATCCTTAATAAACTTTTTAAATTAAAACCTAAAAATAAATGAGTTCAAGAAATCGAGACAAAGATTTAAAGGAATTAAATATTAAAGAAGAAATTTTGGACCGTAATAAAATAAAAAATTTCACGAGTTTTCAGAAAGAACCAAGAGGAGAAGGGGCAAGGAAATTTTCTTAAAGAGACAAACGGACGAGTATTGCAGAAAAGAAAAAAAAATGGAAAGTAAAGCTATTTTCTAATGCGATCTATACAAAGGAAATAAAACAAAAAAAATACATTTTTCTGCTAAAAGTAAGTGAATTAAGGATCAATTAATAAATAATTAAGAATTAATTTTACGTACAAATATACGAGGTTGATATTTAAACAATTAACATCTATACGTTAAATACAAATAATATTAGTAAGCAACGTTGAAAATTAGAAAATTTCCAACAATACTGTTGAAACAATTAATGAGAATGATGGTTTTAACTAAAATATTAACGAGGATTATCTATAATATACCTCATAATGACAGTTAAAGCTGATATTCACAATTGGATTGGCTCGGGACAAGCCTAAATATAACTTAAGTCTATTATATCTATCGCTCAAATATTAACAATAATAACCGATACCACAATAAAACGAATACCTATAGTATATACTGTATATGAATTTAACGAGACAACTCGTTTATTATCCACGATGTTACTAAAATCTTGGGTAGATGATATGATCCAGTAGCAACACCCTACTAGATAGGTATGTATGTAGGCAATATACATACAGAATCATCCCTCCCTCTTCTATAACCGATTGATGATTAAGGGATACGATATAATGCAGTATATTCATATTATAGAGTACGATTATAATGTTGAGCCCTTGGTTAGAATTTGAGCCTTCGGTCCGTCCAGCACGGGTTTGAATATGGTACCGCAGGATATCACTATTACTAGTATTATAATATTATTACTACAAATAATAATAATACATATATAACACTAACTTATATAGGCGCGTACACACAGGCGCACACCGCTCTGACCAGCTGCCATTAGCTCTAATGATGGTTAATCACCATTACTAAATGATCAAACCTAATCGCTAGATATATTATGGTTGAATCGTGTATATACTGGTTTTGGTCGTGTTACTGTACCCTGTATGCATCTATATACAACCCCGCCCAAACAATATTCAAACATTATCATATAATTGTCATGAACGTAATGCGTACATTTATATAAATACATACGACGTCTACACACAAACGGTAACCATTGAAACACAATTGTAATAATCTAAATTTACTTACTTAATAACACAAACACTTTCAACATATATATATAAGTATGTAAAAAAACAACAACAAGGTATTATTAAGTACAAGGGTACAAGACAGCCGGCAGTAAATTTTTGGTTTTATTAAATCTACTACGGTAACCAATCTATCCGTTAAGTAAGGTAAAAATTATAACAAAAGCGCTTTGTTATAAATTTCAAATTTGGGATATAACTGCCCAAAATTTTCACGCTAATTAAAAACAATTTTTTTTACTAACGTTTGGAAAAAAATACGGTATCACCTTCGGTCGCATGGCGGTAAAGGGAGGGGGGATAAATATGAATTTTCTTTGCGTTTTGAGATACGAAGAGTACGAAAAATACCATTCACTTAAATTGGGGTTTCCTTTTTATATATACATTTGTGAATAAGATTTATATATAAAATTCTGTGGCTTGAAAGTCTTCAAAACTACTACATCAATTTCACTAAATTTAGATATGTTATAGATGTGTATCTGTAGAAGTACTTGGGAAAATCTGATTAACGTTGATTGAGTCGTTCTTGAGTTACGCTAAATTTACGGTTAAAACGATTTTAGCGCGGCAAGTTATGGTAGAAGCACGGTTCGTTACGATGCTACAAGTTGAACTTTTATGTTTCTTTATCTGCGGTATCTACTATTAATAACAATATTAAATCAAATTAAAAAAAAAAATATATTAAAACCAAATTGAATTTACGAAAAGTCTCGGTCTTCTTGTGCAGAACTGCGCAATATTGTTTTTAATTTTTTTTTTCTGGATAACCCTTAGATTTGCAGATAATAATTACTTAATTTTTTTCATTCTTTATCATCGTTGTCTCTGAGTGGATTATTATAACGAAATGATATATAGGATCAAGAAGACCAACCCCACCGGGTTGGTCTAATGGTGAACGCGTCTTCACAAATCAACTGATTTAAAGAAGTCGAGAGTTCCAGCGTTCAAGTCCTACTAAAGGCAGTTACTTTTATACGGATTTCAATAATAGATCGTGGATACCGGTGTTCTTTGGTGGTTAGGTTTCAATTAACCACACATCAGGAATGGTGGACCTGAGACTGTACAAGATTAGACTTCATTTACACTCATACATATCATCCTCATTCATCCTCTGAAGTAATACCTGAACGGCAATTCCCGGAGGCTAAACAGGAAAAAAAATACTTTCGCGGTAAAATTAAAGAATAAACAGAGAAAATTATTTTCCCGCATTTCAGATAGCCTTAAATCAAGTTTAGAGGTAATTACTTTACATTTATTTTCGAATTACTTATTTTCCATCAAGAAATGTAGGTTTTTCGTCTTTGTTTCTTGTAATAGTTTTTTTACAGGCCAAATTAAAAATAAATAAATGCAACTGACTACAAAATTAATACTTTTTGAATTCTTCTTTAAAATTTTAACTAAAGAATTCTCCGCAAAATTAAGGGTTGAAAGGTTGATTTTGTGTTAAATTCTAATAAAGTTCTAATTTTTATCACGGTTTTCTTGAATTCTATATTTTATTATTAAAAAAAAAGGCGATAACAAACTTGTAGTACTTTCTTGGCACTAATAAGAAATTCTGTTTTTAAATACAGTATTAAACTGTGATGAGGTGGTGCTCCTTGGATGGTAACGATAGGATAAAGCAAATCCAAACAAAAATAAAAACGTTTTACAAAATTTGATCAGCTCCTCCTCCAATATTGCCCCAAAGTATGGTTTTTGGGCCTTTTTCACTATTACTATGCTAGTACTAGTTCAAAACGATCGTAAAGCAAGATCATTAAGAATGACTAAATATTGGGAGAAAGTAAAAGCTAAGAACTTAAAGGCCAAAAGATCGGCCAAAAAGACTTGAATTATTCTGACTAAAGTGGTCCTTTGCGGCCTTATAAGTAAAAAAAAAAAAATATATAACTTTTTTCGATTTATTGGAAAAAAATAATTTGGTGGGAAAAGGTTTTTAAAATGGTAAGATCAGCATGTACGCGAGTTCTGAGATTAATATAAAATGGGGTTATGTTAACATAACTTTCAGAAAATTGACCCCAAAGAAAGTATCTACCCTCCCATCGGAGATACTGATTCCAAATTTTTAACAAAAAATTGCCCCATATAGACGAGTCTGTACAAAATTTCACCAAGACGGTTTATACATTCAAAAGTTATTAAGCAAACATTACACTCTCCCCTCCCCTCCAAATATTTTTGTTTGTTAGGGTCCCTGGGTCATGAAATGTCGAGAAATGTAAAAATGACCCATATTTATATTTTATATATAAATTTTATTTTTATAATATATATTATTTTTTTATAATCTGTATTATTTTTTTTTATCGATTAAAATACTTTCCTTTTTGCAGCATAGCTCTAGATCTATGATGTCAGGAAAGTAATATATACACATATATATATATATTACTTTCCTGATATATATATATATATATATATATATATATATATATATATATATATATATATATATATATATATAAAATATACTATTTTATAGTTATATATATATATTATATATATATATAAAATAGTTATACATCTCACTACCATTTATAATGGCGGTTTTCCCAACCGCTTGTCAGTAGCATCTACTAGCCTTAGCCCCACCACTATGAGGCAACTCTCTTACTCCGAGTGACCGTGTACAAGTTACCGCGAAAACAATGCCGTGCTTTCGATACGCAGTGTACGTGTACGGTAAGAACTGTACAGAAATTACTAAGTGAACAAAACATTGCTTACCGTTTTAAACAACCCGTGTATGAGAGAGCTTATGTGTGTATGACTGAGATAATATGGCGGGGACTACATGCTGCGTGCACAACCAGCCGATTATAATGGTAATGAGCAAATGTATGGAGATCTTACTGCCACGATGTAAATCTTAAAAGAGTTTAAGATTGCTGATAACACAGTAGTTATTTCTAATAATAAAGGTAAATGATGATGATGATGATGATAAAGATAAGTTTAAGCCTTAACACGAAGAAAACTAAATTTATGATTTTTTCGCAACCCGATGCGTTTGGCAACGTCAGCCTTATACATGAGGATGTATCCCGATACACTGAGTTAATCGGTACAGGTATTTTAGGGCTTGGTTTTATGAGGCCATCGAAATTAGGTACGGAAAAGAGAATGCCGCGTGAAATTCAAAGTTTTCGCAAACACAGATTTTGATCTCGGTCTAAGATTAAAATTCGTGAATTATTACACTTAGTACTAGTGTATGGAATGGAATGGAATGCAAAGTTGGCGGGAGTTTATTACTCCCTACTTTATCGCAGAACCTGGACAGAGTCCCTTGCTGCTGGATGATTCTAATCGGGCTTGGTTTTTTTAAAAGGGTTATTTTATATCTCGGG
The DNA here is from genome assembly GCF_047948215.1 of Lycorma delicatula. Classification (NCBI taxonomy): domain Eukaryota; kingdom Metazoa; phylum Arthropoda; class Insecta; order Hemiptera; family Fulgoridae; genus Lycorma; species Lycorma delicatula. The sequence continues at coordinate 84,687,277 of NC_134462.1, read as the reverse complement.
TCTAATTTTTCAAGTTTTGTCTATTATTATTTTAGTGAATTTAAGACGGATTTAATTGCATTCCAATCCGTTGTTAAATCAGCGTTATCGAACCCATTTCATGGGCCGACCGCGGAAGGCTAGGCTTATAAAGCCTGTTCTCCCGACGTAATTCCCCTTCAGACCGTCCACTGAAGTCCTTTCGGTGCTAACTCTTAATAGGCTAGCAGGAATACGCCACAACGGTGCACTAGCTATAAGGAGGGAGCAATGCGTCCCCTTTTCCGGAGGAGTCGCAATTGCTGGGTTATTTTGTCTTACTGTAAGTTTTTTAAAAAGGAGAGGTTGTGTAGAAGCTCTTCATCCGCTTCTGGTATGGCTGCCCTTCAGAACGCATCTCTGCTGGGCTCTGTTCCGGACTCCAGTCCGTGATGTTGAGACGAGTGGTGGGTCTTCCTTCTTCTTCATCTTCTTCTTCTCCCTCTTCTTCTTCCGAAGACCTCTTCGTTCTTCTTTGGCCTGCACTTTCCAAGAATTGGTAGTAACCGAAGTTACATACCATTAACCTTGGAATTCCCGAAGCCCCGAAGGGCTGAAGTACTAGTGTATAGCGTTGGAAGAGAACGGTAAAATTACCAGCAATGAATAAAACAGAGATCTTTCAGATTGGATATATTGCAGATCGCTTAAAATACTGTGGGTTGTATAACTAATAAATCAGAAAATTACTAAAGAAAAACAGTACTTCTTGCCGACTACTGTTAAAATAACGAAAACGGCATACCTGGTTACGTTATGCACAAATCAAAATATAAAATGTCGAATAAAAAATACAGGGAAAATTTAAGGGTCGATTACGTGTCGGAAGAATAAATTATCACGTTTACGTAACGTAAGACATTATGTATTGTTGAAGAACAACCAGCAAGAGATCGATTGGATCTAGATTGCCGTGTGATAGTAAAAATTCATTACTGGATTTACCAATAAAGAAAAATAACACTTAAGAAACTTGATGAATGTAATTAAATTGTTTCAAAAACAAGTTAAATGTTAACTCACAAGGTCGAATTTATTTTCTAGTTTATTTTTTCTTAGAAAAATAACTAAACTTTCAATAATGATATTTAATCAGTGTTAAATCAATCCTACGCTAAGGTGTTATGACATAGCATAAAGTATTTTTAAAATTATCATCATAAGGTAATATAAAAAATTCAAATAAAAAAATTAGAATAACTTCTAATAATAGTAATATTACAGAATATTTATTATCTATCCTTACTTGAGCAACACGTTGATAATTATCTACATCCTCAAGATAATCCGTTTAGAAAAGTGTTAAAAAAAAATTGTTTAAGTCGATACGTTAAATGACAAAAATTACCTTGTGTTTATTATTTTTATTTAAGTGTGGAAATTAATTAAGCTATAAACAGTCTAATAATGTTTTTAAATCTTTACCCACCCTAATAACATCTCGCTATATGAAAAGTAATAATTTTTTTTTTTTTTAATTCAAGTCGATAGGTCGGAACATTAAAAATTAAAAAAAAAAAATATTTTACCACTTCCCTTTTATTGATGGAGTTTTATTACCCCGTAATATTTAAAAAAAAAAATGAAAAATTTCTCTCATGTCTATAATGTATGAAAATTTTGTAAAAATCAAATTTACCGAATAGGGCTTTTTTTCGAAACTATTTAAAATCTGATTATTGTTAACGTACTTTCAATGCCATTATTTTATATTAAGCTAAAATAAATGTAAAAGTAAAATTTTCATTAGATCTACACCTTCGAGATTTAGCATCCCCTCAATTAACTCCTATCCCAAAATCTGATATAAAAAAAGTAGAATTAATCCCCGTAATACACTAACTGTCCCGGCGGTTTTCATCATTGTTAAGTTAAATCGTTACTGTGATATAAATTAAAAAATTCCAAAAAAAACTTACATGCACAACTGATGAATTATATGAACATAATAATTCAGTATTTTTCAACCACATTCACAGGATCTAAACCGAAAAAATTCATAAAGGAGTCTTTTTTTACCCGGTAGCAATAATTTTCCTCTGTTACATATTACAATAGACGGTACAGAATAGAAAATTTCAATAAATTGGCGCATACTTTTACGGAAATAATAAATTAATTTAACATGTAAAAAATACGGTACTAATGTTATAACTGAATGTACATATCAATAAGAATGCCTACGAATAGTTGCGTTTGTACCCATGTTAAAACTCAAGAATCGCTAGGTCGATCAGAACAATTCTTTAACCACCGTTTCTATTTGAGAATGGTTTTTAGTCGTCAACTAGCTGCAGAGGCGTGCCGCCGTAGTTACGCCCTCCGCAGCTAGGCCCTGGCGGGCGGCGTCTCGGTACGGGATTATTAGGTGTCTAAAATTGATTACCTCTTGTGTAAAATATTTTTTTTTGGAATGATGAAAATTGATATAACGAAAGTTTAATTAGAAATTTAACTCAAGAAATTGATATTAACGAATCGGGATTTTCCGCCAGGGATCGGTACATTCCGGTGCCTACCGTTTTGTTATAGTTCACTACTTTATGAAGAAAAACAATCAAATAAATAAAAGAATATATTATTAAAATATATTTTGCATATATATCGATATATAGATATATAATAGTATAACAAATATACACCTAGCTCTCTCTTTTCCTGTTTAGCCTCGGGGAATACTGTAACATTCAGGATAACGTATCGGTCAACTACTACTTTATCTTTTGACGAGAAATAGAATTTCAGCCCCTTTAGGGGGGCGGGGGCGGATGCAACTCAAATATTTTAAAAGGTATGATGATGATATAGCATTTTAAAGGACTCTTTTAAGGCAAAAAAATATAAATGGTATAAATAAAAATATGTCTGTATCCAAAATGGCAGCGGGATAAAATTTGGATTTGGAAAAAATTACGTTGATAATTTAAGGAACTGTTATCGCAAATAAAAAAAATTATTAAAATCTGAATAAATGGATATTGTCGAATAAATTTATTAAAAAACAATTATTAACCATAACGTTTGTTTATTTACTTACATTTCATTTTAATAGATGTTCGAAATGTTGTCCTTCTGTTGTTTGACAGTGTCCCAGTAGGTTGTAAAACGATGATACTGCATTATTCAATGATTCCCTAGTAATATTTTATGCCGTTTCTCGAATTCTATTTTGTAAATCGTCGATATCGTGGGTTTATTATGATAAATAATATTTTTTAAGTGGTCTATAGAAAGTAATCCAATGGTAACAAGTCGGGTGATCTAGCCATTATAATTACTAACCATTCTGATCGACCCCTTCAACCAATCCATCATCCGGGAAATATTTTAAATTTCACTTATCTGAAGGCCAAAATGGGGCGGGATACCATCTTGTTGAAACCAAATGTTTTGGAAGTTGGAGCCAACAATTTTGGAATGATATGGTCGAAAAGCAAAGCCTCATAGTTTCACTACGTTTAAATTTCCATAATAAATACAGGCCTTATCAATCGTCCACCATTAATATCTGCCCGTACATTTACTTTGACGACTGAATACTGTTTATGTGCCTCACAATACCAATGTGGATTAATATCAGCCCAGTATTGATAGCTATACCCATCGGGTTGGTCTAGTGGTGAACGGGTCTTCCCAAATCAGCTGATTTGGAAGTCGAGAGTTCCTGCGTTCAAGTCCTAGTAAAGCCAGATATTTTTACACGGACTTGAATACTAGATCGTGGATACCGGTGTCCTTTGGTGGTTGGGTTTTCAATTAAACACACATCTCAGAAATGGTCGAACTGAGAATGTACAATACTACACTTCATTTACACCCATACATATCATCCTCATTCATCCTCTGAAGTATTATCTGAGAGGTAGTTACCGGAGGCTAAACAGGAAAAGAAAGAAAGTATCGATTGCTATATAGATTTACATTGCCATTTAAAAAGTATGTGACCTCATCATTAAAACATTGTTGTTTAATACATTAGGATCTGCACAAATATTGTTCATCATATTTTCGCAGAAATCAAGCCTTCCATCGTAGTCATCTTCATTAAGTTCTTGCACCAGACAAATTTTGGTGGGTTTGAAATGATCACTTTTTAATGTTCGAAACACTGAACTTTAGTTAATGTATGTTCTCGTGCTGTTGTTCAGATTCCCAATAAATTCTTTCATAATCTTTAACGTTTATTATTTGTTGCAGATTTAGGCCTTCCTGGTTTTCCGCTCATATTAATATTCCCTGTTTATTCAAATCATTTGATGGTTTTTGAGACTGTACCTTTTGAAATATGGTTACGATTATTAGATGTTGCATTGAACAATTCGCAAACTTCATTATATGACCTAACTCTATCACCAAAGCCCTTCATCATTAAAAATGTGACCCTCTCCTGTTCACTAAGTGGAATATTGTTAGCAGGTAGCATTGAAAAAATTAATTCGATTACAAAACAGGTAAAAAGATGTAAATAACAAAAGCAGCTAACAAATTCGGTAAAGGTAGACAAAATCAAATTGCCAGTCGATCAAAATAAATTCTCAAAAGAAAGTAACAATGTAGTAATGAAACTAAATGGTAATTCGTTAGAGAACAATGACGTAAACCTCATTTATGCAACAATTGTAAGAGACCATCACTGATCAGATGATCAAAATGATTAGGTGACAATATTTTTTTTTTATTTACTTATTAAATTAGGACAAAAAAATTTTTTTGTGTTAAAAAATAAACCTTTTTTAATTTTTTAAAATCTAAATTTCATTTTTAAAATAAATTTTAATTAAATTGGATTAAATTTTAATTCAATTCAGTTTCATTTCTTTTTATCTAATTTTATTATTTGAATTTACTAAATTTAGCAATTTTCATAATCTAAACCGCCATTTTGTGTGCAGACATCGTACCAACTTTTTATTTATACCATTTTTCTTGTTTTAAAGCGACCTTTAAAATGATCACACAAAGGGTTACCATTTAAAATATCTGAGTTACAACCGTTGGGCCAACCCCCGCCACTAGGGGTTAAAATTCTATTTCTTGTCAAAAGGTAAAGTAGTTGAACGACACCTTACCCTGAAAGTAACACTATTCTATCTGGTTGTAAAGGGGTTAACACACTCGACTCGCTCTATATATATTTATTTTTCAAACTAAGAATTATTAAACATGTTAAAAGTTATGATGTCTTAAACCTTAAATAGGTTAAAAGATACCTCAACAAATTTCTAAGATCTGTATTATTTTCATATTAATTTCGTGTTCCATACAAAACCTTAAATTTATGACCGTTGTTATAATATTAGCTCTTGATCTGTGTCTATATTACTGTACACAGAGTTACGCAAAACAATAAATTCTATTTGAACGGAACTTACAGAATGACCTAATTTTAACCATACATAGGAAATCAAAGCTGTTATTCGTCTAAAATTTAAATACACACCAGTGGAACGTCTACTGGCAAGTAAAAATCGATTTTCGCATTTATTCTGCCAATATGGAATTAATTAAAAATAAGTACCAGAAAAAAGGAGATCCGCTCCTCTTTTTAATAAATTACTCGTATACTCTGACTCCATTTCAAGTAAGCAAAAAATAATATTTAAAAGATTTTTCTTATTCAATTTAAACTGAGAACGACCGGTTCGATCTTATTTTTGCCAAAACTATTATTTTTTAATGATTTTCTAGTTGAGGACCCATTTCAGCGACAAATTGTGAGCAATAAAAGATAAAGAAAATAAAATAGATTTTAACTACTCTCATAACAACGTTTTTTAAAATATATAACAGAGGTGCCTTCCCCCAAATTAAAAGAACAGTTCTTTGTGACTCACTCGTTTAGTGGACGTTTTAGTAAAACATACCGACCAACAATTAAGGAAGGTATAATTTTAAAACAATTATTTTTCATTTTATTAAACAATTTTCATAAGAAATATTTTATGGAAATTATATATGTATATATAAATATACAGAATATTCATAACGTGTAGCAACCCTTGAATTAACTTTTGGACCGTTAAACGTAAACAAATTAAATTTATCAAATGTTCCAATCTTCAAAGTTAGGAAATGCCGGAAAAAATAGTCTTTTTCGGTATGAGACCGCTAAATACCCAAGCTCCCATAGGGGTGTAACTAAAAAGGTTTAAATAGAAAGAATACGGTTGTAACACATCTTTTTAAAGAGCATTAAAAAAACAGAACTAGACATAGAAAAATGTCAGGCTACAACTCTAATCAAAGTGACAGATATTTAATGTTTTTCACAGCTAATTTTTGAAATTAATCTACCTCTTATATAACTCTCAATAGTGAAACACTACAAGTAAAATTAAGCAAATGCTCTTACTTCAAAACGATTTATTTTAAGGCACGAGAAAACAAACTTCTAACCTGTCATGGAAGAGGCACTCAGAAACGTTTAATGAAAAGGATAAGTAGGGTTGTGAAATCATTTTAAAAAGACATAAAAAACAAAACTTTCGACGTAAAAATCGGCCTTCAGTACAACCCAAGTAATAGACTCGTACCAAAATCGTTTTGCGGAAGGAACATTTATAATTTATTTTTTTAGTGTACTCACTGTTGAGCAGATTTAAGAGATACATAGACGCTGTTTGAAATTAGTTGTGAAACAGTAAGTGACTACCCTTTTAGGTAAATATGTCGTATCCCTTCATGCTAAGAGTTTTTTCTTTCATTGCCTTTTAAAATGGTATCATAATCATACATTTTTTTTTTTCAATTTTCGTAGCTGTCTCTCAGGGTAGTTTTTTTACCTAATTATTTCGTTTTACTTGTTTACCTGTGTAAATTATTGAATACACAGCTAAAATATTGTTTTATTAATTTTGTATTTCTTTTAAAATTATTTTCAGTAATTACCGTTTTTGTTTTTAAAAATAAATATTTGCTAGGTACAGAAAGAATAATACAATTTTCTGTCTACTTTTCATCCGTTTTGTTTAAAAAAAAAACGATTTTTAAAAGTCTTTATTTACTTTTTATAAGCTGTATTTACATTAACTTTTTCAGAATTAAATTATTGAATCTTTCATATTAATGTAAGTCGCATTAGCTTTGTAAGTCATTTAACAAAGCTATTGTTCTACAAACACAAAAAAGGTTTGTAAACCTAAAAAAAAACACAACCTAATTTTGTGTTTTAAATAACACAATAATAATTTTAAATAATAACACAAAATTGGGTACCTAATTTTGTATTTTACGTCGGATATCTTAAAAACTACTGGAGTTAAGTTCTGAGATCTATTTTATCCTATTTCTCAGCTCAAATTACATAAGAAACCACCAACATTACGCCTTAATTTCGGACCCAAAAATTGCACAGTATGGCTTCTTTTTATTAAAAGAGCTGAAATCCAAGCAAAATCGTTCGCTAGCCGTAACTCGAAAACAAAGCTTTTACAAACATATGAACCTTATATGAACCTTTTTCATTATTTTCATCAGTAGTAAATGTCCTGAAAGTTTCTCCGTTTCTTCGTGGGAGATCTGTATAAAGATAAAAATTATCATCTGTATAAATAATAATTATCATCTGTATAAATTATCAAATGTATAAATATAATAATAATAATCATCATCTGCCTATATATAAAAATTTCCAAACTACTAAATCAATTTCCTTTAGATTTATATACGATGTAGTACTACTGTACCTGAAGTGGTGCAAGTGAAAATTTCATGAAGATTGATCGAGTAGTTCTTGAGTTACGCGCAATTTAAGGTAAAAAAATATGAGCCAGGCAAGTTGGAAGCGTCGTTCTTTGAGATGCTGAACGTTTGAACGTTTAATTACGTTTTATAAATGTTTTAAGTATTATTTAAATAACGAAAATCGATCTAATTTCGGAAGAATTTTTTCCGATATATCTATTTCAGTCATTTTATTTTTACAAAAATCTAAAATGAATTTTTTTTTATTTTTATAAATATCTAATTTACGTAAATTTAATTTATAAGAGATCGTATTTTAATAATAAGGACTACATATCATTTACAACAAAACTTGCAATATTTCCGAAAAATCAATAAAATCAGAGGCGATTGTTGGATCTGTAGATCTACGGAATAGAGAAGAATAGTTATGTATGCTTTTACCACAACAGATTTTTTTTTTAATGAAAGAATGGTTTATATATATATATATATATATATATATATATGGATATATATATATATAAATATCCAACGTACCACTACCACATATCTTTAATTACAAAACTCATCATGATCATATAGCAGCAACCTTCACTTCACTTCATAGTATGATAAATTGCATAGCTATATCCACGGAACGTCAGTCATAAAGAGTAGCAATTGAAAGAAATGTAAACAAAACATATATATACATACAAACACACAGAGAAAAAGAGATTCTTCTCTCTCTCTCTAATACACATATAAAATGTCAGTCGAGGGAAAGATCGACCGGATGGGTAAATATATTTTACTGGAATATAGGGAGTGAAAAAGAGGGAGACGGAGGAACGACGATAGGGGTAAAAGAGGAGGGGGTTCAACAACCTATACACAGTCGGTCGGTATTATTGCGATAGTTTGTTGCTAGTAACTTACGATTATCATAAATGGCGGCCGTTTAAGTGCCTAACAGGAATAAGCAAAAGCAATAAGCAACAACAAAACGTTGAACAACACTTATTCCTTCTCGTCAGATACACGATGGGCCTTTAAACGATGCACACATACCATACACACTACCTTTAACTTTTATATACCTCGCCTAACCTTAACATCCGCAGAAATATATAGTCTATATATCTATATACGTATACATATATTTCAAAACGTACTGCTTACTGTTCATATATCTATATACAAAACAACTACGGTAGCTATCTGTATGTATTTCTATTGCAATATTCTACCTTACCTCTTTCCAGAACGCAAAAACAAAAAAGTAAAACTAACCATAAACTAACCACTAGTAAAGTAACAAACATGTTATTATCATAAGTTAAAAACGATTCGCGTTGAAAAGATAGAATATACCTTTTCACTTTATTTACAATTTAAAATAAAAAAAAAAAACAATATACGTTAGCTACAAATAATATTACAATACACGAACGTGAACTGCCAACTAATCTTACCCTACGCCATAATTTTTTTTTTCTTTTAAGTACTCACCTATTTTTTCCATTTGGTTTATTTCTCAAATCCAATCAAAATATTTTTCCAAAGTTAAAATTATATAAAATTTATTTATTAAACATGAATGAGCGTAACTAAATAATAAGATTAATCGATTATTCATTAATTTAATTGTTATTTTTAATTTTTTATTAATTAATAAAAATTATTTAATATTATTCATGCTGAATTTTTCTGGAATATACTCAGCGTCATAAAAATTCACTTATCTCAGAATGTTAAGACACCTTATCAAAAAATGTTATCTCCTATACAAATAATTTTCTTACTCTATAATCAAGTAAAAAATAATATTGCGAATTCTAAACTGATTTATAAAAAAAAAAATACAAATTTAAAACCCTGATAAAGTATAATTTAAACCGTTAAGAATTTTCAAACGAAAATAATTTGGAACAGTTGAACTAAACTATAATAATCATTAATATCGACAACATCCACATGTGCTTCTTCATTAAATGAAATAAATATTGTTGGGACATCAGCCCACCGAAGTAAAGGTGACAGTCAGCCTTACATGTAACACTTTCACTTTATTCATTATAGGGATTGGCTGTACAATGAACATTATTACTCGCAGAGAAAGTATTCTGGTTAGCGCTTATTAAAAATAACCCGACAAAATCATAAGAAAAATTGGGAGTTTCATTGTCGTTTACATATTTCTGTGAAATCAACAACATAAATAAAAAAAAATTCCATTTATTACGTTCTCCACATTATGTCGATAAAAAAGATTAGATGAATAAAAAATATAACATTAAACAAACAAATAAAATTAAACCATAACCTTAAATTACAAACCCGGTTGTTTCTTTTTCCTGTTTAGCCTCCGGTAATTACCTTTCAGGTAATACTTCAGAGTGTGAATGAAGATGAAATGTATGAATGTAAATGAAGTAGTCTCAGATCGACCATTCCTGAGATGTGTGGTTAATTGAAACCCAACCACCAAAGAACACCGGTATCCACGATCTAATATTCAAATCCGTGTAAAAATAACTGACTTTACTAGGACTTGAACGCTGGAACTCTCGACTTCCAAATCAGCTGATTTGGGAAGACGCGTTCTCCACTAGACCTACCCGGTGGGTTGATTTACAAATCCGGTCCGCCTTAGACGAACTAACGTAAGGTTGTCTTCAAGAAGGCAACCTTACGCTAATAATGTTATTAAACGGAACATACATCAATAACGAACAAACAAGCGTTCAATCGTCTACAAAAAACCCCATCCATGAAGTTCATCTTAAAACGCGGAATCGACTTACGTATTAGGATTTATCGGACGTAGTTATATTGCCAAAAGTAATATATTTATATATTTTTTTTTGAACACGTTCCCTATTCGGGTTTTTCCTTATACTGGTTGGTTCTCGAAACGGAACGGAACACAAAGATGTCAGAGGGTTATTTTTTTCTAATTCCTCTACTTATTAGCAGAGCCAGGACATTAGTCCCTTGCTGTTGGGTTTCTATTTATTTGGCTGGTATTTAATTTTTAATGACGATAATGTATTTGTTATCGGTTTGTTTTTAAAATGGAGGAATTATAGATTAAATACTTTTAAATTTGTAACGTCCGATCGTAAAAATATATTAATAAAATTAATCTTGTGATATGTACAATATATAATTTAATGAGGACAAATGATAAGTTAACAAATTATACATAGTATATGTGTACTTCGTATACCGAATCAATACAGGTCATTTATATAATTCGTCTTAAAAGTTTTAATTTAAATTTCACAATATTTATATGTTGAATGTGAAAATCATGTTACAACTAATTTAAAATAAGACAATCATTTAGTAATGAGGTAATGATGTCATTTAGTAATGAGTAAATAAGGGTTACTAACTAACAGATTGTTAAAATAATACTGATTGTTAATAGATAGTTAAAATAGCTTCAATGTTTTAGGTAGATTTCATAAGAAGGCTACCTACTGTAACGGGTACCATGATTCGACTTTCGGAAAATTTCGACATATCTATGATCTATGTAGTACGAGTTTTGAGAGATTACGTCCGAAAGTTTCGAATAACATCGCTAGAGCACGTGTAGTTGCGTAAACGACAGCTAGAGTGCATGCGCCGCTATTAAGTGCAAGTAATGAGTAAGACAGTATAACACAAGGTTTTCTGTGTTCTTAAGAAAGAACACAGAACAGGTTGCCGACAGACAACTTGTCTGTCGGCAACCGCAGTGCAGAAAACGTTTCGTCTCTGGCTTAACATTGACTCTCCAACCAGAAAGAGCATATAGTTGGTTTCACCGGTTTGAACAAACAAGGAATCTCTGTAAAGGCAAGAACATGGGCCGACCGAATATGGCAGAAGAGAACGTGAGACGAATTGAAGAAAATTTTGTACGAACTACAAGAAAGTCAACATATAGAGCGAGCAGAAAACTTGGAATACCTCAACCGACTGTCTGGCGTGTTTTGAAGCTTCGTTTACTTTTCAAGCCGTACCGCCTACAACTTTTACAGATCCTTCGCGGAGGTAACAAACCAAAGCGTGTTGAATTTTGTGATCAAATGCTTGAAAACACGGAGAATGGGACTTTACTACCGCGTTTAATTTTTAGCGATGAAACGACGTTCATCTCAGTGGAAAAGTGAATACTTACATTTTCGCAATGGGGTCTATAAATACCCGTGACACGCTGTAACATGAGAGATTCCCCCAACGTTAATGTGTTTTGCGCCCTATCACAAACAAAGGTTTATGGACCGTTCTTTTTTGCGGAACAAACGGTTACAGGGATAACGTACCAGGATGTGCTGGAAAACTGGCTTTTCCAACTAAATGAAATTCACAAGACTTTCAACAGGACGGAGCTTCACCCCATTGGCACCTAGATGTTCGACGCTACCTGAATGATTCTCTACCTCATCGACGGTTAGAGCGAATCGGGAATGAAGATCTGGCTTTTAATTTCTGGCCTCCAGATCACCTGATCTTACGCCATGTGACTTTCTTGTGGGGGTTTGCAAAAGGAACAGATTACGTACATCAACGCTACCAACAAACATGGCCGAACTGCGGAATCGTATCGCAGCTGCGGTGAACTCAGTAACAAGATAAGCTTTCTCGCGTGTGGGACGAGTTCAACTACCGCTTATATGTGTGCCTTGCAGCCGGAGGGGAACACACTGAACATTTACGAATTGTATCTATAAATTTTAGTGTGAGTATTATCAGATATAATTTACTTCACATTTGTCATTGGTTCTTAATTTGGAATAAAGAGTTACAAATCTGAGTCAACCATTTTGAATTAACCATGTACTTCTGAAATACTTATAAAACTACAGATATCAAAATGCACGTATACATCAATACGCAGCATTTTTTGTCATTGCTATTATAAGAGCGCCCTTTCAGTTCGAATTCATAAAATTATGTATCACATCATTTTCAACAAGGCGTCGCCAGTTCGAGTTGCTAATCTATTTATTTTTTGTTATTAAACTCATTTATTTTTATTTTACTAATCTTAATTAAAATCTTTTTTAACCAATTTCACTGTTTATTTCAACGTTTTATTATTTACGCGATTAATTTACTTAGGGAAAATATTATACCCGTTTAGTGTGAGCAACTTCTTGCACAATCGATTGTTCGAACATGTTGACATTTTCTATGTAATTTTATAAATGGCTTTATTAAAGGAAAAGATACATGCATTTTAAGCAGTATTAAAATAGTTTTTGATCATCTCAAAATATTGACGAATATAAAGATACGGGGAAGATAATTTTTTACCATTTTTATTGACTTTCCCTCAATTATGAATTTTTATTACTAATTCATTAATTATTAATGTTGCAAGGAATCGTTTGCGAATATTAAGAACATAAATTGATGCTCTGAATACAACTTGGGCGGGAACGCGTCTTAATCTTTCTGTGGCCTAACGTTACTACGTATAAGTTCTTGAATACAAGACGTTATTTATTAGTAGCATATCGTTAACTATCTTTGATAGTCGACTAAGTATTGCGACTCGTTTTTAAACGTAAAGAACAATATTCGCCAGGTGAAAATTTCATCGACAACGAATTCAAGTGTGATGAAAGGAAACTGTGAGGAAATGGCGTCGATTATTCACTGAATGGAAAGCAAAGTTACCCAAGATCTGGATGCCCAATTGTTATCATCTACATTTTTTGGGACCTGAGATTCATTACCAATGTTCTTCTGATTGATTTACCTGCGTCGAGGATCCATCAATAAAGAAAGATACTGGGAAATCGTAAAAAAAATATAATGACACATTACACTTCACCGTAGGCGTGCTTTTTCACTGACAGTTGTATCTGTCTCACGATGAGTATCCTTACATTGTTTAAAACATGACAAAAGAGTTGCAAATATTTCGATGGAAGCGAGACGATTAAAAGATCTTCGATCGGAAAACGCGTAGATCGATGGTAATGTCCAGCATACTACTACCGACCGTTTTAAAGAGGAAAAAGCAAATTTTTTTCAACGAGGGGATTGTCGAGCTTTTCTCTCGATCTTAAAAATTCTAGCATACGATGAGATTATTTTGAAAAATAGTTTGACATTTTTTCTTTGTAAAAGCATGAATTTTAAGTTACAATAAATTGTCATCAGATTATGGTAAAACGAATCTTAATTAAAATATTATGCTGAAAGTTTGAGCAAAAAATATTTATACGATCAACTACATAGGTTTTTCTTAAAAATTATTTACAGTACAGTAAATCAATTCTCCTGATCACTGTTATTTACGTCAGAAAAACGAAAAATATGGAAATTAGATAACGAATACGATGAGAATATCGTGAGAGGAGAATGTAAAAAGAAGATCTACCCGTATTTACAAAGTTATAGATACAATGTTACAGGTCACGTATGTCAAGAGTACTGATCTGGAACACCAGTAGCAGTAAAACAAACAGACGTTTGCAAACCGACCGACAAACTGTCAATTGTAAACCAAACGAGCCCAACTGAGAATTCCGGCAAGTATTATAAGCAGAGTAAATCAGCGACAACATGGAAAACATACACTAATCGATCAACAAGCTGTAACTGAATACACTATTACCTGAGGGTAAAGTAATACCGGTTTCCAGCACACTGAAACAATGTCACGATAGAATTCTCTACCGCCAAGTATAAATACCCCCCTACAGGCAAACAATAACCCAATTATGTAAATGCTAAGATTTTAATAAAAACCTACTTATTTCTAGAGTTCTACCGAGCAGATTTGAAGGAATGTTGTTCGAAAGCTTTGCTCAAATACGTTTTGTTTTTTTTTTTTATAAATTCTTCAAGTGGCTTTTCATGAAAGATCCACCTAATTCCTTAATCGTTGAAGATATAAAATCAGGACTATTTTCAATTGATTCCCCGATTCAGGAAACTAGAAACTTTTATATCAAACGTAAAAAGCCTAAAGTATGACGCATATTTTCGAAAAAAAAAATGTCTTCGAGTTGAAATGGCCGATTTTTTTCTGTTGCTGTTTATAATATTAAATTCCGCAATAAGTATGCAAAACGACATCAAGGGTCAATTTACTTTCTTCAGGGGTACACTGCTCGTCTCTGATCGACTTATGTGCTACTTCGCTGTATATTCTTCGGTGTTTAGACTTTTGTCACAATTTAGAAGGACAAACTCTGATGTCATCAAGGAGCAATATGTAATGAAGGATAGAAACTACAGCAGGTTATTTCAAAGAAATGAAATTATAAAGTTAAATGTACCGATAGTATAATGTAAACGATTCTTGAGAATTCTGAGGACTGAACGCAGGAAGAAAAAGTATTGTCTACTAATTATAACAATGGAGGATTGTTTAAACATTTTAACAGTCTGCTAAATCCGACAATTACATCCTATTTAATCTATTATTATGCAAAGCCGTTCTTAGCGGATGAAGAGCTGGATGCTAACTTTATTAGCCGATTCAGAGAAACTTTTAAAGTTAGTCAAAGATAATAAAGCCGCATGCTTTAAATCTCGTATGAATTTCTTAAGAACTCGCAATCAGATTTCTTAGTAAAATTGTATATATGTATATAAATTAATTGATTTAAAAGAATTATGTATTACCCGAATGCTTTAAAATGTTCATAATTTTCCCAATTTTTAAAAAGAATACATTATCATGGACGCACATTATCGTGGTATATCTATTTACAACACATTAGTGAAAATATTTGCTAAAATGGTACTAAATAGATTAAAATTGCGCATTGAAAGTAAAAATTTGCTGTGAGTTTCAACCAAATTTTCGGTAGTCCTCAACAAGAATACTTTTCCAGTCCGATGAACATAATTAAAATAAAATTAAGCTTAAAAGGGCAAAGTCTACTTTTTCTGTTTTCAACCGTTACGAGTGGCTTGCGTTATTTTAAAAGCCCATCCAGTACGGAAAATATAGTAAAATACTTTAACACATTAATACAGGTTTGATAGCTTTGGTCTGCAATTTTCAGGGCTTATCAGAGCGGTTTGATAAAGTTACTGGCGTTAAACAAGGATGTTTGTTATGTCCTTTGCTGTTTTCGTTGTTTATCAATGGCATAGAAAAATACTTAGACGGTGGACTTAAACAAGCCAACTAATTATTCGTTTGTTAACCTACGAAGATGATATCGTTCTATAAGCATCAGACAACCTCACTCTAAAAACCCACCGGGGGTTGGTCTAGTGCTGAACGCGTCTTCGCAAATCAGCTGATTTTGAAGTTGAGAGTTCCAGCGTTCGAGTCCTAGTAAAGACAGTTACTTTTATACGGATTTGAATACTACATCGTGGATACCGATGTTATTTGGTGGTTGGGTTTCACTTAATTACACATCTCAGAAATGATCGACCAGAGACTGTACAAGACTTCACTTCAGTTACACTCATACATGTCATCCTCATTCATCCTCTAAAGTAATACCTGACGGTTATTACCTGAGGCTAAAAAGGAAAAAGAAAGACTCACTGCACAGCAAATGATCAATGACCTAAATCCGTATTGTATTAAATGTGAACAAACTGTGAAAATCAAAAACTTGTAGTGTTTAGAAATGGTGTTTGACCAACCAAACTGAACCTATGCAGCAGTTTTTGTTTAAAAAAATACACGTCTTCCAACAACTTATTTCTTGAAACCAAAATATTACCTATATTTACACAATTTTTAAAATTGGACTAACAATATATTCAAGTTGAAATACTTCAATAATCTCTTACTTGCTGGTAATAGTTCAATATGTTCATTATATTCAGGAGGTGTCCGGGCTAAAAGTATACAAAAGAAATGGATACCTTTAATGGATATCTCCATCTTGGTTACGCGTGTAACCAAGATGGAGACGCGTTGAACACGCGTAACTTCAATCAGTTACGCGTGTTCAACGGCGTGTAGAAACTGAAAGGAATATCGATCCTCCTACATCCAAGTCTATTTTTCAGTGAGATACCAGATATTAACAAGTTCTTCAACAACAATTTCGCCAGATGTTGGATCGGACGAGGAGGTCCAACTGCATGGCCAACTAGATCTCTAGATATTACTATCTCTGATGTTTTTGCTTGGGGTTGTGTATATCAAAGAAAAGCTCGAGATTTGGACCGTTTTAAGACAGAGAATTATTGAAGCTGTTGGTCTAATAACACCGCAGATGCTCCTAAGCACCTGGCAAGAGTTAGCTTATCGTGTAGACGTTTGCCGAGTTACAGTGAACTTCATTACCTACATTAGAACTTGCCGAGTTGCGGTGTTCATTAAATATATATATATAGAATTGTATTAATTGGTTCTCTTAATATAAGCTGTTACTTTTGGATACCTTTAGCACGGACACCCTATACAATATGTTCGGGAAGAAAGCAGTCATGCATCTCATAACAAGATGACCAGTACTCAATCGTTTCAGATTTAAATATTTAAAAATAAAGATATTATTACCGCGGATGAATTGAAACCTTGTCTAGAAGGCGATAAATTGACGAATATGAGTGATTATTCTAAATCGGCAAGGAGATCAGGTGTAGATTAATGAGAAAATTTAGTTATCATCTATTAAATAAATATCCGTAACTGTCTTAAACATAATTCTCTAATTTTTTAAGCGCCCATTATTTCTTATTAATTTCCTTTAAGTCTAATTTGTTTTCCTTTCTTTGCAGATATTCTTAAATTGTGATCTCTTTTATTCTCTGAAATAGTGATTTCTATCATATATATATATATTCACACCCTGTTGTTATATCGCACGATTTTCAAATGCGGTGTCCAGCGCAAGACAATTTTCAGAAGAATGTACAATCTATTAAAGTTCACAAGCCACGGATGTGGTTTGCTGAGCTAAGGAAAATCCTCATTACGTGCGCGAGTCGGAAAGGAATCCATCATATGTCATGATATGGGTCGGGATAACATCGCGATACTTTTTCGGACTACATTTTTTCTGAAGTGTACGTGGATGGCGATTCTAATCAGCAGATGTTGGAAAAACGTTAATAATTTTGCTTCGAGAAGGGTTCATGTATCGTATCTGAATACAGCGGGGTTCCAACACATTTAGATCTTCAAGGGCGCGATTTCCAAAGGGTAAAATTGGCTCGGTTCACAAGCATAATTGTTTTAATTGCGTTGTAATCCCTGCAACATATATGTCGATTTGCAATGTAAGCATGATCACACCCGACAATTCATTATTGAAAATAATCAAGACTTTTTCATCTCAAAGTCGATACGCAACATTCGGAGAATTGAGTTAACAATAAGGTTTCTTCCTTTTTTCCTACTGTCCGTATTTCAAAATTCTACAGCGTAGAATTAAATATTTTCCATATTTAAAGAATACATGGCCCTTCGGTTGGTGGGGCACATGGTACGAACTAGTTGACCTTTGTTCGTCACTGAAGATATTGTCAAAATCTATAATCTACTGGTGTTAAGACTTAAGTTAGAATTTTTTTGACCGACCTAAATTTTTTTACTCTTTCTGTGATAACACACTTGAAAGAATCCATTCTTTTCCTTTTTGTTTTCCCGACTCTTTACGATTCGCTAACGTAAGCCGCTCAACTTTATACAAATATTTTCAAGAATTACTAAACTCGTAACCCCTTTAGATCTACAATTGATAATCTCTCTCTTTAATGAAGGCTACAGAGAGCTTAGCACCACAGGGCTTGAACTAGAAAAGGCTCAAGAAATGTATATCAATAAAAATTCATCCGCAACGCAAATAAATTCAAACATACGGTTGCTTCAACGTGTACATATGCAGTACACTGTAACGTTGACCTAAGAGGAAATGAAAATCTCATGGAATATAAAACTAGGGCGGTAATTTTTTGATCGACAGTCACACTTTTCTGCTAAAAATAATAATACAATAAAAATTAGTTAATAATGCAGCTGAACAAAAGAACTTAATTCTTGATAATTATAAATAAAAAAATTTTATCACGAACGAATTTACTAAAACTGGAAAGTAATCGAGTGAAATACTAATGTTGAAGAGAAATGTAAGTAGTATACACAACACGTACAGTCGAGTTAAAGGGTATCCATTTCTGGTTACGGGTTACTGGCTATCTGTAACATATTTAAAAAAAGATGTACCTTTTTAAAATTGTGAAATTTTTAAAAACGTTTAGTTTTTGTTGAACCTAAATTTATGTGATATAAATCACATTTATTTACAATGTTTGTGCCTACATATAAATAAAAATTTTATTAAATTATATTTCTAATAAATACCGAAACGTAAAATAAAAAAGGAAAATTTAATTTTCGTAAAACTATTTTCATATAAATTATAATATAATAAATAAATTAAGGAATTTAATTTCAACAAAGCAATTCGTTATCCATAACAATTTAACCAACAGGATAGCTGTACGACGAGGGGGGTGGTACCTAACCTAACCTAGCATAGCCTGGCGTATATTGTATTTAATTATCTGCCGGCAAGGATGACATTATTTAAATTTTTTTATACTAAAACCGGACACATATTAAAGCTATATTTATGAATATCATCTTTTGTGTGCGAACAATTTTTCCCGCTAAAGTTTTATTACTGTAGACTGGAATGTTATAATCACGCTGAGATAAACCGGGCGGGCGGGCAAGCCGAGCCGAGCAAGGCCGGGTGTCGGCCGACTGCTATGCCATGCCATAAGCTCATACAGGCCGTTGTTGATAGCGGTGATGGAGGTGGTGTTATTCTATGTCATTTAATTTATAATGCTTTATATTTGGCTTTATATTTTATCCGCGTTTCATTTTGAACGATAATATAGCCTATATACTGTACGGCTTACGCTAAACCGCCACCATCACCGGCCAGTTTACGCTTACTAAAAATAATGAGTGATATATTTTCAAACAAATAAACAAACAGAAGTAACATATATTAATGTTAATTCACGTTAAAATAGTACAATAAAAGAATTAAGTGGCCCCGCAACGTTAATAAACTACAGTTAATTAAAAAATGTTACAATATATGTTTATTATTAATTAAAAAATAAAGTAAACAAAATAAAGCTCGATATCAAAGATATTAATGACGACCGTAACCCTTAATTGTAGAAAATGTACGAGTAAATCTTGCTTTATCTAACAATAGACGATAAAACAAATTTTACTGAAGTTCAAAATAAATACAATTAACTAGAACATAATATAAATACTTCGCAGAGAGAAAATTTTACCATTAAATTTCTACGAGTAGAATACAACGTAGATTAAAAAAAAATAGAGGCTAAGTAATAAACTTTTTAATATTCTACGTGGAAAAAAGTGCTTATCCCCACTGGTTCAATGGTAGATCAAAACAGTCAAAATTAGTATTTTTTCTTACGGGTACTTCATCATTAAACAAAGGCAACTAGTCAGTAGTGGAGGGGAGGGGGGCTGGCTGAACGATTTTATCGTTTACTTGTTATTATTACATGCCAGGTAATTTTGGTGGTTGGCGCGAAAGTTTTTCTTTAAGGAAGCTTTTTTTTTTGGTGTCCTGAAAAATACAACAAAACTAACTTTTTGCGGCATAAATTCGAGCTGAAAAAAAATCATTAATCAATAATGCGTTTCCACTTTCTGGATAAACATACGACACACGAGGACTGGGAGCGAGATGATAGTCAAATACTTAAGAGAACCATGTAACACTCCTTTGTGTGGGATTGTCTCGCTTCGTAATATCTTTACGGGTATTTCGATCCTTTCTCACTACTCACTCATCCTCTATCTACCCCTCATTACTTCCTTTCTGTAGCGTTTATTGAATATTAGTTAATGTTGATTGGATGTTGATAAGGATATAACAACCTGTAGAACTACAACGTACTCGGTATATTTAATTTGGTAGGGATAATTCTATCTACGGGACAATCCGGGGGCTCTAGTTCCTACCAGGTGCTGTGTAAAAGAAAGCCAAACCTATGACTGAATTGCTTGTCGGATAAAACCGAGCTTCCTAAATCCCACTTTAAAAATTATACATACAAGAACAGTACTATATTTTTTCGGTTCAAAAATTTTTAAGATGTGGATTCAGTGTTAAATAACAACTGCTCTGCCCCTATAAATAATATCCAAACGTCGAAGCAGTTAGGGCCTAATTTCTGTATTCATTAGTCGTCTCATCGCAGTTTGGCCAGGATTGTGATAGCACATTTAAACTTTCGTTCGTACAAGACTTCAGGTGGGCTAGAAATTCAACTTTATATGATTATACGAAAATAACTTATACGTAATAGTTTTTAACAAAGTGCGACGAAAACGAAAATTTTCTGTAAAATCAGTAAAAAATGAAAACACTTTTATAAATTTTCCAAAAATTAGCGCATTATTTTATATAAAACTATACAGCCACTTCAGTTTCAATGGAACCATCTTCAGTAGTAACAATTACGATTTACATGTTACTATGTAGATCGTCGAAGCTACATGTTCTTCTTTCTGTATTTCAATAATACCGATTGTTACTACTGAAGATGGTTCCATTGAAAGTGAAGTGGCTGTATAGTTTTATGTAAAATAATGTGCGAATTTTTGGAAAATTTATAAAATATTTTTATTTGTTATAATAATTGGAAAATCAAACTCGCGAAGTTTAAAAAAACTGTAAAAAATCGTTCGTAAAATCCAGTAAAATAATAATATTTTATCTATATTTAGTTATTTACATCTAATAATCACGGTAACAAACAAAACTTTCGTTAATGGGCTGCTTACAAATTTTGCTTTTACACAGTGAAAACGGATAGTGTAATATGACATTACAGCCAAAGGAATTACGGCATTTTTTTTTTTTTAAATGACGAAGGCGAAGCAGTTATTATGACCTCAGAACGATATAATAATATGATTCAAAGAATACTCGGCGATCAAGCGATCAATTAATCAACTGTATGACACCACGCGGTTTCAGCAAGACAGATCTACATTCTGTAATGTGAACCGCTTAACGAGACATTTCCAGAAACTGTAAGACAATTTGGAACGGCGATTATTCTCACTGGACAAATCAGCGGTAACACCTGATAATTCGGTATGCGTTTTCTTAAATGAAACCTCTTAAAAAGCACACCATTTATCTCACTTTCACAACGTTGTTGAACTGAAGGATACGCTTTGCAATGTGATCGAAGCGATATCCATTGAGAATTGTAGGGAGTTTCAACATATCTGCTTCACAAAAATAAGAATGCTTAAAGGTAACGCTTTATAAGTGGCGGCGATGAATGGTCGCCATTCATAGGGTGTTATCTTTAAGAAATAATTTTTATGTAAAAACCAAGGTGAATGACGTAAATTTATAATTCAAGTCGATGTAATTATCTCACCCTACTAAACGGCATTTGTGTCTGTGTGTGCGTCCCCCTTAGCTTAGCCCCGGAATGTACCGATCACTAGCGGAAAATCCCGATTGGTTAGTACATGTCTCGTGGTGGTCAGGTGTATACTTGTTATATTATTATAAATCGATATACAGTATACGAGGTGCGACAATAAAGTAATGACACTGATGTGAAAAAAAATGTTGCTTACCGTTTTAGTCATGTTTAGCGTTGACTCCTTCAAAGTAGTTCCCCTCTAATTGCACATACTTATTCCAGCGCTTCTGCCATTGATGGTAACATTTCTGGAACTCATCTTCTGTAATATCCTCCAAGACCCTCGTCACAGCTTTTTGGACATCTTGTGTTGTTTGAAAATAGTGTCCCTTGACCGCCATTTTGACTCTTGGAAATAGAACAAATTCGCACGGAGCTATATCTGGTGAATAAGGTGGCTGTGGTAGTACTGAAATTTGTTTTGAGGTTAAAAATTGCTGTACTGACAGAGCAGTATGGGATGGCGCATTATCGTGATGCAGAATCCAATTATCAGCAATGTTGGCACGGACACGAAGAACTCGTTTACGAAGTCTTTCTAAAATTTCTTTGTAGAAATATCGGTTAACTGTTTGTCCAGGAGGCACCCACTCTTTATGAACAATTCCCTTGGAATCGAAGAAACACACAAGCATGCATTTCACTTTTGACTTTGACATGCGAGCTTTTTTTGGTCTGGGTGATCCCTTTGAGCACCATTGCGATCTTTGGCGTTTTGTCTCTGGATCGTATTGAAAAAACCAACCTTCATCACCAGTGATAACACGGCTCAACAAATCTGGATTGATTTCCGTTTCCTCTAACAGATCGGCTGCCACATTTTTCCGTGTTTTTGGGGACCATTTTTGCATAAATCTTTCTCATACCAAGATCTTCAGTTGCTATTAGACGAACCGTTTCTAGATTGATGTTGAGTTCTTCTGCAGTCATTTTCACGGATAATCTTCGATCAGATCGTACGATTTCACGCACCCTGGTCAAGTTGACATCTGTCCGTGAGGTTGATGGTCGTCCACTGCAGTCTTCATCTTCAACATTCGTTCTGCTTTCACTAAAACGAAAAACTGGAGCTCTTGACATAACCTCCTCTCCAAAAGCCTTCTGAAGCTTACCATAAGTTGTCGTCACGTTTTCACCCAATTTAACGCAAAAAGAAATGGCATACCGTTGCGCAATATTTTGCGGTTTCATTTCTGTAACGAGAGACACAAACACGTGTTCACTAATAAGTGAACACTGCACTTATGTGTTCATAAGTGAACACTAACAACTGCTCAGTCGTGAGTTGTGCTGTAATAACAGCACAACTGCCGCCGTGAGTTGCATCAATGTGCCGCTTAGACTAGAGGTTGCTTATAGACCAAGGTCAAACATGGTGTGCCTACGCAAGCTGCAAGGTTGCCACATCTTGCAAAGAAAAATCAGTCTCATTACTTTATTGTCGCACCTCGCATACATCGAAGGTTTGGAAAAATTTAGTACTTTTTAACAGGGTCCGAATTTTTGTACGAAAATGGCAAATATTTCGAAAACGGTAGGTCCTAGCTCTCTAAAACATTTTTGACCCCTTTACAATATCCCCATCCCCTCCCAGTGATAGCCGTCGGATGATAATATTTTCAAGCGCCCCAGGAGCGCCGTTCGGAAACTGGGAAGGGGGTGCGACCGTAATATCTCGGCAACCGCTCGTCCGATTTTCACAATTCTAACAGCGGATGTATCAGCAGGTCGAACGCTAACTGTTTAGCGCATCAGGTACACTCTCGATCGACCGGATCTTGGTTATCCGGAAATTAAATCGTTTAGCTCTATGTTTTGATTGCACACTTTCTTCTTTTTCCTGTTTAACCTCCGGTAATTACCTTTCAGACAATACTTCAGAGGATGATACGTATGAGTGTAAATGAAGTGTAGTCTTGTACAGTCTCAGTTCGACCATTCCTGAGATGTGTGGTTAATTGAAACCCAACCACCAAAGAACACCGGTATCCACGATCTAGTATTAAAATCCGTGTAAAAATAACTGACTTTACTAGGACTTGAACACTGGAACTCTCAACTTCCAAATCAGCTGATTTGGGAAGACGCGTTCACCATTAGACCAAACCGGTCGGTTAAGTTTTGATTGCACTCACCCACCGTAAAAAATACAGATCCGACTTTTCGCTAAATACGCTCAAACCTGTGCGCTAGCGGAGCTGTAAAGTATGAAGACTAAAAAGTAGAAAATAAAAAATATATAAAAAACTTTTTAAAAGACAACTCTTACATTAAATGCATTAAAAAGTAGGAGATAAAAAAAATTGTAAAAAAAAAAACTTAAACCTAAAATTAAAACCTTAAACTAAAATGTAAAAAATAATTTTAGGACGGTACCTCAGAATGGATTTGACAACAAGCCTTGATGGTGATATGTAACATTATGTTAAAATCATAACTTAAAATTAAAAATTTGATGTTTTTACCAATTTTTTCTTAGTGATAAATGACCTAAAGAGTGGAGTGTAAACAAGCATAAGAAAAAAATTGGCAAAAACATTAAATTTTTAATTTGAAGCTATGACTTTAACATGAGAAATCCCGATTCATTAGGACCAATTTCTAGAAAGTAAAATCTTAAATTTTTAATTTAACTTTCGTTATATCAATTTTCATTAATAAAAAAAAAAATTTTTTTTACACAAGGGGTAAACAATTTTGGACACCTAATAATCCCATTTCGAGACGATGCCCGCCAGGGCAACCCGACCGGAGGGCTTAGCTGCTGAGGCATGCCTTAGGCACGCCCTGCAGCTAGTGAAAATATAAACAGATCTTACATCTCAATACGTGTTTATTTAAATAATACCTGATTTACATCAGCTCATACATGAATTTGTGCATTAACTTCCAACTAGAAAAAAATCCTCTAAATGACAGCTCTACTGCTCATATAAACGAATAATTTTTATTTCCCGAATAAGAAAGATTGACTTTAATTTTGTATTTTAATCCTTACTTGTATTTTTGTTTAGTTTGTCCTTTACTTTTTTTTTTTTTTGTAGAGGAACCTAAGATCTTTTTCTGAATGACAACACAATTGAGTCATACACATACATGTAACTCAAGAAAACAGAACAAATAACATGAACTGAATCACAAAGACATTCAGGACATACGAACCTAATTTAGTTATATAATTAAAAAAAAGGAATTATAAAAAAAGTTTTTTAAATGAAAAGCGTATTTATATACATAATGGATCTAAAATTTACTAGATCAATTTACCATCCACTAATATAGAACAAACCAAATGAAATAGCTATTTCTAAATTTATAATGCATGTAGATTAAGTTAATAACTTTTATGTTTCGTATGCATAAGTTTAATTCGCAAAACATACATACACACACAGGAAAAAGAAAAAAGTAAGAGAACACAACTGTAATTTCTCCCCGAATCTGGAAAAGGGATAATTAACACTGGCTTTACAACCGGCATTGTTTTATTTAATTAAAATCCCGCTTTTAATCTGTATATTTAGTAAAAAGGTAATATGTAAGCGTAAAAAATTTCTTAGAACCTAAATTAAAATCTAGCAACTTTTTAATCTTAAAGCTACATATTATTTTAATTAGTAACCGTATAATAAACATAAATCGTTTAATTTATTACACTTCGAAGACACATTTTTATTTTATACTCAAAGTCGCTAAATTTATATCAAGGTTAGATATATTATTAATTCAACGAAATCTAAAGCCTTGAGCACTATAACAACATTGATAAATAAAAATTTCGGCCTGTAAATAATTACAAGTCTGATCGAGATTAAAAATCGAAATCTATCGAATGAAAGTCATACACAATAAAATTCGCAGAGGCCGAGTACATATTATTATAATATCGTAATAAGATACTACAAAAAGGTATGTATAAATATATATTATTATTGTTATTACAAACTCAAAAAAATCTACATATAAATTAAGATAGATTCTCTCACGGTTGATGTAAATCATGATATTTAAAATACGTTTCAATTAAAAACGAAAATGCTCAATTTTTAACATTTGAACCAATCAGGACAGAATTATAATAGTGACGAACCAATCGGATAAAAGAATTTAATTGATTGGTTGCGGAGGTCAACTCCTTATAATCTGATAGGGAGATAATATAGCAGAAAACATTTCTGACATGGGTAAATGTAAGTTTAAGGTTGATGAATCTTCGTCCAAAAGGACCAAACAACGTCATTCATATTTCTAATTATAAATATATACACGAGATCTATTCAAAAAATAACCGAACTTTTTTAATTACGCACCAACAGAGATATTTAGTGACATGCGGTTGGCAGTAATGTGTTCTGCATAACCTCCTCTGTAACACATGCCGTTAGATTGTTGATATCTGTTTATTTTTTGTGTTATTGTTTGAGTACAACAAGTTTAAGTGTTAGTAGCGATTTTGGTAATGTGCGATTTTTTGATGATTGAACTTTTGTCTCGATGTCGTAGCCATAAATCTAGCTTTCGTCTCCCGTTACGATCCTTTGCATGAATGTTTCATCGTCATCGACTTGTTCAAGGAGTTGCAGGTAATTGTTTACTCGATGTTCTTTCTGCTGGTTCGGTCATCTAACGAGGAAAAAACTTTTCTGTAACTCTATGCATGTTCAATTTTTCAGTCAAAATTTCATGGCATGATCCAATCGAGATGATAACCCTTTTTGCAAGTTCTCTGATAACCCTTTTTGCAAGTTCTTTTTGCAACTTTCTGCAAATCGGCGATTTGCATGGACCAGATCGTTGATTTTCTGAACGTGTATGTCATCAGTTGAAGTCGAAAGCCTTCTTGGTCGAGGGTCATCTTCAATTGACTGACGACCACTTTTAAATCGTGAAAGCCATTCGCAGCAATCCGTACGACCAGAGCATCTTCTTCGTAAGCTTGTTTCAAAACTTGAAAAGTTTCTGTGAAGGTTTTCCCCAGTTTCACGCAAAATTTTACGTTTTATCGTCGCTCCCGAAAAACGCACATTACAAAAATCGCTACTAACAATTAAACACGTTGCACACAAATAACAATAACACGAAAACTAAACGAGATATCAGCAATCCAAGAACATGTGATTACAGAGGAGGTTATGCGGAACACAATGTTGCCAACCGCACGTCACTAAATATCTCCATTAGCGGGTAATTAAAAAATTCGTTTATTTTTTGAACAGACCTTGTGTGTGTATATATATATATAAAACAGTTTATACAAAACCAGTTTAAAATTCATTTATAAAATCAGTTTATATAAAACTATAACTTTCATTAATAATTAATAATAACTCTTCAATATTTCATATGTCACATTAACAAACCCTAATTCAAATTTATCATTTGGAGAACAACGTCAAAAAAAATTCCAAGTCGTTATGTTAAAACCGTAAAAAGTGACAAAAATATTTAAATCTTTAAAAATCGTGCCGATTAGGTATGTTTAAATGTTTTTTTTTGTTTTTTTTTTGTATACGAGTACACATTTACAGGTTAAATATTCACAAAGTACAATCTCTTTCGAAATATAGAACATGGGATATATCCACACACCAAATCCTACACATAAAAATCTAGACGGGTCATTTTTTTTTGTTATCGATTATAATACTTTTCCTTCTGTTACATAGTGCAAAGGCTGTGAAAGTAAAAGAAATGTTTTAAGTTCAAATAATATAAAAATACTCAGACAAGTAAAAACACACACTTAGGAAAATATTAAGAAATAAAATTTCATTATAAAAATAAAGTTCGTATATTACCGATTTATAGTGTTTATAATATGAATTGTAACTTAAAAAAAAAGACACAGTAACAACGTCTTAAGTTTTAACTGTTACTTTAGAAATGAAACAAGCCCAGTTTAAACGTGAAAATTCCATCTCTAAAATTATATACCAGTAAATATATATATATAAAAAGTGCCGGTACAGATATAAAGTAAGACTTGGAGACAATAAATCTTTGAAAAGTATACTTCAACAAGTTCACACTTTTTAAAAGTTTATAACAACCAACTTTAAAAGCTCATATTTTTTCATTCCGAAGAACTGTGTGCGCAATTTATGTGTTCTTTACAGTTAGTAGTTAGTTAATACTTGCACGTAAATAATAGGCTATTATATCTGAAAAAGTGATGCACTTTATATGAAACACACTCGGTATGTATAGCTTATGTACTTTTAGTAAAATAAAAGTATAATGTGTGCCCGTAAAATAAATTATTATATATAAAATAAAATACAATATCATAAAACTTACGTATCGTTAAAAGAATAATTTTTTTTTTTACTGTGTAACCATAAACGCAAAATTGTTTGTTAAGTATCAGATCGATAAATAAATGCAAATAAGTTATACTACAAATACCTTGGCCTGTATATTTACGACAAACTATTAATTACGTGAACGTAAGATTACGATTACCCCTCAAAAAATGTCATCCTTAATTATTAAAATTTCGTAAATTAAATAAAAGAAGTCTAACAGGCTCAAAATTAGAAAAGAATAAAGAAATATAAGAAGTATATATTTAAAGATTATTACAGAATATAACTTTTTATGTTTCCCTAAATTTTAATCTAAGAAATTGATTCCAAAAACTAATACACGTACCTACCATTTCGCGAAGATTAAAAAGGTCCTAATTTAAAAATAGTTAATGTGTTTATTTTTATTTAAATTAAGCAGAGGTCAACAAAAAAAACCATCACTCGTACGTAACACACGAAAAGCAAAGGAGAAAAATCTACAACTTGAAAAACTAAAAAAAATCTGATGTGGACACCACGTAACTTCCTTGCACGCTAAATTACATATGCATATTTAAAAAAAAAAGAAGAAAAGTACAAAAAATTTCATTTCATTAATAAGTTCTAATATTTTTTCCAATTTTTTTTTTTATTGTTATTGAATTATTTATTGTAAAACTTTTTTTACGATCAGAGGTTAATAATAATTATTAATAAATCAATATATTTAAATTAAACAAAAAAAATGTTTAAAAAAAATAGATGAAGTCGGATTTGAACCGACATGCCTTCACCAATATTAATTAATATTTCATTAATTAAAACTTTATTTGACTGTAACTCTGGAACCAATGAAAGTAAGTACCACTTATGATTATCATTGAAAATTTCTCAATGAGGACTTATTACTGCAGTTAAAAAAAGTCCAAAATCCAAATTTGTTGGACTGTTTGGACACTTGTGTTCCAGTCGATTGCAATCAAAAGAGGAGGTGCACAACTAGATACAACAGTCCTAAATCCAAAATTTCAACATTCTACTGCTAATAGTTTTTGAGTTATGCGAGATGCATACGCACATATACCAACGTCACGCCAAAACCACTCAAAATGGATTCAGGGATGGTAAAAATGGATATTCCCGTTGAAATCTGAAAACCGAAATTTTTCGCGATCATAATACTTCCTTTACTTCGTATAAGGAAGTAAAAATATACGATGAAATCGTTTTATAAACGATGTAATTTTTCGTTTTAAAAATCAACCACTTAAATTATCATGTAAAAACTTGTATAAATATAACACGAAGACATCCTCTAAAAAGATTTTTTTAAATATGATCGTAATCGGCTGGTAAATATTAAGGGTTCAACATAAAATAATAAGTAAATATATGGGGGTCGCATTGATAATCTGTCATTTTTTTTAAGTCAGTTAAAAATGGGCAGAAATTGCAAAACGTAATAATTTCAAAAGTCTTAAAAACAAAACCTTAACTGTTACAAGCAAGCAATTCAAAGAAAAATAAAAACAAAATAAAAAAAAGTAATACTTTATGTGAACGTTTTTGTTAAAGAAAATTTTTTATTACAGAAATTCTTATGAAGTATAAAAATTGACTGTAGAGTTCAGTAGTTTAGTTGAAAAAAACACAACAAAAAAAATTCAGGGATATCGAGTTTGTTCTTTAAGGATATCTGATCGAGAATATCTTTGTAATTTTTGCACGAAAAGCAATTTTTGCTACAGCATTTATTTAACATATCGACGCAAAATCATTAATCAGTAACATGTTACTCCCATTCTAAATGAAAATTTTCAGTTTTCCCGAGTGATTGTGGGCAAAGTGGCCATTCGTTACTTTGAGCCCTTCAGGATAGTTTCTCCGACGACAAATTGTACTTTCTCACACTACCTATCCATTTTTCTTGCAGTCGATCTCTTCTCTCTTATATTAGGTTCTGCGAACGTAAAACGGGCAAAACTCATCTGGATGACGAGATCTAGGGAGCCAGTGCTTTAACTTGAGCGAAAAGGAGCGAGATGTCCGAGGAAGCGGAAACCATTCCGTGTCTGGACGATAAGCTTAAGGGCTTAAATGCTCATAGGAAATCAAGGAAAGAAATCCGACTTTTTAATTACAACCAAAATATAAAAATAACAAGTGTAATACTTTTTAAAGGATAAATTCTTGGAAAATAGCATGCTATAAATTAATGTACATATCTCAAAATTTAGGTATTTTTTTAATCCGACTCTAACAGTAAATTTTTGTGCAGTTGTAAATTTATAAATTTTTTTTTTGAGGGTGTTAGAATAAACACTATTACTTTTTTTTAAATTAAGAATTGATTCCCAACTTCAGCAATTAAAAAAATTGAAAATTAACCTCTTAATTCATGTAAAATTTTAATAAAAAATGGATTACAAATTAAAGTATTTACATACAACTTAAAATTTGTACATTTACTTTACATTAACTATTATTATTATTTTAAAGTATCTTTTTCCTTCATACCAGTAGAGCAAGAAACACATAATTTGCATCTTCATTATCTCAGTTTTATTAGAGAAAACCCATAATTATCTTAAAATAAATTTAATTCTAAAAAACAGATAGATTTTTATTTAGATTTGATCTGTTTCCGTCTGTAACGAGACCGGAAATTTCAGTTGAACTCAACTGTTTTCAGTGTGGTTATTTTTTAATAAAAAATAATCATTTTTTAAAAAAAAAGATTATTCTCATTTTAAAACAATTCACATTCTGAATGAGGATACACTTTTTTTGCGCATAATTAAATTAACTACAAAAACTCGAAGCTTGTGCGTAGGAATATGAAATGTAATTTTTCTAGCGTATGAAAAAAATACAATGTCTGACCGGAATTCGAACCCGGGACCTCCGGATGAAAGGCCGAGACGTTACCACTCGCGCCAAAGATTTTACCTTAATACATTCAACTGCCCGTCAAACCGTAAAAAAAAAAATATATATATATTAAGAAAACTTCTGAAAAAAGGCACATGAGAAGAAAATGAACAAAAACGATAAAAAAAATAGATGCCAATAATTATTATTAAACCAATAAGCGCAAAACAGACAAACATCTAAAACAAAAAAAAGGAATAAAAAACAAAAATCATCATTAAAATCAAGCTTACATCAAATATTACAGAATTAAAATGGTGTTCATTTTTTTTTAAACATTAAAGCATTGTTTTTAAAACAACACATATTTCCTTACAAGAACTTTATTAAAACTAGCGATAAAAATTGAAATCTCGCAAACAGATTTAACAAGAACATTCAAAGTAAGCCTGAAATGTGTTTCAGAAATTTATAGCATCTGTCCCAATTATTCATATTATAAACAAGCGCAGTAAAATACGAGTAGACGGAGTGATATAGGGGAGGAAGGACATAGATAAACGGACTGAAAATTATATAAGCAGAGTAAATTTAAATTAATATAATATAAATTATATTACGTTAAGGTGAAATTAAACGTAACTAGTAACTTCTTAAGTCTATACTTCTACAGTAATAAAAAGACAATTAAACGAAGGGGTTCCTAGGGTTGTTTCACGTAAGTCGGTAATAAAACAACCGATAAACGAGGGGGGGGGGTGTACAGGAAAGCAGTGATGAAAATACAAACTGGCTGGGTCTCGGTTTACGATCAAAATTTATTATAATAATCATACAATATATCCATCCCGATGTAGCTTGATCCAATCTATAACCCCCGTTTCATAAAATTTCTTCTTTCTTTTTTTTTTACTTCAATTTTATATCTAATCTTCTTTTTTATCTATCCTTCTCAACAGAATTAACATTTTATTTAATTAATTATTACTATAATCATAAACTAGTAAAATAATCATAACTAGTTATTCTTATCTTAATCGTTATAAAGATGGCCAAACCTTTTATCAAACTACATGCATATTCATTATTAGACCATCTAAAGACATCTTTTACGATTACAGTAGAATTATTTTTCCTGTTTTCTAAAGTTTTAGTACATTTCTTCAATTTTTACTTCCTTGTACGAAGTAAAGAAAGTATTATAATCGCGAAGAATTTCGGTTTGCAGGCTTCAACGGAAATATCTATTTTCGACATCCCTGAATCCATTTTGACTAGTTTCGGCGTGACGTCTGTACGTATGTATCTTGGAGCATTATTCAAAAACGATTAGCCGTAGAATGTTGAAATTTTGAATTTAACATTGTAGTAACATAGTCGTGCACCATTTCTTTCGATTGCAATCGACTGGACCAAAGTGTACAAACAAAGCCCAAAATCCAAAAACACTTGGATTTTGAACTTTTTCTTAGCTGCAGTAAGGCCTCATTGAGAGCTTTTCAACGATAAGTGGTACTTATTTTCATTGGTTCCAAAGTTACGGCCAAATCAAATTTTAATTAATGAAATATTTTGATCTTACAAGAGGAAGATATGCCTTCCTCTTTTTTTAACTTTTTTTTTAAATTTAAATATAATTATTTATTAATAAATTATTAACGTCTGATTGTAATTTTTTTTTACAATAAATAATAATTCAATAACAATAAAACAATAAAATATGAAAAAATCAGAAGTTATTAGTGAAATAATATTTTATGTACTTTTAAAAATGTGTTTATATAATTTAATAGGCGTACAACAAAGTCATGTGGTACCCATACCAGATTTTTAAAAATGGAATAAAATTCAATTTTTTTCTCTAAATTTTATTCCCACCAATCATATATCTCTTACAGAATTTAGACGCAGCCTAAAAATGTTATTACTACACAACGCCGTAAAAAATACTATACGCTCTGTCTTCATATTTACAACTCTCTTAATAATGGCATTATTGGAAATATTTACGCCATAAAAATAAATTTAAAATTTCGATAAAAACAATGCTAAAAAAATCATTCATATCAATCCAGCGGTTATTGATTTTCAAGCGAAATATCAATACAAGTGAACAACATATACTTAGATTTGAATATACGTTATTCTGGAGAAATAAATATTAAATATTTAATAGAATAAATATTCTGATGAAGTTAAATATAAGCAAATAAAGCGATCAAAATTTCACTCCTTTAACTAATTTTAAGCTAATCCGATTTTTACATTCGTTTGAAACACGAAAAAATATTCTATAAATATACCTTACATTTCATTATATGCGCAACGACTAGTCGTTTTACAATAGAATATAAGTTTACAAAAAATTAAAACAATTTGTTTGTTAATTTTGATAAACTGAATATCAAAATAATGTGCAAATAATAAAAACAGCCTAACCATAAATACAATAGGGATGAAATGGAGGCGCGCTTTCTTACACGACTATATAATTAGAGTACGCCCTCCGTTTTTCTTTTTTGTCATGCATAAATAGAATATTTTTTAAAAGCTTTTATTTAACTCACTTTAGGAATAATCAAATCTTGCAACTGCTATATCTTCTGATCTACCATATGAAAATCAATGAAATTTGGTATACGTATGTAACTTCAACGACAATACAGCACTACGGTGTCCGAATTTGATATGACCCACCCCCACGCCACCACGCGCTACTCCTACGCTAAATTCATGCATTTAGTTGAAAATGTTCATTTCTCATCAACTATCGTATGAAAATTATTGAAATTTGGTACACGTATGTAACTTCGATGTGTAAAAAAAAATATTTTTACTTTTTTTTAGTCTTAAAAAAATACAAAAAAAATTACAAAAATTATATTTGATTACATACAAAAAATTATTTTTTAAAAAAGCTCTTATTTAACTAATATTAATATTAACATTAATAAAAAAAAAAGAAATTAGAAAAACCCTCTAAAAAGTAAAAAATAAGAATTAAATCAAATTGAGAATTTGATTTATATTAACAATTAATTTTTATATTAACAAATATAAAAATGCACTGAAAAGTAAAAAATAAATTTATAAATATCTAATAAATAAAAAATAAATAAATGTAATAATTATTAAATTTTAAAATTAAAAGTAATGAAAATATTTAGTTAAATAAAAGCGTGGCTAAATTTTTATAATATATTTAAAACAACACAACATTTATTTTTACAACAATTCATCTTCATTTTCATTTTCAATAACGACGCGAGGAGGCGGAAGGTCTGCTGGAACCTCTCCAGTTGTGACTGATTAGCTACAAGTAACAATCTGGGAAAATGCACCCACTCGCTTTCTTTGTACGTGTTCTCACGTAATTGAAGTTCATCTCAACCAAGATCTCCAGATTTGACTGAGGCGGATTTTTTTCTACGGGGTTACCTCAAAGAAAAAGCCTATAGCAACAAACCACGAACACCTAAACGATTGAAAGTCAATATTGAACAAGCTGTATTAAATATCCAGCCACAAACTTTGAAAAAAGTTGCAAGAAACGCTGTAAAAAGAATTGAAGCTTGTATTCAAGAAGATGACGGCCACTTCCAACATTTACTCTAAATGTAAGGTAATGGATGGTAATAATAAAAATTACATTTGCATTTACACATGCCTTTTTATTATTTCAATACCTACCAATATAAGGTTGGGTTGCGTTTTATATGGGATACTCTGTATATACATGTTCTATATATAAAATACTATCACCGACTTAGTTGCTATGTAAAATTCCACCATCGTGTGACGTCGTGGAATGAGTTTAATTAAGGTTCCAAGACTTGAGAACACGGTTGAACCAATCAGAAACAATTTTTTTTTTACAATTACATCATTCATGGAATATTAAATCATATTTTTGTTATTTTTTCACTTTACGTTATCCGCGACTCAATAACGGTTGGTTTTAATTAGTATACACATTTTTCTTATTCAACTTATAAAGAAGAATGTATTAGATACTTTCTCTTTTTTTTAAATAGCTAAGTGGAATAGTTGATCTATTAAATGTGGCCGATAATTAGTGCAAATTGGAGGAAGGACAATGTATTATTTCAATTTTTAAAAACAGAATAACCTTCTCTCCAGATATTAGGGATTTAATGAAAAATTAACTTGAAAAATGAACTTATTTCAACTAGACATAGAAATTTACACGAATGAAATTCTAGCATCAGCTACTTTCGTTTGAAATATTTACCAAAAACTTAATTCTTAATTCTCGTAAGTTAATAATAATGGAATTTTTTTATTTTTTTATTCACATAATAAAAATTATTTATTATGCGAATTTATTTTTATATATACATATATATATATATATTTGGCGCAATTCACACGATCGTAAAATCGTGTAAGATTATAAAGAATTACAGAAAAAGTGCTGTTTTCTTAATCTTTAAATTTAAAACGCTAAGTATTTTTTTTAATTCTTTATTTTCTTTAAAAACTAGTAAATTAAATTTATGTGTTAATAAAAATGTAATGAGGAAATAAAATAAAACCATCCGTAATTTTAACTATTACTTTTAACCAAGTAATAAACCTAAAAACTCATCGGCAAAGATATAAAGCACCAGTGTTAATAAATATAAGTTAAAATAACAAACGATTAAATATTTTAAAAAATTTAATAAATTATTGAAAACATAATCCGCTTTACAAACAGAATCGATTTAAATACAATAAGTTTCACGAATGAATATGTAAAAAATTAAGAATCGTTAAAAAAATTTAGAAATATTATTTAAAACAGCAGCATTTATTTATGATCACTAGAATGAAATAAAAAAAGAACAGTTTAAAGACGGCTTAAGGTTTCATCGATAAGGGAATGATGATGATAATGAAGAAGAAGAAGAAGTAAACAGGTATCAAGAGGTTAAGTGAAGAATAAAAGTTAGGAAGAAGAAGAAGAAAAAGAAGACGAGCGAGCACATTGCCAAGTTCACGTTTCTGTAGTAATACTAGTAGTAGTATTAGTAATAGTAGCGAGCTTGTGACTGCTTGTCAAACGAGCAATGAAAGTTAGCCTGACACGAGAGCTCTTGTTCACTGAGAGAAGACAGACGACGTTGACGAACAGTGAAAAAGGGGTAGAGGGGAAGACATTTAAATCTGATACGTCAAACACTTCACCTCGTAACGATCATTCATTCAGTCTCATTCATACCATTCCTTTAAACTCTCAAAGATTATTATTTTTTATTTCTGTTTTCTTTTAACACTTTTTTTTAATAATTTTCTTCCGTCTCAGTAAAAATAGAAAATTTATTTAAAAAACTTTCAATTTAAATTCAAGATCATTATTACAATATTATTAATTTTTTAAGTAATTTTTATTAATTTTCTTTTGTACGACCAAAGCAAAATGATAAAGCACGTTATTTATTTTATACGGATGATTAAAACGAATTACAACTAATTCATTCCGAAAAACATTCGACTGCATGCCGATAATCGAATACATTTCTTATACAATATAATTACTACCAAGGTAATAGAATAAATTTTGTAACAATTATATAAAGATAATATTTTATCTGTTTACTGTTTAAGCGATTATAAACTTCAATTACAGTTACTAATAAAAAATTAACTTTGTACTTATAAAAATCACAAGCCTGACCGGGATTCGAAACAAGAATATTTCGGATGAAAGACAGATTAAAATGTAAAACTATACGTAGACCAAAAATTAAAATTATTTTAAAAACGTTGAACTAAGATATAAGGAATAACGAAAATTTACATTCTCTTAGAGTAATGATGTTCATTACACAGACATTCTATGTAATGGGCAATGATGTCGATTACAAGATTGAATATATCCAACATTATGGTAGGCTTGGTGCGCCGAAACAATATGTGTAGTTCATTGAAAAAAAACTACCTTGCTTCTCGCGTTATCGAGAAAGCCTAGAGTAGGAAGTTTCTTATTGTTCCGAATGGTTTAACAGTTTTCGGAAAAACTTCTGACTCGTGTCAAATCAACCGCAACTATTACGGATTTGTCGCTTAAAATACGCAGTACTTGTAAAACTGATTATTCCTGTCACCCATTTGTGCAAAAAGGGCATTTACCGACACCAAATAAATGTTCAATTAAGCAAATACATACTGGCCTTGATATAATCTATATAAATAAAAATGTAAATGTTCCTTTGTTCAAAATCTTAAATCTCCGAAAGTTCTTCGCCGATTGCTTTGAAATTTTGATACAACGTTGCATTCGAATACGTGTTTTTATATGCCTACTATTTATATACCTAAGACGTCACACCTGTGATAAATAAAAACATGTTTTTAAAAAAAAAACAGCGCTCTCTGTTGGACGTAAAAGCAACACACGCTATACTAAATACTACGATTTTATTTCAACGTTTCCGATATGTGTGTCCGCTGTAGACTAAAAAACTACTGGACCGATTTAGGCGTGGGGAAAAAGGGAGAAAGGGAAAAATCGAAAAAGGGAAAAAGGTAAAATTGGAAAGAAGGGGAAAACGGGAAAAAAGGAAATTGAAAGGGGAAAGGAGAAAAAGATAAGGCGAAAGAGGGGAAAGGGAAAGGAATGGAAAGATGGAAATGGGGAAACGGAGGGAGAAAGGGTAACAAGGAAACTTTTGTGAAGTTCTGTAATGTTCATTTTTGTTAATGTTTATCAAACTTTCAATTGTGTTCATATAATCTATATATATACTCAAATCTAGCAATAGCGAAGCATTGCCGGGTCTGTTAGTTGGTTATAAGAATAAAAAGTGTTCAGTTTTGAGCATAAAACTGGGATTCTTTGAAAAATTTTTTAATTCTCTAAAACTGAGCTTATTTAAATAATGCAATCGCTTGAAATTGTATTTCCGAATATGCTTTTACTGTACAAATTGAAATTTGACTTGGTATATAAAATAGCATATAAGGATTTTTTTTATAATATTAAATTATTGCAAAAATCGGATCTTGAAGATATTGATTTTGTGTATATCTCAACGAGGGGGATTATAATTTAAACGATTTTCTGTGTACATGTTTATTTCAACATACCAATACACAATATTCAACCAAAAATAGAGTAATACACGTGTAAATTTTCTGAAGATTAACTTTGAAAAGTATCACAACTCTTAAAGATTTATATCTTGAAATGATTTTTCTCGAAAAAACTACGAAAATAAGTGAAGGTTTAACACTAATCACATAATATGAAGATTAATAGCCACCCAAAAATGAAAATGGGAATGAAATAAAAATTAACTACTTACTGTTTCAATGAATTGTCTTGATAGTTTAAAAATAGTTTATTTTATAAAAATTCATCTTCGGATGAAATGCGATTTATATATAAGCTTTAAAGCAAGAATGGAGCAGGGAATACCTCCCCTCTCTTAATGAAACGAGTTGGTCATTAAAAAGCCCTGCTAAATCGTCCTAACCCGAAGTCAAATTAAATAAAATAGAAATTATGCATTATGAAATTCTAGTTCAATCACGAAATACAAGTAAAAAAAAATAAATAAATTTTATAGGCTAATTAAAAAAAATCCTGAAAATTAAAAAAATAAGCAATAGTCAGTTAATATCTGACGCAATGTAAATATAAACTACGTTAACGGCTATTATAAGAATCGACGGCGTGAGACCCCAAGTAGTAAGAGTAAGAAGAGATGTTAGATAATCATACTCTAAAGCTTCTAGATTCAATCACTAGAGAGCACTACTAGACAAGCAGGAAAAGTTTTCCCCCCCACTACTGTAATAGTATCACCCACCCATTATGTTAGTATCAGCCGACCGCATTTACGACCTTTAACATTTCAAACGTTGGAATATAAGTATTTTATGGATTAACTGATCATTAATGAACTGAAAAATAAAAATAACTCCATCCAAAATAATATTAAATACTAGAAAACTAAATTGAACAATCGACAATTTAATACCCGTTTTTAGTTAATAAAAAATACGATTTAAATAGTCGCCTACACCATTACTAAACATTCTAAAATTATCTTTACAATCATGTAACGTTACTATAAATCATATCCGAATTGAGACGAAACTATGCAACGAAGTAACTTTGTAGAAAGATAGATAAACTTACGGTCTTGGATTTGATTAGATTTCTAGGCTTGGTACTCGTCGATTATAATTTAACGATATCTTTCATAATAAGGTAAATAAATGATTACTTTAGTAAAATTGAATTAGGAATTTTTAATTCTTACGGTAACAGAAACATGTCTACACTTACTAGAATATTTTAAAATGAAAAATTAAATATAATTCTGTCATCTATTTTATTTTTGTAACATCCCAGCTGAAAGAAAATAAAACCGATGAATAAAATCACCGGTTCAGGTGTAGATTCGGAACAGAGTTCAGTCATTAGCTTCCATCTCGACTGGGGACCAGACGGCTTTGACAGTACTTCTTCCGATGATATTCGGGTACTAAAATCTGATCTGTGACAATTTAATGAAGTAATAAATCACAAGACGGATATTAATTAGGTACCGACAACATTGCATTTGCAGCATAATACGTAGGGTAATGCGAATATATGTAATGAGAATATATGTCTAATATTTTAAAACCAATAAAATTTTTGAACAGGATGCTCAGCGACATAACGATAAATTGAAAAATCTGAAGTTAAGTAGACCAGAAGAAAAAAAGAGTACATAAATCTGGACGAAAGAATTAATAATAATTGTATGATAATTAAAGAAAATGTTTACGTAGCCTGATATACGAGGTCTGTAAATAAAGTAATGAGGCTGGTTTAGAAAAACTTTTTATTTGCAATCCAATTATACATGGACATTATCACCTTCGAAATAGTTCCTTTGGGAAGCCACGCAACACTTCCCAACGGTTTTCCCACTCTTCATAGCAGCGTTGAAACTCAGAAACCGGAATATCCTTCAAATGGTCGGTTAAATTTTTTCTTTACGTTTTTTGCTGTTCCAAAATGGTGTCCTTTGAGGTGTTTTATTAAAGTCGGGAACAGGAAAAAGTCGCAGAGACTCGAATCAGATGAATAAGGTGGTTGAGGAACTACAGAAATGTTTTTCTTTGCCAACAACTCATTAATTGAGCGCAGAGTGACAAGGTGCATTGTCGTGATACAGCATCCAATTGTCTTTGATGACTGGTCTCACGCGGGCAACTCTTTTCCACAGTCTTTCAAGAATTTCTCGGTAAAAATTACGATTTACGGTCTGTCCTGTAGGCAAAAACTCCTTACGGACAATACCACTGCTATCGAAGAAACGAATTAGCATAGTTTTGATTTTTAATTTGCTCATTTTTACTTTTTTTTGGACGTGGTGAGTTTGAAGTATGCCAATCCTTGTTCTGGCGTTTTCTTTCTGGGTCGTACTCAAATATCCAAGATTCATCACCAATAATAACATTTTTTTATAAAATCAAGATCAGTTTCAATTCACCCTAGAACATCGTGGCACACGTCCACCCTGTTTTTCTGTTCAACAGTGAGGTTTTTTTGAACCAATTTTGCACAAACTTTTTTCATGTCCGATTCGTTTGTCAAAATTTGACGGACTGTGGTACGGTTCAAATTCAATTGTTCTACAATCATTCTGACAATTAATCGTCGGTCGTACCGTATCAAGCCTCTGATTCGCTCAACATTATCGTCACTTTTTGAGGTTAACAATCTTCCGGAACATGGGATCGTCTGCAACTAATTCCTGGTAATCTGAAAATGGTTTGAACCACCTAAAAACTTGAGGTCGTGACAGAGTGTCATCTCAATATGTCCTTTTCAATTTTGAAAAAGTTTCAGTAACATTCTCACCGAGTTTAACACAAAATTTGATTTAACAACGTTGCTCATAATTAGTCTCACTCACTTTTGTAACGCACAACAAAAACTCGTTTCACGAAAAGTTTGTTTGTCTCGCGTGGCAACAATAGACTAAAAACATTAACACCTAATATAAATCAGCTGTTCATATAATCATATGATTACTAGTAACTTTAGTGTTGCCACTTTGGCTGCCAAAAAAAACTAGTCTCATTACTTTATTTACAGACCTCGTATGTATAAAAATATTAATAATGAAATCAAAATTATGAAAAATTAAAAATTATAGTTTAACCGTTAAAAAATATTTAAAATAGTTCCTTTAGTTTTTATATGACATTTATAATTACATTAGGCATCGGTATGTAACATTATATACCGATACCTAACTTTTGGTTTAGGGTTTACAGTATTGTTATAACGTGCTATACGTTAAACGTGTAACGTGAATGAGCACAACAATAAATCAATTTTCAAAGTTTTTCTACCCAAAAATCAAACGAAAGCTGCACGATGGTGCAGCTTTCGTTTAATTAGCACGACGCCGCGGTCGTATTATGATAAATATAAACAATTTAAACATAAAATTCAGTTACACTTTGAAATAAGAAATCAATTCCAAAATATTTTCATGTTCAAACAAATAAAAAAGTCCTTTTTTATCGACTTTTCGAAGAAAGGTACGGTACTTTCGGTCGTATGGTTGGTGTGGGAGATGAAAATAATTTTTCTTTACGTAAAGAAAAAAGTAGGAGCAGTAAAAATATATCATTTACTTAAAATTTGGTTTCCTTGTATAAATAGGCCTACGCATAGAATTTTGTTTATAAAACTACTACATAAACATAATTGAAATTCAGATATGCTGTAGTAGTGCATCTGAAGTTATGGATGTGAAAATTTTATGAAGATTGGTCGAGTCATTCTTGAGTTACGCTCAATCAAACGTCGGTTACGTTAACTATGTAGTCAACATTTATAATTTCAGTAAGTTACAGAGGTGAGTTGAAACCTTTTTTTTTTTAATGCAGTGCTGTTTTGACAAGTAACTATTTTTTATACATCAAAGGTTTTTTCTAAAATTTTTAATTAGGAATTGATACGTTTTCAAAAGAAAACAAAATAAAATAACGAAAAGTCGGTTTTCTTGCATAGAACTGGACAAGGATTTTTTTTATACAAGTACATTAAAATTGTCTAAAAACATTTTTCCCCGTGAAAACTTTTAAATAAATAAAATAATTAATTAGTGCATTTTATTTTCTTCCTACACTACGTAATATGAATCGATGAAGATGATTCTAAAGCAATTTTTTATAAATATTATTCGAGATGCGGCTATTAAATAACGAGACTAATGCTGCTACAGAACTGCGCATGCACCAAATTCGTACGACCGACAGCTGTGTAGCGTGAAGCCTTCGTTTGGATAACATCTGATTTTTTTTTTGTTTTCCGAAAAATGATAAGTATTTTATTAGAGCAAAGAATTGTCATGAAATTTCATATGAAAATTGGAAAAACCGCTACTGAAACTTATCTTTCATTAAAAAATATATATATATATGGCAACGAATTATTATCACGTGCGCGGGTTTTTGAATGGTTTAAGCGTTTCCAAGATGGCCGAGAAGAAGTTGAAGATGATGTTCGACCGAGTCGCCCTTCCATGTCAAAAAATGGATAAAAATAATGAAAAAATTGATAATCTGATCCGATCTGACCGTCGGTAAACTATTTTTGTCTTTATTCAAGGTCCTTGCTCAATTCCGTGAAAAAATAAGAAAAAAACCGACCCGAATTGTGGAAGAACAAGTCACGGGTTCTTCATCAGGACAACGCACCGGCTCACACTGCATTATCTCTCAAGACGTTTCTAGCCAAGTATAACACCCCAGTGTTAGACCTTCACCCGCCATATTCGCCTGACCAGGGAACATGCGACTTTTATCTGTTCCCCAAGGTCAAATCTGCATTAAAAGGAATAAGATTTCAAATTGTTGAAGCTGTGAAACAAAAAGCGGCACGCGTCATGAAACAGCTCAAAGAAGAAGACTTCCTGCACTGTTTCAAATAATGGAAAATTCGCATAGAGCGTTGTAGCGATAGAGAAGGGGTGTATACTGAAGGGGATAGTAACTAAATATATATCAATTTAAAATAAAATATTTTACAGCATAAGTCTCGTTATTTAATAGCCACACCTCGTATATATATATATATATATATATATATATATATATGGATACTAAAAACATAAATAAAATACCTATTTTACAATAAAAAATAAATTAACAAAAAACAAAAACAACAACAAATTCCAACAAAGACCTAAAAATACTAAATATGAGCTGTGAACGGATTTCACTGAAAATAATATCGGTAAATATCGGTTGTGTGGACAACGCAATCTTTTATAATTCGTACTGAATTCAATAACTAAACACGAGAACAAAAAATAAAATTAACCCGTTAAATCATTCAAAATTACATCATCACAGTGATACTACTTCATCGTGTTTTTTCTTCAGAGTAATTACACATTTGAGACTAGTTTGATGCTATCTTTCATTCCTTTCCGTTCTGTGTTTTTATTTTAAATTAACATATTGTACATATTTAAATCAACATATGTGTGCATCCTACATCCTCAGATATTCTTTTTTTAAATTTAATTCCAGTCTTTGCTCTTTCCAGTTTTTAACTATACACTTAAATCTTCTTTTAACCAAAACAAACCAAATTAACTATACATGATGCATCCTAATATATCGTCCACAATTTAATTTTTATACATTTATTTCAACAATTGGTTCATTAAAAAAAAAATAAATAAAAACTTTTTTTACTATATGTAAGATTTTTAAACCCTAAGTATAAAATAAATCGAAACCAATAATACATGGAAATCAAATAAAAATTTATAAATTTTAAATTGAAAAACTGTTTATTAAAAAACACTATTACACTATTACATATTACACTATTAAATAATTGATTTTAGAAAGATTGTATTTATCCTGAATTAAAATTTCAAAATATAAATCTATAACTTCATTTTAAATCTAAGTATATTATTTGAATATTTAAATACAAATTTTACTTTTTAATTTCACATAATATTTTTGGGTTGTTTTTTTTTTTGTTTTTTACTTTAAAAAGAAAATATTTACACATTTACATTGCTTATGATATTTTTCATTAATATAATGCACATATTAAAAATAAAGGTAAAAAGTTTTTATAGCAAGTCAACCTGTCAACA
Organism: Lycorma delicatula; assembly: GCF_047948215.1. Lineage (NCBI taxonomy): Eukaryota > Metazoa > Arthropoda > Insecta > Hemiptera > Fulgoridae > Lycorma > Lycorma delicatula. The sequence goes on along the minus strand of NC_134462.1, from coordinate 84,642,846 downwards.
GCAATAAAAAAAAAAAATTATAATACTCCTAACATTTTATTACAATCTGTGATCTTTATTCCCTGACCTTTTCAATTTAATAAAATAATTTTATTCGACAATTAAATCTATTTTATCGATATTTTAAAAGCGGTTTAAAAAATCTAAAAACTAGTCTCAACTTTTACGCTTATTGAAATTAAAGTCAAGACAATACTTTAATAAATACAATGAAACCAAAACGGTTAACTTTTCTTAAATTATTAAATTCTTTTTAATTAGATCAACAGTACATCACCGGAATACCCCTTTAAAAGTGTGATTCGTATTCTTAACAGTTGTCAAGTCATGAACCCACCGGGTTGGTCTAGTGGTGAACGCGTCTTCCCAAATCAGCTGATTTGGAAGTCGAGAGTTCCATCGTTCAAGACCTAGTAAGCCAGTTATTTTTACACGGATTTGAATACTAGATCGTGGATACCGGTGTTCTTTGGTGGTTGGGTTTCAATTAACCACACATCTCAGGAATGGTCGAACTGAGAATGTACAAGACTACACTTCATTTACACTCATACATATCGTCCTCATTCATGCTCTGAAGAATTATCTAAACGGTAGTTACCGGAGGCTAAACAAGAAAGGAAAGAAAGTTGTCAAGTCATGAGTCATCTCTCTCAGCCGGATTAGCGGTAGTGTACGGCTGTGTTGTGTAGATAGTCGATTGTTGTTCATTTAATCTCAGATTCTCAAATTTTCTTTCACCTTAATAAATAATCGTCGATGTCTGGATCCAAAACCCCTACTGCGCACAGTAAATGAAATCAGAATCGTTCTATGTATATTTTGTTAGATAATTCTGATTTAATAAATCAATATATAATCCTTTAATTTCAAGAAAATATCAGATTATGAAGAGAAAAAAAAAATCTTGTGGATTTACTGGACGAATACGATTTGAAACAAGATTTAGACGTACTACGCCAGATGTAATTCCAACACAGCGAAAAAAGTACTTCTCCAAATCTATTTGTAACATACTTTTATAAACCTAAATTCAGTTCTTTCATCATCCGATACAAAATATAGGAAGCGCCTAAATCCACAGGCAGATCTGTAGATCGCGGCCAGCAACACGGTAAACAAAATAATATCTTTAGGAATGGATTTTATGTTTACAGCTTTTTTATAAATAAATTATAATTTATCTGTTAAAATTATATTTTCTCCCGTGTACCAAGTTAAACATTTTATTTTAAAATTCCTTTATTCTCTAATGACATTACTTTTTCTACGGAGCGCGAATGTTAACCAAACATTTCCTAGCGGTGTAAGGACATAGAAAATGTTACGAATCGATCAATTGGATAATAAACGTATAATATTTTATAGCCTTAGAAATCTAATTTTTACCATCTAAATTACATTTCACCTTCAGATCATCCACAAAAAAAAAATTGTGAATTTTAAATTATTAAAAAAGTCCCTATATTACTATAAAATTTAACCATTAAACTTTTGTACAATCCACATAGGGGACAGACAATACAATATTTTATCAAACTTCCTGAAACGAATAAATTGCTTTTTAACTATACATTTATCTGTTTCCGTACTACTTTTGAATTAATATCCGAAAGAATTAGGAGTGGTTTCATTTCATTTCTTGATTCTTGCCGGCGGTACCTAACAAGAAATAATGGAAATCAGTCGACACCGGAGGCTTCAAGAAACTAAGGAAGAAATAAACTGATTTTATTTCTTTTGTACTCATCATAATTTATCTTTGTAATTATTACTTGTATTTTAAGGAAAACTTAGTTTTATAACTAGAATTTGTTTTGCAGGTTTTAAATTTTTTTTTTAATTGAAGACAAATTAACATTTTTTTATTACACTCATTTAAACTTGATTACATTTAATTAAAATTTGTTATGAAAGTTTGAATCTGTCCTGTATTAAAAATGTATATACTAAAACCCATTTTAGTTTCAGTTGAATATAATACTTACTGAACACCCGATTCTCCCCTTCAAAAAAATTGAAATCAAATATCGAAAACGATAAATAAAAGTAGGTAATTCTCAATCTGACATATGTTATTTTAATGTGCAATAATATTAAATTTTAAAACATATAATTTCATCTATGATCAAGCATTCTCTTAACCCAAAAGACCGATCACAATGAATATTTTTCAAATTTATTTTGTAGAAAAACTACGTAGCACCAAAAACAAATGAAAGTCCTATTGTAAGATTTCCCCGCAATTTCCAAGTTTTTTTTTTTTTTTTGGCAACAACCTCATTTATATTTGCAATTGTATTATTACACGGCTATCATACTGATAATTAAAGTTTTGACGCAAAATTCAAGAAAATTAATATGAAAGTGTAAAAAAAATTATAATTATAAAGAGATTCGTTTAATACACTCTCGGTAATAATCAGTTTGCATACGTTCCTTTTCTTATTAAACAAAATGTAAGTTTCACGGCTTTCAATTTTTTTAAATTTTGTTTCCATAAGGACAGCGGATTTTGTAGACTTACCTACAAATTTAATAAAAATAAATCTGAAAAGTATAAAATAAATTAACTATAAAATTTTTAAAAAAATGTTAAAAACGCCAAAATAAAGAAAAAAAAAAACAAATATTTCTTCAATTATTCATTAAATTTCTATTTATCGAAGTCTGAATGAGATTTTTAAAAATCTAATAAGGACACCACATGACTTCGTTGTACGCCTCTTAAATTACATAAACACATTTTTTTTAAATGAAAAATATATAAAATTTTATTTCAATAATAATTTCTGATACTTTTCATTTTTTTATTGTTATTATTGAATTATTATTTATCGTAATTGTTTTTTACAATCAGACGTTAATAATTATTAATAAATCATTTATGTAAATTAAAAAAAAGTGGAGAAGTCTGATTCGAACCGATGTGCCTTCCTCTTGTAAGATACAAATATTTTATTAATTAAAGTTTTATTTGTCTATAACTCTGGAACCAATGAAAGTACGCATTGCTTATGATATTGAAAATTTCTCAACGAGGGATTATTACAGCAGTTAACAAAAACTCCAAAATCCAAATGTTTTGGATTTTGAGCTTTTTTGGATACTTTTGGTCCAGTCGATTGCAATCAAAAGGAGTGATGCACAACTAGATGTTACAACAGTCCTAAATTTAACTAAAATTTCAACATTCTACGGCTAATCGTTTTTGAGTAACGCGATATAAATACGTACGTACAGACGTCATGCCGAAACTAGTCAAAATGGATTCAAAGATGGTCAAAATAGATATTTCCTTTGAAATCTGAAAACCGAAATTTCTCGCGATCACAATACTTCCTTTACTTTGTACAAGGAAGTAAAAAGTAAATAGTTATTTTTAATTTCGTACAGAGTTTTAAAAACTGAAACTAAAAATATTATAAAATAAAGAGTAAAACATGTCTGTCTACTCTAAAATTTTAATACAGATTTTTTTTTTGTTGAAAAGGTCGATTAATTTTTTTGGCAATCCATTTATAAACGGATAGTGCTACAGAGCATATTTAACAACCTAATTTTGTGTTTTAGATTGAAAATAAAAGAAGTAAACTAAATCCTATAATAATTCGAAACAATATGGAAAAAATTAGGAATATATTTATAATAAAGTACCTAAAAAAATAAAATAATGGTAACAGGCTAATACATTAAATATTTACCTATCTTATCATTATTACAGATTTATTAACAAGTACAACTTAAGTTTTATTTATCAAAGGAAACGTTATTTTATTTATATATATAAAAAGAAAATAGGGGAAAAAGGAGGTTGATAAAATAAGTTATTGCTCAGTTTATTTGATACGTGATTTAACGGAAAGGTAGAGTATTGTATACTTAAAAAAAAAAGAAAAAGAAAAAGTTTAACAAACTAACGTTGTGCTAAAAGTGTTGAATATAATAAAACATTTTACGAGCCCCCTTCCTCCAAATCCCTCTCGACCATTTTCTTTTTGTACTCGCTTCGTATATTTCGACATCGGTCGAATTAAGTACGAACCGGTCGTTTTATATTATTTAAGAATTTCTTTTTTATCTCCTATCAGTTTCTTGATTTAAAAATATCGTGTGCCCGGCCTCGTCGTCATCGTCGCCGGCCTCGCGTGTATATACATTTTTACATCGCGTGTCGTTTTTATTACTCTTTATTACACCTGCTGTAAACGGCCAAAATATTTTAATTAAAGCTTGTTGCGATGTAGTAACCTGTTAGAATTCAAACAGCTATCATGTACACAAAATAAAAACACAAAGTCCTCGCTTTAATATGTACTTACCGAATAATAACTTCCCTTCCATTGAAAAAATAAAACGAAGAAACAAAATAACCATTAATTTCTGTTAATATAATACTAAACTGATATCGATTCGTCAAGGTTTTTATATTTAAATGCGGTACGGCGAGGTGAACCCTTTAAGATTGTGGGTAGGACACTTCATTAACCTCAAAAGTCATATTATTACTTTTTACAAAAAACAGTTCAGCCTCGGTGACAAATAGCCACAAATCCACCAGGAGCATATACCTCCAAAAGTCACGTCAAGCCAAAGGATTATCTCTGTAGCAGATAGTTCTCATTTCAACGCTCAAAAAAAAAAAACTCATGTATTTTAATGAAGGCCTTATAACGCAAGTGTATTTAGAAAACTTTGATACTTGTAAGATCGCTGATGAAAGCTACAAAATTTCATCAAAATGTTATCGTTTAAAAAAATGTAAATAATGCAAAACGATGAAACAGAATTAAAACTTTTAGTTATGCTTTAATTCTGTTTCATTCGTTTTAAAAATAACCATATTAAAAAGCCAATAACGTTATTCTTTCGGTAGAAACAAAAGATCGATTAGAAAAATTCTGAATGGCGTGGATTTTTTTTGCTAAAAAAGAAATTTAATTTAAAAATAAATACGGGTTAAAAAAGTAACGAAATTCAGTATAAAAGAAGAAAATGAAGAATTAAATGCTAGGATAGACAAACAATACTCCAGAAGTTGAAGAAATCTGATATAAGTATGTAAAGTTACAAAGATAAACAAATACGATAGAGATCGAAATTTAATTACTAGGTCAAGGAAAGAGAACTTAGTCTAGGAAATAAAGCTATACGAATTAGAAAGATGTTATTAAAAATATTTGTGTGGAATGTAGACCTTTATGATAGCAAAACAAGTAGGATGTTCAAAAACAGACGGGTTGATGAATTGTAGTACCAAATAAATTTTAAAACGAATTAGGAGGTAATGTTGGCACAATCTTTCAAGAGAACGGATTAAATTGGTCAGCTGAATATAAAGATAAGTTTAGTTAATTTTCTTCTACAGGTATGCGAGGTAAAAAGTATAAACGAAAATAAAAATACGAATGTGCAAAACAGAAATCCGAAGATGTAGGATGCAATACTTATACTAAGGTAAAAATTACCACAGAAAAAAACGAATACAGAACAATACCGAACTACGAGGGTAAGTCAATTATTAGCCGCAATGTAGTTATAATTTTTATTGCAATACAAATAGGAAACTTACATGTAAATCATTTTTCAACATAGTCCCCTTGCATTTCAACCCACTTGGTCCATCGTTGCACAAGCTTCTTGATGATCTCATAAAAGAAGGTTTTCGGTTCTTTCACTGTTTCGTCCGAGGTAAATCGACCCTTAATGCCTCTTCGAGTGGACCAAACAAGTGGTAGTCAGAAGGGGCAAGATCAGGACTATAAGGAGGATGAGCCAGTACTTCAAAGTTGAGTTTCTGGAGCGTTTCAGCAGGGTGGGCAGCAGTATGTGGACGGGCATTGTCGTGCAACAACACAACACCTTTCGACAGTAGTTCTCGGTGTTTGCTTCGAATTGCAGGCTTCAGCTTGGCAGTAAGCATCTCACTGTAACGCGCACTGTTTATTGTCGTAGCCCTTTCCTCATAACGTTCCAGTACTGGACCTTGTGAGTCTCAAAAAACCGTAAGCATCAAGTTTTCCTACGGACGGTTGGGTCTTGAACTTTTTTTTGCTTGGCTAATTTGGATGTTTCCATTCCATATTCTGCCGTTTACTCTCCGGCTCGTAATGATCGATCCGTGTTTCGTCACCGGTGATGATTTTGTCTAAGAAAATGTCCCGTTCGTTACCGTAGCGATCCAAATGTTTTTGGCAGATGTCCAAGCCCGTTTGTTTATACGACTGTGTGAGTTGTTTTAGGACCCATCTTGCACAGACTTTATGAAACCCAAGTCTGTTGTGGTGATTTCGTAGGCAGAACCGTGACTAATTTGCAGACGGGTGTCACTTCATCAATAGTTACTCGCCTGTCCAAGAAAACCGTGTCACGAGCACGCTCAATATTTTCCTCATTTGTGGCGATAAACGGTCGTCCGGTTCCTTCGTCGTGCGTAACACTTGTGCGACCATTTTTGAATCTTTCAATTCATACGCAGACACTCCGTTGCGGCAACACACTGTTCCCGTGCTGTACCGAAATTCTTCGATGAATTACAGCCCCTGACACGTCTTCCGACCACAAAAAACGGATCACTGAACGTTGCTATTCTTTGGTGCAAACAGAAAGCGGAGCAGCCATGGTTAACAGCAGGGCAGCGATAATGGAACTAACCTAGCAGCATCAAACCTGCATAGACATAACAACAATGAAACCACGCATGCGTCATTTACGCAACACGACAGTACTACCAACATAAACAAATATATAACTAAATTGCAGATAATAATTGACTTACCCTCGTAATTGAAAGATAGATGGTTCTAAAAATGTATAACAGTAGAAGTTTTAATGAAAAAGTCCCGTTGAACTTCGAATATTTATAAACAATAATATTAGATCAATATAACAATGTTGATTGTTATCGATATTAAAGTACGGAAACGGCTTCATATTTCGAAACTGAAGGATACCAGGAGGTGGAAACAAGTGCGGATGTACATAGTTAACAAAATTACCTTTATGACGTATTTCAAATTTCTATCTACCATCTCGGATTCGCCACATTGAATCAATTTTTACTTCATTGGACGAAGTAAAGAAAGCATTGTGATCGCGAAAAATTTCGGTTTTCAGATTTCAACGGAAATATCCATTTTGACCATTCCTGAATCAATTTTGACTCGTTTCGGTATGACGTCTGAACGTACGTACGTATGTATTTCGCATAACTCAAAAACCATTATCCGTATGATGTTGAAATTTTGGATTTAGAACTGTTATAACATCTAGTTGTGCATCTCTACCGATTGCAATCGATCGAACCAAACGTTTTCAAAAAAGCCCATACCCAAAACAGTTTAGATTTTATACTTTTTCTTAGATGCAGTAATAAGCCCTCACTGAGGGCTTTTCAAAGATATATCATAAGTTGTACTTATTTTCACTAGTTCAAGAGTTATAGCCAAATGAAATTTTAATTAATGAAATATTTGGATCTTACAAAGAGAAGGCACATAGGTTCAAATCCGACTTCATCTCCTTCTTTTTCTTTTGAACTTAAATGTACTGATTTATTAATAATTATTAACCTCTGATTGTAAAAAAACTTTTACTATAAATAATTCAATAACAACAATAACAAAAATAAAATAAAAAATGAAAAATATCTAATATAAAATATCTTAATGAAATTAAATTTTATATATTTGATTTAAAGAAAAAAAAATGGTATATGTTATTTAATAAGCGTACAAGGAAATCATGTGGTGTCCAGATGAGATGTTTTTTTTTTAAATAGGAAGATGGGGACATGTGATACATGATTTTAAAGTAAACTGTTAGGCGAAAACAGTTTCTCGATAAACGTCTGCATCGGTGTTGCACATTATTTGTTATTGTGTGTCATCATTATTACTACTGTTATTTATTATTACTGTTTGAGACATTAATTCCAAAATAAACTGTTTAATACAGATAGCAATTATGAAGGTAATACAGAATAAAAACGGGGCGTTTTACTTCGTTTTATTACTACCATCACTTTCCTCTTTTTGTAATTTTGATTGGTTATAACTCAAAAAACGAAGGCATTTATCGAGAAACGGGTTTTCTTGTAGACGTTTACATTAAAATCATGTATCACATGTCCACCTTCCTATTTAAAAACGAAAAATGATTCAATGTGGCGGACCCAAGATGGCGGATCAAAATTTCAAACACCATAAAGTAATTTTATAACTATATAGACTCGCACTTGTTTCTATATCCCTCTAGTATCTCTCGGTTTTGAAATAAGAAGTCGTTTCCGTTTAATATCATCCTTTATATAATAGAATAAGAATAAGAAGAAAGAAAATTTTAGAGTAAGCAATTAAAATAACTTGTATTATAATTTACTTTATTACTTAATTTAATATAGATTACTAAAAAGCAATGAATGGACCGATGTATTTTTTTTAATAACAGAACAAAGAACTTAAATTTACGGTTAAATATGTTTAACTGTAGTTATATATTACACACGAACAAATTTAACGCTAATAAACAAAACCTTAAAATGCTGAATTATATAAGAAAGATATATTAAACGCAGCTCTTATATTAACAAACTATAAATAATATCGAACGAATAGAGAGTTTATAATACAAAATATAAGTAATTTACATAAAAAAAAGGAAAGAAATTACTGTTAAATGAACTAAAATTATTCCGGATAGAAATCGAGTAGTTAAAACATTACAAAGGTTGTGAGAATTTTAATATTTTAAATCATAATTCAAAGATATGTAACCTGTAAGTTATAATTTTAAAATGATGATAACGTTAATATCACGAAACAGTAGCTACATAATAACAGACTTAAAACATAGCAAAGAAAAAAAAAATACAAACGTTAATAACTTTAATAACGTACTAAATAGAAGTAAAAAAAAAATAAACTATCCAGATCAGATCAAGAACTGAAATCGTAATATCCCGTATAGTACAATAAAAAAAAAAAATAGATATATATATATATATATATATATATATAACGACTCTAATATTGGATACATAAAATTATTTAATAATAATATGTAATAACGAAATTAAAACGGATTTACTACTATTATACAGAAAGCGAACCGAGAAAGAGAAAATTATTATAATCAATTATTAATGCATATTTACTAAAATATAGGTAATTATTAAAATACAATACAAATGATCGCTAAAATCACAGAAATAAAAATCTGAAAGATATTCCACCATATGAATTACAAAAATAATTTTAATAAACAGACTTAAAAAATCATTTTTCAAACGGTTAATTGGCATCAGGAAACGTGATTAAACTTTAAAATCGGTAAAAATTATATAAACGATTAAAATAAACTAGAAATATTCTTCCGAAACCCCGAAAGTTCTTTTATGACTAATTAACAGCACGTTCTTCAAAGGATTTACCCAAGGATTGAATTTATTATCGGTATCCATCTTTAAAAGTTAGGAAAACCCTTCAAGAATGAGATCAAATAATAGGTTCAATCTATCGAGTACTTCTTCGTTTAATATGTAAATCATAAAATTTGTGTTGGAATATCAAGGCAATCCGCACTTTGGAGAGCTTTACGTTTGAAGAACGTAATAACTTAATCCATTAATTTTACAACTTAACCCATTTTTTTTACTTAAAAAAAAAAAGGTAGGTAAATCTTAAATCATAAAATTTATATAAATTACCTTAGATTAAATCCTGTGCAAAAGTACTCGTTCCTAACGTATAATATATAAAAAAACGATTTAAGTGACAATATTTTGAGTTACTAAACGAACATCGCTAGTTGAAATTTCTTTCTAACCCTTTTCGCCAAATTTAGATAAAAATAAAAAAAAATCTAAAAATAAAGTTACAAAAATAATTTAATTTTTAAAGAAAGTTTATTCTCTCCTAACATTTATTTATTTATTTTTTAAATTTTCACCCTAATGAATAAAACTTTTGTTCTTTTTTTTTTTAAGAGTTTTATTAAGAGTTGTATTATCCACCTTACAATCTGAAAAGACTAAAAATTGTTCCCGCTGTGTTAATGTACGTCTGGAGGAAACTGATAAATTCAAACCGACAAACTGAAACTGCAAGACAAATTTATATTACAATTTTTAAGGGACGGTGTGGTTGAAAGTTTTTTCAACAACTTTTCGATTATGTTTATTTAAATTGCACTTCCAATAATATTTATTGATCAACTAAAAATCACGCACGAGGAAATTTTCGTTAATTCCAACTCCTTCAGTAAACAGCTTCCCGTTATCCGACATTTTTTTTCAGAAGATTAACAGAATCGATCCGTATATATTAACTACCCAAACTTAATGATTATAGGTTAAACCGTCACCGAGGTTTGGTGATCTACTTTGAGACGATTCCAGCACCGTATTCGATTCCATTCTCTTTTATTTCCAGCTAAATATTTAAGTTCCTGAAAGCTCATATTTCCTTTTAAATGGTACACAATGTTTCCTCTTTTTACCCTCTTTCTGACACTTTCTATATCGGTCCTTCTAGCAAGTTTCAATCAATTTTTTTCTCTCATAACATACCCCAGTCATTCTGATAAAGCTTCTACTCGTACTTTCATTCACTACCTTCATTACTGAACTTTCCTTCAATCTCCTCCAAGCTTGAATTTTAAACGTCACAAACCTTATCTCTGTCTCTTAACATGTTCGCTTTGTTTCTTTTTCACTAGATATAAAGCTGACCAAACAAACGAACATACCGCATCGCCGTATGTCACAAACAGATTTTATTAGCTAATATTTTCAATACTGTTTTTTTTAACACAAAGAATCTAAAGAGGACAAGATATCTAATGACCAATTTTTTTTGGAGGTGGAGGAATCCCATTAACGGGGGCCGAAGTAGTACCGGACTCGCTAACAGGTTCCGCAAGCTATTACAGAAAATAAGTATGTATTCCTGCACACTACCGACTGGCGACCCCACCTACTGGAAAAGCATTGATTCAGGAGGGGAAGGGGAGTAAATATATATAATAACCTGAAGGAGGTAATTTTTTATAGTTAGCAATATTTCCCTTTTTTTTAACCTCCGGGTCCGCAGTTAAGCATTTTTTCTGCAGAGGATGAGATGAATTCTTTGTAGCGTGTGTGAAAAATGCCATGCCTGACTGGGATTCGAACCCAGGACCTCCGGGTGAAAGGCCGAGACGCTACCACTAGCACCACGGAGGCCGGCAGCAATATTTTCCCTCTGTAATATCTGTATAAAACCTTCCAGGACTGAAGAGATAAAAAAAACTAGTAGGGCGATCTCAAAAACAAAGTTGCAACTTGTCGAGAGAAGCCTAGGGAACAAAATAAAAAACAGCTCATTCAGTCTGGGTTAGCGATTCGTGTTGCATATCTGTTTTTATGAAGGTACAAAAATACCTTCACAACAACATTTTTAAGAAATGGATCGTTCCAACATAATTTTTTTTTGATCCGAAAAAATCGTTTGAAATGATAAAATAAGCGCATAGAGATAAAACCACATGTCCACATGTGCGAGCGCTTTGTTCGTTTTCATGATGGTAGGATGTCATCAGAAGATGATTAGAGAGATGAGAGGCCGGTTACTTGTAGCGATGAAAACGTAGAACGCGTATGTGAATTAGCTAGATGCTCCATCTACCGTACACGAAATACTGCTACTATCAATCAAGATAGGGCCAAAATCTTCGTCTACGACCGTATTTTCGTAAAACCAAGGATTACAAATCCTTTTTTTCGTAACTTGGCGCGTTGTCATGATGTCTCCTGTATCACGACAACGCGCCAGCTTACACAGCCATCACTATACGGCAGTTTTTGGTCAAACGATATATTGATAACAGGACTAATCCGTCGTCCTCGCCAAACTTAAAAACATCCGCAGGACTATTTTTCTATTACCTAAAGTCAAGATTCGATGAATGGGGGGAGCGATACGAGTCGATAGATCCAATAAATGAAACTGTTATAGGCATTCTAAGGCGATTCCAAGGGAATACTTCTCTAGGGCTTTACAACCAATCTAAACGTATCGATGTTGTATCAAAACTTAAATCCGAATAAATCTTTTCCCGATTTTTTTGGTTTGTTTTCATAGCCTCAATCTTGGAACGTTTTTTTACAGACTGTACTTTACAACAATCCGATAAAAGAGAAAGAATGAATTTTAAAATAAAATATGCATTAAACATTTTCTTACGTATAAAAGTTCCATCGTTTTTAATACTGAAATAAAACTATAAATTTACACTAAAATAACTAATAATTATTAAGAACGGAATGAAATACAAATAAAACGACGCAATAAATAAATAACGCGTTAAGAAATTAACTACGACCATGACTATTGTTAGATTAAACGGCAATAAGAAATAATTTTCAATGTAGTTGCTAACATTCACGCCATATTTTCTTCATTGTTGTACTAATAATAACAATAATAATAAAAATAAATTTAAAACGTAAACTTATGTTCACGATTATTTTACGACTTGATAATACATTACTGATCATTAATACAACAATATATATAATATTAAATCTAGTATGTACATCATTACATCTAATATTCAATTCAAATCATATCGGTAGCAGCACCGGTTACAATACAGTGGTAATGGACGGTATTGAAAAAAAAAACTAATAATAATAGAAGCAAAAGCAGTTGGAGCAACAACTCGCGCGGTCAGAATCGATGATATTAACTTAGTAATCAGAAAACCAGTAAATAATAATAATAATAAAAGTACTACTTATGTACTGGATCACGAGGTAATACTATAAAGATTGAATATATTAACGTGACTATTATAATTTTGTCATAGGTCAGTAAACTTTTTCTGCACGAATTGAATTTAATGTAAAACTTTTAACCGACCGATCCAATATACTTTTCATCTTAACCTCGTACACATGAATGTATATACATATTAAACTTCAACGGTGGTTATGTTTGAATTACAGCTTTCAACTGCCCGTCTATATGACCGCTTTAATACTTTTCATTTTATTTATTTTATAATTAAATTACGATAAATATACACAGGCACGAAAAAAAGATCAAACTGTAATTCAGAAACGAGCGAGATAAATATATATTTTATCGCTACTGTCTTTTACGTTCTTTATAGAAGAAACAATAAATGAATTGCAGAAAAAGTTTTAACGGACGATACAAGGCAGATTGAGCTTGATGCGAATCACAATAATTTTCTCCTCGAAGCGTTTCCATAGAGACACCACATTTTCGGCGGTGGAGGTATGCATTCGTTCAGTCGCTTCTTCACTGTCGTAGTGTGTTTGTTACTGTTCTGTATGTGTGGGTGTGAGTGCGCGTGTGTAAGTGTATTAAATTAGTTTTGTGAAAACATCGAGTTGTGTTCTGTTTACGAGAATTATCGATACCGTTACAATTCTTTTTAATTTTTACATTTTCTGTAGTAACAGATTTGTTTCTTTAGATCACAATACGTCTAACGTAGAATAGTATTATCCACTTTATTATCATGGAAGGTGAAAATAATGGGGTATAGAAAAAAAACTGAGGGGGCCGTAAACTTATCCGTACCCAGTCGGCCCACCGGGCTGGGCTAGTGGTTAACTCGTCATCGCAAATCAGCTGATTTCGATGTCGAGAGTTTTAAGGTTCAAATCCCAGTAAAGGCAGTTACTTTAATATGGATTTGAATACTAGATCGTGGATACCGGTCTTCTTCGGTGGTTGGGTTTCAATTAACCACACATCTCAGGAACGGTCGACCTGAGACTGTACAAGACAACACTGCATTTATATTCATACATATCATCCTCATTTATCTTAAGTAATACCTTACGGTGGTTCCTCAGACTAAACACAAAAAAGTGAGAAACGAGAGAAGTTGTGTTAATGTTTTTAACTTTATGAAAAAGGAGACACAGGCTCCTTCTTAAACAAGTTCAGAATCGTGTCGCTCAACCTACGGGAATTTCACTTAGTAGTGTTCAAAAAAATTCAAACGAAGCAAAAACTAATCCTAATAAAGATAAAAATGCCATTCGTGGAACAATTTATAAGTTTCACATTAATAAAGGTGAACGCGTTACTTTTCGATTGCTACTACCGGTCGTTAACAGAAAATCAATATTAAAGTAAGCTTTTGGTCTTTACGGCGCATTATCGAGATATTTTCTATTGGTAAATAGAAAAATCTACAGATAATAGCAAAAATTCCAATGCAACCTTCTTATTTACAGAGTACCGTGACCAAAACTAACGTACAGTTTACACGGACTAATCCTTTGTACATGCCAGTCACACCAAACCAGTATCGTGGATTGACGACTCTTACCGAATGCTTGCTGTTCTGATTTCTAAAGGTAAGCGTGCATGCTTTGTTCATGCCGGTTCTGAAAATGGTTTTGTCAAGAAAGGTGTTCCTTATACTTAAATTTGATACTAAAGCTGGAGATTAACATGGCGATATTAATTTTGTTAATTACAAGCAACGGATAAATAACAATTAATTCCTAATTTACCCTCTAACTGTCATCGTCAAAGATGACCGTACCTTAACGTACATCTGTACCGCGCACCAAATCCAAATTCAAACACACGAAAAGCAGACAATATCGATTGGCTTAAACAAAATAACGTGTTATTTTAAAAGTACAATATTGAAATAAGAAGTAATAAAACTAAATAAGCCGCGTGTTAATAAATATGTGTGTTCTCAAACTTTCGCCGATTACATACTAGTACTAGCAGACCCGGCAATGCATTGCTATAGCTAGATTTGAGTATATATATATACTCACAATCAATATATGATGTGTTCAATATATGAACACAATTGAAAGTTTGATAAAAGATTAGTAAAATGAACATTACCGAACTTCACAAAATTTAATTTTATTCCCCCCTTTCCTTTTCTCATTTTCATTTTTAACACATTCCCTATCCCTACCCTATTTCTTTCTTTTATTTCCATTTTCCCCTTCCTCTTTCTCCTTCTTTTCTTTTTACCTTCTTCCCTTTTCCTTTTTCGATATTTCCCTTTCTCCCTTTTCCCCTTACGTAAATCGATCCTGTAGGTTTTTAGTCTACAGTAGACACACAAATCGGAAACACTGGAATGGAATCGTAAAATATTTAATATAACGTGTGTTGCTTTTACTTTTACGTCCAACGGATAGCGCTGTTTTTTAAAAAAAAAACATTTTTTACCTGTCACAGGTGTGACATCTTAGGTATATAAATAGTAGGTATATAAAAACACGTGCGTATTCGAATGCAACGTTGTGTCAAAATTTCAAAGCAATCGGTGAAGAACTTTCGGAGATTTAAGATTTTGAACAAACGAATATTTACATTTTTATTTAAATAAATAGTGAGTATCGATGAAATTTATTCGGTTCACGCCAGTCTTCTATCAAGTGCCAACCATACTACTGCAGTGTCGTTGGATTCTATTTAGCCCCCTCTCTCTTTTTTCCTGTTTAGCCTCCGGTAACTACCGTTTAGATAATTCTTCAGAGGATGAATGAGGATAATATGCATGAGCGTAAATGAAGTGTAGTCTTGTACATTCTCAGTTCGACCATTCCTGAGATGTGTGGTTAATTGAAACACCAAAGAACACCGGTATCCACGATCTAGTATTCAAATCCGTGTAAAAGTAACTGGCTTTACTACGACTTGAACGCTGGAACTCTCGACTTTCCAAATCAGCTGATTTGGGAAGACGCGTTAACCACTAGACCAACCCGATGCGATGGATTCTCTTCAGCCGGCTTCGTGAAACGTCACAGTCGTTAAAAACACCTCTCTACTGACATCAGTGTTGCAAAAGGCATCACAGTCTTACTATACTTGTGTGTTGTCTCATTTAAATACACGTTTCAATATCGGTGAAACGTTTGTTTCTTAAGGTTGCCGGTGATTTAACTTATTCTTCTAGTCTGCTATTTCTCAGTTTCGGCGTAATGTTTTAACGGTTCATTATATTTTTAAATTCTACAGTAACCGGTAAGGCAATCTTTACTTCGTAGCGTTAATTTTAAAAATAACTTTTTATTGTGTAGCAGGGCTAACCATGAAATACAAACGGAAAAGGTTATCTGGCTTTACCAATAGTAAATTAAAGGAAAAGCAAGAAACGAGGCAAAAAGCTTTTCTGGAAAAAAAATGCCTACATTAACAAATTTCTTTAAAAAGGGCGAAAGACTTTCTACGGAAATTACACAGCATGAGCAAAACGAAAAAGGAAACGAAGAAAATCAAAAACAGTATGATAAAAAAGCCCAAAAATCAAACGAGAAAGAAAAGAAGGCACGCAAACATAATAAGAGAAGCAGGAGCAACAAAACCTGCAACAACCACGGCCAGATCAGGGAGGAGAATATTTAGATGAAGTTAATATATTGAATGTTAATTATAATAATCCTGCATTATGGGGAAGATTAAGTGAATATAAAATTATATATATAATGAAGAACACATCTAAGTAAATGTAGATATTCAGAAACTGGACTTTACTGCATCTAAAGTACAAATCGCGGAGCAGGTATACTACGAAAACGATATTTTATGGATATTTACTAAACGGAAAACAACAAAAAAGAAACTGGCTTTTATACTCAAATTTTTCAGAAAAGTTTGTTGCATCCCTTGTAAACTATTCAGTAGTGTGAGAAAAAAACATTTAGTACAAGTTACAACGATTGCAAACACAGTAAAAAAAATATCGGACCGTGAAAATTCCGCCCTGCATAAAGAAAACAACCGTATACTTGTTAACCGATCCACAGAAAAATGTGAATATTTAAAAAATTATTCAATCATATAAATGGAAAAAAATACTAATTACTGAAAAAATATTTTAGAACGGATTGTTGAAGTAATCAAATGTTTAAGTTTAAGGAGTTTGGATTTTAGGGGAGAGAATCAAATTATTGGTAATAAACCAATTATTTAGCATGCGTAGAACTTTTAACAAATTTTGACCCCATCTTACACATATATTTAATTTGGAAACAAAGGAACTGGGCAAGTCTTTTATTTATCTGCACATACTTGCGATGAGTTCGTCAAAATATTGGGCAGCAATGTCAAAAGTTTTATTATCTCGGAATTAAAAGAAGCAAAGTATTACTCCATTTAGTAAATTCGACGCCCGATATTTCCCATATGGATCAATTAATTATCACTAGATACATCAATAAAAATGGAGCACGTGTTAGAACGGTTTTTAATTTTTTAGAAAATACTGGCCATAAGAGCGCAGAAACGGAGATCGTATATTAAAGCTATAATTTGATTTAGATATTAATTGGATGATTGCAGAGGACTATCTTATGATAATGCCTTTAATATATCGGGTAAAACAATTTTGCGATTTACATGCCCTGTGAAGCACATTCTTTAAATTTAATTGGAGAATCGGCGGCGGAATGCTGCGTACAAGCAAGTAAATTATTTTTATTTCTACAAATCTATACAATTTCTTTGCCGCGTCAACATAAAGATGTGAAATTTTGAAAGATACGCTAGCAGCAAAAAACAGTTCCCAAAATATTAGGCGACACTCGGTCAGCAAGAACTGTATCAGTGAAGGCAGTGATTTCCGGTTATGAAAATTTTAAAGATGCTGCGAATAAAATTTACGAAGATCATTTTCAAAAGCCTGCAACAAAAGTTGAAGCTTAGCGGTGTTAAATGAGTTCAACTCACTGGAAACTGCTAGTATGGTAGCATTTTGGAGCGAAACATTAGAAATCATAGATAAAACTAATATATCACATCAAAAAGTCGATAGTACAACAAAGCATTATTGGATTATACGCTTCTTTAGAAAAATTTGTAATCGAAACGAAATACAGAATCATTTAACTTTTACAAATCTGAAGGTATAACACTGTCCCGATGTGATAAACGAATACGCAAAAGAAAAAAATAGTACGACGAAAATACGTCGGAAGAACTTAAATCTGATGCAAATAACGAATTCCTCATAAATACATATTATGCTATTATTGATAAACTTCTAGCAGAAGTACAAAAGAGAAAGTGTGCCATAATGACATTTACTCAAAATTTGGGTTTCTTGTCAATTTAAAGAATTTAAATGAAGACATAATTTTATAATTAGAAAAAATGTTGCAAAGTTGTACGAAACGTATATGTACGATTTAAAAATAATTTTATTGAAGAATGCCTTTATTTTAAACACATATATTTATTAGAAAATAAAGAAAATATATCTACTGCGAAACTTTGTTTAAGAACAATAATTGACTCGAAAATAAAGTCTACATTTCCTAACATGGCCGCAGCACTGCGCATTTTTTCAAGTGTTGCCACTACAAATTCCTGCGGCGAAAGATCTTTTTCAGTATTTTCGGTCTTCTTTGGGATAGAGAAAATTAAATGATTTGAGTATTTTACCCATGGAGAATCTAGTAACTTAAATACGTGTGATATTATTAATCAATTTGCAAAAGAAAAAGCTAGGAAAATAAATATACTCGTATAAGTTACTTTTGCTTTTTGTTTACTATAAAGTATGCTTCTGCTCATACAGGTTTTTTTTGTTAATTTTGTATGAATTTTATGTTTTTGTTTAGTGTAATAAATTGACGTTTTCTAATTCTGAGACTTTTGTATAACTTTGCCGGCCACCCCGCTCCCACTAGCCATTCCGTGTATTTTCTTATGAAGAGGGACGCATTATTTTTAGGGCGCCGAATATCTTAGGACAGCCCTGTTGAAAGTTATTATCGTAAATGGCGATGGCGATGATAGTGATTTAAGTGATGGTTGTAATTTAAATATTAGGGATAACGATATAAGCGATGATGAGTTATCAGGAATTGAAATACAGAAAAACCCCGCTAATACGCGATTTTCTGGGGACTTGCATAACACCCGCGTTATTTCGAGAAGTAAATTTTAAATCACAAAGGGATCAATTAAAAATGTTGCAGCACATTGATGGTCTTATCGCTGTTACAAGAAATGAGTCATGTGCAGTATACCATAAGAATTTCTCCTATTACTATATTAGAATCATAGTTTAGTTTTATCGAATCACATTTTTTGGAATTCAAAGGCTTTAAAATTGGTCGTGACTAATTGACAGATGTTATATTAGAAGCTTATTGTTGACAATTTCAAAGGACTTATGGTGGGTTTTACACCGATATCGAATACAGTGGTAGGGTGACTAGCATTTTTTCATCCTATTTTATTTTTTCAGATATTTGGGGGACAGGTTAAAATCCGCGTTATATCCGTACCCGCGTTATATCGAGCCGCTTTATACAGCGGGGCTGTACTGTATTATGATTTGATTTGGTAAACATTTCTGATGAATGTTCATACGCCTTATAGCACTTCCTGCGCCGCTTCTCCTGTGTTCTTACTCCCTTCTTCTACATTAATCACTTCCTCTTCAAACTTATTACGGGTTACAAGTTCTAAAATAATCATTAAAATCGAAAATACTGGCGATTCAAAAAGACTTCCCAACTTTAAAAGCAAATAAAAATTTATCTAGATAACTTACAGATTCGGTTGAGGTCTCATTTCATAACGAAACACATCAAGTTTTGACTCGTGTAGTTCATTAGTCCCGAATTCGGTCACCAGGGTTGTTAAAAATGGATACAATTACTGGTGCGGAACTTGCTCGTTGTGCGTTTTGGTTTCACGATTTGCAGTCATCAATTGCATTTCAACGTAATTTTCGTAAAGTAGGGTAGGGAGCCTCCTAGTAAGTATAAAATTTACTCTTGGCATCAAACCTTCGTCGAGACAGGTTGTTCTATTAAACATACAAAATCACCCGGATGCCCTGAAGCTGATGCGGAACAACTCGGAGAAAGCTTTCCACGTAGTCCGAAGAAATCAGCTCGACGTACGTCACGTGAGAATGGCATTCCACAAACGATTTTTTGGCGCGTATAACATAAAAGATTGCGCTTGAAGCCGTACAAACTAACCACACGGTTTAATACATTACAGATAACAACAAAGTTGGTCGGCTGCAGTTTTGTGTGAAAATGATGAATAGAATTGCAGACAATGATAAATTTTTAGCGACGAGTCAACGTTTCACGTCAGCGGCAAGGTGAACAAACATAAATGACGAATACGAGGTAGCGAAAGCTGTTATGAAACTTTGCAACACATTCGTGACAGCCCTAAGGTCTTTTTTTTGTGCCCTAAGCAAACAAAGACTGTACGGCTCGTTCTTGTTCCAGGAGACAACCGAAACGGTATCTTTATCTGGAAGTGCTTCAAAATTTTCTAATTCCTCAGTTAGATGATGACCATGATGGACACAATTACTATCAGCAAGAACGGGTACCACATCACTACCACCAAGAATTCCGACATTTTATTGTTACTCGATTCCCAGGTCGATGGATCGGTGGTGAAGATCCAATTGCATGGTCCCAGATTTGATCCTTCTACATTTTTTCTTGTGGGGTTACATTAAAGATCGGATTTATATACCACCTCTGCCTGTTCATCTTGTTGAGCTGACTTCGAATTAACGCCGCAGTTGGAAAAGTAACGCCCGACTTGCTGGCTACAGTCTGGAATGAAATCGACTTCAGGAGGAATGTATTGTCGCATTATAAAAATGGAAGCCATATCGAATCAAAGTGAATGTTGGGTGACAAACTTGATGTGGTTTTCTATGAAATGAGACTTCAACCGAATCTATACGTCATCTCAATGAATTTTTATATGTTTTTATGAACTTAAAAAAAAAGTTTTTTGAATCACCCGTTACAGTATACTCGATGAAATGGTCAATCGAAATTAAATGAAAAGAGGTAAATCATCAATTTTTCCAAAATATCAACTTATCAATAATAATATGTATTATACTTCTGTAAACTAATTAGAAACGCTGGTGTAATGAACTAAACTGTAAACGGATAAAGCGTTACAACTACTCTTTTTTCTTCATATTTTGTGTTGATGGAGATTTTTGGACGACAAATGAACGTATACAAGCACATTGAATTTTTCTAGATAAAACCACGTTAGTTTTATTGGGATGGTTGTAAAAATTGATTGTTTATACATTTTATAGCTACGTTATTCTAAATGTACGAGTATAAATTATTATAAGCGTAATACATATGATTCATAATTATGTAATTTGTAAACATTTCTGAGTAATGTTATCAATAACTGAATAAATTTAATGATTCTGTTTATGGATTTAATGCAAATAACTGAACTGTATGATAACTACTACTACTAGTGTTACTAAACATAGAATAAATACATAGATTACGAACTAATTTCCAAATTTTGAATAAAATTTCTATAGTAAAACGTATATTATTATGTAGGAATTCATTCAAACGAATCGCATTATTACAATGGTTATAAAATAACCTATATTTTCTGCAGTCTACTTTTATTATTAAATTGAATGTAGTGAAGTCTGAATAGGAATGCGGGGTTTTAGTAAAAAGTACGCATGCTCAGATCAGAGTTCTTGGCAATTTAGCCGACACTTAAAATAAATTAATTGTTATACATATACATTCGAATAATTTGTGTATGTATGTATATATATATATATATATATATATATATATATAAGCTTCGGAATCACCTGAACAAAATAAAAAGAACCCTGAAATTGAGTAATCTAGTAGTACAATGTCCTGCGTCGAATTACAATACTATAGTAATTTACGAAAGCTATACGACAAAAAATAATCTAATATTTATCACAGTGGGAATACTGTTACATAAAATCATAGGAACAATATTATATAAATATATACACAGTAAATTATTTAAATTAATAAAAGATTTAATCACTATTTTATTATGACTTATATGTAATTATACAACTTTTTAGTTTAATTTACTAAGTATTTGGCACCGTTGGTATTAATGCAATTGTATAAATTAAATTTCCAGTCACCAACAATTTAAAAAATGTAAATCCTAATATATCGGAGCTGTTACTCCATCTTCAGGGATTTTCTAAAAAATGTTAATTTAATTTCAAATCAAATATCGTTTTTAAATTAAACTGCTATGTTAATAATAGTCGGTCGTCAAGAATAAAATTAATTCGTACGTCAATAAGGCAGTAACGTCATGTTTGTAAGATGTTTGTAAGATGTATCATAATATAGTCAGATAACATATAATCAGATAATAGTCTCAAATATCTTACAAACGTGACGTTACTGTCTAGTTGATGTACAAATTAATTTTATTCTTGAAGACCGACTATTATGAACATAACAGTTTAATTTAAAAACGATTATTGATTTGAATTTAAATTAACATCTTTTAGAAAATTCCTGAAGATGGAGTAACAGCTCCGAAAGAACTAGAATTTACACTTTTTAAATTGCTGGTAATTGGAAATTTAATTTATACAACTTTTTAATTATTTCAATTAATACAGAATTACGTAAAAATGACAATTTTGAAACTCGTGAAAAATGTTTTATCGAAAATTTTGGAATGTACTTCCAAGAAAAAAAGAAGAATTACAGACAATCGTAGATTAAAAATCACCAATTTATAGTCTATATGCAAAGGCTTTAAATAGTATGCTGCCATGGTAGGAGAATGTTTACATGTGTATAAGAACTTACGCTCGTTACTGAAAGATATGAACTTACAGATAAAAAAAAAAAGCTGACAAAGTTGCAATACTTTCCTGGTATTTGGCTATTTATTGTTATACAGTGGAAAAATAATTATACATGAAAATAAACTGAAAAGTTTTTAAAAAAATCTATATTTTTAAATGTTGATCGTCTCCCCCACCCACAATATTGCCCAAAGTATTTTTTTGGATGGAGTGACTTGCACTACTACTACACCTTTACTTTCTTTTTCCTGTTTAGCCTCCGGTAACTACCGTTTAGTTAATTCTTCAGAGGATGAATGAGGATGGTATGTATGAGTGTAAATGAAGTGTAGTCTTGTACATTCTCAGTTCGACCATTCCTGAGATGTGTGGTTAATTGAAACCCAACTACCACCAAAGAACACCGGTATCCACGATCTAGTATTCAAATCTATTTAAAAATATCTGGCTTTACTAGGACTTGAACGCTGTAACTCTCGACTTCCAAATCAGCTGATTTGGGAAGACGCGTTAACCACTAGACCAACCCGGTGGGTTACTACTACTACACCTAGGAAGACAAAAAAGAACTTGGTTAAACATATGTAATAAATAAAATGATAGGTTTTTCGATTTTGTGGAAGAGGGAATTTTGGAGTAATTTTTTAAATGGTAAGATAAGCACGAACGGATGTGCTGAGCTTAATATAAAATGGGGTTATGTTTACAAAATTTTGAGAAAATTGAAACTAAAAAACTATCTATCCCACCCGCTGGAAATATTGATCCCAAAATTTAACCAACAAATTGTCATAAATTTGTTTACACAGACAAGAGTCTCTGTACAGAATTTCATCAAAATATGTTTACCCCGTCAAAGTTATTAGGCTTCAAACACCCCAATACACGCAGGCTACATACGAACACTTATCCCCACTTTTATTTTGGTCCCTGAATTATGAAACGTCGATAAACTCACACCCCATTTTTAACCGATCACCAAACTTTTCTTCATGCAGCATAGCTTTAGAGATAAGTAAAGATAGGTAATGTTGAGTTAAATATATAACATTAGAAGGTAACGTAACAGAAGTATTTTTACCTACGGAAATAAAATAACAAGGAATAGGGAATATATAAAAGATAACAAATATAATAGGTGTAAAAATAAATAAAAATATATTAAAGAAATTACATCTATATATAATGGTCCAGACGGATCTGTTTTCGGTTGACGTTTTCTATATGTTGGTTAATATTTAATGCCTCCGAAAAATCATCAGAAATGATTATCTCGTTATGCGCCAGTTGAAAAAGGTGTGCTTAAATTTTTATTAAACAATGTAAGAAAAAATCGCAAAAATTTCATTTTTTTTCATCTATTTCCGTAGATAACTCTATAAATGTTCATTTTAGAGAAAACATCAAGAGAAAAAAAGGTTTTGTTATTAAATTTTATACACAATATTATCGTTTAAAAATCGAACAATTGATGCAAAAATAGCAATAGGTGTTAAAAAAAAGAAAGAAATAAAAAATTTTTTGGGGAATTTTTTCCAAGTACTTATACATAGGACCTTCAGATTTTTCCTTAAAGAACGTTTTGATATGATAAGGCAACACTATGATCCTCTAGGACTCATTGGCCTTATTATATTTTCATACAAACAGTTTATGCAATCATTATGACAACTCAAAATTGACTGGAACGAAATATTACCAAAACCATTAATAATACAATGGCTTTCACTGTATAATCAATTACATTTAATCGAGTCATTTAAGATAAGTAGATCCATTAAGTTTAATAATAACAGTAAAATTCATTCCATTCAATTACATGAATTTTCTGATGCCTCTATTAAGGGCTACGGTTGTTTTTATAAAAGTACTTTATACTCCAACCATGTAATTACATCTAATTACTATGTTCTACATCAAAATTAGCCTCCTTAAAACAAATCACATTACCCAGACTTAAATTCTGTGGTTGTTTACTACTTTCACGTTTATTCGTGAAGGTATCTACTGCGTTAAAGATACACTTTGACGAGTACACTTATACTCGGAATTCAACATAGCACTTTGTTGAATTCATGGATATTCTTCGAATCGGAAGAATAGGTAATAGAGTTCTGAAATTCAACAAAACTCTTCAATTACTAATTGGCGTTACATCAAATCCTCTGATAATCTAGCAGACGTATTATCTACAGGTTGCTCACCAAGCAAGTTACCTGATATGTCTCTGTGGTTGCGTGGTGTCGTGGTCCTCATTGGCTATTACAATCTTCTTCCCATTGGCCAACGGATCGTAATATTACGTTCAATGATGATAGTTTGAATCCTGAATGCTTTTTAGAGAGGCGTAAAACTATGTTAGGTCAGACAAATTTAAAACAAACCTTTTCTATATCACATGAAAATAGCCGGTCATATTCCTCATTTTGGTGGCTTATGGGAAATTGCAATCAAAAGTGTCAAATATCATATACGTCGTATAATAGGAAAAACAATTCTGAACTTCGAAGAATTTTATACAGTGCTGACACAGATTGAAGCTTGTCTTAATTTTCGTCCTATTTTTGCTGTTTCCACATACAACAGAGACCCGGTACCACTTTCACCAGGATATCTTCTTATTGGATGTCCTCTCACATCTTTACCTCAACCCAATTATGAAAGGGTTAAAATTACACGATTAGATCGTTGGTAACTGCTCCAAAAAATGTATACAATCCATTTGGAAACGATGGTCAAAGGACTTTCTTTGTTTTTCCTGTTTAGCCTCCGGTAATTACCTTTCAGATAATACTTCAGAGGATGAAATGAGGATGATATTTATAAGTGTAAATGAAGTGTAGTCTTGAACAGTCTCAGTTCGACCGTTCCTGAGATGTGTGGTTAATTGAAATCCAGCCACCAAAGAACACCGGTATCCACGATCTTTTATTCAAATCTGTGTAAAAATAACCGAGTTTACTAGGACTTGAACGCTGGAACTCTCGACTTCCAAACAGCAGATTTGGGAAGGATGGTCAAATGACTATCTGCATTATCTTCAACAACGCAACAAATGGCGTTTTCCCACCCGTAACCTTTCGGTTGGAGATCTAGTTCTGATCACCAACGAAAATACTTAGAACGAAGAAAATTAAATTCTTAACGAAGAACTATAACTCAGGTTTATCCGGATTCTGACAACTTACTCTGAGTTATAGATTTACAAACAGCTAACGGATCACTAAAGAGACCTACACATAAATTATGTTTTTATCAACTTTTAAAGATTAACATAAATTTTATTATGTAAATAAATAATTAGTTAACTTAAATGATGATAATTCAAGATATTGTTTGATTTATTACATTATGTTATTATTATGATTTTATGTTACAATTTGTGATCTCATGTTATGATTTAATCCGTTGATTAATTTATCGTTACAAACTAGATACATATCAATGTAACTATTACATTATGTTCATATTGATCATTACTTCAAACGATTTACAGACGGCTATTATCTACATACATGTACAAACACACACTACATGCACACATACATACACCACAAACATAAACGTACATAACAAAATTATTCCTGTGTACATTAAGAAGGCATGCCCGGTGTACATTTAGCAGGTATCCCGGTGTACATTAAGCAGGCATACCCGGTGTACATAAGCAAGTATAGATACACTATCCCGATGTACATAAAGCGCTATAGATTCAGTTACCCGATTTACTAAAACAATAATTATTAAAATATTTATGCACTTATTGCATAAATAATATGTAATAAATATGCAATTTTTATAAAATGCAATTTTTAATTTTAAAAAACAGCTTAAAGTACTCGGTTCTTTTTTTTAAAAAAAGTTACAATTTGTTAAAGATATAACCGATCAAAGTTGACCGCCATTGTGCAACTTTTGGAATAAATTATTACCGATAAATTAATAGACCTATATTTAGCAATAATTCGCGTTTGCCAGTATGATATTTGAGCTTTTAGCTTACAAGACTTTAATTAAAAAAAGAAAAAAACAATAATTTTGTTTGTTAAAATTGCAAGTATGTCTCCCTAAGCTCATCTAATTAACCGATTTTAATTTTTCAAAGTGCAACTGAAAGTTTAAGTGCTCTTTTATAAGTGATTAAATTTTTAAGTATACAGACTTTATTTCATTTCAGACTACACAATTTGGAAAAATAGCTTTTTTTAAAAATCTGGATTGTAAAATTATTATGCAAAAACTGTCAAACCGATTTTGTTGAAATTTGGCGTGTTGCATTATCATATCACAAAGTTCTTGAGGCAAAACCTGAAGGTCCTATGTATAAATACTTGAAAAAAAATCCCAAGAAATCTTGTTTTTTTTTTCATTTTTTTGACAGTTACTGCTATTTTTGCATCTATAATAATGCATTTTTCGATTGGCAACCGATGATATTGGTGTAAAATTTAATAACAAAACTTTTTTCTGTTTCAATCTTTTCTCTAAAATGAACAGTAATCAAGTTATCTAGGGAAATAGGAGAACAATTTTATTTTTGCAATTTTTTTACATTTTGTTTAATAAACATTTAAGCACACCTTTCAACTGGCGCATAACGAAATAATCATTTCTGATGATATACCGGAGGCATTAAAGCAAAAATTAGCCATCATATAGAAAAAGTCCAATCCAAAACAGATACCTCTAGACTATAATGTTACCTAAATTTATGGCCTGAAAACAAGCCTTGTCGGAGAAGAAGAAATCACTGACATAATCTTGCAAGATCTTTTTATTTATATTAATTAATCTGAAGATGGAAAGAAGCATAAATAATAAAAACTTGAAAGAAAATAACAATTTTAATACACGAGACCAGTAACCGAGAATGAAAAATATGTTTTAACGGATGAAAATGGTTTTGTTAATGTACTTTTAAAAAGTGTATTAATTATTTCCATTCGATAAATGGAGAAGCAAATATATCTTTTTAAACGTTCATTATTGCGTTAATAATCATCCAAGTTTTGGTTGAGATGAGTGTAATAACAAAACGTTCATATTTTCACGTAAATTAAACACCATGCTTTACAGAATTGTTTTAAGATTTAAGATTCGAAGTAAAAAAAAAAAAAGTCAAGAAAACCGTATTTATCTGAAGTTTTCAACAAATGTAAATCATGCGTTTCTATGATTTAGAGTTCTTACTAAAATAATGTACAACAGTGCAGATTCTCATTTTGCATTAATTAACGGTATTATATTCTTCCTGTCATTTACAAAATCATAAAAGTTCAAACGGAGGTCTATTCTTGCGCTTTCCAGACTGTAGTACGGTTTTATATGCACTTCAGGGATAACTCGATAAAATTCAGAATTTCCATAATTATACAGGCAGATAAAACATTTTCTTTACAATCATCGATTCAATTATTATGACGTAACTCGTTTGTGAATGTGTTTGAAGAAATATTTTGTTAATGCGTGTAATCATAGCGATTTGATTTAGAAGTTGCCGAAGGCAAATTTATTAAATCAAAATGTAATGATAAAATGAAAGAAAAAAACACAAGAATTCGATAAATTCTGCGACTAACTTGAACGCATTTCTTAATATTTATAAATCTATTTACGATAAGGTTAACGTTCAACGAATTTACCGCACAGGGATAATGAAAACGTTAAAAATATTAAAAAAATGATAACAAGCATGCGCCGCAAAGCGTCTGATTTTTTTATTTAATTCGTCGCGAGGAAATTCACCATCGAGAAAAAGTAAAAAGGGAGAAAATGAAGCAAAAACATAAAATGATTTAAAAAAGAAGCGGTCTGATTGAATAAAAAACGTCGCGGTAAAAAAATTAAATAAATAAATAAGACTGAATATAAAAAAAGTCACACCATGCAGTCCCCTATAAAATGCTTTACGAGTTGTTTTCTGTGCTCGCGCTAGTTTAGAACTCTTACTTGATGTTACAGAAGATTTAAATTTGGAAGACTAATCCAAACAGTCAAGAAAAAAAACGGAAGAGAAGACTTTGTATAGTACTATTATAAGAGATTTCGTAAAGGTTAATAAATAATATATCATACTTGTACTTATTTCTCTTTGTTTAGTTTTTTCTACGATTTCCTTTTAGAAAGCGATTACTTGTGTGTAGTAAATTAAAAACTCAACATAAAAATTAAAACGTTTTAATAATTTGCTGAAGAATTATTCTCCCTATTGACAAAACAAACTGTTTCTTAAAAATAAATAAATAACGGCCTATTAATACGCCGATAATTTTTTTTACTTATCGGACGAGCAATACCATAACTTAGCCTGTACTAATAACATATGTACACCAAACTTGTTTACAAAAAAAGCTCCTCACGAAGAAATTGATCAAACAGCATGTAAAAGAAGAAGAAAAAACATTCTTCAGCCATCTTAGTATACTAGTTAACTTAACCATCTATCCTCCGGATATTAATTACCCGGAAAATAATAGTTTCCATAACATCTCTTAAAAATTTAGTTTACATTTTCAATTAATTCTGCAAAAATCTATATCCAGGGAATAAATAGCAAAACAAATTCAAGATTTATTGACGTACGTAACCACACAGTTTTGAAAACCGACATCCCGTAAAAAGCAACACTGATCGTTAAAGTAATAAATAAATACATACTAAAAACATTGAATAACAAATAACAAACAATAAAAAAAAAAAATTAAAATCGCCAATAATTGTAGGTATAACATAAGAATATATAAAAAGATCATAAATATATTGCTCTCTTATTTACTTATTACATAAAATAATATATATAAATAAATAATTATTTTTAACGTAAGTTAAAAAACTATAACGTAAAAACAAGCATTAATAAATAAACATAAAAAATGAACATATAATAAATAAATAATAAAATATACAGATGTTTAAATTTAAGTAGAATATATACAAATAAAAAATTAGTGTTAAATATACAAATTGTTTATTGTATCCTATATCGATTATATTTGTAGTTTTACAATCGATGATCAGTACAATGACAATAAATACTCGTAGATAATAAAAAATTACATAATATTATAAAAATATAAGGCATATAAAAAATACATAAATTTTGTAATTAATTACAAACTTATATAAACATTCAGCTTCATTAGAAGTCTTAGTTTAATGTTCATACCTTTCCTTTAAATTTTTTATTTAAATCTATTACTAAGAAATAATCTAAATCTTTTTTCCCCGGGCGCACAACTAAGTGTGTTTATCAGCTCCCGATACGATATTTATAAAGTAAATATACAAATATTGAAAAGAAACAACAGGGTTAAAAAAGGTTTAAAAACTTTAACAAGTTAAAAACCAAACAACAATAATACAAAAACACAGCATAGAAGGAAACCCCCCGTGACGTTACGTTAAAAGCGAAATAAAACCACAATTAAATAGAATAATTAAAATTTAACTTAAAGAACAAAAACATCATCCGGCCTACGGCAAATCGTATAAATAGAGGAAGTTATATGAATAATCAAATTTTCGAATCAAGATGCACGACCTTTACAAATTGTAAGACATTCGATATCATCATAACATTGTTCCCAAACATATTTCTCATATTAGCCCCTAGTTTAAATTTGCGACGCAATGCCGATAACAATTTATCTAAAAAAAAATAGAGCTTCCTTTAAAAAAAAACTTCTTAGAAAAAACATTTTATACAGATTAAATTTTTTGCTAACACGGATTACGAGAATATAAATTCCAAAATGAAACTTCATCTTCCTTTTCAAATGTCAAAAAACGGTTTCTACTGTCGTTAGAAACGTTATATTATTTAAATTTGTTCTTGAAATATTTTGTTGTCATTTAACTGCCGTTTTCTTTCAGATGATCGTTCCCCTGAAAACAAAATATTTATTTACCTACAAATATTTTTGCATTATTTTTGGGGTGGTGGAGGAGTGAGGGGGTGTTTAATAATTTTTCCAAACAAAATGTTTTAAAAGTGCGTCCTATGTGAGTTTATAAATTAAACAAGCGCCAAAAAAAATTACTTGTAAAAGGGGGAACGAGCTCCCTGTAAATATTTAACACCTAGCTGCTTTTATTTGAGGGTTAAGATAGGTTTACTCTGCAAAGTCTCATTAAAATCAGTTTAGTTATTCTTGTGCAATTAGTCAAATATTAAATCCGATTATTGTACGGACAGAATCCATTCTTTTCTACGTACTTTGTAAATGAGAATAATACAAACTTACATTCTTTTAAATACTAATTCTTATCTTATTACTATACAATATCTCATTTTTATTTAAATACTGAAATTTATAAGCTCAATTTCGACATACGTGCAAAATTGAAGCCGATTCTGCAGAAAATTCTAGCCAGTTTGTCAAAATCAAATATTGGATTCGATTGGTTTCCACGTACAACGTCGTTATAACCTTATTTCACAAATCATAAATCGAGATTTTAAATACACGTAAATATGCTTCCAGATCTTTTCAAAATTACTGTGATTCCATAATATGAGATCAAACGTATTTCTGCTCATTTCATAATTTATTTTTGTCAAATTCATTGCGGTTGCGAATTTGATATCGTCCAAAAGTATTCAGCACAAGACCTTTTCGTACAATATGCATGTTGTAGTATTCATATTTATACGTATTGTCTAATCTCAATCCGGTGACTTGAAAAGGTTAATTTTGTTGCCAAGTCGATCAAACAATAAATAAAATTTAAATTTAATAACATCACTTTTGATATTAGTAAACTGGACGCTAACGATGATGTCAGCTAGTATAACGGTTAATATAGTGGCTTCTAGATCAGCTTGTCTAGAGTTCGATTATCGACAAGATCTGGCGTCTTTTCATCGATCTCATCTTCCTAGATAAAATACGTGCAAAAGCACGTTCAAACCTCTCAATAAACTTCTCAGAAATTTAATCCGTGTAGTTTGTAATAACCGGAAGAACTTACCATCAGAGTCCTGAAATAAGTGATATTTATCGTCGCAATAAAATAAACTCGACCGAAAATTTTCTTTAATCCTCATAAATGCCTGGTTTTGCGGTACTTCTATTAATAAAATTATGTTTTCGTTTATATGTTAGGAGGTACGGCTTTACACCGGACACATCTCGACCACAAGCCGAGGGCTTTTTTGCACAGCCACC
Organism: Lycorma delicatula; assembly: GCF_047948215.1. Classification (NCBI taxonomy): domain Eukaryota; kingdom Metazoa; phylum Arthropoda; class Insecta; order Hemiptera; family Fulgoridae; genus Lycorma; species Lycorma delicatula. The sequence goes on along the minus strand of NC_134462.1, from coordinate 84,611,035 downwards.
GGATAGGAAAGAGATGAAAACCATACACATACGAAAGACACAATTACAGGTTCTAGGGTTCTATTGAAAACCTACCCAATACGCCACGGGAAAAGGGATCAAGAATGAGGAAACGAAGTGGATAGTGATAAAGAAACGATCTATCTACATGGAACAACGAAGAGACAAAAGGTAACTTCTCAAAGGAATGCTCCAAAGCCACTGCAGGCAATAGGTAACCATCCCCCCCGCAATTCCTGGAGATCGAAGAATCTTTATCAAAGACGGGCGAAGCACACTAGTCATAAACGATTTAATGTCTATTAGCCGAAATATATACTGAAAAAAATTGTTTTTTCTTCACGTACTAAAAAATCCCTCCAGAACAGCTTTGTTTTCCTGAAGGAAAATTCCCCTATTGTCAGAATTGTGTGACTTATAGTAGTATAAACCTGTACAGCAGAAAAATTAGTTCAACTGGAGTTAGTACAACCTTGAGCAAATTTAACATTTTTGAACACGAAATACGGATTAAAATTTAGAAGAAACGCCAGATTTGTATGTCCCTACTGACGGAATCCCAGGATTTATTAAATTCTGGACTTACTTGTGTCGAGGACAATCTACTTATCAAATTTATGATGCATGTCCTTTGTATATGGACAGAAGACATAGGGATCTGGTAATTATAAGATATTTTTTCCAATTTTTCTAAGTGGAGTGGTTTTTTTTTATAAGAGTATGCCCAATTTTTTACTTCACATGAAATTTTCTTCAAATTCAAAAGTAAAGTTTAAAATGGATTTCGAATCGTATACACAAAACTACCGACATAATATTTATTAATACGTTGACTATGTACTTAAATATTACTATATACGTCGTTATAATCATTTAACTGTTAACACTAGTCAACTACAATAGTTATAGTTACGATGAATATAAAGCAGAATAACAATCTTCATAATAACTGAAAAAAATAAGATCAGTCTTATATTACGCAATTACTTTTTTATAATTGTAATTAATCGTTTCAAAAAAAAAAGATTATTTTCCAATATATATATATGTATATATTACGTACACAATAAATCTTATCCATGATTTTATATTTATTAATAAGCTATGTTTACTTAATTAATAATAGTAATTATTAATAATAAAAAAATAATTTAAAAAAAACAACAAAAACTTACTTCTATCAAACCTGACTACAGAAATATATTCCTCTAACTGAGTAAAATACTTCAAGATACGAGAAACAAACTGCTTCTAACGCTTTTTACAAATTACCGGCCCATCTGAAATATATTTCCTCCAACTTATTCAAAATAGAATTTACGAAATTTCTTTTGTACGAGCACCAATATTCTATCATATTTTTATAAAACACAACTTTTAAAAAACCCTTAATTTTCTGCATTTTTGTTTAACATATACCAACTAATAAGCGCTCAAATAATTTCCATTAATGAATTTTAAATTAATAATTTTTGAACTGGTTTTTATTTATTTTATTTTTACATATTTACCTTTATAAATATGTATACAGTTAATCAATTTTATATATTTTGTGACGCTGCTCTGTCATCAATATTTTATGCTATAATTTCTCGTGATCCGTAAAGTAAATGCAGGAGGCATTCTTTTTATGTTGTTCGTGGCATAGCATAGCGCATTTAATCATTTTTGACGCGATCTGTACGTATAACAAATTACTATAAATACTAATCTGAATAAAATATTTATAATTTATTACACATAAGATTATATTTTCTCTTTTCCATTATTTCTTACTAGCGCGTAATTTACAGAGTACCAGCGTCCGTTAATAGAAAATTTCAATGTGGTCTTTTAAAACATCGTCACAGCGATCTTATTTCTATACCGATGAGATGGTACAACCGACGACGAGCGAGCCACGTAATAAAAACAATGGTAATATAAGGGTTTACTGCTCGTATTAGTGGCTGTAAACAATCCCACATGCGCATACCAGAAACAACTGAACGTGTTATTGACCTTTTCGAGAACAGAAAAAATAAATAAATTTAGTAAAAATAATTAAAAAAAGAAAGCGGAGACGATCATAAATTTTATAAATAACAAAACTTCTAAACGTTTTTAATATTATTTTAATATAAATATACTAACACGTTAAAAAAAGTCTAAATGTTTTCCCCTATTATTTATAATTAAAATTTTAAAAAATCGTATGTATAAATAAATAAAAACTAAAAATAATAATAGTAAAACATAAGTTTTTAGTTAATCGAACAAATAATAATGAACATAAGGGATTATAACTGATTTTCAAGTCTAAAACCGGATGTTTACAAGAGGAGACAGCTTGCTATGATTTAATATATACAGGCGTCGGTTTGACTAACACACCACTGCACCACAACTACAATCATCGCATCGCTCTAAATATATAAATATCACGTTGTTTTATATATATATATATATATATATATATATATATATATATATATATAAATAGCTTATTGAACCCTATGTTATAACTGAAAGTAATGTAATGGGGAAAGAAAGGAAAAAACCCGAAAAAGAGTAAAAGAGAATAGGAGGAGATGTTGGAGGGAATACGTTAGGAAAACAAAAACTCGCTTGGGCTCAAACATTTTTACTGATTGTTTTTGTTGTTAAACTATAAATAATAATATAACAATAATAATAAAAACTATACGATCTTCGATGAATTATTTATGAATAAACACAAAACGTACAAACTACATCCCACAACAAACAAAAATATCTTATTAAAATATATACTGCAAAAAACAACAAATATACACACACAGGCGACCGCGTAAAATAGATACAGTGGTTTACGTATAAAAATATTGATAAGTAACTAAAGATCAAGAAAGCAAACCTGGATGCACATCTTGTGTGTATTTTTTTCAAATTTACAGAATAAAACAATGATAATATAAATTTTAAATCGCTTCTAAAAATATGTACAACAATTGTACTATATTGTTAAAGAATTTGATTATTCCATCTCCGAGATAACTTTAAATATGACTGTAAGGTTTAATAAAGACTAACAGTAAACGGGGTCCTATGTAAAGATAGAAAACTAAACCCTTTACAAGAATATGTGGTTTCATAACACCTGAAATATTAATGGAAATAGCATCGTAAGAACTGGAGGGTGTGAATTATGGATAAAAACTTAACTTCTTAGTTTTAAATATAATAAGCAAGTTTCTCCTACAGTGATTAAATTACATAAGACAATGTTGGTTGCGCCTCCCTGCATGCGGTTGGTAATTATTAGTAAGTAATGACGACAAGAACAAATGAAACAAAAACAGAATACAGGTAATCAAAGAATAATAATATTTAATCGCTACAGAATAGAATATGACTATATCCTACTCTAAAGCAAGGTAACATAGAAAATAGCTGAAAAATGTTCAGTCTGATGACACCAATCTGTTCCTCTAAGAGGAAACTTTTTAATTATTTAATCGGTTATCTCTTCTATTTTGTTGATGGATGAATCTATGAACACCCAGATGCGTTACCCAGTAGTTTGATAACAGTTATACTAGAAGTAATGCTAAATGTATTATGTATTTATGTCTGATGACTGGAGACCGGATTATATGCATTTGCATATTAAGCCCATTCTCAGCAGTTATTGCGTATTTTCCTTAAAATCTAGTGATGATGCATATTTTCGCTATATTTACAATATTTTTCAGTAGGGTACCTTGTTAATAAATGAAGCCTTGCGTTGTAGCCAGACAAATCTATTAGCTGCACAGCTCTTAGCAGCTGCGGAACAGTACATCCGATTGTTTATATTTACAAAAGTAGCAAAATGTTAAATAATTGTTAATTATCAAATTTATCGATATGTTATTCAACTACTTACTTATTGTATGCTGATTATGAAATAAAAAAAACGAATAATTACTATTTTTTTTTTTATTATTTAAAGTTGCATATTTTGACATTTTTCATGCCAATTTTAAGCATTTTTCATGCATATTTCAAGCTTTTTACTTTGCATATAATCCGGTCTCTACTGACAACTATGTAAATAAACAATAATCAAAGATTATTGTCAGTATACTAGTCATTTTTTCTATTCGAATGCATTAACTATGAAACTAAGACAGAATTTTTAAGGATTAGGGTTTTATTCCTGGAACAAATAAGATGTTCTTTTGACTGTTCGCATTTGAATGTCAAGACATAATTACCTAATACAATGCATGTTTATATTTTATATAAACCGTAAAAAGGAGCAAAATCTTAAATCAGTACACTACACTAAAAATAAGGAAAATCACAAATGCCATGCTATGTCAGGTCTATACTACAATACAAACATAACTGCATTACATCATAACGAACAAATATACAGACTGTCTGTTTGTATATTTGTATGAATTCAAACATGCTATATCAAAGGTCCGATGTTACATATCAAGTGGATACAAATGGATAAAGTTTCTTTATGGGTAAGGTTTAACTAGTTTAAAATATACTGTAAAATTGTTAAATATAAACGTGCTATATAAATCTCAGGAATGGCTGTTTTTTTCTGAATTATGCACTGTATTTATTGAACTCTGATTAAGGATTAAAATGTAAATAAATAAAATATAAATTTATTTAGAAAACTTTGTAATAGGGTGGGAAATATAACTTAAATTAAGAGAAAGTCTAATTTGCAATGTAGTACAGTCAATTTATATTTTTATTTGAAAATCCTTACCTACCGATTGATGTTTTTTCCATGCGTTAGGAGTGATGAGGGAAGCTTAACTCCAGATTTTTAACATCCCCCTCCCATACATTTTTAAAATGCGTTTTTCTCTGAATCGAGCATTTTAGAGAAAAAATTTTCAAACAAAAAATGTAGAGGACATTCGCCTCTACAATAATGTCTTTGAAGTTATGCCGTATAATTTGAAATTGAAATACTAGGTAGCGCTGAAGTTGTAAAAAACGTGTTTTGTCGGTTTTTTCACCGGAAAAAATTGTTTTTCGTCTGTATTGCAATTGGAAAAGTTGTTAATCTCAAAAAAACAGACAACTTTTATTTAAACAATTTTCTTGTACGACTTACCATTTTGGAGCTCTCTCTTTTTCGTGTTTAGCCTCCGGTAACTACCGTTTAGATAATACTTCAGAGGATGAATGAGGATGATATGTATGAGTGTAAATGAAGTGTAGGCTTGTAAATTCTCAGTTCGACTATTCCTGAGATGTGTGGTTAATTGAAACCCAACCACCAAAGAACACCGGTATCCACGATCTAGTATTCAAATCCACGTAAAAATAACTGGCTTTACTAGGACTTGAACGCTGGAACTCTCGGCTTCCAAATCAGCTGATTTGGGAAGACGTGTTCACCACTAGACCAGTCTAAATAAAAATTATTCTTGTATATTTTTTTCTTTTAGATAGATAATGAAATTTTCAAACCAAGATAATATATATATATTTAATTATTTATTTATTTATTGAAGTTGTTTTCTCTACACAAGATATAGCACTTCTGAAATGGCACTGGACATATAAATTCAGAGCTGTTCCAGAAAGTAGGATGATGATCAGGGTTGCATTGGTGTGGAAAGTGCTAGAATGCCTTTCTGGTAATGCTTTTTGGAAGAAATAATATATTGTCCTTTTATATAAAATATGTTTTAACTTAAAGTCTGGCCTAATTTTACTGTAACATCAAGTATTCATTGTAATCATATTTCTTAATGAATATATTATCACTTTCTTAAATGGTGTCAGATTAATTAGTGTAACAAATATTTTATTGAATCTTTTTGTAGATTCAATTGTTTGGTTTGATTCCTATCCCTCACTTTACTTTATTTTTATTAATATGTTATTAACAAATTATGAGCTGATAAAAAAATAATAAAAATCAGACTGCACAAAACTAGTTGTTGCTTTTGGATATCTGTAGGCAAATGATGACAAAAATAAGTTGCTAAAGTCTAATTCATGAAAAAAGTTAAACATTTAACATCAAAAAGATAAGTTTTGCTTCTTATAAATGTAAAGATCAAAATGTGGATTTTTCATAACAGTCATGCAGCCAGCCGCCGCCTATGGCTGAGGACCATATTCTTGCAGTCCGATACAAAACAAAATTAAATGTTCTGGTACTGGAAAATTTACAAGATGGTGATATAAATATCAGTACATCACCTTCTAATCACTCAGCAGGAGCAAAAATGCTAATAGGAATGTAATGATACCCTTATTATTCTTTTTATGTCATACATTCAATGTTCAAGGATGATATAAATACATTACACAGAATTCAGAAATAATAATAAATATATGTAACTTATCAATACCATATTTCAAGTGCACGTATAATAAATAATTTGGCTAAAGTAAAAGTTCATAGATTACGTTAATAAATAGTCTACCACACTGCATCCTAGCAGCATAAATAATTATCTATAAAAAAATAATTTTTTAACTAACTGCTTTACTTTTTTCACTACTTGGTACATTCTGCAAAGATCTTTTTACTTCGTGAGAATGTTTATATAGAAATTCAGATTAAAAATATATTTAAAACATTAAAAGACTAGGAGTGGTATGTACCGATTCAGCTACTGATATCAAATTAACTTTTATAAACAATATATAATTATATTTTCCAAGACCTACAAGATAAAAAGAATGATCTGTATTTCTTATATTTTCGTAATTAAACAGAAAACAAAAAAAGGAAAATTTATTTTCTTAGTGAAACCTGTTCTTCTGTAAGGAATTTACTTTTTTATTTTTATTTTTTTGTTTAACCTCTGGGACCACCGTTATGTATTCCTTAAGAAGATGAAATGAATGATTTTAGCATGTGTGAAAATGCCATGCCTGACCGGGATTTGAACCCGGGACCTCCATAGGCAATTTAGATCTAATTATCGCTACCTGTTTCATTGAAGGTTTCAGTAGTTTTGTTGTAACGATGCCTGTCTTAAAAAAAAAGGTTAGGGGAACCCTTTTAGTATGAAACTGAATACATACAATCTATGAAGGGCTTTTCTACTTAGTTTTTTATATGGTTGAAAAGCACTGAGATCTTGATTTTATAATAGTTATTTATTTATACAGTTTTCATATTTTGGTTAATATCTTTCTAAATGATTGTGATTAATATCTATCCTGTTCTTACTGGGTGATTTACAGTATTGTAAAAATATTTCAAATATGTATACAAATATGTATATTAATATACTTGAAATATTGTACTTTGAAATGTACAATAAACAGAAGATAATTTTTATTGAAAAAATTAAAATTATATAATTACCGTAAACTTCCACATTTGCATTATTGAATATAACTAAGCCCAACTCTAACATGCTTGCAGAGGGTAATCAACACACTGCATTCACTTAAAACCACTAAAACCATAAATCACTTAAAACATTATGTACCACAAGAACATAAAACTGAAATTATAACTTAAACATAAGCCATAACAAAAAAATAATTATTTTGCATTCAACAAAAAATACTATCCTTAACAGGCCTGCCAATGGTGCAAACATTTTTAGTCTGCTGGCTGAAATATTTCTACAATCCTTTGAATACATTCACATGTAACAATAGGAAAATCACACAAAAACAATATTATACTGGTATAGCTTTGTTGAGGACAATATACTACTACAAAAACAAAATGTAAGGCAATATCACATATTTCTCACATCCATCAACTAATTATATGCAATTTATTTTGCAGATAAAATAACCGATTACTGTACTGTTTTTAAAATAATCAACAAAATATAGATCATACAGAAAAATAATCAAAGAATAAAAAAACACACAAGCAAGCACAGGGAGAGAGAGAGAGAGAGAGAGAGAGAGAGAGAGAGAGAGAATGAGATCAACAAAACTCTGTGATTTAAAGGACATAAATTAAACTGTAGTGATTATAATAATACTAATCAAATAGACTGAACACACATACTCATAAATGTAAGGAATGTGTACAGGATCTACCATATCACTATACTTATTAACTTTTCAGACATTAATCACAATACATCTGAGCAAAGTGAAATATACAAGCACACCAACATCAACAAAAAAAATAAACCATAATAAAAAATTGAACACAACATAGATTGAATATATTCAATCACATTCAGCACTATTAAGAAGTGCAACAGTAAACTCTTTTGAAGAAGATGCTGATGATCACTACTGAAAAACCAGTTTCAGAAGAATGACTTAATTTAGTTAAAAGTGAAGAATCGTATAATTTTTAAGAATCTAAATCTTGTCATGTCTCATCGTACTGTTAAAAAATAAAAATAAAATATAATTATTAACTAATTAAAAAAATATTTAATGAAATTATTCTATTAAGAATAAACAAATATATCTTTTCCTATATTTTAATGAAATATTGCTTCATCTACAGAGTAGGCGAAGAGAAAAATTATTAACTCAAGAGAGATGATTTAAATCAATGGTTTAAATTGGATGGTTTAAATCAACTATGATTAGAAGATATTAAATACAGTAACAATGATTAAAATAGTGTGCGACTACAGAGGATAAAATTAACAGTATATCCCTACACAAAATTTTTATTATAATTATTTAAAATGCAAAAACATTTTCTTTTGCAGAAAAAACTTGGCCATATTTAAACAGTTATTTAAAACAATATTCCAGTTTCTTCCAGCATCTACCACTACGAAATAACGCAAATTTTTGAAAACTGCAAAACAAAATAAAACCAAACAAAACAGAACTAAAACTAACTATACTTGCAAAAAACAAATTTCATCCTCACGATGACCTGGATAAAATAATTTGTAATGTTTAATAAAATAAAAAATAAAACTTCATATATCAATGGTTTATATCATAAATCAGAAATTTTCCAGCAATAGGTTTTTACAAATTTAATGAACACGTACACAATTACAAATTATCAGTATATGGCAATTCCTATGATAAATAAAATCCTAATTAATAATTTAGTTAATGCTAATTTTCATAGTAGATGATCTATGAATTAAAATAATACTCAGTTTGGTATGTCACTGAAAATTGTAACATTCTTACAATATAATACATTTATTATCATTACTTTCTCCCTTCTGTCTGTCTATCATTACTCTAGCCATCTTAATGGACAACCAAACCACTCATTTCATAAAGCCTCAGTCCTCGCAAACCCTCATTTCCAACAGTATGAAAACCATTCGTGTAATACAGCACCAATGGGTGTTTGTACCCACATTTAACGTACCTTTTACATTCTGACCCACCTTCAATTTTCCCAACCTATCCCTGTACATATCCTCCATGGAGACTCAACCCAATTAATTTTAATTATGACCTCACCATATATAATAAAAAATTAACAACTCCTCTTGTCTTTCAGCAAACATTTTACCATTTTCTATCAGAAACAAACTCGAAGGCAGTAGTACACACAGATGTGTTAAAGCAGAATGATACTACTGTTGGATGCGCTTTTGTAGTAAATGACAGAAGTTATGTGTTTGGTTAACCTGGTATTACAAATGTCTACAATGCTGAACCGTACATAAAAATGGCCTTGAATATTATTAAATCGAAATATTGTCAAATCCTTATCTGTAGCAATTCTTATGGTGCTCTCCAAGCTTTAGAGGATTTGTATTTCAGACATCCTACTGTCACCGAAATACATAATACAATCACCAAATTAAATCATTACAACACACGTGAATTTCTGCTGAATCCCTAGCCATGTAGAAATCCTGCGAAATGAGGATTTCGCTGCTAAAGATGCATGTAGTCAACTGTCTTTCTCCACTCAATTTTCAACTAATGATTTTATTAATTCCATTAAACATACGCTTTGAAGAAAGTGACAAGGTCCACTACAGTGGAATATAAACTCTGACACATCAAAAAGTGAATGGAACTCTGCATGCAGAAAGAGTACACCACTGTGTGTCTGATGTGACTGCCGCTTAACAGTGCACCACATCTTTGTTATGCAACCTTATGTTACAATCTAAATTTCTGAGGGACATACAGTGCATCCTAGGTAATGACAAAAATATACTAGACTAGGTACTGTTACATCTAAGATGAATTAATATACTTAGTAAGATTTAACCAGTCATTAATTTTGATATTATTTCGTTATTCGCGTTACATATATTATCCTAATTGTAGCGGCTCTTTTACTATTTCAATTTTATTCCTAATATTATCTTAGTTTTCATCATAGTTTTAGCCCTATTTTAATATCCGAGAAGAAGCTTCTTGTTTGAGCAATGATAACATGAAAGCATTTTTCGCCCACCCCCCAAAAAAAAATTATTATCCCCCTTCAAGTAACCAGTGTATATATTTACTTTTTCAGGAGGAAGAAATACGTTAATTCCTTATTTTCTCAAATATGTCCCAGTTTTTTTTTTTATAGATGTAATTTATGTAAAGAACTTGAGATACGTAAGACAATAATTACTTTTCTGAGAGAAAGATGTTTGCTATGCAATTAGTATTGATTGTAATGGCCAGTAATTATCTACAAAAGAGTAGAATCAAGACTTCACTTGTAATGACAAATATCACATACATTTTGGTGGGCTTGGCATGGTAATGTAAAATAGTCAATTTGGCTCACTGAAGAAGACTACCTTACACCTCGTATTCCCTAATATACTTGGCATGGAATGGTTTTTCTTGAGAATGATTGTATTATCTTTGGAAGTGCTCTTTATGTCATGCCAGATAAAAGATAGATCGCTATTTAATTTTAGTAAAATTCTGTCACAATGAAAACTTCAGTACAAAAAAATATTTAATTGCATACAGATTGCGATCACTAACCACATCTCTGAAATACATACACTTAACTGTTTAACTTCACTATGTTCTATGTTGACAAAATTGGCAGCAGCTTCTAAAAACGATGCAATGAAGACTAAAATATCCTCTACAGCAACATTTATTTACCGACTACCCCTCATTGATGATCACAAATCCACCAACTTTAACAATTTTTTGAATATATACAAAAAGGGGCATCTTAACACACTCTAACATTATGAAATAAATTATAACACAACATATATTAAATGAAGAGATACAATTGAAACCCAACAAAATGTATAATTGTATCCATCTAAATAAAAAACAATCTGCCAACAATAACATCAGCTTAGGCCAGAATGAAAACAATGAAGAAGCTATGTTATATTTTAAGAGCAGCCAAGATTTCCTTCAGTTTTAATGGAAATCATAATGCAGGTCTCTTTACAAATTCGGCGTGATTTACTTACATATCATGAGTGCATTACGCTACATGTTGTTACTTTAATATATCTGGTATATTATAACTTATGTATGTAACTTTTACATTATTTTTTAGTGTATATTGAAAATTTGTTTAGTTATTTAAATTCTTTAGTCTTTCCTCACAAAAGCTATTGCAGTTTTTCACTAAAAATGACCGCAAGGGTGAGCAAAAACATTAAGACATAAGCTCTGAAAATATAACATTCAATAGGGTTTTTTGAAACTTTTTTGTATTTTGAAAGTTTATAGTTTTAAATAATAAATATTTCATTTTTCTTAACTTCTCTTTTAACTGTATATCCACTTTGCAATAAAAATCTCATTGTACTACTTCAAAAAAACATTACTTTTTGACTAAAATAAATAGTACATGACACACTTTTTTTATACTTATCGGCTAAATTTCTACTCACAGAAAAGACTTAGCGAAGGAATAAAAATAAAAACTTTAATAAAAAAATGTATAGTAAATATCTCATTATGTTTTTACAATCAGCTAACCAGAAAATAAAATCTGGCTATAATCTAGTGAATCAGAATAAACAAATATAAATAAACAAGTACCCCAGGGAATTGTCACTGAATAAGTATCAGTCCTATCCCAAACAACATTCTTTAGAAAAAATGTATGTATGAAATATGATTACATTTCATTAAATTACCATTACCTTTAAATGCAATATTAATTAAATTACAATAGTAACAAGACATTACATGTTTATTTCAAACATGAAATTTTAGTATGAATCGGGTTAGCAAAATATGTTGGCAATGAGTCATTTATGATTCTAATATTAATGAATCACAAAGAAATTCATCCTTGGAGAATTAAATCTTACGAACCACTTGACAGAAAAAACTGAAGACTTATACTACAATAAACCTTCTTGTTTTCCGAGTTATTCTGAGAATTTCAATCTATTCAAAGAAAACCTATCATATTTACACATTTTGCAGAAAAAATATAGTTTTTCACCTGCTTTCCTAGAAGTAGAACTTCTACAATGCAATATTTCAAAACTTCATAAAGATATGAAAAAATTCACCTTAATGTATATTTAAGAACAGAGTTTAATCTATCATTAAGGTGCTTTTTTTTTAATTTTGTACAATGGTTGGTTTGAACATGGTAACCATTTAATGAACTACTTGTTTAAATAACACTATTAAATTGCATACATAGTTTCATAATTTCTGTTAACTTTGGACTGAAAAAAGTTATAAAGGAAAAAATTTCCTATTTCCTTTTGTTTTTAAAGACAAATAACCATGTATATTATTACTGTCTGAGAAAGTTAAGCAATACAATTCAACCAATGAAAAACTGCAATAGCTTTTGTGAGGAAAGACTATAAAGAATGTAAATAACAAAACAGATTTTCAATATACTAAAAAATAATGTAAAATTTACATACATAAGTTAAAATATACCAGAAATATTAAGGTAACAACATGTAGTGTATGCACTTATGATACGTAAGTAAATCACGCCGAATTTGTAAAGAGACCCGCATTACGATTTCCATTAAAACTGAAGGAAATCTTGGCTGCTCTTAAAACATAACATAGCTTCTTCACTGAATAGAAAAATAGCTGAACAGTTTCTAGGCTTATATACATTGCTGTATTCTTTTCTAGCAGACAGCTGTTATAATAGCAGAAGCAATTAAATTTATTTTTCCTCCCCCTTTAAAATCTTTTTCATAGACCAAAAAAGTTGTATACTTGGGTGTAATTTACCATAGTGCATACAGATTTTCTTCAAATAAAATGTAATTCATGATAACAACATAAAAAAAATAAAAGTTTTAACATGATATAACATTAAATTCTTCTTTACTATTAGTTGTTATGATAAAACTTTTAAAATAGAAGGTTGTTCTTCTGTGACACATACAACATTAAAAATTTATTAACAAGTTACAGGGAAAACTGGTTAAAATGCTTTACACATATACACACACACCTAGTAAAGTCAAATACCAAATTGTGACATAAATAGTAAAAATAAAGGACTGACATAAATAGTATTCAGTACTTTAAGATTTAATATTATTAAAAAAATGATTAAATTCATTCAGTTTTATTCTAAAAAAAAACCCCACAATAAAATCAAAACATTTGACCAAATGTAACCTAACAGTAAAAAATAAGCACATTTTTACACTGGAAAAAATAAACTTCCAAAAACCTTTATTTTAATTTTGCCATATAAAACACTTGTTCTCTATTAGACAAATTCACACCTACTAGATATTAATTTTATAAGTAAATAAAAACAAACAAAATAATTTGCTCATTCCCAAAGATGGTGTTAATAAACTGGAGAATCAAATTTTAACAACTTTCTTCTTGGCTTTGTCACATCATTCTCTATAAAAAAAGTTTGGTGCATGGGTTTGTTTGTTTAATTAATCAATTTTTACTCTAACAGCTATTGGTGCATAGTAGACCAATGGTGGTGCACTAGGTGGCTACACGCAGCGCACGAATGATTCATTCGTTCGAACAATATATACTTCTTGGCATGAACAATTTTATATTTGTGTTTTAGGATAAAAGAGGAAAACAATGGGGGGTCAAAGCTGTAAACAACTCAAGAAACAGCTAAAAATTTAAGGATTATGAACCTTTCATTGTTACTATGCTAAATTCATGAACGTTATTTAATTACAATAGGCAAAAACATTTAACAAATCATGTGTAATGAAATATAAACAAAGTAACATTTTCGCGGCCTGCTTTTTTTTAGTTAAACAATAAAGACACAGAAATCTGATAAACATAATAGACATAGAACAAAATGTGATCAGAAATTTACACTAGAGCAAATGAAAAATGAAAAACCTGACGTGGAGTTCAATCCAGGACTTACCTCATGAAAGATAGAGGGCCTACCACTCCACCACAAGAGTTAGACACATTACATAATGTTACTTATCTCAAATTAAAACTCTTATCTTCCTCTTCAAACCTATTTATATTAAAATGTGAAATAAAATTTTCACTTTGTTTTTTAAATACAAATAACATATTTTTTTAAACGTCAGGAAAAAATTTTTGAAAGTATATCTTTGGACAAACAAGTTGTTAGGGATGTAGGAGGTATACCGAAATGAAACGACTGGCATTAGATAGGGAATATTGGAGAGCTCCATCAAACCAGTCAAATGACAGAGGACAAACAAAAACCGTATTTTTACACAAAAAATAAGAAATGAATTGACTGATAATGAAAATAAATTCAAGGAGTTCATTATTATACTACTGCTTATTTATAATCACAACACATTATGACCAGTTAAATTTTATAATTAACTTCTTTTTTTAATTGAATATTTTAAAATAAGTGTTCATACATCACAGTTATAAATACGAACAAGGAAATGGCAGCTAACTTGGAAATTGAAGTCTGAATGAAGAAAATATTTAACAGAGCATTCTAACAATATAATTTTAAAGACATAAAATGGCTGCTTGGATTCTACAGACGTTTCATACTGATTTCAAGTGTATCTCTAGCTTGTAAATTGTTAAAATAAAACAAATGATTGCAAAATTATAATAATGGATAAAAAAGTTACATATTGAACAAATACCTCATTTTAATATATTATTTATACAACAATAAAATATGATCCTACTTACCAAACTGAACTGAATAATCACAAAATATAATGAATTTACAGGTATAGTAGGCAGTGTCCAAAGGATGACATTATTTGAACATTGTATTGAGATGAAACACTATTATCATCATTTAGTATTCTATAATTCCATCAAGGCACTTCTGGAACAGATTTATTTATTTAAAAAGAATTATATTTTATTTACAAAAAAAATAAAACAAATGCATAATTTTTAATAAAATAAACTCATCACATGTCTGCATATTCTAGGTTTGAACTGCTTGATTCAGTTTTAATAAATGAACATCAATACAAACTTACCAATATAAATTTAAATATTGATTTATGATTTATCTTACTGATGATTTTCTGTCATATAAAAATTAGATGCAAGGATAAAATTAACGAGTGCACCTACTAACACAGCAATACATAAATGCAACATAGCAGAGATGTCACTATGTAAAAGCCTAAGCGTATACTATCTTAATCCTCAACAAGTAATGTTCGAGTGGAATCAAAAGTTAAAAGATGAAAATCATTGTATATAGCTTTTTCAAATTTATTGTAAAGCTAAAACTATATCTTGTGAAATTAAAATAAGTTCATTTGTCCAGGTAATATTAATTAAACTATTTTGATGATATAATAATCTCATACTCTAAACTGCAGCTAAATGCCGAATACAATGTTGCAGTCAAGTATACTCTTAAAAATAGATTAAATATATTACAATTTAGGCAAACAGCACATTTTATCATCTCATACTGAACAAACGAGACAATTTTCAAAACAAATATACAAATCAAACAACACTGCTATTATACAGTCAGTTGATGACTACTTGAACTCAAATACAATAATATATCTATCATAAGTTACTGGCTTTAAATCCACACTTATATGTAACATATTTAATAGAATACAAAACATACTCAGTGACTGAAAATTCATAACACCAAACACATCACCAAAATTTCATATAAAAATCCCATCATTTATAGGAAAGATGGTTAAGGTATTGCTTTCAAAACAACATACAAAATGCAAAAGATCACACTATATGAGCACAATCATAAACAAACAACCTGAAACATACAAACTAAACTGAAGTAGTTGCATCTCACATTACATTCAATATACAGGATGCACACTCACTTTAGAAGACAAATGCACTAAATATAACAGAATCAAGCTTTGTAAATCACCTTGTAAAAATGGGACGTAATATAAGATCAAAATACATCAATTCTGCATGTAGCATATGAAGGTCACAATTTCAACACATTTGAACAATAAAAAAAATGACAAATACAATATCTGCAAAAACCACTTAAGGATAAATGTAATTAACAACAGTATCATCTAAAACAGCATTGAAAGGGTGGCTGAATAACTTAAAAATCTCTCTTTTGGATTTATTCGGCTCCTAAATGATTTTCTAGAAGATTATATTTCATGTAGTAGATCTCCATAACACAGAGTGATAGCATTCCAGCCTTTTATC
Organism: Lycorma delicatula; assembly: GCF_047948215.1. Classification (NCBI taxonomy): domain Eukaryota; kingdom Metazoa; phylum Arthropoda; class Insecta; order Hemiptera; family Fulgoridae; genus Lycorma; species Lycorma delicatula. Next base: position 84,594,580 of record NC_134462.1, on the reverse strand, counting down.
CAGAAATGTTTGAATCCCAGTTAGGAATGGTATTTTTTATATACTTCAAAATTTCCACTTCATATTTCCATATTCAAGCTTTAAGCTATGTGGTTAATTAATTACCAACCAAAACAAAAATTAAAAAACAGGAAATGGGCGATTTTTAGTTTTTATTAAAAAAACCTTCAATTCCACATTGTCATTCATATACAGAAATTATTTATTTTTACAAAATAAGATTATACGATTAATGCACAAAAATATTAAAATAAATATGTGTTACATGAATCTTATCATTATTAAGAAATCATTAGTACCTTATCAATTATTTTCAGAAATATGCATTTTAAAGGATATTTACTTCAAACAAGACATAATCAAATAATTAATATATGTAATTGTTAATTTGCCTTATGTGTGACGATTGTTATATGAAAAATTCTAAATAACACTAGTTTAATTCGGTGATTCCAAAACTGTATGCCGTGACACCCCAGGAAGCTGCAGTCTTTTCACAGGGGCGCCATGAAATATTGTAAAATTGTCATAATTAATTGAACCAAGACATTTATAATTATTAATTTAATGTTAATAAAGTAAAAAGAAAAGTTAAATAATGAAGATACACGAGTTTCATTTATTTTTATCTCTTATTTATGAGTAGTCATACTTTTACTTAGAGTAGGGCACCATGGAAAAATTTTAATTGAAAAAGAGCACTGCGTCTTGGAAAAGTTTGGAAACCACTGGTTTAATTGATACACAATAGAATAAATAGCATTATTTATAGTATGGGCAAAGTTAAATAAAAAAAATAATATCACAGGTAATCAAAATTTACTTTGTTATTAACTTATTTGTTTTAAAGTTTGGATAACTTATTTATTATTTATATATTGATATGAGAAAGCAAGCAATTAATTCATCAGAAATAATAAAGTTATTTCTACAATTTAGTTTTCACAGAATAAAAAACAAGTGGGACAACACCTGTAACCACTGCATTTACTACTACTTGGTACTGGGGTTTTTTTTACATTCTTAAAGCAATGAATACTTTTTCAAGTACTTTTTTATACTTCAACAGCTTCAAAAGATCTGAAATTTGGGAAAGAATAATCTAAATGAATAGTAAACAAGTGCTCAAAGTATTCTCAAATATGAGCTCAACGTGTATAATGTATTCTCAGCAGGGAAAAGTAATTAGATGGCGATAACTCTATTTGTTTGGTTTCTTTTATTTAACTGCTCAATTTTTATTGTTTGGTTAGTTTGTAAACTACTAATTTTTTAACCAAATCAAATTTATTAATATAACATTTTAAAACTGTTGAAAATTTTTAGACACTGGCACTGCTGTTTCTTACTACAGTATCACCTTCTGTTATTGAATCAGGTGGTGGTTTTCTTGAATTAAAAACATAAATTTAAGATATGATCAAAAAATTTGTTAAAATTTGAATTATCTTTAGTCACTTCATATATTACTGTTGTATTTTATATCTTAATTGTGTTAGATGTGCTCCTTTTATTTGTGTATATATTATCAAGGTAGGTGATAGTGTTGGTGGATTATTGACTGCATCTGAAATGGTTTGCAAAAATTGACTCTATATTGATATGAAATGTTTTTAAGTGCTTTTTGTATAATTGTTTGATGCCAAAGATAGAATTTATCCAGTATGGAACATTTTACAGTTGACTAATAGTATCACTGTATTTATTGCTTGCCAATCAACGTATAGGAGGAAATCACAAAATCCCCAACGGTAATAACCTTGATGTTCAACATATACCAGAAATGGGCATATTTATCTTAATACACTAGTACAGTATGAAATACACAGCACTTATAAAATGAACAAACACAATTGAAAACTAACAGATCTTTCGACTTTCCTATGTCTACAAGACTGCCAGCAATAATATTAACTGATGTCGGAATGAGAAACAGCATCATCATTCACTGAAGACGGTTGTAAAAGCAACTAAATGTGTTGTAAGGGCTTTAAAACATTATATTCAATTTGGTTTGGTTTGCCATTAACAAAAATATATTATTTTATCACTGATCACTGAAAAAAAATAACGGCTTCATTAATTTTTATTAATGATATATAACACATTTAATGCTCATTCATTTATCACTTTAATAATGTTTAGATACTTTTGGATGTTTGATATAATTTATGAAAATGAATTACTGTGTAAGAATAGTGTAACTACTAAAATATGGATAGAAAATATTGTACATCTGACACCAAAACATTAAAAAACGTTTCATTCTTAATTTGTTGGTTCTTATCAATTTTTTTTAAATATGGTTAATTTCCAGATATTTATCCATAGGCTAATACATAAAAATAAAATTGTAGAAAACGTTACTGTACTTTAAATTTTTCTTCAAACCATCGCATATACTCTAACGTAAATGAATAAAAACAAAAAAATTATGCTAATTACACTAAGTTAGCGTTCATACAACACTATCTTTGAAATCTTTCTTTTAAAGTATTCATGAAATGAACAGTACCTTAATTCAACATTAACATCAGGTAACAGAAACTTAATCAAGCACTTCTAAACAAAAAAAAAACATAACTATTCATTATGGATTCGGGTAATAAGGCCTGTCAGCCGTCCCAAAACAAAATTTAGCCGCTAAATGTTTTTGTTTGAAAAGCTTCAAAACTAACCAAAAGTTCGAAAACAAGTCGTAAATTTATTCAAAGTTCATAAAAATACTATTTTCTAACAAGCAATGAATACAACTTCTTAAAATCTATTAAAGAAATTCAATCATACATTCAACCAGAAGATAACTAAAATAAAACCCAACCTATATTTTTATAATGAATACACAACGTGCATCTTGAATCAACAGGTTTTTGCACAAGCCTTAACCAAAGCAATCAGTACAAGTTATTATTACTGTTAAACTTCACTTTATTTTCAGAGTAATAAACGAAAATTACCTTAAAATGAGGGTAAAATAATTTTTCGGTCACTTTTAATCACTTTAATGCAAATTAACACAGAAATAATAAACAAAAACAAAATTAAAACATTTCAATCGCTAGTTGGGTTGTTTTGATTCTATAAAACAGGATAGCCAACATCTAACAATTAAAAGAAAATACCCTACACATTTTGTAACGAATGTTATTTGCGCGGGAAGAATTCAGTTTTCTAATAGACTTTCATAACAACAATCTAACATATTTATATAAATAAAACCATGAATAAAAATGGGAATTGTGAAGAATGATTTATTTGGCTTATTTCAGTTTCTTAGAAGTTAAATTATAAGGAAGCAAAAGTGGAAATGTCCGTTGTTTGCAAACATAATTATATTCGGGTTCAATTTTGTTTTAGAAGGCTAAATTTTTATTGATAATACTCTACAAAGTTTGTTAATCATTAAATTAAGATTTTCCAAATTTCAATAGGGGAACATTACACTCCTTAAAAACGGAATAAAATAAGATTTATTTGGATAATTTAAATCAGATACATTTGAAAACAACTTTAAAGCATTGATTTTCAATCTTTGTAGCTCCACAACCCCCAAAAAGTTAGAAAATATATAATGAATATTTCATGACCCACAACTCCAACCAAATGAAAACTAGTTAAAACTATTTAGCTGTGTTGATCGCAGCAGGTATGAACTTGCATGTATGAAGTGTACAAACATGAGAAATTTATAGGTTCCAACTTGATGTGTACATGCTCATTGTAATTTAGTCTGCTTGCATAATATTCACTGTGAGAGTGTCATGTTTGAACACATCGTGCTCCCAAAAATAAAAGAGACATAAGGGATTGCAAAATGTCACTTTAGTTTTGAATGAGAAGCATGCATCTGGTGCCTTTATTTAAGTTTTTAAAAGTGAAGTTTCATTGTAAATAATAATAAATGAGGTTTCAGTTTTTTAGTGTGCAGTCAAATAATGTAACAATTTTTTTTTCAGCAAAATGGAGAAACTTATGAAAAAATGAAGTGAGGCATCTATCTACATCCAGTGAATCGATTGGTAAAAAGGCAAGATTGTACAATGACAGTTACTTAAATTATGGTTTTACCTCATTGGATGGAGAGCTACAGTGTGTTGTTTGCTTTCAAGTCCTCTCCAATGAAAGTTTGAAGCCATTAAAATTAATTTGACACTGCAAACAAAACACCCGGATCATAAAATCAAACCCTTGGAATTTTTTGAGAGAAAATTACATATTTTGAGAAATTAACAAGTTTCTATTTGTAAACCAAGCCATACTATAAAAGTACACTTGAAGCATCTTATCCTGTAGCAATAAGAGTAGCAAGATGTCCAAACTCCATACAATTGCAGAAAACCTCATATTGTCTGCTGCAATTGATATGGTCAGCATTTTAATAGGCATGGAAGAAGAAAAAAGGACTGAAAAAAGTAGATTTCTGCAGGTTGCATCTTATGCTCAGGTTGCTGCAGCTTCCTTTAAACCAAAGGACATAATCTCTGAACTGGCACCAGTTCTAGCAAACATGGTTGAACGAATCATCAATGAGAAATTGAAAAGTCGACCAGTTAGAGAAAGTAGTTCAAAGCTGACACAGGAAAAAGGAGATTTCTCTAAACAAAAGATTATTACAAAACAAGAAATGAGCCTTTAACCAATCAAAAGGTGAAGGAAATTAAAGCTAAATTGCAGAACAAGTCTGAAAATAATGCACTGTTGGAAAAAGTTAAAATAGAGAAAATCCCTATTCAGGGAATCAGCAAAGAAAATGACCTAATGGTAGTAAGAAAAGAGAGTGATGAACAAACATAAATGAAGCCCCCAAAAGCTGAGAGCCTCTAAAAGAGAGGGCAGTTCTTGCGCTGCTCCTCAAACATTTTAGTGGAGAGTACACCAAGCTTAGACTGATGCAATGCACACTGCACCATCTATGTCAGTATCATGTAATGCTGAAAGCAAGACATCCTCTGTAATTTACTATGGAAGATCAGAAAATTTCATCTCTGAAGCAACAACTTTGAAAAAAACTTTAAAGCATTGATTTTCAATCTTTGTAGCTCCACAACCCCCAAAAAGTTAGAAAATATATAATGAATATTTCATAACCCACAACTCCAACCAAATGAAACCTAGTTAAAACTATTTAGCTGTGTTGATAGCAGTAAGTTGCTACATGCAACTTGCATGTAGCATGTAGCAACTTGCATGTGGCTGAAGGTGGAGGCTGTCAGGAGGATGAAGAAAAAAAAGAACAAAGATGTAAACCTAGGTGAACCTAGGTAAACCTAGATGGTATAATTGAAGTTTTTATAATTTTTTTTGATGAATTTTCATTAACGATGAGTTTTTTAGAATTGCAGGATTATTACACTCGTTTTGACAGACATGAAACATTTCTTTAAAATGGAAGTTTTTTCTTTTTAAGCGGCAAGGACCCTAGACAATCTTATCATTTTGTTTCATTTGGGGTTTTAATGTCCTATGACAAGTCTATTTCTGAATGATCTATATGTTAAGACTAGTTTTCTGGGTAGCTTGCTAGTTATTTTACCAGGAAGCCTGTAACATCCAAAAAATAAATAAATAATTGATGGTCACGAGCTGGTCATGGTTGTGCTTCTTGCAGCGGGTTTGGGAGGTATGATTGTCTTTGCTGATGTTGGGCAGAGTACAAACAGGGAGTGCTTATCCCTCCTTCCAGTGGTGGAAATTGAGTTGAGGGTGAGCTGATGTGAGCTTGCTCTGTCAAAGTCTTGTGCCGCTTAACTGCATCAAAGAGGAAATCGTCAACGAGCTACATGAACAAGGAGTTGTTGCGTGATGATGACAAAACACATGATGCAATGGAGAATTTGTACTCTCTGCATTGCGTGTCCTGTCATTTAACAAACCCAAGTGTACTGAAAAATAAAGACTGGATTTCATGGACTGGATATTTGTCTGTTCATCCTGACTCCATTGCAATGCTTTAGATGTCAATGATTTGAACATACAGCGGCATATTGTACAAGAAAACAGATCTGCGTTGTGGTGAGCCCCTCAACCAGAGGTTTTGTGTGGGATAAATTGTTTGTGTAAATTGTCATAGCCATCACCTAGCAAAATCACTGTCCAATATATAAAGAAGAAGTAGCAATTCAAGAGTTAAAGACTATTAAAAGGGTCAGCTACTTCGAAATGAGGAAAATTGTTCAACGTAGATCGCTGAAGGTAATTATGCACAGGTTGCTGCAGCTTCTGCAACATCTTTCAAGCCCAAAGATGTGATTTCAGCACAAGGACTAGCTTTAGCCAGTATAGTTGAGTGTATTATTAATGAGAAATTTAATAAACTATCAACCAGAGAAGACAGCCCAAAACCGGTAAAGAAGAAAACAGATATTAATAAACAAAAGAGCTCTTCTTCACCAAGGACTATGGTGAAAGAAAGTGAAACCAAAACAGTCAAAGTACAAACTGAAAAAGATCTCCTCCATTCAGGGAACTGAGAAGAAAGAGGTAAAGGTATATTATGACCAACAATGGAGCTCCTGAAAGCAAGTAGGCCTTTAAATGAAAGGGTGAGCATTTCAGCTGCCCCACATACTATACCAGGGAGTGCATAGAGTCTCAAATTTGATGCATTACTCACCGCAACATCTGGGTTCGTATTGTTTGATGTTGGCAGCAAAACATCCTCTGTAATTAAATCCTTAGACCAGCGTTTCTCAACACTGGCGCTGTATTTGCGACTCAATTTTCAATCCCTCTCATACAATAACAATGTACTTTGACACTAAATTACAAACCTTACAAATTATCAAGAATATATAAATTTATTGATATTTGGCAACACCAATCTGCTAGATTAACAAAACCAGAATTGATACTTCTCTATTACTTTCCGTCTTACACCCACCATATCGGATATCCTCGTGACTTCGTGAGAAGTTCTGATTTGTCTTGCTCAAAAATTCTAGAACGTCTGTGCGACCATCTGTGCAAATGTGTATAAATGCTGCACCTCGTTCAAATCCAGTCTCAGTCGAATTGAACCTTCTATTGCTATCGAATGTATCATGAATGTGTATGTTGTAATCTGTGTGTTAATCGCAATTCATAGTATTAAGTATCCAGGACAGTAGATTTATACAGAATCATTGATAAATTTTTAAGTGGGCGTTAGAAAACATTAAACAATAGTGAAGCATCAACAAGTGTACAGACTAGCGTGGTTTCGAAAATGAAATCAAGAAAATATTCTCAAGAATACTTAAAGTTTGGGTTTACCAGTGCTGAAGTGAATGAAGAAGAAAGGCCCCTGTGTGTCATTTGCTCAAAAATTTTGGCAGCAGACAGCATGAAACCCAATAAACGACATTTGGAAACACTTCATGATGAGTATGTTAACAAATCCCAAGAATTCTTTGAATTAAAATTAAAATCATATGAAAAGCAAACTCATTTTTTTTTTTAAATTTGTGAATGAAAAAGCTTTACTTGCCTCTTACAAAGTTCATATAAAATAGCCAGATGTAAAAAGCCTCACACCATTAGTGAAGAGCTTTTGTCAGCTGCAATTGAGATTGTAGAAACTGTTTGGAGATAATTTTGCCAAATAATTGCAATCCATACCTCTATCAAATGATACTGTTGCCCGTTGATTAGCTGAAGATGTACGGCATCAGCTTTTCAGGAAGTTGAGTGACAAATTGTTTTCAATTCAGCTTGATGAGACAACAGATAGCAATAAAGATGCTCATTTTATTACCTATGTATTATTTTGTGATGGTATGTCAGCAGTAGTAGAACTATTTTTCTGCAAACCAATAGAACTCAATGCAACAGCACTCACATTATTTACTATCTTAAATGATTTTATAAACGAGGCAAACATAGAGTGGAAAAATTGCATTGGAAATTTGTGAACTGATGGTGCTCATTAAATTTCTGTAAGAATTCAAAGTATACAAGCACTTCGTGAAACAAAAATATCCACAGTGAGTCTGGACACATTGCATGATCCACAGAGAAGCTCTGGCTTCCAAAGAAATGAGTCCTGGTCTGAATATTTTGCTAACGATGATTGTAACCATAGTAAATTATATAAAAATGAGATCCCTAAATTCAAGAATCTTTTCTGCACTTTGTAAAGACATTGGTGCAGTACATTCAGCCTTAATATTTTATTGTGAGGCAAGATGTTTATCATATGGGAAATTTTTGCAACATATTTACAAATTAAGAGATGAAATCACCATTTTTCTAGAAGAGGAAAACCGAATGGAAGCCAGGAAGTTTCAAGGTGGTTTATTTGTGATTGAATTTAGATACTCGGTCGACATATTCAAGATTTTAAATACCTTGAATCGTCAACTCCAAGGAGCCAATACACATATGTTGTATACAAGTGATAAATTTATGCTTTTTATAAAAAATTGGAATTGTGGAGCAGAAATTTAAAGCAAAAAACCTTGAAATGTTTGCAAATGTGGATGAATGTGTTCAAACTTATAAGACTGAAGAACAACATGTGAAAGTTATTTTTGTAACCACTGAAAATCATTTAGCCATGCTGGCAAAGAATTTTAAAAAGTATTTTCTTGCTGACAAAGTATTTTCTTGAGTGTCTATTTCTAATATTAAACCTTCCTTCAAAATACTTTGTTCTGCAAGACAGGCCCAAGGGGGTCCTAAAAATTATTAAACTTGTTTTTAATTTAGTATTGATAAGATACAGTACTCAGTACTCATACAATCTTATTTATAAGAGTATTATATTAGTGTAAATGTGTATTTTATTATTTATTACGTCAGAATGTACTTTTTTGCTTCCCTTTCAGTAAATTAATAAATTTTTTTAATAATATTTTCTCTTTGATATGCTCATGCCTCCCAGGTTGAGAAACACTACCTTCTGTATCACATCCTCTGTATCCTTTGTGCCACACTGAAATTCGACATGGAGATCATCAGGAAGTGGAAAAAAAGGATGGTTAAGGGTAAACCTAGGTGATAGAAAATAAGAACGTAGATAATTTTATTAGATTTTGATGAATTTCATGAAAGGATGATTTTTTTAATAATTGTATGATTTTGCAGCTGTTTTGTTAGACTTGACAACATTTCTTTAGAAATGAATTGTGTGTTTTTAATTGGCAAGGGCTCTATACACTCGTGTCATCTTGTGTTTCTTTTGGAGTTTTTAATGTTCTATGATAAGTCTATTTCAAGATGAGACTAGTCTTCTGACTAGTTTGCTAGTGATTTTATCAGGGAGGAAAATTTTTTTTCTTTTTTTGTTTGTAAAACGACTAATGACCATAGTAATCAATGCCTGTAACCCCTCCCAAAAAAAATAAAAACAAAATTTTCTATATAAATAATTTATTAAACAATAAAATACTTGTTTATTTACATTAATAACATAAATAATTAGAATTAATAACATTTTTAATTCTCTTTTCCAGTGTATGCATTCCAGATTTTGACAATAGTAATTTTTTTTGTAAAGCTTAATTGTAAGTAATTTTTAAAACTTTTTTTAAAAATAATACCATGCTTGCTAGGATTACAAAAAAATCACAGGATGAGTTAATAAATGAATTTTTTTCTTAATTTTCATTAACATTCACTAGCCACTCTATTAAATGCCGTGGAATAAAACTAGGTTTTATATTTTTTTATCTATACAACTTGTTTAATAAATGTGACTCTGAGCATTGATATTCTATCTTTATTTTATACCCCTTAATTTGTACCTTGTTATTCACTGAGACATTCCATGTGTTGCAGAGCCATTAGGTCGAAAGGAGATTCAGTTTGCCAACTTGGTGTAAAGTATTAATTAATGTTGTGTAGTTGTGCTTCATTTGCATAGAAAAAATAATTAATACTCTAATTGTTACATTTTTAAAAAAATATATTGTTCTTGCTAATGTATTAATTTTGGACTAATATTTATATTTATTAATTTAATTTAAAGTAAACAACATTCTTTAGTCTGGAGATGTGATGTAAATAAGTTTACAAAACAGATGGTTTTTTTTCATAAATAAAATAAAGGTGTGCAGCTATATGTATGCAAGTACAAATATCTGCACATACTTCCAGTGTTAATAAGTGTAATGGATACTGATCATGTTTGGAATATTAGTCACAGATGTCAGAGGAAGAAAAATAATTGCATAAATTTTGATTTATTGAACTCTTAATATGGTAGGGAATTATTAATAAGTAAAAAAACTGCTCTTTGGTCAAGAACTGAGTAACAAAGCCAAAAGGGAAATCCTAGATTACAGGATGGTAACTAATGAATCAGGAACTATTAAAAAAAATTATATAAATAGTTATAAACTAAAACATTATCTATGAATATTGTAGCAGTATAGAAACTATTTTGTAAACAAAAAATCACTAGTTAATTAATAATGTAATGAAGTGAAAAATTGTTGATATTTCAATCTCAGATGCTTTCGATTATCAGAATGATAAATCTCATACAATTTGGGAGTGATGTTTGGGTATTTATTCTGGGCTAACCCAAAGCATCACGTTGAATTTTTACCTTTTCTTGGATTCATATTATTATGAAAGCAAGAATGAATAAATAATTTTAATAGGTTTAATGAAATCTAATTAAAGTTAATGCAGTGTTATTTATAAAGCTATTAACAATTTTTTCACTCATGGTTTTCAATACAAACATATGCAGAACTGTCATTAAAAAAATGTTTAGACATACAAAAAAATTATAAAAAATGAAAATATAAATGTATGCTTTCATAGATATTTTATTTAGAAAGTGAGTTACTCTTTAAATAACTTGGTTTTCACTTAAACATTATTAATTACTGACCTCTATGAAGGTGATAACAGTCTAAATCTTTCATACCAGAAGTCTTTTGTTCAAATTCTGGTAAGACTTAACATTTTTTTTCATATGATACAAAACCCTATTTTCTATTCTCACACAAGCTTTGAGCTTAAATGGTGTATTAATCATAAAAAGTTATATTTTTGTACTACAGTGGATAAGATAAAAACAAAAGGGTAATATAATAAACTAGAGTATGGAATTAAAATAAATATAGGAAAAACTAAAGAAATGGATGTAAACATTAAGAGGATTTAGTGTAAGGATAAATGAAGGAAAAATAGAAAAAGTAAAGGATTACAGATATGGGGGTCTATGGTGACGAGGACTAGAAAAGCGCAATGGAAATAAAAGGAAGGTTAGCAACGACAAAGGAAGCCTTAAGTAAGAAGAGGAAATTACAATGTAGGAAAAGTCTGAACTTACAGTTAAGGAATAGGTTAGCTAAATGCTATATATGGATTGTCTTGTTATATGGTAGTGAAGCATGGATAATGAGAAAGAGGGTGAGGGATGGATTGAAACTTTTGGGATGTGGATGTAAAGGATGGAAAAAGGAAGATGGATGAAGTGAAAAATGAGGAAGTAAACAGCAGGATTAAAAAAGAAAAAGCACTTATATGGGAAGTACACAAAAGAAAAGGAAACTGGTTAGGACATGTGGTTAGAGGAAATGGAATTTTGACAACTGCACTGGAAAGGTCAGTAGAATAGGAAACGCGGAAGAAGAAGGATATAGTTAATGGATAAGATGAAGATTGGAAAGTGCAAGAAATGTAATAACTTTATCCTTACTGGGAATCATTAAAAAGATTGTACTAATATATTTGTCCACAATACCATTAAAACTTTTCAAGTAATGAGATACATTAAGTGATATATTTATATCACTTAAAGTTTCAGTATAAATATTGTAACTCTATCATTTAGTGTTGTGGAGATGTTAATTGGGTCTGCGATTTTGAAAAAAAATCTTTTTTTACTATTGAATAATAGTAACAAATTTAAGAAACATGTGATTGTAACTTATAGCAGCAGGTCATGTAAGAACCATTCCCCAGCATATGTCTGCAAGATCATGTTATCCGAATTTTTGGTAGTAGTATCCGAATTGTTTCCCAACCTTCCTGTGTGATCAGCAGTCATCGAAAGGTTATTGAGAAACTGTTCTATAAAAAATGATTTAATATTTCAAGATATTTATTATAATTTTTACAAAGTTAAAACAATACCTTCATTTTTAGTGCTGTTAGGTGTTTTGGAAAAAGTAAATGGTGAAAATTTGTTTTCATATTTAAATTGGTAAATTTCATGATTTTTAAACCATTTTTAAAAAAAAGAAAAACCTATGTAAAGTGATTTTTTATTCATTCTTGTGAAAATGTTTGTAGATTTGAAATTTTATAAAAATTTAGTACTTGCAATGTTTAAGAATTAGTTTACATTAGACATCAACTCTTGTTATTTGTGTAGTTTAGTATATCTAATAAACTATGTTGCTCCGATACATTCAGACGTTGCGGTTCGGTCGTTCGGTGCGAGGATAAATCTGTTTCCGGAAAGGAATCCAGATCCGAACAAGTGACCAGTTGGCAACCTTACAGCGGTGGGTCGTAATACATTTTATCGCCTTACTGGGTGCGTTAAATAATGGAGGATTGTTATTAAAATGCAACATAAAGTCTAAGACATCGAAGCTGTTATATAAATGTTTTACCTTTCTCAATGCCAGTTTAACAATTCTATCGGAGTCGTCTAATTCCTCTGTAACGGTCGAATCCAACCAAAAGGAACTGGACAGCAGACGCTCCGGCGGGGACATATTGTATTTCATTATGAATTGAACCAATTCGGATAAGGTTACCCGTTTTGGTTTTCTTTTTCCAGCCTTTTCTTTCTTTTTCCTGTTTAGCCTCCGGTAACTACCGTTTAGATAATTCTTCAGAGGATGATATGTATGAGTGTAAATGAAGTGTAGTCTTGTACATGCTCAGTTCGACCATTCTTGAGGTGTGTGGTTAATTGCAACCCAACCACCAAAGAACAGCGGTATCCACGATCTAGTATTCAAGTCCGTGTAAAAATAACTGGCTTTACTAGGACTTGAACGCTGGAACTCTCGGCTTCCAAATCAGCTGATTTGGGAAGACGCGTTCACCACTAGACCAACCCGGTGGGTTCTTTTTCCAGCCTGTCGATGCCTTCCATCACCGTGTTCAGGAAGAGGGACATCATCCGGCTGCCCTCCTCCATCACCACCTTCCCGCGTACCGTGGCAGTCCGCCACCATTCTCGCGGTGGTATCGACTGTATCTTGTCCATCGGATACAGGTCGAATTTTAGGAGGTGCGATCCACTGATCGTCTCCGAAGACCAGGAGTAGGACTGTCCTACCTTCTGCATATAAATACTGAACGATACGGATCCAGTTTTCCTTTTGCAGCTGGCAGCAGCGAACAACATGTCGATGTCTAACTGCCGCTCCGTATGCTACACCGGCAGGTGGACCGCTGGAAGCTACATGTGTGGAGGACGTGGAGGTGCTCCCACTCCGGGTTGTCGGTTGAGTGCCGACAGACGAGCACAAAGGAGTCGTCCCGTGGCCTGAACTTCCTGACGCGGGACAGCTGGTCGCAAATTCCTGAAAGAATTCGTTCACTTGCAGCATCTCCTTGTACGGGTACGACTTCGCTGACGAGAAATGGTCTGGGAATTCCGCCGGCAAGTCGCTCAATAACATTGTACCAGGGGGCACAGGTCTGAGCGTCTGACATGTTATCAGTATCTGATGTATTATCCGACCGATCTCGTATGGGATGTTTTTCATCCTTGCAACGTACACGTTGCGGATGGTCGGTAGTTGACTTAACAAAATGCTGGGGAGCAGCGATATTATTGCGATTAACGTCAATGAGTCTGGGTCGTTTATTGTCGTAGCCGGGTTCTTCTTCTGCCTCTTCGCCGACGGTGACGCTTTCATCGCCGCTGCTTGATGGTCGTCGTCCGTATGCTGCTTCGAACGCCCTGTTGAGCTCGTCGTCATCTGCTCCTGGAACCGGACCCTCTTCTTGCCGCGACGATTCCACGCAGTCGTCGCCGAGGCCGTCCCCTGGTCGGCCGTCGCCTGGTCCGTTCCCTTCGACAACGATTCCTCCGTCTGTTGGACGATCCGCTGCAACATATCGATGGGCGGCTTCAGCGGCGTCAGTGCCGCTACCTCCACATTCTCCTTGAACGAGTATTCGCCGTCCTGCAACTTCTCGCATTGTAACTCGTTGTCGGGAAGCTGCGTCAATTGTTCGTCTTCCTCAGAACTTGATAAGATCTGCGACCGTTCAAACACAGTCGTCACACAATCGTCCTCGTCTCTGAAGGTCGTGCCAGGATCCCCTAGCTGTAGCGGGCGGTATTGTTCTTTTTTGACTTTTGCTTCCTGGCACGGAACAGATCTTCCACAGATTGGATACTCGACAGATGGTGTTTAGTTAATATCAATTTTTGGTCTGACAGACTCACGCCGATATGTAATTGACGCATACGTGTGTCGGGCAAAAGTATGGATTTAATCGCGTCGCACAGCCCGTATTTATACCGCGTATCTATAAAGAGAGCGATCAGGGAGAGGTTTAAGGAGGGAAGGGGCTGGATAGGCAACCATGTAAGGCGGGTTTTAATAACTGTATCAGAGCTCTACTACTCCGTCCCACCCTGTAAGGTCGCCAACTGGTCACTTGTTCGGATCTGGATTCCGTTCCGGAACCAGATCCAGCCTCGCACCGAACGGCCGAACCGCAACGTCTGAATATCGTAGGTTTCGGAGCAACTTAACTTAGTAATACATGGTAATATTTATTTATATTAAGTTAGCAATGGTCCTTTTATCCATGATAAATTATAAATATATGCTATTAAGAATATGATAAACCCTGAACAACAGATAGAAAATATTTAGCCATAATAACAGTGGAGGATAGTTGAACAGTTTGTATTTTGTTGAATACTGTACTTCCTTATGAGAAGTAATTCTTTTGATTTCCCATTTAGAAACCTGTAGTTCTTGTTTGATGGATCTTAAATTTTTGAAGGAAAATAAAGTTTTATTACAGCATATCTTTTAGCTAGCAAAGGCAAACATTTTTATCATTATTGTGGTGCTCCCTTCTCTGTAAAAACATTGTGGTCATTGTAGCATGAGTAAGGAAGCTTTCCATTGGGTCAGAAAATAGTGAAGTTGAAGAACAGCACCAACTGAATGCTTTTGTTTATTTAGAGAAGTCTTCTACAGATTGTTAACCACATAAATTTTCAAGTAGTATACAATATTTAGCAGTGTTTTATAAACAAAGAAGGCTTGGGGCAGAAATGGATGGAGACAGCAGTGACAAGGGACCTGCCACCATGAAGAATACCAAATGTTGATGATACAATGTTTAGTAAAGATCTAGTAGAGCTTGGTTAAAAAAATGAACTCTAAATTCAAGGAATAAAGTACTGATGAAGCGGTTCACGAGAGTAAAACTAATTTGAGAAATTATAACAACAATTACAAAATTATAACATCAGAATAATCGTTGATGAGGTAAATTTAATAAAGAAAAGATAAATTTGTTGCGAAATTGAAGTATGGAAACTTTAGAAGATGATGTTGAAAATCTACTGAAATTCTAATAAACTGATATCCTAGTGAAACAGTTTGGTGGAAAAAAACCCAGTTTTTGAATATCTGATTTAGAATACATTAAACTGATTTAACATCCTTTGATAATTTATTCTATTTATTAAAATCAGAAAAAGCCTTTCTTTAACCAGTAGGGGAGACACAGGCCAAAATAGCAGATTATTTGAAGATATTTAGATGGATTGGCTATAACGTCACTGGAAAGTTTGTAAAATTATTTCGAATTAAAAAGGGAGTAAATTAAAAAAAACAATTGCAAAAAGTAGATGTTCAAATTTAATATTTTGAAAATAGATCATATTTATCCCAATATTCCAGACTTTAAAAGGCACTGCATATTAATTAAAAAATTAATTATTTTACTGATAATAAATATTTTGCCATATCTATTTACATATTAATAAGTATTTCCTCATGTTAAACAGAAAACCAGAAACTGGCAAAAATAGCAGCAAGCTAAAGCTACATAGCAAACATTTTGATTTATTCTACAAGAGTTTAATAGGAGTTAAGCTAAAATAACATAATTTATTATAATACTGTGCAGTACAACCACATTTAACTGGACTAGATGGGACCGGAAGTTGTCTGGATGAACAAGAATCCGGATAATCCAGAAATGTATAATATACATACAGTACAGCTTAAGTGCATTCAAATTACTAATATTCTTTAATGCTTGAGGTTTAGCCGATTTTCCTGTCACAAGAAGTGGCAGCTTCAACTTGCCTGACAAATTACTGCATAAAAGAATTGTCACCCTTTGCTTATAAATTTTATGCCCCTTAGCAGAGAGTCCAATTTTGAGGCGAGAGTTTTTTTGGGTAGCATTTTAGAAAATAATCCTGTCTCATCAGCACTGAAAATCTGAGATGGTGATAAATTCTGTTCTTTTATAAATTTTGAAAATGTCATTTTATAATTTTCACTAGCAGCATGATCCCCAATAAACTTTCCCCTGATACACTGAGCTGTCATATTCCGTGGTAGCCTTCCACCTATCTAACCAATCTGAACTTGCTGTGAAAGATGGATCGCCATCTAATTTGTCATTTAAAATTAAAGTCTTAGATTGTAAAACGGCACCTGATGTAGCAACCCCATGCTCCCTCTCTTGGGTAAACCACACAAATAAAGCTTCGTCTAGCTGACTATTTTTTACCGTTCTGATAGTCGTCCTGTTGCCTAAACTAGCTTTAGTGACCATTTTTGAACAGAAATCTTCAATCTCTTTTCTGCATCTTTTCCAGTTTGAAACAGTTTGCTTTCCTACACCTAATTCATCACAAATCTTTTTTTTACAGATTCACCCTTATTTATATGAAATGTGCATTAAATTTTTCTTGCATGGAAATGACTATCTTCTTTCTTTTAGTGGCCATTCCACTAAATTACACCACGCAGAACACACAATTTCAATCATGATCACTACTGTAGCAAACTACACCTTATGATTACAACGTTCATGATGACTGGTACTGTACTACTTTTTTGAATAAAAGTTTACTAAAATAAAGCACGACAGAGCGTATAGGCCTATACATCCAGTCATTAACATTATATCACCCTCATTATAACTACTGTATAAAAATATTGCACGACAACTCTATTCTGAGAAAAAGTAATGTTTACGGGTGTGCGGTAGTACATGAGTTATCTAAAACTGAATATGTATGTACTTTTAATAAGTACTAAAACTAATAAGTAATAAAACTTAATAAGTACGTAAAAACTGTGATAAACACTAACTGTCAATAAAATGGATACACTATACAGTAGGCCTACTACTGTGTTTATTTATTTTAAAAATGTTAATTTACTTCGTACTACTGTATAGCAGTACATATTTTATTTTCAAAAATTAAACATGCCTTTCCTGATATCGGTCTGAATAATCCAGAATTCTGGTTGAATGGGGTCCAGTTAAACGGGGTTGTACTGTAATTATTTGAGAAGGTAGCAATATGATATTATATACAAGTTCCCCTTAAAGGTAGTAAATTTGAACTGTACAGCAAATATTTTCATAAACTACTGCTAGTGAGCCAGGAAAAGCTATAAAGTCCTATATCATTTATTCACTTAAAACAAAAAAGTCTTTTCCGATTTGAATAGAAATTAAAATATTCTAAAAAAATAAATAAACTTGAAGTAATAAAATGAATTATTATTATTTCTACCATGATTTAATTAACTTTAGTCATCTTTTTCCACTTGTATACTCCCATTCATTCTCAAAAGAAAGTATACAAAAGTAAGCAAAATCTTTTTATAAAAATTATTCATTTACTAAATAATTGATAAATAATCCATAGAGAATAAAACTGATTTAATTTTCATATATTTATCCTTTACTTTGTACAAGCACAAACCTAATTTTACTTTTTAATTCATAATTTTTCTAACCATGTAGACAGCCGAATTATTAGTTCACCTAATTGATAAATAATCCATAGAGAATAAAACTGATTTAATTTTCATATATTTATCCTTTACTTTGTACAAGCACAAACCTAATTTTACTTTTTAATTCATAATTTTTCTTACCATGTAGACAGCCGAATTATTAGTTCACCTACTTCACTCATGTGCCAACTACTTTTCCAGATATTTCATTATTCATACATGTAACAAAATAATCCCTTCTTTGGAGAACTGACTAATTTAAGATGTATTTTCATAATTAATAAGAATGGACACACCTTTTACTTTTAAAAAGTATTGTTTGCAAGCTATTGATTTGTGGAACACTTTATCACAAATGCCATTTTGACATCAATATAAAGTGTGGATCACTAATTCACTTTAATTTTCAATAACCAATGAAATAAATCAATTTAAACAATAAATCACAGATTTAGAATTGGCAAGTACTTATTATTGCCTTTCAGTGGATATTTATGAATTATTAAATGTTAAAATATATAAACAAAAACAAGTATTGTTATAAACCTAAAATTGTATTACATTGCTGAATAATGAATTGAAATTAAGGTCCATAGATGTCAATTGTAATTTGCTACATGCATAGTAACTCAAACAACTACATTTGGTAGTATTAATGAGCAGGGAAAGAATTGAAACAATTGCATTTATGAGTAGCAGAACATGGTGCCTAGAAGCATATGATTAAACTCCTTTACAGCAGTTAAGGGGTTAAGTATATAATATTAAGTAGAAAAAAATGATTACAGTTTATTACATAAATCACAGTAGAAATAATCATTCATTTAGCTATTGTTTAATGTCAGGGAGTAGAAGCCTGATACTGCATTAATATTTCATTTACTTAATATCACAAAGAAGTGCAACACCTCTAAGTGTCCAGTGTCTTGGATTATTTTCAGTTTCAAAATCAATCGAACCTACATATTTCTGATCTGTCCTTTGAGGTTTTCTATAAATAGGACATTCATACAATTTAGGATCTTTACCAGCAGTTGTATTAATAGCATATATATAAATGACTGGCATTTGTTCATATAATACTTTAGGTCTACTTTCTATTAATTTCCCTGATCTTCTATCTAGACTTGCACCTTCCAAGAATAATCCGTATACATAAACACCTTCAGGTGGTGAATCACTTAATTCTTCCTTGCTGTGACGAGTTATCAAATTTTGTAGAACTACTGAATCAAGAGCCCAACCTTTGTGAGCTCTAGTCACTTCCTGTAGAACAGACAAAATTTTATTTTAGAAAAATCAAATTTGATTTTTATTCAAAATATAAACATCTACAAATGCAACAAAAAATAATAGAACATGCTGTGGATGAAATTTACAGTGTTGTAATACTCTTGATAAAAAATGAAGCATCTGATATTCTTATACACTTCCATTACTTGAAACAACAGGTAAAATTTAATTAATAAATAAATGTTTAATTCCTAAAATTGAATCCTGTAATTTTAATAGGCATTTATTAATATTATTATGCTTTTACGGCCAACGTGGGACCACTTAAGTCAATTTTAGTTGGATCTTTTCTGAGAAAAGCGTGTTATTTTACTCTTCCGAGCTGCCCAGTATTTCTTCATCCGTTCAGATCTTGCTTTCTTTTCTTCATCCGTAAACACCCTCTTCGTTGTATTTTGTCGTTTGTCTGTCTTTTGTTTAAATCTAATGCTTTTGTCTTTTAGCTTTGTAATTTTTCCAGTTTTATTCTGTAGGTCAGTCAGGGAAATTCCCAATTCTTTCATATCTTCTCTAATTTCTTTGATCCATCCTACTTCTAGCTTTTGGAACCAATAGGCATTTATAAATACATTCACATGTAAGTTTTTACATTTGTTTCTAGCTTAATCATGACTGAACTAACATGATATTTGGAATACTGAGAGTGACGGAATAATTTAATTGACCAAGTGATGTGAGGTCCTGTTTTAACTTGATCCTACAGCATGTCATCTGCTGCTTGTAAAACAGTTACAGCCAAACATGTTTTCTGATTTTTATGAAATTTTGTAGTAAGTTACCTTGGTATTAAGTGAAGCTATGTATGGGTAATGATTTTTCATAAGATTTCTCATCTAAAAATGGCAGGTACAAAGTGGTAGTAGTATAGCTCTAGCCATTATCATTTAAAAGATTATGGTTTAATGAGTAATCTCATCAAATATTGAACACTACCACCAATCTAAAGAATTATTTTTTCTACAAAATCTTTTAAAGTGAAATTCTCTAATTCTAATAGTTAGTTATTTGTACAGAAAATGAGTAACTAGTGAAGTTAGAAACAACGCACACACATAATTTTGTTGGATATTTAATTCTAAAGACTGAATATCTTCTTCTTTGGTTAACAGGCTGGTTGGCAGCAGCTCTCTACTCTTCTCACTTATCAGCCTTTCTTTTTAGCTCCCAGTAAGAATCACAGTTCAAACCATCCATTATCTATTTTATGAACTCTAACTGGGTTTTCCCCTACAATTTCTCCCTTCCATCTGTCCTTTTATCATTCTCTTAATCAGACCGTGGTGCCTAAGAATGTGTCCTATTAGCTGAGCTCTTCTTCTTTTTAATTGTTTCAAAAAGCTTCTCTCTTCATTAACTTCCTTAACTCTCTTTAAAAGAGTTAGCTTCGTTAACTCTCTTAAATACCTCCTCGTTTGACACTTTTTCCATCCAACTTATCTTCATCATCCTTCTGTAACACCATACTTCAAAACCCAAAAGTTTCCTCTTTTCCTCTCCTTCAACTGTCCATGACTTGCTCCCATACAATGCAATACTCCACCCAAATCTTCTCAGTAATTGTTTTTTCAATTCAAGGCTTATATTATTTGCTGTAAAAGGTTTTTCTTTTTGTTAAAGGCGTTCTTTGCCTGGTGAATTGTACTCACTATTTCTTTGTTGCTTCTTCCCTCAGCTGTTATTTTACTTACAAAATATTTAAACTCTTCTACTTCCTGAATAGTCTTGCTTCTCAGTTTTATTGATGTTCTATTCATCTTGTTCTTAATGCATACCAGTATTTTGGTTTTATGACTGTTAATACATAGGTGAAATTTTTCTTTCAGTACCCTATCCATAACAGTAAAAATTCATTTTAAGTCCTCTTTGCTTCCTGCAATTACAGGTATATTGTCTGCAAATCTTAATATGTCAACTCTTTCTCCCTGAATTTTTACACCTACACTCACTTTCTCTAACTCTATCGATGACCTCTTGTATACATGAATTGAACAAATATGGAGGCAATGTACAGCCCTGACACACCCCTTTTTTAATATTTGCTTCTTCTTTTTTGTTTCCACAGAAAATTATTCCCATTTCATTCTGATAAATACTAAATAATTCTTCATTCCCTGTAGCCACATATACCATATCGACTCAATAGATGGAACAACATGTTTCACTTTAGACTATCGAATACTTTTTCCAGGTCTACAAACAATATGAAAGTAGTTTTACCTTTCTTTAGTTGTTTCTCTAATAAAATGCCATGCCTGACTGGGATTCAAACCCGGGACCTCTGGATGAAAGGCCAAGATGATACCACTCATGCCTCAGAGGCCGGCAACAGTTAGAAACTTAATATTAATTAATCAAATTTTTTTATTCATTTTCTTCAGTATGAAGTGTCCTGAGAGTAAAAAATCTAAAACTTGGAAGGGGTTTGTTATGATTTAAAAAAATAATAATATTCTTGATTATTAGAAAAGTAATTTGAAAACAAATCTAAAATTACTAAAAAATACATACTTGTCTCATAGCTGTTAAAAATCCTTGAGGATTAAAAAATCCAGTCATCCAAAAGACATTAGGGCGTCCATTCTGAACCCAACGACGAAATTGAGCATCTCTTTCTAGTAATTCTGTGTACCAAAAACCTAATGTTGCTGATTCCCATGAAACCTAATTTAATAAAAAATTAAAAAAAAATTAATTATAAAAATTTTAATGACTACTTTATAGTTAATTTGAATTGTAGAAATACAGCATTAAAAGAAATTTTAAATGATCTTTGAGAATATACATGATTTCAAAATTAGAATAAAATAAATTATATTGAGTAATCAAAAAATTACAAAAAAAAATAAATATATCTAAAAATTACAAATTAGTGAAATATGTAGTTGAATAGAATTTTGAATATAATGATTAATTTATGTTAATGCAACTATCTGAAATAAAACTGTCACTTGATTCGTTATAACTAAGGACATTAGTCAAACAAACATCTAAACTGATTGTTATTTGGAATGCATTTGACTTATAAAGAAGATAAGCTAAGGTCTCTAATATATTTTCAAAACTGTATAAAATGAGAAAGATTCAAAGAAAATGTTTAAAAAACTATTCAATTTTTTTTAGGAAAGTAAATTCAATAACTCAATTTCTAATCATAAAAACAAAGAAAAAACATTATCTACAATGTAGGAACATAGTTAACACCTAAAAATTACTACTGTGTGCTGCCTCTAATTAAAGATAAAACAACTAAATTAATTAACAAAGATTCTTAGAAGATTAGATATGTAACTGTTATTAAAAATAATCTATATGATGAGAAAATGGAATGTTTTTAATACATAATTTAGGACAGCAGAGGATTTCATTGGGAGAGTATGAGATTGGAATATACGGGTTTGTATAAATGTTGGTAGGCTCAAAAATATTAAACTTCTTATATATAACAACAATTATAAAATAACAACATCAAAGCAGAGTAGCAAATCAGTTCTAAGAGTACATATCTGAAAAACGACTTATTACACAAATGTTGCATTGATTATCAAATAACCTTAGCCAAACAATCACAACCCTGAATGCTACAACCGCAATCATTGTATGGTTATTTAAAGACAGATTTTATGTGAAACAGATCACACCCTTGGTTAGAACCCAAAAACTTCTTCTCAAAATTTAACTAAGTTTATTTTTTTAATTACCTAATAATAAAAAAATACCTTTAGCCATTTATCTGGTATACGGGCATCATACATTGCATCTAAAGATGCTCTCAAATTTTGACTCATTACAATAGTTCCATCAATAGCCAGTTTTAGATCGCAAAGTGTTGATTGTACAGTTGATATTACCCTTTGTATTCTATCAATTTCTTGTCTTAAGAAAATATTCATGGGTAAAAGAGCCCCCATCCTGTGTAAAGCTTCCCTTACCTGGTAAAAAAATTAAAAAAAAAAACTATGAAATATATAAAACAATTTATAATTAAATTACATTAACAAAATAATATTGTGTAATAAAAATAGTATATAAAATTTATTGTGAAAAAAGTAAATTTATAAAAAAAATATGAAAATAACACTGTGTAATTAAATCATTGTGTGACATATTTTTGTGTTGTGACTTTATAATAGTGATTATTACATAAAAGAAGGTTAGGAAATACACAAATGACATCAGACAAAGATTTATTATTAAATAGACAATCTAATTTTTGATGAGTACATAGAATCACAAATAGCATTCAATACTTGTTGCTTTCATATGGATTCTTTGTGAAATTAGGGAGATCCTGTGACACAATATAATGCAGCATATAATCAACAAACATCCAATACCAGGATAAATATGTATCAAGTACCAGGATATTCCTAGATATGTATTACTTTCCAAGCCTTGATTGTAACATCATTATCACCAGCCTAGCAGCAATAGTGGTGACTAGCGGTTTAGTACAAGCACCTTCCAGTAGTACCAAACCTGATGCAAGCAGTGTCATCTTTTCCTTGGTATATTACATCTGAGGCAAATCATATTTCATCATAGACCATTCCATACAAGGTATAATACTGGTTCAAGAGATGCAAGAGCATTTAGTAATGCCATATTAAGAGAACCAGACTATTAATGTGCTTATCATGGCTTTCAGGTAATTTAATGACTAAATCCTCCTGTAGGACAGGCACTTAGCTCCAGATGGATCCCTGGTGAGGCATAACAGGCTATTTGAGGGCTAACCCACGGGGACTTGATGTTAAAGTCAATCCTTTTTTCTCTGTAAAAAGTGACTGCTAAACAGAATAACTACCTAAAAAAGTTTTGTGTGTGTGTGTGTGTGCATGTGTGAATTTATAATTATGTACATAAAATACTTAAAAATTTAAATACGCAGTTAGTTTCATAAATGTTAGACATGGTAAAATCCGATATTTGCTTATCTTAATATTCCAATAATAATAACAGAAATTATTAAAATAAATTTTTTGTATTAATACAAGCACTGAGAAATATAGCATCTTTTGTATAGCAATAAATACAACTTACTTCAAAACTGACATACTGCTTAGGAAGTTTTTCAAGCATATCTTCAGCTAGACTGTAAACAACAAATTCTCTAGTTTCACCTCCCTGACTCCCTCCTTCTTTGGGCTGTACACTTAAAATTGTATCTAAAATCCCTTTTGCTGTATTAATTTGGTAACTGAAATTAAAAAATAAATATAATAATTATTAAAAAAAACTTATTGTTTGAAAAAATCCACAAAATTAATATCTACTCACCAAAATCCTTTGCTGTATAACTTTACCTTTTCAGAAACTCCCATCTGCTAGGCTATCATAAAATATTTTGAAGTAACTCAACAAATCTATTCAAATAAAATTAATAAATAATACTGAAGATTATAATTTTTGTTTCCTAACATGCGATACATGATTTTAATCTGTTTTTTGATGTTGAAAACAAATATGAACCAGAATCTTTCTATCATCCACCATTTTTGAAAAATTTTTTAATTTTAACTAAAAGGATTTTTTTTCAATTTTCAACATAGAGTTAGCATTTTAAGCACCTATACTGTATTTTGTTAGCTCATTTTTATTGTTTAACTTTGTTAACATAATTTGTAAGCTATAAATAAACAATAAAAGACAAAGAATTAAATTATATCATAGTCACAAATTATATCATATCTAATACTGAAGAGTGAGCCTTAACGGACAAGATTAATCATGTCTATACAGGTTAAAACATGTAGCTGAAAACATAGCTGTATTGTTTGTATTAAGGATTGGATTTAGGTATGAATTAATTTTGTTCAGTCTTATTGTTGTCTTAAGTTTGTTAACAGTACAGTGTCACAATGCCTCAAAATTGTGTAAATGATGAGGATGCCTTTTTTTTTATATATGTGGTGAGTTTACTGTAAAATCAAATAGAAAAAGCATTATACCTTTAATTAAAAAAGCATATCATTTGTAAAATTCATATATTTGTAAAAAGCATATTCAGTGTAAAATTGGTGATCATCAGGATAAGACATGGGCTCCTCATATAGTACGCACTAATTGTTCTGAATATTTAAGAGGATGGCTGAAAGGTGCACGACAGGCTTTGCTCTTTGATGTACCTATGGTTTGGCGTGAACCAAAGGATCATGTAACTGATTGTTACTTTTGTCTAACAAGTGTGTCTGGAATTTCTAAAAAAATCTGAACATACTGTAAAATATCCTTTAATGCAATCTGCAATCAGGCCGGTACCTCACAGTGAAAATATTCCTGAGTCATCTATGAATGTATGTTTCAAAAGCAGCGACGAAGAATCAGGAAGTATTGAAGAAGATAAAAATGATTTTGATTTTGAATTACCTTCCAACAACTTCCAATAAGTCACAAGGTGAATTAAATAAATGACTTGGTTAGGGATTTAAATTTATCAAAAAATCTTAAATTTATCAAAATTTGAACTGTTAGGATCAAGACTGCAAGGTTGGAATTTACTTCAAAAAAATACAAAAATATCTGGTTTTTTTGAAGCTGAGAAAAAGAACTTTTTCAGTACTTTATAGATTAAAATAATTTGGTTTACTGCACAAATATTGATGAGCTTATGTTGCACTTAGGACAAGTTCATAAACCTGAGGACTGGCGACTTTTCATAGATTTGTCCAAGTATAGTTTAAAAGTGGTTCTACTACTCAACGGTAACAAACATCTTTCGATACCATTTGCTTTATGGTATTAATTTGAAAGAGACATACAATGTGATGAAAGACGTTCTTGAAAAAATAAGTTATAAAAAACATAGCTGGCACATACGTGATGATTTGAAAGTTATAACTATTTTGTTAGGCATGTAGTTAGGCAATACTAAGTACATGTGTTTTCTTTGCAAATGGGGCAGCCGAGCTAGGAATAAACATTATGTTATCAAAGAGTGAAAGAAACAAGGCAACTTAACTCCAAATAGGAAAAATAACATTCATGAGCTCTTAGCTGAACCCAAAAAAATATTTTTACCCTCTATCCATATCAAGGTAGGACTAATGAAAAATTTTGTAAAAGCAATGAAGATGGATAGTCCTGGATTTTTGTACTCAGCCAGAAATTTCCAGAATGTAAGTGAAGGAAAAATTAAAGAAGGAATATTTGTTGGTCCTCAAATAAGACAGTTGGTCAAAGATGATGTATTTAACTCGATGTTTAATTAATAATGTAGAAAGTGCAGCTTGGGCTTCATTTAAAGACATTTGCAAAAATTTTCTCAGCAAACAGAAATCTGACAATTACCACAATATTGTTAATCAACCTCTTAGTTCATACAGAGCTATAAGATGTAATATGTCTTTGAAAATACATTTCCTCCACTTAAATCTGGATTTTTTCCCGGACAACCTTGGAGAAGTAAGTGATGAATGTTTCCACAAAGACATTTTGCTGTTGGAAAGCTGCTATAAAGGGAAATGGAAATGGACTACTGCTAGCCGATTACTATTGGACATTAATTTGGGATCTGCCTGAGGCTATTATATAGCCTCAGGCAGAGGCTATAAATAGAAAAGCATCAGTGAAATCATTCTAACATAGGTATAGCCATGCAAAATTATAAATTTTACAGATTTTAACCATATTTTTCCTTAATTTTCTTTGAAGAGTAATTTATTCAAAACTAAGAGTGATAGAAAAATTGTATTTATAGATCTGTAACGTATGCAAAAAAGCAATTCAAGAAATGTTATCACTCTTAGAGAAACATTAAACAAATTTTTGTTTGTCTATTAGTGTAATTACAGGTTTACTTGAATTTGAATCTAGGACCATCAGTATGATTCTATTGACAGCTACCCTGTGATGCTAACTATTAAACTACAGGTTTAGTTCTATGATATGAAGTTAACAACAAAGTTGTAATAAGCATAAAATTAATAAATGAAGTAAGGTATAGTAAAATCTTACGTAATATCTGCATTTGCATGTAAGCCAAAGACTTCTGGTGTGTCAGTCGGTGGTAACTGATTAACATAGTCCAAGTAAGTCTGAAACGCAAACATAAGAAATTAATTTAACAGTGCTATAAGTGGCAACAATTTATCCACATTTGTCAACATTTTTAAAGGGGAGAAATAAAATGTAGTGCAGACCTCATTTATCATAAATAAGACGAACATCTTCTGATGCACCCTTCATATAATTATATAATAAAATCATTAATTATGAAATTAATAATTTTTTGTCCTCATTCATTCCTGTCAATGCTATCCTGAAATGACTATTCATAAAATATACACTGAACTTTATGGCTGTTCACCTTACTCACAAACAATTTGTTACATAAACACATTTAAAAAAAAATCATATAATGTTAACATACTTTAATAAACATTCTTACATAGTAGTAAACACTTTCAAAAAATTATTATGTTCTTACTCTATCACACACAAAATATGTAAGATAACACAACATATTCACAGGCAGTGAATAATTTGTACAGCTTATGAGAATTATTATTGAAATCAAAAATTAATTTAAAAAACACTAATTTAAATTTATTATTTTTTGTGACTGCAGTGGCTGAACCAAACACAGTGTTGCAGATTTACCCACAGAAAAAAACATAAATATGACATAACTTCAGAATCAATCTTTTCAAAACATCTCAAAGAGTAGTACACATATACAAAGATGTGAAGTGTGTTCAAAAATCAGAATTTGGCTTATAAAAACAAAAATACTTAACATATTTAAATCAGTTTCTTTTACCCTTTAAAGTAGGCCTCTTCTGATGTAACACACATCACAGTAATGTTTCCATTGTTGGAAATATTTTTCAAAATAATTTTTTTGTATATATGTCCTTCTGTCACACATCTTTTGATCTCTTCTTTGTCTTCAAATATCCTTCCTTTAAGTGAAATTTTAAGCTTATAAAAAGCCAAAATTCGCAGAGAGCCTTGTCTTGTAAGTAAGGAGTCTGCTAAATTTGCCAAGAATTTTTGGATAAACTGTGATGCATGGGCTGAAGTGTAGTTGTAATGAATTTTCATGAAAACATGAAGATCATGCTGACTTTTTTTTTTATTATCAAGGCATTGTTCAATATGAGTACGCTCCTCAAGGGCAGACCGTCAATAAAGAGTATTACATAACTTTTTTGTCAATATTTTAGAAACTGAATCATTATATTATGAATATGTTATATAATCTGTCATGGTGAGTTGTGAAAATGATTTTTATCACTTTTACAAGTAATTATTTTCAACTGATTTTAAGTATATGATATTTAATTTAAAAAATATATAAAAACAAAATAACTACTAGTACCTATAAAAAAATTAAAATTTTAATAATCCAAAATATTGGTTCTAAAGAATAGCTGAAATGGTGAAAATGATATAGATGTGCTTTATGGAACTGAACATTAAAAATTTCTGAGTACTTGGATGAACTGTTGTATGGTTCTATGCTTAGGGAAGAAGGAAACCATGCATTCCAATATGGAAACAAACTCACCTGACATGGAAAATTTGTAATTCTTGAAAATCATCATTTGCAAAGGGGCTTGATTTTAATTTAAAGATTCCTACATCATTTCCTACATGACAATTTGGTTATGGTTCTAACAGACACTATTACGTACACCTTTCCGCTGATGTTCACAAATGTTACAGAATTAAATAACAGAAGGGTTATTAAATAATTTACTAAAGAAGAACCAAAATGTTATTATATATAAGGATTGTTTATAAAAATAATTTTTAGAATTCAAGCAATCTTGAATACTAGATCGTGGATATCGGTGTTCTTTGGTGGTTGGGTTTCAATTAACCACACATCTCAGGTATGGTCGAACTGAGAATGTACAGGACTACACTTCATTCACACTCATTCATATCATCCTCATTCATCCTCTGAAGTATTATCTAAATGGTAGTTACCGGCTAAGGCTAAGGCTAAACAGGAAAAAGAATTCAAGCAATGTTCCCCCTACATCGAAATAAAGAAAAAATTACATCAATATATGTCTGGAAGGTTTAGTTACTGGATATCCACCATCTTGTATTTTTAACATAAAAATTGATTTCTCAGGAATTGTTGATCATATTGAGCTGAAATTTTATATACTGCTAGGATACCTAGAGCTTTATTTGTATAAAAATAATGAACCTGGTCTTTCAAACCATTTCAAAATGGTACTTCTGAGTTGAAACTTACATTTTAAATAAGAGTAATTAAACACATATTTAATCATATTTGGAAGTATTATTATTAAAATTGAAATTTGAAGTATACTGTCCAAAAGTAGAGTATTTAAGTTTTCATTTTTTTATTTGTCTCTCTAAGCCTCTTGGTTGGAAAGTTAAAGTAGTTTGAATACAATCGTTTTTATCCTAAAATATTGGTGTCCCTTAATTTTTTATACTAGTGTAGTAGAGGTATTTAATTTTAGTCTCAAATATCAGGAAAACATATATTTTAGATTTTTTTACTTCCTTGTATGAAGTAAAGGAAGTATTGTGATTACGAAAATTTTTGTTTCAGATTTCAACAAAAATATCCATTTTGACCACTCCTGAATCCATTTTGACTAGTTTTGGCGTGACATCTGTACATACGTA
This sequence comes from Lycorma delicatula, assembly GCF_047948215.1. Taxonomy (NCBI): domain Eukaryota; kingdom Metazoa; phylum Arthropoda; class Insecta; order Hemiptera; family Fulgoridae; genus Lycorma; species Lycorma delicatula. The sequence goes on along the minus strand of NC_134462.1, from coordinate 84,564,752 downwards.
TCTCGCATAACTCACAACGACTAGCCGTAGTATATTGAAATTTTGGATTCAGGACTGTTGTAACATCTAGTTGAGCACCTCACTTTTTGATTGTAATCGACTGAACCAAGTGTCCAAAAAACCCCAAAATTCAAAAAAATTGGATTTTGGGGTTTTTTTAGACACTTTGTTTTGCTTAATCCAAATTTTTTGGATTAAGCAAAAAATTCAATTTTTCTTAACTGCAGTAATAATCCCTCATTGAGAGATTTTCAATGATATATCATAAGTGGTACTTACTTTCATTGGTTCCAAAGTTATAGCGAAATGGGATTTTAATTAATGAAATATTTGGATCTAATGAATGGGAAGGTACATCGGTTCGAATCACACTTCATCTCCTTTTTTTTTTAATTTACATAAAATGATTTACTAATAATTATTAATAAATAATAAATCCCATGATTGTAAAAAAAAAATATAATATATAATAATAAAAAAAAATATATGAAAAAGAAAGTTATTAGTGAAATAAAATTTTATGTATTTTTAAAAATGTGTATTTGTAATTTAATAGGCATTATTACATTTGTGTATATGTAATAGATTTTATGAAACATCAGATTATTTAATGTTAAATGAAAATTATAATTTAGAATTGTATTATTTTTTGATTTTCCAGTTTAATTTCTGTTTAATTTTAATTTTCATAAAAGTTAACTACAGAGTGACTGAAAAATAGACCTTCACAAGAAAAAACATATACTAAGGCATACATGCCTGATCTTTAATAAATTGCAAAAAATTCTTATCTCATGGTTCATTACTCCTCTGATATTATTGGACAATATTCTCCCTAAGTCGGAGTTGATCATCATTTCATTTATTTATTTTTTGTTGTCAATCATTTAATTTCTCTTTGGTTTGATATAATTCTTCTGATTTCAATTTGTGTACATGTTCTCTAGTTTTCAAATTTTCTCTTTCTTTATATTCATCATCCTCTCTTAATATTTTTATTCTTTCCTTGGTCTTAACGTTTTCTTCCTTTTCATATTTATCATCTTCTCTTAATCTTTTTATTTAAAAAAATTTTTTCCCTTCATATTCATCTTCTTGTCGTTTTTTTGAGATATATTTCTTCATGTTATCTTTCTTTTTCCTGTATGATTGTTACTTTTTAATTTTTGATTATTCACCAAATAAAAACTGAATAAAACAAGGTCGAAATTAACATTTGTAATCAGTATACAAGAGTTCATTAAATGGAATAGTTTAATTATTATTAACTTTTATTTATACAACACACCAGAAATCTGAAACTTTTGTTAAGCAGCAACTCACGAAGATATGAATAATGCTGATCCAATATGAGTAATAAAGAGACTTTTACTTCATAATATTTCATGTAAGACTGTTGAATTAATAATTGTATAAATATTTGATGTTAATAAAAACTAATATTTCAGCAATTGTGTAACTGTTCACTTTATTAAAGTATTGGAGGTTTGTATTTCGCTTTTGAATGAAATAAATTTAAATGAAGTGCAACAAAAAAATGTGTATATGTAATTTAATAGGTGTACAAGGAAGTCATGTGGTATCCATATAAGAATTTTTTAATTTAGACTGACTTTAGCTACTTCAAAGATTTTTCCCATTTTCTTTGTCATAAAATGTTTTTCTAAATATAACATTTAAATAAACTATCAGTTGCAAAGATATTATCAATTAAAAAGTTTACCAGACTTTTGAGAAGACAGATTTTGAGATGGATTGAAAGATCAGGTTTATTATTTTTATACAGCTAAACCTCTAGATACCCTAACAGTACACAAAATTTCAGCTTGATATGATCAACCACTACAGAGAAATAAATTTTTGTGTTAAAAATACAAAATGGTGGGTAGCTGGTAACTAAGCTTTCCTGGATGTCTTGAATGTTGATATAAAATTTTTGCTTTACTTCAAAGTGGGAAACCATCTTCTAATTTTTGAAACGGATTTTATAAACACTCTCTATATGTATGTATGTATTGTATATAAATTTGTTTAAAGAAATATACTTGGTACAACATACCTGAAGATTTCTTGTTATTGGAACTTTATAACCTCTATAAAATTCAAATCCTGGCCTTAAAAGAACATCACAGAACCAAACCTAAAACAATATTACAAAATTATAATTTATATCAATAATAATATTAATTATTTTAGACTTATTTATACTTTTTTAAGTAAACATACATACATATATATATACACAAGGAACCACCACAAGCAACCACCTCTGAAGAATGTTATTATATGGTACAATCATTTCATTAAAACAGTTGTGTACCACTTAGGATACCCGGTCAGGATTGACCTTCAGTTTCTGAAGGGGCATCAAAGAGGTGCTGACCAGTAATTTACCATGACAAATTTGTTAGATATCTACATCTCAAAAGTGTGTGTGAAGTATATTAACCATCCTAAACATCTCCACTATTTCTCAATTTATTTATCTCATTTTTAGTGTCAATTTTCTAATATGATTACCCAGAATATTAAAAAAAAATATTCTATAATAAATGTCAGATATTTAAATACTAAATTAAAAAAAATCAACACTACTTATGTCTTATTTAAATAATTTAATGGTAAATGGTAGAACAAAATAAAATATTTACATCTCAAAAATAGATAAATTATTAATATACTTAATTGTACAGAATTTAGAAAATTAAATGTGATGGCTGTGAAAAAACTAAGGAAAAATTAATAGATCATTCAGAAGAAGATTTTCAGAGGATGCACAGGAATCTAAAAATAAATAGATAAATTTCAAAAATTGTTCAGCATCTTATTAAAAATGACCAGGTTTGGAAAATAATTTGAAAATTTTAGAAACATCTTATGGCAATAAAATTGCAGAGTATATGGGAAGTGTTACATTTATAAATTTAGCAAAAAAAAATTGATTAATGTCCAGAAAGTTTACTGACACAATAGCACAATAATACAACTGATATTTAATAATAGTAACTTGAGTATTGAATTTAATTCGTTTTTAATTTAATCATGATAAAAATTTTAATATTTTATTAAAACTGATAATAAATTCTATCTAAGCATAATTCAAATGTACTTGCAGTAATAATGGATGATCATAAATATTTTTACAGAGTGTTCAAAAAGTGATACAACATTATGGAAGAATGTTTCTTTGTTTTGTTGCAGGTTTAATTGAGGAAAAATGGGTTACAAAATGCAGCAGAGAATATGCATTGTCTCCTAATACATTAGATGTGCCAGTTATGTGCAGACCCAGAATGCCTTCATCAAAAAGCATGGTGTGGATGCACCGAACAAGTACTCTATGAAGCAGCTGTATGACAAGCTCCAAGAAACAGGGAATGTGGCAGATGCAGCCAAAAGTGGTCGATTGAAAGTGCTAAGACCAGAAAAAATTTGATCAACATGTACGCTGCATATTCTGTTAGTCCCAAGAAGTCTGTGTGATGTCTATCTAGCCAGTCTGGTGTCTCCATTGGTAATGCCCTCACAGCATTGTGCAAGTGTTTAAAGATGCATCTGTGCAGAATTTATGTTGTTCACAAGTTCTTACCAGCAGACACTGGAAAATGTGTAGCTTTCTGTCAGTGGTTCATGTCATCTGTAATGCCAGATGGTGAAGAACTCTATGATTGGTTTTGGTCTGACTAGGCATATGTGTCTGACCTTGATGGATAAATCTTGGTCTGACCTTGATGAATACATGAATGCACAGAATTTACGTATTTGGTGTATGGAAAATCTACATCAGCTGCACAAGTCTCCTCTGTACAGACAAAAATGGGCGTTTGGTGTGCTATGCCACATAGGTGAATCTTCATGACATTCTTTCATGGCACAGTGAACAGTGAGCACTATGTACAGATGGTGCAACAATTTGTAATCATTATACCTGCAGACCAGCTACAGTATATGTAGTTTCAGCAGGACAATGTTACTGCTTATACAGCTAACAACACTAACTTTCATGGAACATGTCTTCATGGATAAGTGATTTCAAAGGGGTTGTGCCCCCCTCGGTCTCCTGATTTATCCCCTCCTGATTTTTTCTTGTGGTGATACCTTAAGGATGCTGCTTACTAAACTCATCCTCACACCATTCCCAGATTGTAGAGTGAAATTGAACAATGTGTCACTACAATTGCTCGACAAACATTACAAAATATGTTTAAGAGCATGTAATATCGTATTCAATTATGTGAACTGCATATTGGAGGCCACTTTCAACAACTATTGTAACTTACTCATTTTCCCATAAGGTTATGTCACTTTATGAACACTCAGTATATATGCTGCATTGATAATTTAACTAAATCATACAATTACACATGTGAAAAATATTTAATTAATCATACACACATTTATATATATATATATATATATATATACACACATATTCATGAATAAATATCCAAGCAACCACCTCAAAGACAGTCTATTATTGCATGGTACAATTGTTTCATTGAAACAAGTTGTGCGTCATGTAGGAGTCAGGTCAAGATAGATTTTCAGTTTCTGAAGTGGAATCGAACAAATGTGGCAGACATTCATTTGTAGTCCAGGTAAATCAATGGGACTTGCCAGCTTAGAACTGAATATTCCTAGGGTTACAGTATAGAGAGTATTGAGTAAGTGATTGTCATTTAAACCCTACAAATTACAACTGATACAAAGTTTTGAAGGAAGGTGATAAAAAAAACAAACTGAGTTTTGGGTAAATATGTTAAACAAAATTGAGAATAAAATAATTATAATTATCTTCAGTGATGAAGCAACCTTCCATACCAGCGATAAAGTGAATTGACATAATGTTTGGATATGGGGAAAGTGGAATCCATGTTACACAATTGAACATGTACAGGACTCACCTAAGGTAAATGTTTTTTTGTGTTATAAGCTGTCATAACATTTATGGTCCTTTCATTTTTGCCGAGTTAACTGTAACTGGCATATGGTATCTGAATATGCTTGAAATTATTTGTCAACAGGATATGGACACAGAATTGATTTTCCAGCAAGGTGGCATGCCACCACATTATCATTGTTGTCATGTGTCTCAATAGCAAAGTGCTGACTTGGATTGAATGTGGTGGAACAATTTCTTGGCCACCATGATCACCTGATTTAACTGTAGTGGAATTTTCTGCATGGGGTTATTTAAAGGCAGAGTGTTGTTCCTCTGCTTTCAGGAAATGTCAACGAGCTGTGGCACCGGATAACACAAACAGTTGCCACCATAGATCAAGGCATGCTTCATAGGATTTGGCAAGAAATTGATTACAGATGGGATATCTGCTGTGTTACAAAAGGTAGCCATATTGAACATTTTTAAATGAAACTTGAAAATATGCTGCATTCAATGTTGTATTGAACACTTCTGTAAGTTATTTACTTTTTTCATTATTAAACTTTTGTATAACTAATTTAGAAATACGCTGCATATTTTAAAAATAAATACACTATATCCACGAGATACAGATAAAATAAAAGGAAAGACTCACCTAACTGTAGCGGTTTCCAAGTGTTACTCCATCTTAAGTAGTCAAATTTTATAAATTAAACATAATTAAAATAAATAAAAATAGTGTTAAAAATTTTAAATGAATTTTTTAATTGTGTATAATTTGTAAAATTTGACTAATGATGATGGAGTAACAATCCAAAAGTGTTACAGTTATGTTCTTATGTTTTATTTAATTGTATCTGGTGGATATAATATATTTGTTTTTAAAATAATTTATTTGATTCAGTGGTACATAAAATACTTGAAAAAAAGATACATCTGTGTGAGAGAGAAAATGTAAAGATAATTACATGTGTGAAGGTTGTTAGAAGACGTTTATCAAAGTCATCAGTAACACGACCCCCATATTGTACCTCACCAAGCATGTAACAAACTGTTGGCCAAGAAATGCCCTATAAAAGAATCAAAATGTTACAGAAATCAAATTATTTAGAACTTATAAATAAAAGTTATATATTACAAATATATAATAATAATTAAAATGTTAATAAATTTATAGTTATTCTTAATTTCAATTACAATTTATAAGGATTTTGTAAAACTAATAGAAAATATTATACAAATGAATTATACCTTGAACTTGGGACAAAATTTTTTTATTGTTTCTCAAACCCCAATTAGAGCTGCAACACATAGCATTTAGTAGTCAGGTTCAGAGGGAAGTTTGATTTTACCATGAAAATTCAGATTCTTACTGGGAATCAAATCCAATACTTTTCATTAGCAACAGGAACTCTATTAACTATATTCCCAAAGTAATTTAAAGTTAAATTTTCAGAGTTATTTAATCAATTAATAATCAATTCAATTTTTGGGATTTATAGACTCTGGTTCTGCAATTAAGTATTCTAGTTACTCATAGTGACACAGCCAATTATTAAAACTGAACTGTTTTACTGATTATTTATTTTTACTGTTTTTATAAATTCATCAGTATTCCTCTTAACTGTTGTAAAGTATAATTATGTATCTATCATATATACCTAGATAAAATAAAATTTTTCTTTTAAAAGTTAAACTAATACCTCAATCATGTCAAGTTTCATCAGCCACTCAAATCTCAGATCCATCTGTAGGCATTCAAAACAATTTTAAAATATGTAAGTGATAGTTTTGGTACCTTCCTCACATATTTCTTGCTTTATCTCCATAGTAAAACATGCATGAGTATTTTCATGAAAATCCTGCATTTTTTTTTAACATACCCTAGGTAATAATCATAAAGTTCAAAATAAAGCAAAACTTCTGTTTAATTATTCTCTACCTGTCTATATAACTAATAACTAATGTCTAATGTCTAATAACTAATTCTGTGTAAAATTTTCCAAAATCAATGTCACTGCGATGAATTTCAGTCCCCTGAGAAAAATATAAGTTATGTTTTTATAGCATAACTGGAAAATTCCTTAAGTAGTTTTTAATTTACAATGAATTATAGTTTTTTTTATTTTTAAAATGTTTAACACTGTTAAGTAATTCATTAGAAAGGAACTAATATATATATTAAATTAATTCTTCAAATGAGAATGGGTCATTGATTTTTTAATATGTACTGTTTGTATGTTAATTCCTAAAAAAAAAATTATGTGATGCAAAAATGTGTCATTCGAGCACTGTAAAAACTGTATAAATATTAATATACTGATGCTTAATAATTATTCAGTAATTAATTTTCTTGTATTTAATAATTTAATAAAATAATACGGTAATTTTCATGAATGCTCTTATCAATCACACAAAAAAAATCTACAGTTAAATGTATTACTGAACATATGAATTTAGCAGAAGTAAAGTATGTTAAACAGACTATTACAAAATTAGAAGACATGACAGAATGTGGTATGAAAATGAACATTTAGTAAATAAAAGTACCAAAGATAGAAGGTAATAAGGCAATAAATATCTGCATAAAGTAAGATGAAATTAAACAGGTAAAGCAAGTAATACAAGTATTTAGGAAGCATGATTTCAGAAGACAGATGGAAAATAAAAAAACCAGAATAAAACTAGTTAAAAAAACATTTAATAGAAAGAAACAATAGTAATGCAGTAACGTGGGGTTACATTTGAAATGTTAGATTTTGAATTAACATGGAAAATGGATGCTAAGAAAAAAGTGGTGGAATTTAAAATATGGAGGAGATTGGAGAAAGTTAAGTATTGGATTAAACTGGAGAGACAGATTGAAAAGAATGAATGGGAATAGAAGATTAAACAGAACATTTCGGAATTGGAAAACCATCTGCTTGGGATATATTTTGAGAGTAGATGAATTAATTAAAACAGTGCTACTAAGATCAGTGAGCAAAGAAAGAGGATGGAAAGAATTAGAAATTATAGACAATGTAAAAAGGAATTGCTTGGGTTCAAAAATTGGAAGTTTAGATAGATAGGGAAAATGGAGACAAACATGGTGCAAGGGATCTGCTTCAGGGGAGCTAAACATATGATGATGGTGATATTTAGATCATATTTACAGGAAAGCTTTAATTAAATTATAAATTATTAAAATCAATAATTACCCAAATTGGTATGTGGTCTTTCATTAAAAATGTTAATATGTACTTTCCTATAATCTTTATAGTTGATAATCATAACAAAATCATTGTGTATTATTTAAAAAAAAACATGAATCAGCTTTCTAGGTAATGCATCTGATAAAAGTGAAAATGTTTAAATAAATTTTCAATACTTACTCAGTCAAATCTAGTGTAGGAAATTGCATTAAAATTTTTGCTGAAATAAAAATACTATTTTGAATTAATTTACAATCTCAGCAATTAATTTGTTCGCGCTCATTAAAACGTTCATAATTTGTTCACCATTAAAATTAGAATTATATTAATTTAGAAATAGAGAATATGGAAAATATCTCACTTTTTTTGGATCCATATCATCAAGGTGGTTTTGAATGAACTGGACACTTGCTGCAAAATCAGCTTGATTGAATTCATATGGTATATTCCAACCTAGAGGTCCAAATTTACGTCTTTCTTGAACAACTGTATGTAGAAAAGCCACAGCATATAAAAGAGGTGGCCACTGTATTTGTGAAGAATAATCAAGAGTATCCTATAGGTAAACATAATTGTTTTATAAAAAAATAAAATACAAGAAAAAATATAAATTAGTATTATATTATGTATCTCATTAGCTTGATAGCTTCTTTATTGTAACCATCGGGCATTACAAAAATCCAGAATGGAATAAAAAGGTGTACTAGACTAAGTTGTGAAGTAGAAGGTTATTATATGATATATTAACAGTTAAGTACTGGTACATGTAACTACTAAAAATTAGAATTAATTCATCTCCAAGTGTTCTGGTTAACAAATATTAAATGTTGGGTTCATAAGCACAGGTAACAAGAGAATTAAAAAAATGTATTCTTTTATCACTATAAAGATATTGATACATTTTTTTTTATTGCTCAGAAACACAGTAAATGCTATTTAAACAAAGTGAGTAAAAATTAATTTTTTTTTTCAAACTTATGGCATTTTACATTGCTTAACTCTCCCTCACATAAATTGGTATGATGAACTCTGAGCAATGACCAAGTTTCTTTATTTCTTCACATTTTTTAAAGAACTGATGTACTGGCTTGAAAGCTACAGTAATTTCAACTTTATGTGTCATTCACAATTAAGTTCAATTTTAATCTTGTTAGTTTGCTTTGCTACAATCTGCAAAATAAAAGAGACTGCTTCTAGCTAGCCAAGCATGTTTATATGTTTTAAAGTATTTTATGGGTTGTTGTCTTACATGCAGAAAAGATTAAACACACAACTATACTCATAAAATATGAAATATGTATATACTTTGTGAAGTACACATTCCAAACACAAAATTAAGTACAGGAATTTTTTACATGATAAAATGAATTTAATGAATAGTTATTTTATCACTATAATGATATTCTGTAAATTGAAACTAGTATCATTGTTGTTTTGTGATAAATGTTTTTAATGATATCAGAGACTAAGAGCATAGTTTGTTTTAATAAGATTTAGTTTAAAACATCTGTGCAATAAACTTTATGCTATTTTGATTATAAACTGAAACATTATGAGAAAAATTTATTGGTTGCATTCAAATATTTATCTAATTAATCTTTATAAATAAAAATGTTAAGTTCGTTTGTGTACACTTCAAAAACTCAAAATGTTCTGCAAATTTTAGCACGATATATAACCCGCATCAAAGATTGTTTTTATCTATTTTTTGCATCAGTCACATACCCGCGACCGTGAGAAATCAGTTTTTTAAGGGTCAGCTGTGTACCAGTGACCGCGCCATCTGCCAGAAGCGAGGGGAACACTCGCCATACTAGCTAATGACAACCGCAGTCACATGTGAAACAATACTTGTTCCTAATTACATTGTTTATTAACAAAAAAAAAAACGTATCCACTTGCATCTGATTCAAATTATTATACAATCTGAATGAAATATTCACATTAATCGAGGTACTTTTGTGTGATCGTGTCGTGATTGAGCTGCGGCTTTCACCAAGCTCTGAATTTATTAGAAAACGACCAACAGTGGGATATATGTATTAATGACGCGTGCAACACTGCACATCCAAACCAAATTCGCGCATTATTCGCAATTATATTGACCGCTTGCTTCCCTTCATCTCCCACAGAGTTATGGGAAAGATATTGATCAGATATGGCTGAGGATATTTTGCATCGAGTACGCCTAGAAAATACCAAATGACCATGGAATTTACAGAAGGAATTTACAACGAAGCATTGATAAATATTGAAGACAAGTGCTTAGCTATTGCAAATAAAGTTCTTAGTCAATTGGGAATGCCAGCATCCACCCGCGCTGCGATTGCTTCATTTGATGTGGATTTACGCCGTGAACAGAGTTACAAGTTGATTTGTGTTTTATAAATTTTTATTCTATTCGTTATGTGTTCTTAATTTTATGTAATAATAACTTAATCTTGTCGACGCATGTCATAAATGTTGTGTATATATCAATAAGTGGCATACGTGTAAGAATTTTTGTCACAAATGAGCTTATTATTTTATAAATGATACATACATGACTTCTTTATTTGTATCCTGTAAAATACACAATAACAAATCTCTTCTTGCCGAAAAGTTCTTTAGAATTTTGGAAACTTTTGGATTTAAATACCTAAATAAGGGGGCAGTGAATTTGGCCTATGCCCCACGCAGCTGAAACCCACACTATTCCACTGGGGTATATGAAACAAATTTTATACTACTTAATTTAATATTGCAAAAATACACAAACATATACTAAACATATAAACATATAAGTATTAAGCAATGAAATCATATATTGAACATGTTAATATTGTGGAATTATGTGTAACTTACATTACTTTCATAACAGATGTGTGCATATAATTTAAAAAACAAATCATAAGTATAAAAAATATTAGACTATGATAAAAAAATAAATGAATAAAGGTTTAATAAAATCATTTAAACTTATTTTTAAAGCTCAACAGCTACTGATCTCTGAATTTCTGCTATCTTACTCCCATCTCAGATACTTGGGAGTCTTTATATATTATAAATAACTTAAAGTGTATAGTCACTGGAGCTAATGTCCATGTACAAAAAACTGTGCTGCCAAAGTTAAACAAAATGAAATAATTTTACAATCCAGTACATAAGAGTCCTTTTACTAGAGTCCAGTTTATAAGAGTCCTTTTATTAGTTGGAACTCTATACACTCTATGCATATCATACGAAAACCCTAACAGCTTACCTGAGTAATACTTTGATAAGTTCGTTTCATGCTGGCACGAATTCCCTGTGGAGGCTCATTTGTAAATTTTATTGCCATCTGTAAAAGAAAATTAACAGTGGATCAGTGAATAGAATACACAAGGAAAAGAAGAAATTATTCATGAAAATATTAAAATATGCTACAGTAACGAGCAACAGCTTAAAATAATGATGAGAAATCAGAAAGCATTTAAATTTTAAAAGAATACCTCTTTAGAATTCATAAAATGTAATGTACATCTGAAATTCATAAAGGTAACATATGAGTAACAGCTGAAAAACCGGATTTTTTTTATGTAACTGAAATGTTTTATACAAGATAAAATAAATAATAATTTATTCAGATGAATAGATAATTATAAGTTTATACTGGTGTAGTTTATGAAGTGCTACTCCATCGATTAAAAAGGTTTTATAATATCTTTGTTGCTACAATTACAGCCAAGGGTGCAGAAAATTCAGATATTTTTCTTCATTAATGTTGTAAATAAACTAAAACCAAGTAATATTGGTAATGTAAAAAAAAATTTTCCATTTAATTTGAAATAAATTAGTGAGATCTGTTAAGTAAGTCTGTAATTTATTAATAACGATATCATAATAAGGCCTTTTCCGTAGGAAGAAGTTGTTTTTTATAATGTTAAAAGTAGTTCTGTTGTCTGGTTTAATAGAGTTCGATATTTAGCTTTTTAGGAATAAACACTAGTATTTTCGGCATAGGTAGCACATTTGTAAAAATATAAATGCAAAAAATATTTAATTTAGTAAATACTGATCTACATGATTAATGAATGCCAAACAGTGATCTAACAGTTTACTGAAAACTAGTTCTAAATTGTTGAAGGTTGTGACATTTTAAAAATATGTTACACTCAGATTAATAAGCTCTGAGTGGATTATTTATGTAATATAATTAAGGAAAAATGAATAGTGAATATACTTTTAAAATATCAATAATCTTTTTCTTTACAGTTATATTATAAATCCTACAGTTTTATTCAACAATCTAAACCAAAAAACCACCAGAAATTATCAGCTGATGCCAGAGTGGAAGACAGCACATCTGTCACTGAAGATGAATAAAGCAACTGAAACTGATATGATGAAATTTAAAAACATTATATTAAATAAATTTGACTTGATCTGCCATTAAAAATTACAAACAAAGGGTTATTCTAAATTACTATTATTATAACAAACTGAAAAACAAGAAAGTTTGGAATAACCATTTAGAAAAAGATGACTTAAATTGAACTAGATGATCAGTTTGATTCTTGAATAATCATTATCAGTGGATATTGAGGATATAATACTGTTATGAGATGTTTCTTGTAAAGCCTATGGTCGCTAAACAATCTGATTGCTCTTCTAATTTCTTTTTCTTTTAACTTTTTCAAGTAATTCAATAATGCAATTCAACTTTTTTGTAATAAATGGAATTTGCTAAAACTGTGCTGCAGGCCAAACCCTATTAGAATATCTAGTAGTGCTGGAAATAAAATCATCCATACATAAAATAATCATATAGAGATTAAATATATAAGAAAATAAGTGCGATAATTTAGCACAGATAAAACTAGTAAAGTATAAAAAATTCAATACAAGGTAAATTTAAATTTATAAGCTTAAGATAATAAGTTTCTTAGTATAATTTTTTATCTTCAGATTATCTGTTTACCTGTAGGAGCCCAATTGGAAACTGTGCATGAACTTCAGTTGTCATCCAAAGGCGAAAGGTTTCTTCAACTTTATCAGTGTCCAAAATAGCATCCATAGCTTCATTACAGAATGGCAATGAAAGATGTATATTTTGTAATAATACCCATCCACCACCTGCCATCGCATCATTAATCAGACGACGAGCATGAAGTTCTTGTCCCTGGCCCATTGAAACAGATCTCAAATCTGCAAGAAAATTAGTTGATAATTGATATTATAATAATATAATGAATGTAAAATTTATAATCTGTAAATCTAAAACTGAGTTAAAGGCTACTATAGTCTGGCAAATGAAAGAATGTACCTGAACTTAGACTGAAATAATTTCTCAATAAATCACTGTAAAAAAAAAAGGAATTTATACCATATCAAAGTTTGTTCTTTTATGCATTAGTTTATAAAACACTTATTCAAACAACAATAAACACGTTTACATTTTTTAGGAAATGGAGAAACATAATTTTTGTGAGTTTTTTTTAGCAGGAACCTTTATTACGGTCTGAGAAATTATAAGGATTTTAAAGAGTGTAGAGCAAACTTCTTCTTTGTTTATGACCTCTTAGAACTTGGTTACCGCCCCAGCGATGAATTTTCCTGGCATTAAGTCTGAAAAGTGCGCTAGTATCATCACCAAACACGCCCCAGGAATCCACAATATTCCTGGAATACTGTTTAGAAAATTGTTAAAGTTTTTTAACCACAATATTTTTCTTTGACTTGAATTATATTTAGTTTCTATTTTACTTTGCATGATACTTAGAAAAAATGTTTACTTCAACTCTTATCATCTGTCCAACCAACCAATATTAAACTGTTCTAAGCAACTCAGGTCTAAAAAGGACATATCAATAATCCACTTAAAAACCCTCATGGTTCTATCTTAACAAAATACTAGTCTCCCAAAAAGTGTTGTAATGGAATTCCACTTTTGGTAATGGGTCATCCTTAAATCTTTTACTTTCTCAAAGGGGTGGTTTCAAGCATCATTCGGAGAAAAGGTTTTAATTAGAGGTCTTCCTCATATAATGCAATATGAAATAAAGGATATCATTTCTAAGGGCAACTTTCTTCATATTTACAAATTATCTCAGAATAAATTTTCTGCAGGGTTCAGACCTAGTTGAACTAATATCATTTTAAAGATACAAACAGAACGATGTAATTCATCTGATTTATATGGTTATTAAGAAGCTGATGACATTAAAAAAGGACACAATTCTAGTTGATAAAAAAAAATATTATTCATAAGATAAGTTAATTAAGTGCAATAACAACAAACTTACTTATTTCTTTTGCTTTTGCAAGTGCTGTGACTTGAGGTGATGGATCAGAACCAATAGATAAAATACAAATAAGAGGAGTACGAGGTTCTGATTCTTGCCAAGTTGCTTCAAGATCAAGAATGCATGCTTCTCCATATTCAGGTCCTAATGATTCTGCAAGAAGAAATGTTTAAATACATACAGGATCAGCCATTTTTTTATGTCTAGTAAAAAAAAAGAAACTAAAATTTAAATACACTTGAAGAATTATTAAGGAGTTGATTCTTCTTGAAGCAACTATGTTATCTGTTGAATACTTATATTAGTTTTTACATCTCAAATTATGTAGTTATTTAAAAAAAGTAAGATGAATAGAGAAAAAAGTTTGATCAATTCAGTTTTTCAGCTGATTGTAAACAGGGTTTGTATTAAAGTACTATTTTTTACATAAGACACTTCTATAAAATTGAGTATATTTTGTTATCATTTGAGTATAGTTAAGAAATCTGTAAATTTTTCCTTCTTAAACTGATAAATTAAAAATAAAGAATTATATGAAGGGTTTCAACAATATCATTTTTTAAAATAACAATGGAGTCCTAAATTTATTACATAATGAGTACATTATTTTTTGTAGTAACTGGTCATCAGTTGATCTAATGGTTACCATGATGGCTATCTTGTCTCAGGTTTGATTCCTGGCACTTTATTATTTATTAACCTACATAGATTTGTTCAAATATTTAAATTAGGGTTCAAATACAGAGATAGAAGAACAATTGCTAACATGTACAGGAACCAAACAGCAACAGTAACAATTGAAGACCATAAGAAAGAAGCCGTAATAAGAAAGGGAGTCTGACAAGGATGTTCCCTATCTCCGTTACTTTTTAATCTTTACATGGAACTAGCAGTTAATGATGTTAAAGAACAATTTAGATTAACAGTACAAGGTGAAAAGATAAAGATGCTATGATTTGCTGATGATATAGTAATTCTAGCCGAGAGTAAAAAGGATTTAGAAGAAACAAATGAACGGCATAGATAAAATCCTACGCAAGAACTATCGCATGAAAATAAACAAGAACAAAACAAAAGTAATGAAATGTAGTAGAAATAACAAAGATGGACCACTGAATGTGAAACTAGGAGAAGAAAAGATTGTGGAGGTAGAAGAATTTTGTTATTTGGGAAGTAGAATTACTAAAGATGGACAAAGCAGGAGCGATATAAAATGCCAAATAGCACAAGCTAAACGAGCCTTCAGTAAGAAATTTAATTTGTTTACATCAAAAATTAATTTAAATGTCAGGAAAAGATTTTTGAAAGTGTATGTTTGGAGTGTCGCTTTATATGGAAGTGAAACTTGGACGATCGGAGTATCTGAGAAGAAAAGATTAGAAGCTTTTGAAATGTGGTGCTATAGGAGAATGTTAAAAATCAGATGGGTGGATAAAGTGACAAATGAAGAGGTATTGCGGCAAATAGATGAAGAAAAAAGCATTTGGAAAAATATAGTTAAAAGAAGAGACAGACTTATAGGCCACATACTAAGGCATCCTGGAATAGGCGCTTTAATATTGGAAGGACAGGTAGAAGGGAAAAATTGTGTAGGCAAGCCACGTTTGGAATATGTAAAACAAATTGTTAGGGATGTAGGATGTAGAGGGTATACTGAAATGAAATGACCAGCACTAGATAGGGAATCTTGGAGAGCTGCATCAAACCAGTCAAATGACTGAAGACAAAAAAAAAAGAACATAGATTTGATCTAGCAATACATCATCTATCATTCATCCATCTTATTCCCTCATTAAAGTACATGTGTGGCACATCTGGCAATGTAATACTAAAATAAAATAAAAATATATATAGGGGTACAAAAATTCATCACATACATACATACATATTACAGTTTCTTTTACAGTGAGAATAATCTACCTACCAATAATATATCTCCTTGCTTGAGATAGTGTTCTATCGGGACTCCAAGATCTTATAAGTAATAATTTTCTGAATACATCAAGAGATTTCTGGTAACCACAAGGAATTTCTTCTTCTTCAGGTTTTTCTTTTTCATACCATATTCGCCATTCTTTCTCACTTTGTTTAATCTGTTAAGTAATATAAATCAGCGATTACATAATAAAGAAAAAATTTATAATAAAAAAATCATATTTAGTTTGTAAAATACATTGCGGCAGTATGAGACATATGTGTAAAGTGTAATTTTTTTCATACACTGATCAAAATTTTATAACAAAAATTGTTATTATTATAATAATATACTTTCAAAAATTTCTTTATACAGCATGTCAAATTTTTTTTTTTTTTTGTAATTATAGATTCACTTCAGTAACTTTAAGACAATAGTGATGAGTATTTATTTTATGTTAACACTGTAAATAAACTATTTCTATTAATTTTTAAATAGAAACTGGATTATCCAGTACCAAAATCTTATCATTACCCTAATGGGTATCGTTAATTAAAATTAAAAAACCATGTTTTATCTGAATATAGTTTTAAATTTTATTTTAAAAAAAATGTTTGTCCTGAAATCTTTTAGTAAATTACATTCCCAGTTGTAAATTAATCATTAAAATCTGTTCTCACAATACAGAAGAATTTCTTTAGAATTTCCCTTCTGGAAATTCTAAAGAAATGTAAGATTTATAGTTACTTTAGTTTTCATCATTTGAAATAATTTGTTGAAGTGCAATTATCTAGGTGAATCATCTTTAAGTACATCTAATTATTGTAAATTAAGTAATCATTTAATGAAGTGCATTCTGAGAGAGTAAATCATAAAGAAAAGAGTTTTGCTAAATGTAAAGTAAGATGAAAATTTTATCTTTAAATAAAAAAAAAAGAGTTTCCAACATTATTTTTGTATGTGGAAATTTTTTTTATGAAAGAGTGGGCATTAACAGCTACAGTCATTAACCTGATGGAAATTGGTAGCGTTTGAAAAGACGCCATTTCTGACCGGGTTTTGAACCCGGGACCTCCACACAAAATCCCAAGATGCTACCTTCTCACCCATGGAGATCGGCAATTTTTAATTTAAATGAATTATGAGCCTCTAAAAAAATTACAAAAAAAAGAACAAGTTTAAATTTGTCCTCTTAGTTTTTTCAGGCTAAGTGACAAGTAATCCTAAACGAGTAAAAGCAAAAGTCATTTTTAATCAAGAGGGGTCAGATAAATATTTACAATGTTATATTACTATTAATTTCAGCATTATTTTTACAGTATTACCTATTATTAATGTTTACAATGTTGTATTTAGGCTAAGTGAAGACAGAACTAAAGTAAAGACTCTTCCAATCTCAAAGCATTAACATAATCTTCACATTTGAGTGCTTTTTTGAGAAGCTTTATAAGTCTGCAGTTATAATTTGTATTTTATATATTATTTTTGCCCTTCAATGATATTTTATACTTTTCTAACTCACTGAAAAATAAATTACCTTTGTAAGTATAGATGAAAAAGTTGATAATTTACTTATCTCCACAAGATTCAACCATGTGATATCAAGAATCCAACGGAAAGGTTTAGGTGTAACTGCATTTAAATCTAATGAAGCACCACCTAAAAAAAAAAAATAATAATAATAAAATATAAAAGTCAATTATTACTTTTGGAAATACAGTTAATAAAAATATTCATACATATATATTTATTTATTATCACAGCTTACGTCTTAAGAGCAGCACACTTTAATTTAATTTATATTTTAATATTGAACCATTTTAAATGTGTTGCTCACATAACTTCTCCCAGTAATTACTGTAGGAACGTTTATTCAACAACAAGGTATCATATATTTAGTAGTACCACTGTAAAATACTAGAATACAAAGCTTTTTTCCATGAAAAAAATGAAAATTAATTTAAAATATTTAAAAAGTAATTAAAAGTGTGCATAAAAGCTATACAATAAAGTTGTTAAAATAAATATTATTTTTATTTATTACTGTAACTGCTTTCATGTTCTGAACAGGCAGCAGTATCAGCATATGTAACTATTGTTTACAATTTGATACGTTCATGTTATTTAATAATTAAATTTAGTTTAAAAAATATGTAAACCTTTAATAAGATGAGCAGATCTACCCAATGTGTAAAAGATGTGTGAATTAAGTTGTGGTGGGCAGTCTGGATTGGAGGTTTTAATGGTTTAGATATTTTTTGAACAAAATGTATGCTTTGTATTGGAATTATGTAGGACAATAGTTTCTTATATTCTTTTTCTTTTCTTTCCTCTTTTATTCTTATTCTAAAATCCTGGCTAAGTATACTTGTTTTATAATGTTTTCTAAGTACTAGTTATTTGAAAATTAATGTTGTTTTATTTCCTTGTTTTTATTTTTACCTTTATTTTTAAATTTTTTTTACCTATTTTATATATATACTTTTTCACAGTGTCTTCTTATGATGACTCTTTAAGATCCTAAATGACCTCTAGGTTTAGATTTTAAGTAACATTTTTTATAAGTGGTTTTTGGAGATAATTTTGTTTTCCAGTTTTTTAGTAGCATATAATAATAATAATAATAATAATAATAATAATAATATAATATAATAATAATTTAGTAGCATATAATAAGTTATTTAGTTTTCCTAAAATAAAAAATAAATAAATGGAATACGAGGTGTGTGAGAAAAGTAATGAGACTGACTTCTTACTTACCAAAGTTTTTATTTTTTTCAAACAACAATATTATCCCCTTCAAAGTAGTTCCCTTGGACAACTATACACCAGTGGAGTTGTTGTTCCCACTCCTGGTAGCAGTGCTGGAAGGCTTCAACTGGTAGGGCTGTTAACTGCTCAGTCACAGTCTTTTGAATGTTCTCCAGAGTTCCAAAATGACATCCTTTTAAGACATAATTCAATTTCGGGAAAAGGAAAAAGTCACAAGGACTCAAATCAGGTGAATAGGGGGGTTGAGGTACCATAGGAAGGCGTTTTGAGGTCAAAAATTCCCTGACAGAAATAGCCGTGTGACACAGGACATTGTCATGATGAAACATCCACTTGTCTGCAATGTCTGCTCTCACGTGAAACACCCTTTTCCTGAGCCTTTCAAGGACACCTTTGTTAAACACTTGGTTGACAGTTTGTCCTGGAGAAATAAATTCTTTATGCACGATACCTCTACTGTCAAAAAAGCAAATCAGCATGGTTTTAATCTTTGATTTGCTCATTCGACATTTTTTCGAACGAGGAGATGACGGGGTTTGCTACTCTTCACTTTGCCGCTTTGTTTCAGGATCATACTCAAATATCCAGGATTCATTATCTGTGATCACACAATTGAAGAATTCTTGGTCATTGTCAATCCTCTCAAGAAGATCAACGCACACGTTTCTTCGATTGTCCTTCTGTACCGTTGTGAGGTTTTTCGGCACCAATTTCGCACAAACCTTTCGGATGTCCAAATCGTCTGTCAAAATTTGATGTACAGTGAAAGTGTTTAAATTTAATTGTTCACTCATCATCCTTATTGTTAAACGATGGTCTGATCTCACAAGAACCTTCACACGCTCAACATTTTCGTCAGATTTTGAAGTTGAAGGTCTCGCTGAGCGGGGTTGATCTTCAACGTGTTCTCGGCCTTCCAAAAATGATTTGTGCCAGTGGAAAACTTGTGATCTTGATAAGCAATGTTCCCCATAGGCCTGTTTCAAATTTTCAAAGGCCACACTTGTGGATTCCCCAAGTTTAACACAAAACTTGATTGCACAATGTTGCTCTAAATTTCGATACTCCATTTTCATAACACAACAAAAACACTACTTTACTGATGGAGCTGTCTTGTACTGAGCATGTGGAAAGGATGAACAAACCGGTCTAGTACAGACCAGTAGACACAGTGTTGCCAAATCGCTTGCAGTGTTATCAATCTCATTACTTTTCTCACACACCTCGTATATATTATTTAGCTAGAGACATGAATAGTTAAACATTACATGAGCAGAAATTTGTAAAATCATGACACTAAAACATGCACTGTAATACCTTTTATAAATGCCATAAATTCTTCATGTGTAATCATTCCTTTATGACAATCAATTTTCATAGCAAGCATCAGAGTGAATAATGGTTTATGACGTTCATATAAACTACGCAATGTGAATTTCCATACTTCATGAGTCAAATAACGAAGAATATTATCTATTCTTTCTTCTGTAACTGAACTTTTTGTTGATCTGAAATACATACATAAAAAAATTTATACATTTTTATAAGCAGTTTTATAATAAAACCATAATTATTCAAAATTGTTAACTATTCATGAATAATAAATATTTTCAATTGTATTAACATTTTTGTTAAATATAACAAAACTTTCTCATTACACAAGTATCAATTTCATAATTTCTTCTTGATAAATAAACAACTACTTAATTTCACTTAGAATGACTAATAATTCTCTTTGCTTATTTCTTTGAATTTCACTTTTAATGACAAATATTTCCTAAATCAAAAAAGTGTACTAAATTTTCCAAATAGATTTTACTTAAATGTTTCAATATGATGCCAAGTACATGATTTAAACAGATTAATTTTATAGTGTTTCTCAAAAATACAATTTTGAAGTTGAAGTTCCAATGTTATTTTTGATTCAAATGATATTCAAATAATAAAAGTGCTCATTACAATAAAGGGAACAGATTATGTCAGAATTCTGCAGGTGTAAAAAATGAAACTTGTTTAAGATGAATACATTATTTTTTGCTTGATAATACATTCTTTTCCACCAATGAATCCTTTTCAGAACTAACATTAATCTAGAGCTTGGATAAAATTTTATTTGGAATACTATTCTTTTGTAATAAGATGAAGTAGACACATGATTGCATTATAGTTTTAAGCCTTGTTTTTAATATTTTTAAGTTTTCTTTTTTAAAAATTAAAATAAAACTGTAGCCTGATCAAGAAAATGAAATAGTAAAATAAATTTTAAAAATAATCAATTTCTATGACTTATTCTGCAGAAAATGCTTCGTTAATGATGATAAAGATAGTTACGTAATAATCTATAACGTACTTTGTAATCGAGTTATCAAAAATATTTAAGAATTGTTTTAATGAATTCTGGTACATGACGTTCACATTGCTCATTTCAACAATAAGAAAATATAAAATAGAACCACGTGCAGCAACAGCTCTGAATTCTTCCCTAGCTATCATAATTTTCCTTTCTGTTACTTCTGATACTTGTAATTTTGCATTAACTTCTTCTGCTGTAGTTTTAGTTTCTTGTAGCACTTGAATTAAAGCTTCATCATCAACAAGAGATCCCTGTAAAAGAATAAGTCAGAGTTCTTAAATTACGTACAGGCAAGACTTTACAACTTTTTAACATATTATATACTCTGACCAACATCACCAATTATGACTACAGACAAAAGTTTTCAAGATTGTCTTGAAATTGGTATCATGCATCTATTTTTTTTAGTGGTCAGAATTATTTTTTCTGAGAGTAACAAATTGATGTACCAAACAGTGAAATTGTGTCATATTAGGATATGACTAGTTTCGTAATAGGACAGAGTGATCATAAATTATTCAGCGCATTTTAGATGATGATAAAAAAATAACAAAGCAATGCATTTACTTGAATAGAGCATTTCAAACAGTCTTGTTTACAACATTTATTAACTTCAAACAAGTTTCATATGAGCAGTTTTTGTGGGGCATAAAATGTCTAGACGAAATTCAATTTCATGTCACACATTACAAAAAATATCTGGAGTTTAAAATTTCAATTCTTCTTTTTAGTTATTGATGTTGACAACCTTTGTTGCATACACCCTATCTTTGAAAAACCACCCAGAGAAATTGTAATATCAGGGGATCGACATGACGATTGGTTCATCATAGTCAATCCAGTGTTTAGAAATTGTTCATGTAGGTAGTCTCTAACTTCTAGATCCTAGTGTGGTGGTGTGCCATCTTGTTGGAAATACACATTGAGTTGTCAATGTTCAGTTTGTGGTACTGCATATTTCTCTCACATGTCTAGATAACACTAGTATGGTGCCATTGGTAACATTAGCAGTAACCATTGGCCAATGGTTACGGGCATGGCAAAGAAGAATGTTCATTCACTTCATAAGCAGTCAATGCATATTAAATGTTAATTTTCAGGCTATCACATTGCATCTGCTGGATGGCATGAGGGTTCTTGCTACCCCAAATCCCACAATTATGACAATTAACGTGACTACAGACATGAAAGATACCTTCGTCAGAGAAGATTACTTTTTCTATAAATGCATATTATTTTATCAAGAATGTTCATGGTAAAATTGTAACAGTGTGGATTATTGTCATCTTTAATAGCATGCACCGAATGAATTTTATATGCATGAAATTTTAGGCGCTTGTGTAGAACCTTCATTATTGTCAATTGTGGTATTCCCAATTCTAAACTTGCATGACTAGTCGATTTATCTGAGTTTCTTTGAAAAGTTTGTCATACTCAATCCACAACTTCCTGAGAGAAGGAAGTCTGCCAGCAGACACTTTATGTGCTACACTTCCTGTATCCTTCAACTGCTAATAGCAAAGTTTAATAAAGTCTTTATTAGGATGATCACAGTTGTAATCTAAATGAAAATGTAAATGAACAGGAATAACAGATCTGCTTTCATGATCTGCTATGATCTATGAAACCATAGTATGCACATTACTTTCTCTACATGGTACCCATTGTGCAACTGACAATCCCCCCTCCTGTCGTTATATTTCCTCACAGGTTTATTCTAATACCTACACAATGTTTGAAAAAATCAACAAATGCTGTATTAACCTCATTTTTCATTTTTTATTAACCTTTAAAATGTGCTGAATAACTTATGTTCACTCTGTATGTTTGGTCAGTGAAGAAGGAAACATGATTATATTTTAATTCTCACATTTCCTGGTATGCCTAACTTTGTGACTTGAGAATAGCTTTGCCATTTTACGTGATGGTTAAGATCTGTCTCATTTTGCCATCTGTAAGTATAATGATTCTGGTCCTTAACAAACAAGTAAATTTTTATACTATATTATTATTCACAAAGCCTTCAAGTTTTGTGTAATGAATTAATAATTTATGTAATGCATTTTATTTTAAAATAAAGAAAAATTTTTTTCTATGAATCAAAATTTTAATCTTTTTTAATGACAAACCAAATCAAATTTTATAATAAAACACAATTAAAAAACTTACTTCAACATGCTTTCAGTATTCTTTGTGACTGAATCACTGAGGACAGCTACAAAGTGAGCTAAAAATGTTTATAAGTAATCTTTTTTTAAAAAAAAAATCTATTACAAAATTTGATTCTATTTGCTGTAAATAAAAATTTGAAATTTAATTAATGTCATCTCCAACCATCATGAACAAGAACACATATTCATATTCATATTTTTCCCATTAAAATATACATATGAGAACACAAAACAGCCTTATGAAAACATATTCATTCATATGTTTTCCATTATATAGAAAGTTTATTTTTAAAATACATGTCCATGACAAATATTACGAAATATTAAAAAAATGAACCATAAGTATCAAACCACATTGATTCTGGCTTTTTTTTTGTAACAATATTTGAGAGAGAAAGAGTGGGATAGAGAGTGAGAGTGTGTGTGAGAGAGAGAGAGAGAAAATAAATATGTAGTAAAAAAATTCAAAACCAATACCAAAAATATAATTTAACTGAATCTCTCTATTTGAATTCATTTCCATGTATAAATATGAGTCTATATGATATATATGAAAGCATGAGTCATTATCCTGAAGGACTAGTTCAGCAACAACATTACAGATTCCAAAAATTCAGCTGTACAGAATTTAGCAGCAAAGGTATAAAGCTAAAAAGAGTAGTGCAGGATGGATTCTATTTTTTTATTGTTTAGAATTATACATTGTCAGGTTGGATTATGTGAATAAAGATGACTAATTAATACAGTTACAACACAAACTAATAAATAATTACAAACAAGTTAGCAAAGAAAAATATAAAATGTAAATAATCTTATTATATGTAGCAAATATTTAAATTAATAAGTATCCTCAATGAGTGATTCATACCAATCTTTCTTTCTTAGCTTTCTTAACTTTCTTAGCTTTACCAATACTGTTCATATTACAAAATACTGTACTTTAAATTACCAACAACTTTAATATTACATGAATATTATAATAGAATTAAACAATAATTTACCTGTGTGGATGTAAGGCGGTGAAGAAGATTACTTTCAAGTTCTTTCATACTTCTTTGATTTTGCATAACTGATTCAAACAGTGCAACTCTCTCAGCTTCTAAGTCTGATTTTTCCATTAATATTACTCTTCCTAAACAAAGTAATATACTTTTAGTTGAATAACTTTTTTCAAACAACTGATCTTTAAGTCTTTCTAGTATTTTAATGTATATTAAGGTATTTGTTATAAATAATTATGAGTATTTAACATCAGGAAAAGGAAAATTTCAGCACTGTTTTTAACTTCAGTCTACATTAATTGTCTTGATGATCCTTTCTTTCGCTATAACAATAATTGATATCAGTAAATTAGGCAAAGAGTACTTGAAATTCATTTAAGTTAATATGACTCATTTTCTAAATACATAGAATTGTACTGCTTAACAATTTCAAGAAAGCTGCTGTTATTAGCAATGTCTCTTCTGATTCCACTGGTGAGAGGAACATATAACACTACCAACAATGAAAATGTTTTGAGTTGAAAAATAGCTTATTCTTATGTATTTTTATCTGTTGAATTCAAAAATCACCATAAAAATGACCGATTAGCTCTTGGTTTGGAGATGCAATGACATGTTATTTTTTACCCGAACTACATTTTTAGTTGGGGGTAATTTTGTTTTTGGGGTTGTCACACCTGTTAAATGATAAAACACAACATTCTCCAGCTGTTTGAAGGTTATAAACATTATTACTGTTGCTGTGACTATGAGTTTCATGTTGGTTGTGTTGTAATTAGTGCAGAATCAATGGTTTTCGAGTGCTTTTGAAGTGAAAAATCTGTTAAATCAAAATGCCACAATAATGTGTAAATTCAGTGAATAATTTTTGTTACATTGGTGGTGAAATAACATTTTCATCACAGAAACACAATCTAACACTTCTTGTGAAGACTGCCTAATCAGCATTATTTTGCTATGGAGGTAGGGGATCAGGATAAGTCATGGGCTCCACATATATTTTCCAACTGTTGTTCAGTTATACTATGAGACTGGCTGAAAAATAAAAAATGATCTATGGCCTTTGCTGTGCCTATGGTTTGATGGGAGCCTACAGATCATACAGGTAACTGCTACTTCTACTTGACTCCACCTGTAAAGGCAGGATTGTCAATGAAGAAAAGAGGAACAGTTCAATACCCTTATCTTTCATCTGCTATTCGACCTATTCCACATTCAGATAGTTTATCAGTTCCTACTCCAGCCAAAATTATGGGCTTGAAGTAGAAAATGAAGACAGTGTGGAAGAAGAAGAATCCAACAAGCCTTCGACATTCCATGACTGATTTTGATGAAAAAGATGATAAACTGCTCAAACTGAGTCAAGTGGAAGGAATGATCTCATTTGAGACCTTAATTTGTCGAAGGAGAGGGCAGACTTCTAGGGTCAAGACTACAGTAATGGAATCTTCTCCAACGTGATGTCAGGATCTCACAATACAGACTTCATCATAGGGATCTGTTTTCTTCTTTTGAGAAGAAAACAATCTTGTTGTTTGCTGCAATGTTAATGGCTTGATGAACTGTTTGAATTTGAATCATGATCCAACTAATTGGAGGCTACTTATAGACTTCTCCAAGCTTAGTTTGAAAGCTGTATTATTTCACGATGGCAACTATCTGTCACCTTTCTATTCCTGTTGGTCATGCAGTTCAGATGAAGGAGACTTATGCAAACATGGCAATAGGAGGATTGCCATGTTGGTGCCATGTAGGTGATCAAAGTATTTCATTTGACTGACATCAAATATGCTGAACACAAGTAGAAAATCTATGGAGTTCTAAAAGTCATCACTGTACTCCTAGGAATGCAACTGGGGTACATAAATACTACTGCTTTTTATGTGTGTGGAACAGTAGGGATAGGAAATCGTATTATATTCAAGCATACTGGCCTGCAAGAAATCTTTAACTCTAGTGAAAAAAATGTTGTTACCAACCCACTTGTGGACCCAAAAGATGTTCTTTTTGCACCCGTTCATATAAAGCATAGTTTGATGAAAAATTTTGTCTAAAGCATGAACCAAAAAGCATTGAATTTAAATAACTTTATAACATTTACGTACTGCATATTTATGATGAATGATTTTATTTCAATTGTTTTGATTTGGGTGGGTGGATGGTGGGCAATTAGTGGCAGGAGGGTGGGCTTTTTTTATTGTTATTATTGAATTATTGTTTATCGTAAAAAAAAATTATAATCAGGGGTTAATAATTTTTAATAAATCAATATATTTAAATTAATAAAAAAAATATATGTATATGAGGTTGGATTCAAACTGATCTACCTTCTCCTTGTAAGATAAAAATATTTCATTAATTAAAATCCTATTTGGTCATAACTCTGGAACCAATAAAAATAAGTACCACTTATGATATGTCGTTGAAAAGCCCTCAATGAGGGCTTATTACTGCAGTTAAGAAAAAGTCCAAAATATATATAAATATAACTTTATATATATTATAAATATATATAAAGTTCAAAAAATTGATTTTGGGCCTTTTTGGGAACTTTTGGTTCTGTCAATTGCAATCAAAAGGGGAGGTGCATAATTAGATGTAGCGACAGTCTTAAATCCAAAATTTCAACATTCTTCGGCTAATCGTTTTTGAGTTATGCAAGAAACATATGTACATACATGCATATGTATGTACATACGTTACACTGAAACTAGTCAAAATGGTTTCAGGGATGGTCAAAATGGATATTTCCATTGAAATCTGAAAACTGAAATTTTTCAAGATTACAATACTTCCATTATGTTGTACAAGGAAGTGAAAAAAAAGGTTTTAGAATAAAGTATAAATGCTTCATAAGATAAAACATTAATACTAAAGAAGGTTCTTTAAATGTAGGTGCCTAAAAGTTGGTATTAAAATACTTACAAATTTTTAAAACTATTTCACTTAATTTTTCATGTTTTTAGTAAAAATATCAGGTTTTAATAATTGTTGTAGTCAGTTGGATTTACAACCCAGCAAAAGTAAGAAGACCAAGTCAGTTAAGCAGGTAACTAAAAATTAAAAAAATAAAAAATGAGTTAAAACATAAAGAAAATAAAAGTAAATAAAAAAGCATTAAAAGTAAAACCTTGAAACTAATCATCTACAGCAGGAAGGTAAACATCTTGACTGATAAAAAATTATAAAATTTACAAAAATTTATGTAAATAAAAAGAAACTACAAGTATTTCTTATCATTTAAAAAGTACCAACCTAGTAACTGATCTTCTAAACCTTGCATAGTAACAGTAAAATCAATAATGGAAGTTTTTGCACTGATTTCTGGAGAATATGCTGGATTTGGTAATTTTGTTGTAATGTACAGCATAAATCCTGGCATAACATCATTTTCTTTGTCACCAACTACAACCTATGAAAGAATAACAATAATTTTCATTAAAAATGTTGCAATCTACTTTTTTCCACTTTCCTAAAAGATGAATATATTTGTAATAATGTTGAAAACTAAAAAAAAAAAAAAAAAAAAAAAAAAAAAAAAATATGAAAACAGTATTAGATTCTTAAGAAAATCTGTAAACATTATACTGGCACTTATTCATTATATAAAAGGTTAATAAGCGGAAAAAACTTGACACTGATAAAGAACAGAACTACTGATGATATATAAAACAATACTCACTTTTTCAATTGAACCTGACTTTATAAAATTTTTTTCTAGAACATTATCTATGACTGGATCTAATTCTTCACCTACGTCTTCAATTAACAATGGTCTTCCAAGTGATAAACTGTCTTCAAGATGTGTCCGAAAGTATTTGTGATTTAATGATGTTATCTGCAGAAAACAATAATAACAAATACAGTACTAAAAAAGAAAAAAAAACATATTGTTTATTAGTATTTTTTTAGTTCTCGATTATTAAAAATGAAGGTTCTACTCCGGCAATACTTGTATTATTTGTACATCTATATTAAATCTGAAATTACTTAATTAACTGAGATGTTAAGACCCGCTCCCAATTAATAAAATATTATTATTTATAACCATTACTAGTTGAAGTATTCAATCTAATCTGGAGAATATTTGTTGAATTTAAGGAAATTAGAGTTTACTAAAAGAGAAATGTATTGTGTCAGCAGACTTATAGGAAAGGGGCAAATATTTCAAGAAATTAACCTCAATTTTTTATTAACAATGACTCAACAATATAAATAAATGATGGAAAGCGCTCATTACAAATATTCTATGAAAATTATAAAGTGTACAAATAAAAACTTTGTAAGTAAATCAAATTATGACATGTAAGAAATAAATAAAATACTAGAAATTAGAAACAATTAGATAGAGGGGAAAAGTTACCATGCTTATATGTTTTTAAATTACATTTATTTTTAGTATATTTTCATGTGTTTGCAGCTCAATCAGAATATTGAGAGACTGACAATTGAAAATGTTTAAATAATTACAATTTATTGCTTTAAAAACATAAGTAAAACAAGAAAAATCAATAACAACAATAATGACAATCGTAATAATAATAGTGAATAACAATAATAAAACAAATCATAAAAATGGTAATCACAACCACAATAATAATCAGAATAATAATTATGATAACAGCAAACAATAATAATAATAAATGCTAATAATAAACAAATATTAATCATATAAACAATAGTAATCACAACCACAATAATAATAATAAATGTCAATAATAAAATAAACAGTGATTACATACAAAACAGAATTTAAAATAATCATTAGGATTTATTCACAAGTAGATAAATAATGAAAGCCAAAATTCAGTCCCATTGACAAAACATATTAGCATGACTGCTAGTCTTAACACTTTTAATCACTAGTCTTGTATTAACAATAGTACAATAGATAAGACAGGTATAAAGTTCTTTCACTACAATTACCTTTGCTGCACACAAATAAAACTACCCTAACAATTTATGAATGAAATTTAGTACATTATCTTGTCTACTTATAGTCTAACAGTAACTCACCGAACCATTTCTCGTTTTCATGCACTGTCCACACTGGAATTACTTGTAACAGTACCTTAATTGCATTGAATGTGTACGCTAGAAATTCGCTTCTTCACTGACCTCCTCACAGAATACTCTCGTGGAGAGTTCTTGCAGAACTTTCCTCACACTCACATCATAACATCTCACTTAGACTGATATGCAGACTGACATCTCGCTGACCTCACATCTCGCAGATTGAGTGTAATGTCTCGCTTAGACTGATATCACAGAACTGATTTCAACTGGTCTTTCCTGGAGTATTTATACTCTTATCTTCTTTACCTGCCGGACCAGACCCAACTCGAACTGTGAGAATGATCGTCCACCCTCACACATTCCCATGAAATTCCTACCCTGGTCCGGTAACTCTTTTCACAGAAGAACATCTCTTTAGGTGTGTTAGTGGGCAATATTACAAAAGACGATTGTTAACAGACCTTGTTACTTTTACTAAAAGGGTTCCTTTTAGCCACTTTCTCAATACCTCCCATTATTATATTTTCTATTACTTTCTTCTTAATTGGTAGGAATCTGTTACTCAGGTTCATTATACTGGTCTTGTAATAATACCTTAATTTTACAAATCCAAATGTTTCAGAAATATGTCTTCATCAATGAAATCTTTACTAAAAATCTTACATTAGCTAATGAATCATAAAACATAGTTATAAAAATAAATGATAATAATAATGACTGAAAAGATGATAAATAATTTACCTGTAGTTCATTCAATGCTTCTTTGTTTTTAATCCACATTTTTCCTTGATTTTGAGGATCGACTAACAAAGGATAAGAACTTGATTTTGTAACAATCAAAGCATTTTGTACTGATAATTCATCATTGGGTAATCCTTGTAAAGTCCATTCTGAAACCTAGAAAATAAGTAAATTTTTTCTTTATCTAATAAAAAACATGTACTTTAATTTCATTAAAAGTATTAAGTTAATTAATTTGTTTGCTAATCAAAACTATTTTCATATCATTAAAGTTTAAATTATATTAAATATTTTCCTTTTTATTCAGAGAGTATTTATTGTTGTGGCCATTTCTTGGAGTCAACATTACATATTTTACAATCTTCACATGAATTCTCATCAGTTTCTTTTCTTTCCATTGTTGAGAACATCTAATTCTTCCATTTTACTTTAACCCTCCCTCGTTGCCTATAACCTGATGGCTTCCAACAAAACACCATCTGTGGCAATCTGTCCTCTTTCATCCTTATCAGATGGCCAACTGCTAGAGTTATTTTCTTTCAACTATCTTAGTTACTGTCATGTTAACATTCAATTTTGTGTAGCATTGTTATGCACCTGATCCAATCATGTCAATATACAACACATCAATAATTCACCTCCAAAACTCTAAGGTTATACTTATAACTTCTTTTAAAATCCATTCCTCAGCTTTATATGTCGCTCAACTCTCCAACAGTGCCTTGTATGTTGTCCTTTTCATAATGTCTCTTATTGCTGTTTACAACAAAAAACCATGAGATTTTATATTAAATATATCAGTAAAAAATTAGTTGCTGTAGTTTTGTTTAGAAAATACCTAAGAACAGCATGCTCATTATTCAAAAAAGAAGGTCTCTTGTAAAAAAAAAGCATCCATAATATTTAAAAAAATAAAAATAATAACCTGTAATCATTTAGTTCATAATCTTCCTTCAATCATTTCTTGTATGGCCTTCAGAGCTCTTACGAATAGAAAAATTCTACTTGTTACAATTAAAAATAAAGTAAAAAAGACATGCTACATTATGGTTTTCATTACAATAGATAAAAGATGGTGAAAGTTGCCTCCATACCTTAAAATATAGATTTTAAGGTATGTCGCAGGTTAGAGAATTAGTGAAAAAATGTTAAATAAGTGCATTCTGTATAAAATACATACGGTCCATATTAGTTCTACACAAAATTGTAGATTCTATTCGTTTGTAACGATTTATTCCACTACATCCTAAACCATTCCCTAGAGATATAATTCTGTTATGTTCTAATATAAACAAATATATTATTCCAACAGCAGCTGAATGTATTTATAATAAACTAGTTCTGTGGATCATCAAGGTTAAATAAAAGTTCATAGCAGTTTCCACTGATATTAATCAATCTGTTAAAATCTATCATATTAATAATTTTAAAGTTACCAATTATTATTGGAATCAGATATGTTTTAAAATGTATCAACAAAAGAGTACTTACATTTTGCTCATTAATATTATATTAGACCAAAGCAAATCAAAAGGAATTAAATTAAGAAAAAAGAACTAACAAGAGTTATCTACTTACATTTGCAGAATCAACCAGCATGTTGGTGATATTTAAGTTAGCAGTAAAAGGAATGCATCTTGTTTTTAAGATAATCATCCAACTTTTAACTAATCCTGCACGAAATTCTTGATTATACGGACCACAATATGAAAGAAATCCTGTTGCCAATACTACATCACCTACAAGCCTAAATAATATTTTATGATTACATTTATAATGTTACAATTCTACATAAAAAACAAAATCACTTGAAAAATAAACTAATGAAAATTTTTTTTTACCAAATAAATACCTCAACACTGGATCAGTAATTTTAATTCTTTTGCTAATTTTTGCTAACCTAATGATTTTAAGTGTGACAAAATATCTTTGTTTAAATCTGCTCTATTGCTATAAATAAGTAAATAAATAAATAAATCTTTTATTCTGATCGTACGAGGTGTGTGAGAAAACTAATGAGACTGACTTTTTACTTACAAAAGTTTTTATTTTTTTCAAACAACATATTATCCCCTTCAAAGTAGTTCCCTTGGGCAGTTATACAACGGCGGAGTCATTGTTCCCACTCCTGGTAGCAGTGCTGGAAGGCTTCAACTGGTAGGGCTTTTAACTGCTCAGTCACAGTCTTTTGAATGTTCTCCAGAGTTCCAAAATGATAACCTTTTAAGACATGTTTCAATTTCGGGAAAAGGAAAAAGTAACAAGGACTCAAATCAGGGAATAGGGGGGTTGAGGAACAGTAGGAATGTGTTTTGAGGTAAAAAATTCTGTGATGGAAATGGCCGCGTGACACGGGGCATTGCCATAAAATTGTCACAAACCTTTCGTATGTCCAAATTGTCTGTCAAAATTTGATGTATGGTGAAAGTGTTAAAATTTAACTGTTCACTTGTCATCCTTATTATTAAACGACGGTCTGATCTCACAAGAACCCTCACATGCTCAACGATTTCATCAGAGTTTGAAGTTGAAAGTTTCACTGAGCAAGGTTGATCTTCAACGTGTTCTTGGCCTTCAAAAATTGATTTGTGCCAGCGGAAAACTTGTGATCTTGATAAGCAATGTTCCCCATAGGCCTGTTTCAAATTTTCAAAGGTCACACTTGTGGATTCCCCAAGTTTAACACAAAACTTGATTGCACAATGTTGCTCTAAATTTCGATACTCCATTTTCATAACACATCAAAAACACGACTTTACTGATGGAGCTGTCAAAAATAATGTGTTGGCTGAATGGAGTTGAAACTTGTACTGAGCATGTGGAAAGGATGAACAAACCGGTCTAGTACAGACCAGTAGACACAGTGTTGCCAGATCGCTTGCTGTGTTACCAATCTCATTACTTTTCTCACACACCTCATATATAAGTACGCAATGTAGATCATGCTTTTATAATAACAATTGTAAATGTAAAAACAAATTAAGATTAGAAACAGATGTGAATAAAGACCATATTAATTAATTTAAATACAAACACATGAAGTAATGTAAAGGTAAATATGTTAAATATAAAAAAATTATTCCAAAATAATTCACAATTCAAAAAAAAGCTGCTGAAAAATGCAGAAAATTCAGGGTTTTTATTTTTACTTACTTCTTACTTCTTCAGTCCTGATCATTACTTCCTCAAGCCTCATTCTATCCATCTTAGTTTCTCCAAATCCACATCTCAAAGTCCTCAATCTAGTACCTTTTCCCTCTTCTTCATTGTCCATGCTACCCCATACAGCATACAGTCCATACAGCATATACTTCATACAGTTGACTTACACTTGACACTCCGTACATAGCATTTGGATAACCTCAATTTTAACTTTAAGTCCATACTTTTACCACATAATAGTTTCCTCTTCTTAATGAAGGCTTCCTTTGACATTTCTATCCTTTCTTGTATTTCAATTTTGCTCTTCCAATCCGATATTTGGGAACAATGGTGAAACATTGTTCCCAAATATCGGCAATTTTTTACTTTTTATGTTCTTCGTTCACTTGCCTTACTTCTTTGTTGTTTACTTCTGTTTACTACTATTGTATATTCTTCTGTTTACTATACTATCTCTTTACTACTATCTTCTTTGTTGTTTACTTCTAATGCTTTAGATTTTCCTATATTTATTTTCATTCCATACTCTTTCATTCCTTTCTTCAGAGCTGTTAACAATCTTTGAAGCACTTGTGTGCCATCAGCTAAATTACTATATTAGAAAATCTTATACATTTTATTGTATTTTTGCCTCCTATACTTATTCTTTTTTCTCTTTCTTCTACGACAAAAGAAAATGCATGAGATTAAACTTGGTGGGAGAAGACAAGACCAAAAGAAGATCAAGAGGGGGGGATTAAGGTGGAAGGATGCTTGTGGGAGAAAGGAATACTAGAAGGAAGTTGTGGGGATAGAAGTGATACGAGGATAAGAAGCAATGAAGGATTTTATGTTTCAAATAACCTCAACCAGAGGCTGAAACTGTGCATAGTGCATGATGACTAAACAAAGAATAAAGATTATCTAATGAACAAGTACAATATTATATGATCATTTTAATATGGATATCAGATACATATAAGTATTTGTGGATATTAGATAAATTAAATGCCAGTTACAGATTTTTAACCTCTAAAAATCTGGTATTGGCAACAATTAAAAATAAAAATTTGAAAAAGAAAATAATTCCATATAGATAAATAAATAAACAAGGGAACCCCTAACACATTTAAATAATTATGTAATACATATTAATTATTTAAGTGGTCTATTTTAATTATTTCCAAATAATTTATGACAAAAAATAATGAAAGTAAGTGACAAAAATTTAAGTTTATTTTAAAATTTAACTATTTGTGTATCAATGATTACCTGCCCAATTGTTTTTTGAATTCTTTACTTTGTTGTGTCCATCTAATTTTTTCACCACCTAAACCATTAATAAGAGCAGTTGCTGCCGTCATTTTACGAATACAAACATTAGCAGCATCTGTTAATCTTTGTTTCTCAGACACAGCAGCATCATATTGAGCTTTAACTTGATTAAGAGCTTGTTCACGATCTGCTAATTCTTGTTCAGCGTTAGCTAGATCATCCATAGCAACTTTCAATCTAGCTTCTTGCAGTGTCAAGTTTGCCTATAAAACAAGGAAGTTTATTTTTTCACTAACAAATTTCAAGATTCTAACTATATTATAACAAAAAGGAAAACCAAACAAAACAAATATTTACAATATGATTATAAATTTTCTGAAATGTCATGAGTAAGAAAGAATAAGTATGTGCATAAGTTTGTACGTGCTACTCTACTAAACATTGCTGTTTGTAACACACAACAACAACAATATACACACACACACACACACACACAACAGATAAAATTTTTATTTTGGACCATTGTATAGAGTGTCTAACTTAAAAGAGGCCTTGTCACTCAGTAGTTAATACTAAATGCATATTTTTGTTAAATGTATATATTGGTGTGAGATGAATAAAATAATGTAAAAGATGTTGGTACAATTGGAGCTGCAGCTGGAGTGGACTGTTTATTGCCTGCATATTACATTTGAGTATTGCCAGTCTGTGTTGAGTATTGGATTTTGAACAAGGTTGTGTAATCATGTGTTTGTTAAAATGTGGTTGATTGTTGAAGAACGTGCATTCATGATGGAAACTTATTTAGGGATGAAATTTTATGTTGTGTGTTGGCGAAAGTTCAGGGAGAAATTTGAAAAGGAATCACCAATGAAAAGTGTTATGATATTATAAAAAGTTTAAATGTTAAAAGTTAGTTAAAAAATTTTGTAAAAGAGGTACAGTGTTAGACTAGAGATGTGCCCAACACAGGTCAGTTTTAACGACGCAGAACATTAAAGTGGCAGTTAGAAGATCTACTCATAAATCTTTGCAGAAATTAAGCCAGGAAAAGAACATTTCACTAGGTCCAGCCCACAATGCAGTGAGGAGATTGCTGAAATGTTATCTATATTGAATACAGGTTTTCCATCAGCTAAAATGCTGATTGTGCTAAAAAGGTCAACGGTTCTAGAATTTCATTAGAGGCAATGATGGAATTTTAGAGTGTTTTTAAAGGGCAGTTTAAAGTATTTTTCACAAATGAAGTGTGGTTTCATCTTGGTGGGTATGTTAATAGTCACCCACTGGGTTGGTCTAGTGGTGAACGCGTCTTCCCAAATCAGCTGATTTGGAAGTCGAGAGTTCCAGTGTTCAAGTCCTCGTAAAGCCAGCTATTTTTACACGGATTTGAATACTAGATCGTGGATACCGGTGTTCTTTGGTGGTTGGGTTTCAATTAACCACACATCTCTGGTATGGTCGAACTGAAAATGTACAAGACTACACTTCATTCACACTCATACATATCATCCTCATTCATCCTCTGAAGTATTATCTAAACGGTTGTTACCGGAGGCTAAACAGGAAAAAGAAGAGAGGTATGTTAATAGTCAGACCTGTTAATGTGGACCTGGGGAACTGAAAACCCTCACATTTTCTTTGAACCTACTATACCTACAAAAAATAGGCACTGGTGTACAGTTTCAAAGTGATGAATAATAGGACCCTTGATTTTTGAAAAACTAAGGATGCTGCCATCTAACAAGAAATTATCCAACAGTTCATAGCCTTACTACAAGAGAATGGGTGTGACTGCCGATTACAATTGGACAGCAGCAACCTGTCTGTTATACACCTCACTCTACTATGGAGATGCTAGAGGGATTTTTTGGTGAAAGGATCATTTATAAAGGATTGTTGCCACCAAATTCCCTGATCTGATTAGTGAATTAAACTTCTTTCTGTAGTGTTACTTAAAAAATTAATTTAATTAATTTTAAAAATATAATTTAATTTTTCTTTTCATGTTACTAATATATATTCTGAATATGAGCCAAATCAGATCATAAATACAATTTTTTGAAGTATCTCGATCCCAGCTTAGCCTAGTGGGTCCAAACTAATTCGGAAACCTTCGGCATGCGCACAACTCACCAATTGGATGAATGGCACGCATGCAGGCCAAACAAACAAACGTTCATTTATATGTGTATATATATATATATATATATATATATATATAAAATAATAAAAAATCTAGTTTTTATTCTTAATTATGTAAATTAATTACAGAGTATAAATATGGCTCTTTGCAGATTCTTTTAAATGCATTATTTCTTAAGTATCTACAGATGATGATTATTTAACAATCGAAATTGGCATTTAGTTTCAGATTTCTAATCAAAATTTATCATAAACTACTTCTGAGTATTTTATTGCTTTGCAGTTTTTGTAAATAACAATTTAGTATTACTCTTTTTACATAAGTAAGCATTTATTCTAAAAGTTCAGAAATTCAATTTTTATTTTTTTCATGGTCTACTATACTACATCAGGATTACAACATAACTTTGTAGATAAGGCAAAAACTTATTTAAAAAAAAAAAATTTTTAAAGTAATCTTAACACAAAATAATTCTTACTTTCAATGGTAAAACTTCTTTATTGACACTATGAAAGAAAGCCATAGCTTTAGTCCATGATAAAAGACCAGCAACATCTCCACAAACTCTTTTAGCTGTGTCCATATTATAATCTTCCATTTCAAAATATGGCTGAAGAAGTTCAACCATCTCATTATTGATTATATCTTTAGGATAATTTTGCAACTGCAGTAAAAATGTTGTACTTGCCATCATCTGAAAAATTAAAAGAAAATGTATTTATAAAGGATTATGTTAAGAAACTAGTGTTTCACAAATGATACTCTTAAAAATAATATATATTTAAATATATTCACAATACAAGAAACAACTTTGGTTTTTATTTCCATAATTTTTAAAAAGCATCTGCTGCATTATAAAAAAGTTTAAGACCACCTTGTTATGGTACTC
The DNA here is from genome assembly GCF_047948215.1 of Lycorma delicatula. NCBI lineage: Eukaryota > Metazoa > Arthropoda > Insecta > Hemiptera > Fulgoridae > Lycorma > Lycorma delicatula. The sequence continues at coordinate 84,526,993 of NC_134462.1, read as the reverse complement.
AGTTAACATTCACTCATAAAACTAATATTTTAACAAAAGGAATAAGATAACTGATCACAACTGATTAAGTAGTAGGCTTCCCTTTTTTTGAAAAATTCATTTAATATGTTATTAAATTCATTTATTTAATATATTTAATTAGTATTTATTTAGATGAATTGAAAGTTGGCTAACTTTTAGTATCTTAGCATTGCTCTTTGTAAAATAATAGTCTACTGTGAGGGAATTATGGACTAATGATTACATATATTAAAACTCAAAGAAATATTAATTAGATCCAAAATTCAACAATAATGAAAAAAGTAGTGAAAAAAGAGATGAATTGGTAATGAAATGAAAGGATTGAGATGAGGGCAGAATCAATACATATAAATGTTTATGCGAAGTAATACAATTTGAAGTTAAATAAGTACAACTAAGCAGTAAAAATGAAGAAGAAACAATTGTTTTGTTCATTATTATCATTTTTAATATCTTTTTTCTCTCCACAACCCGGAGGTTGGTGGGTCTACAGTTCCTTCTTCTCTAGAACCAGTCTCTTGACTTCCCTGTGTAATCTTCCTGCCTTTACTTCATCCATAAACTCTTTTAATAATGCGTAATACAAACTTAAGTAATCAGAAAATTAATGAAGTATGGGATAAATGAATCTTACATACAAAAAACTAAGCAAAAGCAAACTGCTAAAAAAGTTACTGATAGCTACATAATTTATCAGTTGAAGCTATTGTTTATAAGCAATCTGTTTTACTAACGCAATCAATTTTTATTAATCTTGACTTCGGATGTATGCTCATGTTACAATTTAATGCATAAGCAAGATCAAATACAAAGAGCAACTAGTTTCTCCAAGTCAATGGCAGAAGGGAAAAGAATTGAGGAAGAAGAAAGATAAAGATATTAGTATTTTAAAAATGGATAGATAATATGAAGAAATGAAATGTTAATTTTGGGATCAAGAAAAGTGCAGATGGAAAATGTGAACTTGATTCCATGGAAAATACCAGTGATGACAGAGTAATTCACCTTTTCAGAATACTAAAAGTTCTCTACTCTAAATGCAACTATAGAAAATCCCACGAACAAGCTACGAACTTAAGTGGTAAATTAATTGTCCTATGAAAAAAATAAAAAAGACTATAGAGTTTCACAAAAACTATAGTTTTTTGAAAATATATATTTACACTGAATATATATATAAAAAACTAATAATTTTTCATGATGTCTAATTTAAATTAACTGAATTTACTTTAAGTAAGATTATTCTTTTAACTTATATTAATGCTTTCATAAAACTTTCAATTATACTTGGAGATGAGAATATTATGTCATCTTCAATGAGTTAGTGCAATTTGTCGAATGTCTCTGAGGATGGCTATGACTTTATAATCAATTTTTTTAATTAAACATTAAAATAATATATGCAACACTCAGAAATTAGAAAGAAGTTTACTAACAAGTTAAACAAATGTACAACATCATTATGTTCATTCTTGCTCTATAAAATAATATGAGAAAGAAAATCGTAAATCCTATATAATGTTGGTATGGCAAAGAAATTAAACTACAATCAAATTAAAGCATGTTACTTTATAGTTCTGCTGCAAGTCATTAAAAAAATACAAATTTCTCATAAACTAAACTATGAACTAAGTGGATTAGAATAAAATGAAAACTTACTTTGAGAGATTCTGCCCAAGATGGTTTTGGGCAAGGAGCAGCTGTATCAGCAATAACAGCATGCAATTTTCGTTGAAATAAAATTATTACACAGTCCATAATTCGCATAATTAGATGAGGAGGTCTTCCAAGCTTTCTGACAGTTGCTATTGATAGAAAAAAAAATTATCAAAATATTTGGCTCTCTGAAACATACTTCTGATGATAATACAAAAGATAAAAATTATTTTTTCTGATAGGCTGAAAATATAATAAAAATAAGAAGGGAAGGGAAGTCAGTTAGTTCTTTGTTGCAGATTATGAAGGGTCATTAATAAAATATGTTACATATATATGTAGCTGATCCCTGATCTTGTAAGAAATGACAGTTCTCCTCAATATGTAGATACTAAATGTATACATATAATTAGAAAAATAGTTGACAATCAGGAATAATTAGTACTGCGAGCTTACTTCCAAATTAAAAAAAAAAAAAATTAAATTTGAAAAGCTCAAGTGAATCAATTATGATAAAAGTGAAAACACTGTCTTAAAATAACTGTTAATTTTGTTATTAATAATAAATTTCTTCTATTGAGTAGAAACACATCCTGCTTTTCAGCTGGCTTGGCATGTTAATATGATATGAGTATAATTTAGTGATGTTTGAGTACAGGTTAGTGAAGAAGGGAATTGGAAACTACTTCATTTTTCACATAACTTTGTATACCTGGCATTTAATGTTGTTATTCTTGGGAATAGCTATGCCATTTTTGGAAGTGATTTTGAACAATGCCAGGTTGCCTACTATACCCACCGGGTTGGTCTAGTGGTGAACGCGTCTTCCCAAATCAGCTGATTTGGAAAGCCGAGAGTTCCAGCGTCAAGTCCTAGAAAAGCCAGTTATTTTTACATGGATTTGAATGCTAGATCATGGATACTGGTGTTCTTTGGTGGTTGGGTTTCAATTAACCACACATCTCAGGATTGGTTGAACTGAGAATGTACAAGACTACACTTCATTTACACTTATACATATCATCCTCTGAAGTATTATCTGAACGGTAGTTACCGGAGGCTAAACAGGAAAAAGCAAGGTTGCCTACTATACCCACCAGGTTGGTATAGTGGTGAACTCTTCATCGCAAATCAGCTGATTTTGAAGTCGACAGTTCTTAGGTTCAAACCTAGTTACTAGTAAGGCAGTTACTTTTACATAGATTTGAATACTAGATCGTGGATACCAGTGTTATTTGGTGGTTGGGTTTCAATTAACCACATATCTCATCTCAGCAATGGTCGACCTGATTCTGTACAAGACTACACTTCATTGAAAAGTGAAGTGTAGTCAAATATGGATATGTACAAATTTAGATTCATACATATCCTCTGGAGTAATACCTTATGGTGGTTCCAGAGGCTAAACAGAAAAAAGAGAGGGAGAGAGAGAGGGGTTGCCTACAATGGCATCTCACATACGTATGTGTAATTAAGAAATTCCTGTGATAGGATTTTTAATTTTTTTTCACTAGTTTAGAATGAAAAACTATTTATGCAGCATTATGAGGGTCATTCAATAATTAAACAGAGAAACATTTTTTGTGAAGGAAACACTTAATGCAGGCAACTGAAACTTTTCTAAGTGGTATTTGGCAACCGTGCGAAGAGTGTTAGTCAGCTATTTAATATTTACGTAAACATAACCTCTAAAGTCTTAATTATGATGGTGTGTCTGCTTGAAGAAAGTACTTTTGATGAACAGTGTTCTGTGATCTGATTCTTACTTTCAGAAAGTGTACAACCATCAGAAATATTCTCTCAGATGAACAAACAATATAACAGTTGTTGCATGACCCGTTTGAGTTTTTACACTTGGGTGGGAAAGTTTAAAAGTGGCTGCAAAAGCACGACCAACGAGCACTGCTCTGGGCGTAACCCCTGATTTGGTTTACAAACTTGATGTTTTGGGATCACTGGAAAACCAGCTTGCATCTGGTGGTGCTCAAAAACACCTAATTTTGTCTTTCTAACATGTCCCTTTCAAGTTACAAATGAAAACTTTGTAAATGAACTCAAAAACTCAGTTTTTTTGCCTGTAACTCTGTTCTTGTCAACTGATTTGGTTGAAAATCAATAAGGCCTGTCCCCAATAGGTTTACATCACCCGACTAAGTTTTGTCAAAATTGGTTAAGATTTGCATCTGGTAGAGTTCACAATAAAATCTTATACATACATGCTTACATATGTACTCATATATAATAGCTGCAGAATTATATTCAGGAGACTCCAAAACGTAAAGGAAAGTTGGTCCCCCCTCTCAGTGACAATCCTTTAGAAAATCTGACCAGGCACAGTAGTAATTTCTAAAAATTCTTTGGAAATCCAATAAAAATTATATATTGCAACGAGTAAGTTTAAAGTGATGAGATTTGCAATAATTTTATGATTGAATCATTAAGATTGAAAATTATACAGATCTACTGATATTGAATAACAAGAGAAACTAAATTTTTTCAATATGACATTTTATAAACAAATTTCATTATTCTTTCAATTGCTTTTGTAGCTGTCTTCACTTTTGCAACTACTCTATTAATGCCAATATCATTTATTTGTCTGTCAAATTTTTTCAAAGAACATTAAAATGTAATTGAAAAAGATGAGTTGAGTTATGCTTTTTTGTTCATAATATTGTTGTTTTAATAATGTTAAGTATGTTCAAATATAAACCGTTTTTTTGTGTATGTAAAATAGCAAGGTTGTTGTTAATGTTAGTGGATTTGTGATTTACTTCAACGGTGTTTGGCAGAAGTTGTTATGGAGTGTTTTATATTCTTATTGATCCTTGTTCGAAGCTGTGTCAAATTTTTCCAAAAGTCTACTTCTCTGAAATATTTAGATTTAACTGCTTTGTTCATATAATGTTTGTATTAGACAAACAAATATAAAATGAACACATAAAAATACTTCATAACATCTGAAAATTATCTCACACAAGCAAATCCAGAAATCTATCAACATTAACAACTTTAATGTTCTATATAAACACATAAAAGGACTCATTTTAACAAGTTTGACCATAATGGAATTTAGAAAATATAATTTCCTTAAATGAACAGACATAATTCAAACTTAATTGACTTTTTATACATTTTCTAATTATGAAAAAAAATTTCATAATTAAAGAAAGAATCCACCATAAGTAACTATGGCTTATGATATAATAGAAAACAATAAACAGGTAACAATAACTGATAAACATCAGTACAATAGTTACTGAAAATGGCAACTGAAAGTGTTATAATGTATGTGTAAAAAAATGTTTTATTAAAATAAATTTGGTTTATTTGGTTAAAACAAATTAATGGTTTGATAGTGAGTGAATATTAATATCTGAAATAAATTAAAAACAGCCTTAAGTAATAGATAGAGCTTAGGTTCAGATTCAAGAAAGTTACAAAAGTACTGTTTGAATTTGAATTCTCATGATTGTTCGTAATGTTAAGTAAATTGTAATGATAAAGTATGTTTAACAATAACAATAGTATGTTTAACAATGTATGTTTATCAATAAATATGTTTAACCATTGTAAGAAAACGTTTTACTGACCAATATGTGCAGGTTTTATGGTATTCAGAGCAGCTTCAGCTTCCTCAAGAGCAGGCTTAGCAGCTTCTAATTTTTCTTCTGCAAGAGCTTTTTCTTTGGCAATACAATCAACTAAAGCTTCAGCTTTCTCTTTTACTTTCATAACTTGATTTTTTACCATTTCAGCTTGCATAGCTCTTTCTGTTACTTCAGTAAGTACTGTTTCTGCTTTTTGTGATGCGAGTGCTAATTCCTGTTCCATTACTGCAAGTTCTTTTTTCAGTATTTCTACTGAACATGATGCTTCTTCAAGTTTAGCTAAACCTGTATCCATTCTTTTAGCTCCTTCACCAAGCTCTTTTTGTTTCTGTTGATAAATATTTTTGTATCCTCCGATAAAATTGAGATAAGATTTTGGTGTCACATGTGTTGCACGACGAAATCTAAACAAAGTAATTAATGGTTATAATATATACTTATAAAGATAAAATTTAAATGTAAATTGGATAGAACAGAAGTTTTTCCATATGAAGGATACATTTGTAACAATATTTTAAGAAATAGTATTTTAAATACTGAGCAGGTCTCCAACCCCCCTATTGGTGGAATTGATCTTTATTGACTTCCTTGTTGAAGATGCATTTCAAGAAAAATTTCAAGCAACATAAATTAAAGAGAATAAAATTTGAGTCTCCTATTATCTAGAAGTGGTGATGTAACTTCTTAACAGAAGGAGTACATTTATTTGTTGCTTTACATTATCTGACCCAGTTTTTCTTAAATCTGTAAATTATGTAAATCAACTGAGATAAGAAAGGCATTAATCAATGTTATCTTTTTGAAGGTAATAGCATTCATTATACAGCCAAGCTCTGGTTATAAGCAGAAGGAAGGAGTCACTTGCAGAGCTGAACATTTTATTCATTACAGTAGATATGGCTAAGTGAAGAAGGTAATAAGAAACCACTTCAGTTCTTACCTTCTTTAGTAAGCCTAGTATGGAATGCTTATCATTTTGAAAATGAATATGTAAATCCTAGGGGTGACCTGTTTCATTTCACCTATAACTTTTTTTGTAATGAAACTTTACAGATATATAAATTTGGAACATTTCATAATTTACTTGCTAAGGATAAATTGGAGAAAAACATTTCCAGAGGTAAAAAAAACTTCTGATAAGACTTCTATTACTTTGAAGTATTATGTTTATCTCTTGGTGATTCTCTTGTAATTTAATGCCTCTAATAATTTAATGTCAAAAAATCACAGTGTTGTGTATTTTATAATATAAGAGGGATGTTAAAAAAGTAACATCTATTTTTGCTTACAACATTTATTTCATATCAAATACAGAAATTAACTGAAAAAAAAGTAAATCTATGTATTTTTTTCACTTTTCTGTGTAATTACTGAAATTGGTTAATCACTGAACATAGAAATAAATGAGCTTATCAAACGCCTCTGGAAAAGTTTCTTTCCAATTCTTGTATGAATGATTTGATAGTCTATTTCGGTTCTTAATCATTGGAAAAGCGTATTCATTAGAGATTTTCTTTAAAATTTTCAAAGAAGTGAAATTCAATAGGGATGAAGTCTGGTGAACAAGTCATGATATAACTCGTAATAGCATGAGTATTACTACATAACTCAGCTTGATAATACTTTGATATTATTTCAAAAGAGAGGCACTGGTTTCTGTGATATGTCGGTGCACATTTTTTACTGGAAAACAATTGTGTAAGAAAATCTACCAGAGCTTTTTTTTAATTCTTGACAAAGATTTCTGAGTTTCCATATAATAATCAGCAGCGATAGTCATTTCTCACTCTCAAAAGTCAACAAGAAACATTAATGCTGCATGAAATATTACTGATTATTTTTCAGGAGGCTGGGTTTTAATCATATAACTCATCAAATATGGGTGATTGCCAATTGCTGAATATCTCACACCAATAACCCATTTCATACGTCTGGTATTACATTTGAACTAATATTTCAAGAATTTTTGCAAGATTTTGTATTTCTTGGCCAATAAAAAAACAAATAAAAGAATGCAACTCTTTTTAGATTTAATTATAGAAGATGCTCTAATGTGTTGTCATCCTGGATGAGAAAACTCAAAGTGGGACCATTTGAGATAAATGGAATCACATTTTCCTTATTATTTGGCCAAAGTAATATTTATTGTGGCAGATTTAAAATAGGATTAATTTTTGAATATTCTTTACATATATAATAAATCATTATTGAAATAAGAGTCATCAAGCATTGGCAATCGTTATAGTTAGTAAAAAAAAACCAAATATGTAATATTATCAGTGCTGATTTAGATGATAATTAATTAATTTAATTAAAAGAAAAATCATAATAAACTGTTTACTTACCTTTGAAAATATTCAGCAGATGTTGTCGTAACCACGTCTTGAATGCAACCTAGTGCATTAACCAGTTCTGATTTTACTTCTTTAGTGCACTCTATTTCAAAATCTGCCAGAAAATGTTTAGCAACAGAAACTAATGCATCTTTGGGCCAAGGCTGGAACCAGTCTATTGTACAACCAGATACTAAAGCTGGAAAACGCAATGCTCTATTTCTGAATTTCTCACCAACCTATTATTTAAAAAAATTCAAATTTTTACTAAGAATAAAAATGTATGATTTAAAATGTACATTTTTATCATAATTTGAAATTATACAGATGATCTTTTTTTAAATAAATAAATATAGATCTAACTTTTCTGAACATGAGAGGTAAACGGTGATTTGTTAAATTCTAATTTAAAATTGTACTTTTACTGAAGGCGTGCATACCTTAGTAAACATTTTGTCTTGAGTACAAGTTTTCAGTTATCATCAAATTGATTTTAAAATGAAGAAATGTGTTCTGTTTTAAATAAGAGATTACCTGAAATCTCACTGCTGATAAATGATCTACATTTTTCTAAACTTAACAGTCCTAGAAGCGAGAGTGTGGCCATGTTTAGGATAAAAACTGACCATTACTGTTTTGGTGCCCATCTGCACTAAATAAATATGTATCCTTCATCTAGATGTGTCATTTGTAAGGCAGAAAATAATGTTATGAACTGAAAGCATTTAGTGAAAGAATGAGTTTTTGCCAAGTAATATTTACCATGCGTTCCTTAAACATTACAGCTATAAAACAAATTTTCTATCTGTAAAAAAATGATAGTTTCTACATATCGTAAGTAGGAAATAAAACAGATTATAATAAAATAGATTAAAAAGAAAATAGATGCTTTGCTTAAGATTAGAGATTAGAACCACATATTTTCTTAGAAATAAAAGTATCTGATGCAAACATTAGGTATGCATTGTAGGGAGTTATTTTCTGTTATTGAATCCCCCATAGTTAATTAAAAAATTAATTCACTGAAAGTGTTTTTTTTAAGCAAAAAATGTGGTCTAATTATTATCACTAAAAAAAAAAAAATGTTATGTTTTTACTATTAAAATAAAACAAAAAAATGGTATACTCAAGCTTACTTATGATTAGAGTGGTGATATAACAAAATAGTTTGGTAGAATACAGCTATAAATACTTGAATGAATACTTACAGGAGAAAAGCAGAAAACAACATGTAAGTTTTGACAGGTCCTTATAAGAAAATGTTCCATTACGTTTTCATGAGTTAGTGTTTTTTTAGGATTTTCTCTTTTCATGATTGGTGTCAATTCAGAAATTATTTCTTGTTGCTCATCTTTTGTAAAAAGATTGGATATCACACCTAAAATAAGAGTAAAAATATAATAGATTAAAAATTTAATATTAACATAGCAAAATTTCTCACAAATGATGCTTTGAATAGCTTAAAATAAACGACTCTGAGGACTTGAAACTTAAGAGGGATTTCATTCTTCAATTGAACAGGGAATTGTTCAATAATACTTTACATGACCAATTTATAATGAGTATTAAAATAAAAAAAAAACCTCGTAAAAATGTGAAATACCATGTGCAATTTGGTTCTTTATGGCAAAAAAACAAATTCATAGAGTTTTTATAATTTTTTTAATCTAATGAAAACCCATACAAGTTAATCAGCAAAATTATTCAGTTCTACAAGAATTTTGCTTCTTAATTTTTTTACCAACACTTAAAATTTTTATTCAGTTGTATTCATACTATTAATTAAGTCATTAATTAGATCTGGGTGCAACAAACCCTTAGATAATGTCTGATATCAAAACTCTAGTAAATTAATGTACAAAAGTTTTCATGATATATAATTATATGATGATATCAATTACACAATATATATATATATATATATATATTGCATAATTGATTAATTACACAATATATATTGTGTAATTAATCTATCACAATATATATTGTGTAATTAATCTAGGCTGTTTATCTAGCTATAATTTAATGTTTGAATACTATATTGTGAATACTGGTGTTCTTTTGTGGTTGGGTTTCAATTAACCACACATCTCAGGAATGGTCGAACTGAGACTGTACAAGACTGCACTTCATTTAGACTCATACATATCATCCTCATTCATTCTTTGAAGTAATATCTGAATGGTAATTCCCGGAGGCTAAACAGGAAAAAGAAAGAAAAGCTATAATTTAATAAATTTTTCTATAGTCTAATTTAAAAAAAAATTTAAAACAGACCTTATAATTATATGAAAAACCTAAGTTTATTTTATTAGTATTTTTTTTTAATTTATTGAATTACCAAAATATATGAAAATACATGAGTTTTGAAGTAAAATATTGTTTTATATCTTTGTATTTTTATCTTATACATACATATAAGACTGATATCATAAAGAAAATTTAGGTTATTAGGAAGGAAATTTAATATTTTTGGTAAAGAAGAAATATAATTTTTAGATGACTTCAACAAGCAAATAGAAAAAAAATCATTATTTGGAAAAATAAAAGACTGGTTGTTTGTTATGGAAGTGGAGATAAAGATACAATAATATGCATTTAACAGATGGTCATTTTATGTAATATTCTGTTCAATGGAGTCATTTTTTTAAGTTACAAATCAATAATAATAAAACAGCAATAAAAATATCAGATCATAGGGATATGATACTAACAGTAATTAACTCACTTTATAAAATAAATAATTATATTTTTTCCTTCTTTTTACCTATTATAATAATTGTCAATGGTCTTGAGGGATCGCGATAATCCCCAAACATTGGTTTAAAGAAGACTAATAAGTAACTACTCAAAGTGAATGTTGAATGATTACTTTGAGAATTATATCTTAGTTGACTAATTTATCAGCATCTTTAAAAAAAGATAGCACAAACTGAGAAGGAAGAGAACTATCAAGAGGAAGTTGCATTGATCAGATTATGTATTTTTTAAGAAAATGAAAAATAAATGTGTGTGGTTATTAGGACTTGAAAAATGTCTTAAAATTTATTGACCTAAAACAAAAATTTATGTGAAAATTAGCTATTTTTCCAAATTTTAAATGAAACTGATTAGTAATCAGTTTTCTAAAGTTTTTATTAACCTTTTCAAAAATAATTATAACTGAAGTTATAGAGACTATTAATATTATCATTGTTCATTTATTTTTAATATTTATTCAGTTTTAAATATATAATCTAACCAAGCCAAGAATTTTTACAATCACTGATAATTTGCACCATTATGTATAATCACTGTACTGCCCAAGGAAATTACAAGGTAAGCAAATCTTAACATTTTTCCATCACTGATGTAAACAGTAACTCATGAGTAGATTAAAATAAGTCCACTACTTTTGTTAAAAATTTGCATTAATTACTGTGACATTTGATTCACAATCTATGTTGTATGTTATTAATGAATTCTACGTGACCTGATATACTCATTGATGACATCCAATTACTGGAATACTTTGAGCAATAGAATAATTGTTATTGCTAAAATTGATGTAAAAAGGTATTAAGTGGGTTTTACTTTAGCAGTTGGTTTTGAAGTATGAATATTAGGTCACAGGTGTGAAATTCTATGAATGATTTTTATAATAGTATCATATTAAATTTCATAGATCATATTAAAAGTTACAGGAGAGGCTGGAAAAGGAAACAATTTAAAAAAAGGAAAGGAGTGGTGAAGGAAAAGAGGAAGAGAATATTACTAAAATAAAATAATTGTTATAAATAATAAAATAAAATAACTGTACCTGATGAAAGAATATTATTTAGATATTCTAAGAAACCTTCTTCTTTGATATCTAAATCAGTAAATATAAATGTTGTACCTTTGCCTTGAACCCCACAAGTTCTATAAAGAAGTTTCAAATCTTCCAGAAAGTTTGCAACATTATATGAACTGAAAAAAGATAATTCACATTAATAATAATTAAAAAGTAAATGAAAGTAATTTTTGTAGAAAAGTTAATGTTTAAATGTATTAAGTTGAAAAAATGGGATCACTGTTTTGAATTTTGATTCTTTAAAGTTTTGTTTACTTTGGTTATTTAACCAAATTATATAACAGTAGAACTACTTTGGTTTTCTTAGGTAAATTATACTATCTTCAATTAGGCTGTTACCCTAAGAAATGTAGTTTTTTCATTTATAGTTAGTCTGTTGTATCAAGCAGATTAAATAAGTTTCTACATATTTAATACAGAATATACTTATACTTCTTATAATTCTATAAATTTGAATACGAAAAAAAAATACTGACCGAGTTAATGCAATCTGGAATGTCTTATAACCAGCAATAAATGAAGCAAGTTTTGTTAATGATTGCTTCCCTGAACCACCAACTCCAACGAGCATAACATTACCTCGAGGATGTCTTATAACACGAGATATCTGTAAAATATATATTTTCATAATAGGTTAGGTTTCTCATCAGTAAAACTTTAGACAAATGATTTCAATTCCTACAATAGAATCAATGATAAAATATTTAAAAAGTGAACTTAATTATACGGTTTTTATGATGGTTATATAATTTTGAATGGCTATTTGATGTTCTAGGTATATGACAGGAATTATTAGAAGGTATTGGTTGGTTGGTTTGTCTGGCATTTCTTCCATCACCACCCCGTTCGGTCTTCCTATAGCATAAGACTATATGTCTGTACCACAAACGGCTACTGTTCCTCAAAATAATTTAGCGACCAATAAAAAAAAAAAAAAAAAAAAAAAAAAAATCCTAATTAGCTCCTAGAGCTTACCTAACTGCGTAAGCGGAATAAGTGTGGTGCCCTACACCACTCACTTGCGTGTCCCACTGCTCACTTGTCATACATTACTAAAATGGATACGTGCACTCCGCCTACATACTACAATATATGACCTGTCAATAAATAAAAATTTATTCTGTCAAGGACAGCAATTTGCTGCCACGCCTAGGTCGCTGAATGCCAGCAAGTACCTGTCCACCATATTATAGCACTTGGAGCTATATTTGACCGAGCTATATTTCTTGAGGGTAGTTTCCTACGGCTAGCGGTAGGAGTCTAATATCTCTTAAACTACTGATGCTGGTTGAACAAAGCAATGGCATCAAGGAACTCCCACATGGTCCGATAATGCGGCTCATGCCACATTGACTCGCCGCTTATGAATGGCCAATTTTCCCCTTGACCTCTAAGTTTCAGGGTGGCCGGAATTCTGCCACCCCACCCCCCAAGAGCTCAGCAGTCAAATATCATGTGTTTGTTTGACTGGACCTGCCTGCAGACGCACAGCTCATCAGTTGCCTCGTGAAACTGAAACAAATATTGGTTCAAAGTCGTGTGGTTGGAGAGCACTTGGGCTCCCATTGCCCTTAAAAACGAACTAGAGGCAAACCATCCCCCCAACTCCTGTATAAATGTACACAAGGACCTACCCTTGTAGTGTGCCATTCTTGCTGCCATGTTTCCATTGCAAGGCTGTAAAGCCTCCTCCACAGGCAGGTGATGGGCAACTGTTCGATATTTAGAACCAGTGCATTGTGATCACCGTTCCGCTCCAGTACAACCCCAGCTCAAAACCGCATCCCAAATACCTCGGCCTCCCTGCCTCTTTGCAATTTCCATATGGCCACCTGAACTTTCACCACTAAATTGATTGGGAGAGCCTTTCCCAGTACGGTGGTAGCCTCATAGGAGGATGTTTTAAACACACCAGTGCATACAATTAAGGCTCTGTGCTGGGCACTCCTTAAATTTTGAATATGTGCTTGATTTCTTTCCAACCTATACGCCCAACCTTTGCGGAATTAGCATAAGAGGTCATATTTTTGAAGACATCTCAGTACATCATGTACAAATGATGGCCTGACAGCCCATAATCCTTCCAAGCAATCCTCCTAAGCTTGTGCATCACAGAGATGGCGTCTGCCACTACTTACCTAATGTGGTTAACTAAACAGCAACTTCTCATGAAACAAAACACCTAGGTACTTATGAACTCTAACTCGGCTGATTACACAGCCTTTATACTTAATATGGGGATTACGACTGTACGACAATTTGTCTGCTCCCTTGAGAAGCATACACTTTGTCTTGGGCACAGAAATATTTTTTGCATGTCCATCTAGTTGTCTGCAGTTGACAAAGCCGCTTGCGCCTGGTCTTCTAGCTGTGGTCATGAATTACCACGAACTAACAGGAGACAGTCATCGAGCTGTGAACCCTTCTGGGAATGAATCCCAGAAATCCGTCGAATACCAGGTTCTACAGCAAGGGCCCGAGAACAAAACTCTGCAGGCTTCCCCTGGTGACTGATTTTTCCACAACTAGGTGCGCATCCTTAGACAGAGCTGTATGGTTAGACAAATGGTCATGTACCACGGCCTGCAGGGCTATGGGAGCATTGCGGCATTCCTACTTATAGAGAACAAAACTCCAACACAAGGAAGGAAATGCTGCCTCTATGTCTATAAAAATTGCCAAAACATATTTACAGTCAGCGCTTTCTACCTCGACAAGAGCATTTAAGATGCAATCCTTGGTGCCAACCCCTTTCATGAAGCTGTATTGGCCTTCATTTAGAAAATCGTTCATATTGATATTTTCCCAGAGCCATTCAACAACCAATTATTCAAGCAACCTGCTGATTACTGGAAAGAGGCTGATGGGTCGATAACTGCTGTCCTAACTCAGATCCTTTCCTGATTTTAAGAGCACCCTCACCAAAGTCATCTTCCAACGAGTCGGAAAGCAACCCCAGCTAAGGCACCCCGAATTATATTAGAAGGTATAACAAAAGAAGCAAATGGGTCAGACAATAAATATGGCTTAAGACATAGTAACAAGGATAACTTGTTGAAAGGAATTGGAACCTGGGCAGGGCATATAATTAGAGGAAATGATAGGTGAGCAAGAAGGATTACATTATGGAGAACTTGAAAATGGAAAAAAGGGAAAATGGTCCTGAAAGGTAGTGGGAAGAAGAAATGAGGAAATTGTGTGAAAAGACAACTTGGTCAAGAGTTGCTTGCAATAGAATAGAGTGGAAAAGAATGATGTCTGTTTTCTGGAAGGTATGGTATAGAAATTTAAAAAAATATAGTTAGTATCTGGAAATTAAGAAAGATTTGAAAATACATTTCCTTTTCTCTAAATGATTATTAATTATTATTTGATTTAATTTTAATTGAGAAGATTATTATATAAACACTTAACTTTTTTTAACCTTAACCAAGGCTGATTTTGTATAACATTCTGCAAATAACGGTTTATTATTAATATAATAGGTAAATTGGACTATTTAGCATAATGTGAATCAATTATTAGTCGTTCCTAATATAAATATTAGATGTATGTACAAACCTTAACTAGATGTAACATAGCATCAGGAAAGAAGACAAGATCCATGCCAGCACCCCGAACCATTTCATTAAATTGTGCCAAAAACATATCAAGACGTTCCCTTAATTCATTTTGGTTGATAACTGGTTCATATACTTTTGGTAACTCCATATCAGTATCTTCTCCTTCCTCTCCAGTAGGTTCTGGAGCATCTCTAAAAAAAAATTATGCTATTGATATATATATATATATATATATATATATAATTATAGAGAAATAATGAATGAGTAATTTTATATGTAAATCAAAGAAAACATCAATTTTTATAAAATAACATAAAGGTACCTTGTCTGATGACCATGTATCATGGTTCAACTCTGAATAAAAGTCTTTTGGGATATTTCATTTTAATTCAACAAATCTTTAAAAAATTTTATTGCATTACCATTTTTGATTTTGATGATATTTGGTATATGATAAGTACCTTATATTACGTAACTTAAAAGAATTGTACACAGCCTTTAAAGAAAAACATAATTTAAAAATTGGTTTTTCAAAATTTACTGATTTAAAACCTAAATTTTGTGTTCTGGCTGGTGGGTCAGCCAAAATGTAAAAATTATGTCTGCTGTGTATATGATGGTAAGTGGTGGTTAGGAGACGTCATTGAAGACAAAATACATGAAAATGAAGAGGAGAATATCAAATAAACGTTTTCCATCCACAGGGTCTCGATACTTCATTCAAGAAATAATTGAGGGGTTCATTTGGAAAATATTTTAAAGATTCTCATGCCTTCAGAGCTTTTTCTATCAACTACTGGAATAGGACAATATTACACCAAAGATTAATGAGTACTTATCAGTTCTACTCAATTAAAAATTGCAGAAGCACTAGATGTTAGTAAAGGTTGTTATATAAAATTACGAAAAAAGCAATGCGTGTAAAAAAAATATAGTGCAAAAAAAGATTATTTTTGACGATTATAAAGCATGTCTTGATGATTCAGATTTGAAAACTTACAAGACTATGACACTGTCGACAAAAGGGTGGCTATAGGTAACATCAATACACTGGCTTGGGGTCATTACAATATACCGTTAGAATTGAGACGTTTATATGAAAAAAAAATGTAGAGATTAGTCTACGTCCATTTTATTAGCGCAATCGATTCCGTTAAATTAGTTTAGTTTTTTTTTAATATACGTTAATTTAGTTTTGTTACAAATAATACAACTAGATCGTATTTTATTTTTTTCAACCAGGACACAATTACGTGATGGAGTTCTAAATCTACATTTCATATAAAACAGCTCTAAAATATAGAACTTAATATGGAACGTCAAGATCGCTTGTAAACTCTACATCATGATAATTATGTCCATTAGGTAGTTTTTTCAAACCCTTATATTACATAAACTTCTTTAGAATTATTAATTTCATTCGAATCTGATAGTGTAAGATCATTGAATCTTTGCGGTAAAAATATTTTTCCGAAACCTTCAATTGATGCCATAATTGAATCACCATTTTTTGTCTTTGTAACCTCCACTTTTTCAATTCTATATCGCCTATTGTGCATCATTTCAGTAATATTTTTAATAGTATTACAATAATTTAAATTATTCAATTTATCAAAAATATTGATATTTTTACGATTGTATATAATTAGTAAAAATATTTAAAATCAATATTTTATATTTGTTCTAAAAATTATCGTTTTTATAGAGACAAATGAGTTTAATCGATGTGTGTTATGAACAGATCAAAGACAACTATTCGTATGGTATCTTTGGTGATTTTAAGCTAATTATTGATACAGTTATAGGTTTTTTTAATGCAACAAAATTACGTCAAAATGGTAGAAAAGATTTTAAAAATTATTTTCATAATAATAAAATTAAAGAATTAATTGATTATTATTGAGAAAGATTAGTCGGCTCGAATTCGAGCCAACAAAATATCCTATATATTCTAGATAATAAAAACATTTTTTTATTTTATTAAAATAATAAATATTATTTTTAATAATTAAAAATAATATTTTTAAAATTTTAAAAAAGTTTAAAAATCTTGTATTTTTTAATTTTGTTTTTAATATGGAAATGAATGACCTACGTACAGATAAATTTATCATCAAGGCCGCGTTAAATTTATTATAATGAATGATTGACAGCCGTATACAATGAGAAGAATTCCCTGATGTCATCGACAGGCTATAATAAATACATTACAAACTCAAGATTGGGGATTCTCCAAGACGAATTCCAAGAATCTGGCCATTGTAAAAGATTAGGCATATACGTTAAAGAATCATTAATGACGCTCGCAAACGAGTGCGAAATATGTGAATTTTGCCTGTAAAAGGCTGCATAATATGTAACATTTTCTCTAGAATAGTGTATGTGTCTTAAATCACGTGATCAGAATTGGCTGCTGTGTTAGAACAAACAATCTATAACTACTAAATTTATATATATATGTATATATAAACTGTTGAGCTGAAGGTGGTTTTGGAGTTTGGGGATGTGAAACGCGAAGATATGTCAAAATTTTCCGGAGGTCGAATCATGGTACTTATTACAATAGGTAGCTTTGTTATGAAATCTACTTAAAAAGGGTACTTCACTACTTTCTAAGTGACTAATGAAATACCAGTCTGTTGGCTTTTGAACCTTATAAAATTTTTTTATTGAAGATTTTGTAACATGAAAATTCTTAATCCAATTTCCATGACTTAAAATTCTTAATTAATCCTGGATTTTATTGTAAAAACTTGCTTATTTATGAAAACTTAATTTTTCAGATAGTATTACTTACATAATTTTGTTTGATCAAACACTAAACAATCAATTAAATGAAATTAATATTATTGTTTAACTTTAAATCAAGAAAAACATATATTTATGTAGAAAGAATCTTTTAAAATATTATGGCATGCATGAGTAAATTTAAAAAATTATCTCTATTTAATCACAGATATGCAAGCTGTAGTAGGCAGTATGTGGACAATGAAAAAACAGAAGAGAAATTCCAGAATATCTCTTAAGCTGGAAGCATACAAAATTATCCAAAATATATTTTACAGAATTAAACAGAGGCTGAGAAAAACAGTATTTAGATACTTTACAGACAAAAGAAGAAATGATGAATTGTTGGGTAAACTCCATTCATTTAACAAACTTTGAGAAAAAAATTTTTATAAAGATATTAAATAATTTGAGAAAGTTAAAGGAAGCAAAAACAACAATGAAGTGAATATTTCAGTCTAATTTCAAGGGAGTTATAGAACAGACATTACAGAGCAGTGAAAATTATCTTACCAGACTTAAGTTCTTGAATAAAAAGAAAATATAAACTGAATAAAAATAAAATATTAATGAATGTGAATACATTCTATTCCAATTAATATTGGTAAAAATTTATATTATAATTATATTTTAATATTTTATTTATTACCATTGAACATTCAATCAGTCAATTGTGAATTTCTGAAGAGAGATTTGGACCTAAAATGATCCTTCTAAGAAGTAATTGTATAAAGATAATTTAATCTAAGGTCAGATGAAAATAATTGGTTAAACTGAACCAAAATTAAATTTTTATAATTTGTATTATTGAAATAAATTCATTACAAAAATTGAGTAAAAGTTTTATTAAACAACTGAAATACTTAGTTTCTAGATTAACTTGTTTTATAACAATTATTAGAATTCAAATAAAATGAAACAAACCTCATAAAATCTACAAAAACTGGTTCTGGCTGAACTTTTTCTATATATTCAGGACCCAACTGCTCTTCTACAAGTTTTACTAAAGCTCCATCAAACCATTTTTTATCTGATGTCAGAGTGAATCTGAAAAAATTTGGATAAAAATAAACATAAAACCAAAAACAAATAAAACAGTAAAATTTATAAATTATTATCTATAAGTATTTACTTCTTTGAACAGATTTGATATTTTTCATGTATTTCATGCATCAACCATACTAATAATAATTAGCACTAAAAAATGTTATAAGATTTATTCACTCCAGAAATAACAAACTGATGCTCAATAAGTTTCTGATGAATGAATTTTGTAATGTTTAGTCGTTAGACCACTTACCTAAACGATTCAGATTAGATTGTCTTAAATTTACAGAAAACTGACTTTGTTAAATTTGCTTGTATATTTACCCAAATTAAAACTGACCACAGTAGATCATAACATTTTCCTTCGTCTTCACACTGGCAGTTTGATAAAAACAAACATACACAAAAGTATAATTTAACTGTAAGTTGATATATAAAAAAAAAGGTTTTAATTTTCTGATGTTGCAATTCATTACAAGTATCACACAAAAATTAATTTATTTCTTACTGAGAAAGCATCATCAGAGTTAGACAATCACAAGTGAAATTATGGAAAGTAAAACTTTCTTTTGAAAAACAGTGCTATCTGTTGGATGTAAAAGCAACACATGCTATACTAAATATTTTATGATTCCATTTCAATGATATCAAAATGTGTGTCCGCTATACACTAAAAAACTACTAAGGAAAAAAGGGAGAAAGGGAAAAATCAGAAAAGGGAAAAATTGAAAAAGGTAAAAGGGAAGAAGGGAAAATGGAAAAAAGGGAAAAGAAAATGGAAAGGGGAAAGGAGAAAATAGAAAAAGGGAAAGGAGGAGGAGGAAGGGAAAAGGGAAAGTAATGAGGGAAGGAAAGGGGAGGAAAATGGGAAAAGGGAAAGCAGAAATAGGGGAAGGGAAATGGGGAAAAGCGGGAAAAGTAGAGGGGGGAAGAAAAGGGGGAAATTATATGGAAAGGGGAAATGTTGGGAGAAATTGAAAGGGGAGAAAGGGTAAAAGAGAATAAGGGGAAGGTTAAATTTTGTGACGTTTCGTAATGTTCTTTTTGTCAATGTTTTATCAAACTTTCAATGGTGTTTATTTAATCTATTTATATATATACATTCAAATCTAGCAATAGCGAAGCATTGCCGGGTCTGCTAGTAGATAAATAAAAGTTAACTACTTTATATTAAAATTAGTGTATATGAAATGGTTGGTATGAGAATATGTAAAACAATTACTTTGAATACAAACAGTACCAAATATAATTTTATTGGAGGTTTATTTTATAATGATGCAATATTTTCAGCTAGATAGGTTAGCCAGAGATTGTTGATGTTTAACTGGGAAGACATGAATTTGGAATACTCTGGATTTGAATAGTGTAAGCCAATGAAATGAGTTTGTACTATTCACGTGGGTTACGATGTTATTTGAAATTTGTTTCTTTAACATGGTTAGTGAACGCTAGTCTGTTTACATGAAGAATACTTTAAGCGATTTTCATACGTTTCTGTAAAGCTGTAACGTTCAACTTTACACAATCAGGGACTGTATATGCTCTTGTAGCATTATGAATGTTTAATAAGTGTGGTCGTTTTCCACAGAAAATCCCATAAGTTCCACTGAAATCATAATGCAACAATCACACAGGTAGTCACTGGTGAAAGCAGTTCATAAAAGTTTAACATGTTTAAGTAGAACATCTCCATTACGTGTAAAGTTTCTTCAATTTTTGTTTAAAAAAAAATCTTAAAAATAATTTTATGTAATGAAGAAGTTTTTATTGTAATTAAAGAAAACTAACAAGATATTCTAGAGATAGAAAATAAAAACTTATTTCCTACTAGTATCAAAAATAATTTCTCTTACGTTTACAGCTTTGTTATAAATTATCATTTCAATAAAAAAAAATATATACAGAGTGATTCAAAGAAACGGGAAATTTTGAAAGTTGTGTTGGTAGCCGTGGGCGATTGGTACCACTTGATAAGTGGCGCCAGCCTCTCTAACCTAATCTGTCTTTAGTTGTCATGGATCCTTGGAGTGGTGCGCAACGTGCATTTGCTATCAAAGCGTTTTAAAAAGCAATGACAGTGTGGAGGGAGCGCGTAGAGAATTTCGCCGTCATTTTAATCTGGGACTGCACGACCGTGTTCTATCAGCACATGCAATTAAAACATGGATATCTAATTTTGAGGAAACTGGTTCGGCAATGAAAAAGAAACCTCCAGGCCGTGAGCGAACCGTCCGTACACCACAGAATGTTCAAGCTTTACAAGATGCTGTCACACGAAGTCCACATCGGTCAATCCGTCGTCTCTCAGCATCTTTACAATTGCGTAGCTCAAGTGTTCAAAGAATGTTAGTGAAGGACTTGCAATTCCATCCATACAAGTTGCAGATCGTCCAGGAACTGAAACCGAACGATGCAGTTGTGCGAGCACAATTCTGTAATGTAATGCTTCAGAAGATAAATGATAACGAAGAGTTTGCTCACGAACTGTGGATGTCAGACGAAGCGCATTTCCACCTCAGTGGATTTGTTAACAAGCAAAATTTCAGATACTGAGCGCAAGAAAATCCTACGCAGCTACACCAGCGTCCGTTGCACAGCCAGAAAGTGACCGTGTGGTGTGCTATGTCATCTTACAGTGTTATAGGCCCTTATTTTTTTGAGGATGACAACGGTCTTGCGATTACAATGACGTCGGCTCGTTACGTAACCGTGTTTGAAACCTTTGTTGTGGAACAACAAAAGAGATTTCCACCGATTCGTAACACAGCCTGGTTTCAACAAGACGGAGCAACGTCACATACTGCACGAATATCGATGGCAGCTGTACGCCGATTGTTTGGACAACGTGTCATTTCACGAAACGGTGACATTAGATTGCCTCCCAGATCGCCTGATCTCTCAGCTTGCGATTACTTTTTGTGGGGTCACCTTAAAAGCAAAGTGTTCCACAGTAGAGCTGCTACAACGGAAGAACTGAAGGCAAAGATCCGAGAAGCAATTGCGGAAATTCCAGTTGAGATGTTACGTCAACCATGAACAATTTAACGAAGAGACTTCGTGAGTGTTTACGTAGAAGAGGAGGTCACCTGCAAGATGTCACCTTTAAAAAATAAACTAAAATGTATGTATCCTAAAATGGCAACATTTGTACAGTTACATGAAATAAAATTAATTTTCTAAAAAAAATTTTTCATTAACGTTATTTAATTTTTCAAATTTCCCGTTTCTTTGAATCACCCTTTATATATATATATATATATTTGACAACATGCTATGATTAATGATAAAAAAGCAAACTGAAATTATGAAAAGTAACAACCTGTCTGAAAATACTCGAGTGCATTCATGTTTCCAGAGGACAAGAAGAACTTCTTCTGAGTCAACAACAGTACAAAGTGTACCAATCATTCCTTGCCATATTCGTGAAAGATCTCTTAAACTAAATACATAGTGGAATTTAGCAGGTGTTGGTAGCAGTTTTGACTATAAAAAAGATATACATAAAATAAAATTTAAAAAAACAAAGAAATTAATAATTAGAAAATTTTGGGATTCTTACTTCTATATTAAAAATTAAATTAAAGAATTGCAATGGTAAGCTGATTAAGATGGAAACTGTGTCTCTTACAACTTTATGGCTCAATAATAGTTGAAATATCTCAGGGAAAAAAAATTGGGTCCCAGAAATTGGAAGGTGTTAAAAACTAATCAAATCCTAATAATCTACGCCACAGATTTTAATAAACTATCTTTTGCCAGAAATCGACTTATTACCCACTGTCCCTGAATGTTCATGCACCTAAAATAGTTCTACTTTGTTAAAAGATGAGAGATCTAAAGCCTTATAAAGCATTCCTAAACCAATGACGAATAAATTTAGTTTGAACTCGATAGTCGGCTGCTATACAAAGGTTATGCATAATTAACTGGATCTACCGAGTGATAAAAAAGTAACTTCCTGTTTTAAAATACTTATAAATTATTTATTTATGGTAATCTTTGTTTCAAAACTTTTGTGTTTGATTTTAATGTACGAGAGTTATGAAAACTACTGGCAATTACTCTCCGCTGAAGACTGTAACATTCACATAGAGTTTGGGAAGAATATGATGGCTTGGCATGAAAGTTGGTCAGATCTCTTTAAAAATATCCTTTGAAGTAAAGAAACACTACCTCACAATGGTGGGTTTGTGAATCATCACAACTTTCACTATTATGGAGAAGAAGATCCTCTTGTTATCTGAATAAATGCAGATTAACACTGTGGTGTGGTATGACTTTAGCAGGTTTGTGGATCTATTCATTCTTCATGATAGGTACTATGAATGCTGAACGATAACTTACCATGCTGAAAGGTGAATTTTGGCCATTACAGTGGTTGGGAGGGTGTTGAAGATTTTATATTCATGCAAGATATATTGCATGAATATGCAATATATCCTCCCCTCCATATTTTGCTGTTGTCATTTGGAAATGGCTGAATGCCCATTTTCCTGGAAGATGGATGGGTTGTTGCGGTTCGTATGAATGGCCAGCCAGGAGTCTTGAATTAACACCCTGTGACTTTTCCATCTCCATTATGTGCAGTTTCTTCAATTCTTATTTAAAAGGAAATCTTAAAAAATAATTTTGTATACTGAGCAAGTGTTTTTACTTTAATTATAAGAAAACTAACAAGGTACTCTAGAGATATAAAATGTCAAATAGAAATTTGGTATTGGTTAAAGGAGTAAGTCTATTGTACCAAACCAAAGACTTTGGAAGAAATTGAAGGGCAAATATGAGAAGTTAAGTCTTCCATTCCCCAAGAGTTCCTGGTGAAATCAAGTGACATGATTACTCGGCAGCTTGAGATGCTGATAGCAAAATCTGGTGTCCATATCAAATTTTTGAATAGAACCTCATACAAAATGTTTTCTTCTCTTATCCATTTCTTGTAAAAAATTATAGTTAATAAATATAGTATAAGTATTTTGAAATGAGGAGTAACATTTTAATAATTCTATAGAGTTCACAAACAATTAGGTAAGGACAACCTTTTCCTTTGTCCATCCCAAAGCACAAATTAGATAATGATTGAAACAATACCCAATACCTTGATTTGTATCTATGACCCATGAAACAAAGAATTTAGATAAAAGATAGTTTTGTAGCATAATATTTACTTTTGGTTTAAAGTATACTAACTGAATAATAAACAAACCTACTAATTTATTAAAGTAATTATATCAATTTGTGATGGTGAGGAATCACTTGCTTGGTTTGATTAACAAATCATCACAAATGTGATAAAAATGTATAAAGAAATCTTTATATTAAAACATTACAATGTAAATATTTCATCTAAAAGTAGTGTAGTTTTCTTAAAATTTATTTATTGTTTAATGCTGTGTTATACAGTCCTAATAAATAGGAAGATAAACCCAAACTATGAGGGTAAGTCAATTATTATCCGCTATGTAGTTATAAATTTTATTGTAATACAAATAGGAAACTTACATGTACATCATTTTTCAACATAGTCCCCTTGCACTTCAACGCACTTGGTCCATCGTTGCACAAGCTTCCTGATGCTCTCATAAAAGAAGGTTTTCAGTTGAGCTGTGAGCCAGGAATGCACACCTCTTCTTTCACTGCTTCATCCGAGGTAAATCAATGGCCCCTTAATGCTCTTTGAGTGAACCAAACAAGTGGTAGTCAGAAGGGGGCAAGATCAGGACTATACGGAGGATGAGCCAGTACTCAAAGTTGAGTTTCTGGAGCGTTTCAGCAGTGTGGGGAGCAGTATGTGGACGGGCATTGTCGTGCAACAACACAACATCTTTCGACAGCAGTCCTCAGCTCTTGTTTCGAATTGCAGGCTTCAGCTTGACAGTAAGCATCTTACTGTAACGCGCACTGTGTTATTGTCGTGCCCCTTTCCTCATAATGTTCCAGTACTGGGCTTTGTGAATCCCAAAAATCCGTAAGCATCAGTTTTCCTGCGGACGGTTGGGTCTTGAACTTTTTTTTGCAGGGCGAATTTGGATGTTTCTGTTCCATACTCTACCGTTTACTCTCCGGCTCATAATGATGGATCCATGTTTCATCACCAGTGATGATTCTGTCTAAGAATTTGTCCCGTTTGTTACCATAGCGATCCAAGTGTTTTTGGCAGATGTCCAAGCGCGTTTGTTTATGCGACTGTGAGAGTTGTTTTGGGACCCATCTTGCACAGACTTTATTAAACCCAAGTCTGTTGTCAATGATTTCGTAGGCAGAACCGTGACTAACTTGCAGACGATGTGCCACTTCATCAATAGTTACTCGTCTGTCTAAGAAAACCATATCATGTACACGCACAATGTTTTCTTCATTTGTGGCGGTAAACGGTCGTCCGGCTCCTTCGTCGTGCGTTACACTTGTGCGACCGTTTTTGAATTTTTCAATCCATTCGTAGACACTCCGTTGCAGCAACATACTGTTCCCGTACTGTACCAAATGTCTTCGATGAATTTCGTACCTGATACACCTTCCGTTCACGAAAAAACTGGTCACTGAACGTTGCTCTTTGGTGCAAACAGAAAGCTGAGCAGCCATGGTTAACGGCAGGGCAGCGATAATGGAACTAACTTAGTAGCATCAAACCTGCACAGACATAACAACAACTAAACCACGCATCTACGCAACACGACTACCAACATAAACAAAAATATAACTAAATTGCGGATAATAACCTCGTATACCCATCATTGTAAATAAAATGATTAAATTTTTAAGTATTATATACTTGTAATTTCTGATCTACTTTTTCTTATAGCTACAACTTATGTAAGACATCTGATATATATGAGGGATCAGTTACATTGCTTTCTCTGAGATTAATAATGTTAAAAAAAAAATATTATCAGTGATGAGGAAATATTTCACTTCTATGGCTGGATGTCATTTTTTTGAGAGGGTGTAAATCAAGTAATAGGTTATTTCATTATGTGTAATTTTTTTGAAGTATTAAAGTTAAATAACATTTACATACCCTTGTTTCTTGCCACAACAGTCGAGTAAGAGGAACAACTTTCTTTATCAAACTACGTACTTCTGTTACAAATCCTCTTTTAACATTATAATGACCTTCTCCAATTACAGAAAATATTTTGTCAATAGAACTATCAGTCGGTAAAGTACAGTTGAATACACAAAACTGTCGTTTCAATCGAGATGGAATATCATTACGTCCTCCACCTTCCAGAAAAAATGAGAGATTTAGTCAATTTTTAGCTTTACTACAAACCATTTACTAAGATTATTGCTAGTAAATACTGATTGTAATGTAGTAATAATCGTTTATTTAAAAATAAAATCTTAATGTGAACTTTTTACTTATATCAGAGAATACACAATTACATGATAAAGAATGTACACTTACAAGATAAAGTCATCATTATTAGAAGTTAATATACTGTATTTTTAAGATACATGAACAAACAAAACAATACAAAAATTTTTGTTTTGTGAAAATTAAAAATTTTACAATTTTGATTGATCATTTTGCAAAAAATCTAACACTGATACGCAAATGTGTTCTCTGGGGTACCCATATCAAGTAACAATAATGCAAAGTATGCCATAAAAATAAAATTGGGGAAAGAAGTTGACTTTTAAAGAGAGAAAAAATCTTCTGATACAGATTTTCATTAAAGCAAATCGAAAACATTACTGGTAATTTTTAATTTTTCACAATGTTCTCATAAAATGGTGAGCTATATAAATATTTTATTAGTTAATAAAATTACAGAATTGTTTTTTTTTTTGACTAAATTAATATCATTATTAAATTTGTATGAATATGTAGGGTGTGATTTATTTATTTTTTTACAGGCATTTGACATAAAAATTGTAAGAATGGTCATAAATGTTTCATTTTTCACAAGTACCTAGAAAATAATGGCCAGAATAAAAGTTTGCTAAAAATACAAAATTAACACTGGATTACTATTTGAGAAAAAATTTAATTAATGACTGAATATTTGAGCCATAAATTCAGGAAACTAAACCTTTTACACTGGACACCATGTTTCCTATGCATTTTTCTAGAAGTATTATTTTCACTGGACTATTTATCTAACAGCATGAAAAATTTATTTAAAAATGGTTAAAAAAATTAATTTTTAAGTAATATTCCTTTAAATAATCATTTTAGTTTAATAATAATTTAACCATTTCAGTAATGAAGATATTTGCATAGTAAAAGAAACTTGTTATGGCAGAATAAATTTTTGGTTCCTTTTGGAAAATATTTATTCTATGAAGTAAAACACGAGAAAAAGTAGGCTTTTCAGGAATAATTTTTATTGGCTTAAATCACATTTCTTATTGTTATTTTGTTTTTGTATGTGTCAGGGAATGCAGAATAGATTATTTTTAAATGTAATGAAAGCATTAAAGAAAATTTTCTGTTCTTATTGAATGGAAATCTGAATCTGATTAATTAAGAGGTTTTTTTTTTAATTTCACTGGTGATCAGCATGTATCTATGATGTTTGTGAATAATTTATTCAGAAACTCAAATTTTCAGTAAAGGGAAAACTCATGATTGGTTTCATTAAAAAGTTTTGAAAATCAAAAACAATTTAAAATTAGAATAATAAAGCTGCTCAATATTCTTTCAGAAATAGCATGATAAAATATGACTTTAAACTGGTTCTTTCTAGTTTTTAACCATTTAGGTCTATTTTGAACTTGTTTAAATTTACATCATAATACATATAAATCATAAGCTGGCCACAATTGTTCAGTGAAGTCACGTATTAAAATAAAAGTGATGTATATTTAACATTTAAAAAATGTGGATTATCAGAAATTGAAATTTTTATACTCATGAAGCAATAAAAATAAAATAATTTTTGCTCATCTACTGATCCGCAACAAATTAAATCTTTTAAAATTGCTTTTTTAAAGCCATCTCAAATCCATTTTTTCCAAAATATAAAATATATTTCAATAATAAGAAAAAAATTAAAGGATTACCGGAAAAGAAACTGTAATGAATTGAATTCAGAATCTGCCATATAAAATCATAAACTGTGTGCATAAATAAAAATGTTTGACAGATATTTTTATTACTCTGAGAAAAAAATACTGTATTAAAGTCAACCTGATTAGCTATTTTCTTATTATTTAATCAATAAAAGCATTTTTTTAAGAAAATCATGAAACTGTAATAAATTTTTAAGAATTGAAGATCAAATCTTGTCATGATTCCCTACGCTGCAAATTTGAACTTCTAAACCTATCACAGCCTATAATTCATTGATTCATGGCTACATGTTTATGAGAGAAATTCATAAACACCTTCCTCCAGTTTTCAAAATACAGATTTCTAATTCATGAAATATAATTTTTTTTCAGTTTGAATTAATAAGACCAAGTTTTTTTTTAATATAAATTCTGCATGAATTCATTTTAGACAAAAATCTATACTAAAAGTAAAAGAATAAAATTTCTTTTTCAAAATTTTTCATTACATTTTAAAACAGCTTTTAATATTTTAAAAACATTTGAAAGAACTGAATGTAAAATGTTATGTACTATTTTTTATAGTCTACTTAAACTTTCTATTATAAACTTGACTTTGTTTCATTTACATAAACTTCAAAAGGCAAGAACCTTATGAATGCCTAATCACTCCCTTATTTACTTAATTTTTATAAAATTTATTATAATTTTTTAAAAAAGATTAACATACCAGGCTGATTCATGGCTGCTACAAACTGAACATCTACAATTGTTATGAATTCTCCAGGTTTTTCAAGACTATAAAAACCTTTCATGTCCATAGTTTGTCGAACAATTTCATTAGTAATTTGATCTCCCCATTCATTTATCTCTGGCAAATTAATATCATCAATAAATATTGTCATTTTTCTGCCATTTGAAGGACCAAACGTATTTCCCATTCTTTTCTCAACATAACTTTCTACTGTTTTCTACAAAAACAAAAAGAAAAATATACACTGAATAAAATTTAAGTTTAAGTTAATGTATAGTTAACAAATTATTTTTATCTACATGATTAAAAATGAAAAAAGATTAATCATACACAAATTAAGTGATCAACAAAAATATAACTTTTAATCAATGTGGTTATAACCTACACATAAATGCTGGGATTTAATTTAGTCAGGAATGATATTATCCAAAATTCTTCAACTTCAGGTTCTTTATTTCTTTCAGTGATTATATAGTCAAGTTAAGATTGTGATTAGAAATAAATGAAATCATGGTTGGGTTGAGCACAGAAGAAAAATTGATTCGTCGGCTGGCATGGCAAAACATGATTAAAAGTTATTCATAATTTTTTCAAAATTGGAAAGGGTATTTAAAATACCCTTAAAGTAATTGAAATATAAAATATATTTCAGTAATAAGAAAAAATTGAAGGATTACTGGAAAGGAAACTATAATGAATTGAATTCAGAATCTGCCATGTAAAATCATAAACTGTGTGCATAAATAAAAATGTTTGACAAATATTTTTATTACCCTGAGAAAAAATACTGTACTTAAGTCAAACTGATTAGCTATTTCTACTATTTTCTACTTTAGTCTTTTAATCTCAGATGATAATTATTCATAATTTATCCACAATATTAAATGATATTAAGAGATTATTACTTAACCAGGTGCCGGCACCTGTGGCCAAGGCGGTAGTGAAAAAAGGGGAGGTAGGTACCCTCCCCAACACCCGCCAAGCCAAAACCGGCGGCGACCACCAAGAAGGTGGTGAAACAAAAGGCGGCGACAAAGCCGGCCCCGGCGAAGAAGGCCAAGCCTTCCTCGACGGGAAAGGCAAAGCCTGCTCCGGCTGGGAAGGCCAAGCAGGCTGTTAAAAACACCGCGGCCCCTGTGGCCCCGCGCCCCACCAAAAGGGCGGCCGCGCCAAAAGGCACCTCCAGCGGCAATCCGAAGCCGGCTACCCCGTTGGAGACCACTGGCATGGACTTCCTGTCGCAGATGACAGTGAAGGATATCCTGCCAGATATCATGATGGTTTTGCCACGCCTGCTCCAGGCAAAATCTCTCAAGGACTGTATTCAGTCCTTAATAGAGTGCCTCATGGCTGTACTGTCCAGGTATGGTTAGGCCCACCCTCAGACTCTTGCAGTGGAACGCCAACTCAGTAGTAGGCCGGACGGAGGAACTATGCCGTCTGGCCGAGGATCTACTGATAGACGTGATACTGTTGTCTGAGACGTGCTTGAACCCAAACAAGCAACTGACCCTTCGGAACTATTTTACATATAGGACGGATAGGCCAGTTCGACCCGGATCTCGCACCTCTGGTGGAACTGCGGTTTTAGTCCACAGACGCCACATGCATACGCGCGTTGTTCTTCATACAAACGTGATGGAGCAAACGTGTGTGCATGTGGAGCATCTGGGCACGGTGTATCGGCTGGTTTCGGCTTATAGCAAGCCGAACGACGCGGTAACCGGCGCAGATCTGGATACCGTGCTGGAAAATTGGGATGGGCCCATGATACTCATGGGCGACCTCAATGCCAAACACGTGTCATGGAACAGCATTCTGACAAATCCGAATGGCAGATTGCTGTACGAAAGGGCGAGAGCCCGCCGCTTGGTCGTCGTAGGCCCTGAGGTGCCCACGTTCGTGCATCGCTCAGGCAGATCTAGGCCTGACGTGCTGGATATCGCAGTCATGAAGGGGGGTACCCTCCCATTCATGATTGAAACGATAGAAGACCTCAGCTCGGACCATTCCCCTGTCCTGTTGGAACTAGGTCAGGCAGGGGGTGGCCGAGATCCCCCGCCTATACCCCGAAGGTCAGTCAACTGGAAAAGGTTCTACGAGACCCTCCAGCGGGAGTACAGGCCGGTAAATCCTGAGCTCCTGAACACCCCGGAGGAAATCGACGACACTGTCGGGCGCGTCACGTCGTCAATGACCGAGGGCCTGGCAGGCAGCTCATCGGCCAGGACTCGAGCAGTTGTTCGAAACGACCTCCCTCCTCATATCTCCGAAGCCATAACGGAGAAACGAAGACTGAGGAGGAGATATCGAATCACCCTGTCCCCCGCTGATAAGCGGGGCTTTTATAATCAAACGGACAGGGTAAAACAACTGCTGACAAGCCATCGAGAGGATTCGTGGAACGAATACCTCGCCTCGGTCTCTGACGACATCTCCTCGGTGTTCAGGTTGAACAGGAGACTGCGAGAAGGGAAGAAGCCTCGCCATCCGGTTGTGGGGCAGCGAGGTTTTCTTGCATACTCGGAGGCGGAGAGGGCCGAGGTATTCGCCGATACTTTGGAGGAGCAGTTCACTCCAAACCCCCCTCCCACCCCGAACGACGAGCACACAACCGAGGTGGAATCCTTTCTTGTAGATTATTTCTCACAGGTGGAGGACGCCCCTCTAGAGATTGACCAAGTCACTGAAGCGGAAGTTTCCGCAGCCATTAAGGCCACAAGCCCCGACAAGGCCCCGGGTGTCGACGGGATCAGCGCCCGTGCATTCCGGAACATACCGGCCTCCGTGATTACAGCAATTTCGGTGATATTCACGTCCATTTTGTACGTTGGATATTTCCCGAATTGTTGGAAAACGGCCAAAGTCGTATGTTTACCCAAACCGGGGAAAAGTTTACTTTTCCCACGGAATTATAGGCCAATCTCCCTGTTACCGGTATTGTCTAAGTTGTTCGAGAGGATTTTTCTCGAAAAACTGAGGCGATACATGGAGGGAGAAGTGCAGCCCGAGCAATTTGGGTTCAGGGAGGGTCACTCAACCACCCTCCAACTGGTAAAAATAATAGATGACCTTGTTGGAGGCCTGAACAGGAAAGCGGTGACTGCAGCCGTTTTTCTGGATGTGGCCAAGGCCTTTGACAAAGTTTGGCATAGCGGGCTGCTTTATAAGCTAGCGCGATCGGCGATCCCGTACCGCTATGTCAGACTGATGCGGTCATATCTGCTAGACCGACATTTTGTCGTGCGCGTAGGGGAAACGATTTCCTCTACCAGAGAAATAGCCGCTGGGGTTCCCCAAGGAGCAGTACTTTCCCCGTTCTTGTACACTTTGTACGTGAACGATATGCCGCTGTCGGAAGGGGTCAAAACGGCCCTTTACGCAGACGACACGGCATATTTCTACGAATCCGCAAATGTGGATTACGCGGTCCGGAGGCTCCAAAGGCAGCTGGACAGTGGAACCGTGGCTCGACATGTGGAGAATCAGGGTCAACGGTGAAAAATCGGTGGCCGTGATGTTCACATGCAAGACACGAAAACCGACCAGAGAGCTGGAAATCTCAGGGGAGAAAATCCCTTTTGAGAAAACAGTTAAGTACCTGGGGGGTGGTGTTGGACAGGCGGCTTACCTTCGGCGAACATGTAAATTATGCGACCCGGAGGGCTAAGGCCGCCAGAGCCTCGCTATACCCAGTGCTGAACAGTGTCAGCCCGTACCCACTGGCAACTAAGCTCCTCATTTTTCGGCTGTACGTACTGCCGATTCTAACATATGCTTACCCGGCATGGGGGGCAGTGTTGAGCTCCTCGCTTCAAAAGAAGATCGAGGCCGTCCAAAACATCGCGTTGCGGACGATCTTTGGAGCTCCGTGGTTCATCAGGAACGCCACTCTCCGATCTGATGCGAGATTTCAATCCGTGTCCGAGGTGGGGGTGGCGCAGGCGCGCAGACTGTTCGGGAGAGCGGCTGTGTCCGAACACAGTCAACACGGACATCTGCCGAGAGGACCCAACTCCGACAGTTGTAAGGAAGCGGCCTCACGCCGTACTGGACGAACCA
This sequence comes from Lycorma delicatula, assembly GCF_047948215.1. Taxonomy (NCBI): domain Eukaryota; kingdom Metazoa; phylum Arthropoda; class Insecta; order Hemiptera; family Fulgoridae; genus Lycorma; species Lycorma delicatula. Next base: position 84,494,333 of record NC_134462.1, on the reverse strand, counting down.
CCGTGATGGTGCGGTGCGGTAGCCGAAAATCGACAAACCAGGCTTAGGGGCCTCCATATCGCATGAGCCATAAACGGAATAGTGCGTCAGACGCGTTTCCGGGGTCGCGAGTGAATAGTTTTCGCGAGTTATATAGTTTGAAGACGTCAAACACGGTAAGTCGCGCATAAAACAAAAACGCGGTCAAAACTTTTTTTTTTTTTTTTTTCTTTCCGCGTGTGTTTTGTTCTGTTTCTCTTGTTTCAGAAACGGGAGAAACGTGGATGTGGAACGACTCGACGTGCCGTCTCATCCTGCCAGCCGAAAGAAAAGTAAAAAATTAAATTTTTTTTTTTTTTTTTTCTTTCGTGTGTGTGTTCTGCTTCTTTGTTGCAGATACCAACAGCCACCACAAAAACAAATGGTTTCTTCACTGCGGCCACGCGGTCCCCCCAACCCCTTCTCAGACACACGTGTGTCTGAAGGTTAATGATTACGTGGAGTGAATAATTACTGTTTACTTCTTCCAGAAAATCGCCGCCCCAAATCCGCGATCGCGAATAGGTGTCACCATTGTAAGTTCCCTATTACCTTCCTTTCCTTTCAAGAAAGAAGAAAGAGAGAACGAGCCCAGCAGCCATCAGCCCAGCAGTCGCAAGCCCAGCAGCCATCTGCCCAGCAGCCACCTGCCCAGCAGACACCTGCCCAGCAGCCACTGACAGCACAGAAGAACGAAGAAACCTGCACTTTCCCCCGTTCAGCCCTTCGGGGCTTCGGGAATTACAAGGTTAATGGTATGTAACTTCGGTTACTACCAATTCTTGGAAAGTGCAGGCCAAAGAAGAACGAAGAGGTCTTCGGGAGAAGAAGAGGGAGAAGATGAAGATGAAGAAGAAGGAAGACCAGCCACTCGCCTCAACATCACGGACTGGAGTCCGGAACAGAGCCCAGCAGAGATGCGTCCTGAAGGGCAGCCATACCAGAAGCGGATGAAGAGCTTCTACACAACCTCTCCTATTTCAAAACTTACAGCAAGATAAAATAACCTAGCAATTGCGACTCCTCCGGAAAAGGAGACGCATTGCTCCCTCCTTACAGGTAGTGCCCCATTGTGGCGTATTCCTGCTAGCCTATTAAAGAGTTAGCACCGAAAGGACTTCAGTGGACGGTCTGAAGGGGAATTACGTCGGGAGGACAGGCTTTATAAGCCTAGCCTTCCGCGGTCGGCCCATGAAATGGGTTCGATAACGCTGGTTTAACAACGGATTGGAAGTTGCAATTAAATCCGTCTTAAATTCACTAAATTAATAATAGACAAAACTTGAAAAATTAGATCCGAGATTAAAAAAAAAATAACCCTTTTAAAAACAAGCCCGATTAGAATGATCCAGCAGCAAGGGACTCTGTCCAGGTTCTGCGATAAAGTAGGGAGTAATAGACTCCTGCCAACTTTGCATTCCATTCCATTACTTAACCTATTATGAATAATGTGGATCATGTTCTACAGTTTGTGGTCCCTTACATTACCACCTTTTGGAACCAAATGACTAAAACTAGATCATTTAATATATTCCAAAACAATTTTTTTTTTTTTACAGAATTCTATCAGAAACTTCTTTCTACTCCAATTTATAATAAAATTATTAATTTATACTTTAGAAACTACATAATTTTCGACATTATTTTGTAAAGTAATAGTTCAAAACATCTATTATTTTCGTTTCTGGTTTTCTTATCCTAAATGTTTCATTGGTTAAAAATGTTACATTTCATACAAGTTTTTTAATAAGTTCTTCCTACATTATCAGTAGATTTATTTTTTGTAAAATCTCTTTGGCTTGTAAGAGCTAGGTTTTGATGTCTTCCATACTTCATCCATTCTTTGCAATTTTATTACATAATAAAACAAATTCTGCAACTTCTGGTAAATTTCATCTATTGAGTTCCTGATTTTTATACTTCGTCATACTTCATTTCCTATATTTATTCATGTTTACTAATAAATTAATTTCTCCTAAATTGAGTGGTTATGTATCCATACTCCAGCTAGCTAATTTATGTTGTCGGCTGAAAGAACAGCGTCTTAAGTGTTTTAAAAATTATTTTTACTTTTCTGTCTGTCACTGTAGCAGAGCTGTAGATTTAGAAGGGAAAGTATTGCAATCGGTCCAATTTGGCTATATGAGATTTTCATTGGATCTTGATGTTTTGACACCTAAGGAACCCAGAAAACCCAAAAATCAGATGGAAATTTCTGTATGTTCAGTGTCACCCTCTAAATCACCATATATCTCCAGAACTACTGGACCGATTTTGACCAAACTTGATCAGATTACTTCTATATATGGGGCATGATACCATTAAAATTTCAACTTAAAAGGTTAAGGGGTGAGGCTATTCAGCAAGGTAAACCTCAGTATCTCAAGATTTCACATATTTAAGATCTTAATTTTCTTAGGCACATTTGTTAACAATTGAAAAATAATAAAATTTGCAAAAAAAATGTTTTGTAAAATTGCACCCCCACCCCAAAAAATTATCTAAATAAACTAGTGGCTAAGTGGGTATACTGCATCAATAGTACCACCTCTCACCAGAAGAGTGCTAGTGTAGCACTGACATACAACTGCTGAAAAATATTATATTTAAATAAAATTATAACTATTTTAAATTAAGTTGTGCGTGTAAGCCATGACAACTGTGTTGTCAGCTTTTTTTTCATTTCAAAGTGATCTTTCTTAAAATTTTAAACATTTTAATCTATTCCACATCATTAAATGCCTTTCCAGATCTAAAAATGGTAACTTCATTTTTTTTCAGTCAGACTTCTAAAATTAATCAGATCTGAAAGGGTGTAATTCTGTGGAACTATAGAAGTCATATTTCTAATGTTAAGTAATATTTGATTTTATTAAACTAACCTGAAACTGAAAGGGACTGGTAGCAGAAGAAAAATTAAAAGAACGACTTAAATGTAGATCTGGACTAGCAGTTTTCATATATGCTTTCATCATAACTGTTTTGGCTGAACCACTTTCTCCAATCAATAGTACTGCCTTTTCCTGAAACAGTAATTCCCTAAGCTGAACATTTAACTAAAAAAAAAAAACTAAAAATTGAAATTATTTGGAATCTGGCAGGCTTCTATTAAACTATCTTAAAACACTTTAAATACACTTATAAGACTGAATCTAAAGAAAGTAATTTTCGTTGGTAAAAACAAAAATTATACTAAATAAAGAAAAACAATATTTTATAAGTTAATTTTTACAATTTGATGATGTTAAACTTCTTTCGCACCTTCAAAAAAAAAAATTATTAAATTTTTACATTTTAAAGAACATTTGATACTGCTTTTTCTATCACTAATCAAGATCTTAAAGTCACTAAGTGATGGGGTTTAGTTAAGAACAATCATATTATTATAGCCCAGTTATTTTTACACGGATTTGAATACTAGATCGTGGATACCGGTGTTCTTTGGTGGTTGGGTTTCAATTAACTACACATCTCAGGAATGGTCGAACTGAGAATGTACAAGACTACACTTCATTTACACTCATACATATCATCCTCATTCATCCTCTGAAGAATTATCTAAACGGTAGTTACCAGAGGCTAAACAGGAAAAAGAAAAGATATTATTATAGCGGGTGATTAAAAAAAGGAGTTCACATATTTAAAAGGATATAAAATTTATTGAGATAATTTATAGATTTGGTTGTCTCATTTCATAGAAAAACACATCAAGTTTGTTATCCAAACAAACTTGATATGGCTTCCATTTGTAATGCAGTTGAGGACGATTATTTTTTTGTTTTGCCTTTTGAATTTAAAATTGTTCCTTTGATTTCCCACCTGAAGTCGATTTCATTCCAGACTGCAGCCAGTAACGTTAATTTGAAGTCTTAGCTCAACAAGATCAGCAGGCACATGTGGTACATAAACCCAATCTTTAATAAAACCCCACAAGAAAAAATCTAGTGGGGTCAAATCTGGGGAATAAGGTGACTATGCAATTGAATCTTCATGACCAATTCATCAACCTGGGAATTGAGTATCAAGAAAATGTCAGACTTCTAGGTGGTAGTGAGGTGGTGCCCATCTCGCTGATATTAATGGCGTCCATTTTGGTCATCATCATTTAACTGAGAGATTAGAAAATTTTGAAGCATGTCCAGATAAACTATACCATTTATGGTTAGTTTGCCTCCTGGAAGAAGAATGGGCTGTACAGTCTTTGTTTGCTTCGGGTACAGAAAACATTGACTTTAGGGCTATCACGAATGAGCTGCAAAGTTTTGTGAGGGATTTTTCACACATATTCGACAGTTATGGATGTTCACCTTTCCATTGATGTTAATGTTGACTTGTCACTATAAATTACACTGTCTAAATATGTATCATTGTCTGCAATTCTATTCATCATTTCCACACAAAACTGCAGGTGAGAAACTTTGTCGTCATCTGTAATGTGTTGAACCATGGTTAGTTTGAATGGCTTCAAGTGCAATCATTTGCATAATACCAGTCAAACAGTCATTGTTGGAATGCCAGTTTCACGTGACACACATCGAGTTAATTTCTTTAGACTACATACAAAGCTTTCCCTGAGTTGTTCCACAGCAGCTTCAGGGACGTGTGGGTGACCTGGTGATTTTGTACATTGTGGGCAAAAAGTCCCTTTACATGTTAATAGTGTAGTACAGTTAGATATGTAGATAAACATTGTTATAATACAAAAAAGTATATTTCAACATTTATCTCAGGCTAACATAAAAATTTATTGTGAATAACATTATTACAAAAGTTCAAGGTTCATTTATTGGTTTGGAAACAGTTCATTTAGCTGTGTGCGGACACTCACAGCAAAATGTGGTGGAGTGCCATCTTGTGAAGTGTAACAATGTTACCTATTCCTCTTGCCATTAATTCTGGAAGTAATCACATGCTATCATGTGAAGATAGCTGTGTTGGTTCACAGAACCATTAAAGAAATATGGTCCAAGCACATGGCCTGCCATTATACCTGCCCAAATCATAACATGCGGCGGATAGCACTCAGTTTCCCCATAATAGTGCGGATTGTCTTTTGCCCAAAAAAAGTGTTATGATTTCATGAGCTATGATAAATCGCACACTCGTTAGAGTACATAATTTTTTTTTATCATTTGCATGTGGGAAGCATGTGAGAAGCATTTCACATGCATGCACATGTTGTTCCAAGTCACAATTACTGAACTCATTCACTGAGGATGGCCGAAACCACGAAACATTGAAGTCTTTCTGCATGTGGTCTCGCATAGTCGATTGCAGGATGCTTAATTCTGCAGACCCTGCTTACTTCCCTCTGGGTGCAGACCCCGGGTTTGACTTCATCGATGATCATTCAATTGATTCTGCCACAGCAACACAAATTTTGAGTCGTAGGCCTTCTGCTGCATGGCACATAGAGAACACTTTCCATCGCAAAGGTTTTCTTATGCCATGTGAATAACGTTGGTCATGATAGTGGTGGTTTTCCAAACCGCACAGTGAAGTTCCTTAAAATTTCTGTCATTGTCTTCTTTGTGTTCTGACATTCGCGAACCCACACAGAAGCCACGAAATGTTCCTCAACAGTGAAAGCACTTGTATCTGCCATGGTTTAACTTGAGACTATCATGTCCTTCCCACTAACCGAAGTGACATGTGCAGGACTCAGCTTATGGCGAGAAATAATAATAAAGAGTCAATCTGCTCAACAATGTAAAAAATATACCGTTTTTTGTACTGTTTTATATTCATAACAATGTTTATCTACATGTCTAACTGTACTATGCTATTTAACATGTAAAGGGACTTTTTGTCCACACTGTATGTTTAACAGAACAACCTGCCTCAATGAAGACTTGGTGCCAAGAATAACTGTATGCCTACTAGCAGGCTTCCAACAGTTTTCTCTATGAAAATTATGTTGAACTGCAGTTGCTGACTGCAAATCATGAAACCTGAACACACAGCAAGCATGTTCTGCACCAATAAATGGATCCATTTTTAACTTCATTGGTGACAGTTCTGGTGGCTGAATTCAATACTAATGAACTACAAGAGTCAAAATTGATGTGCTTTGCTATGAAATGAGACCTCAACCAAATCTGTAAGTTATCTAAATAAATTTTTATATGCTTTTTAAGTTGTGAAATCCTGTTTGAATCACCTGGTATTGTTTGATGTTAGTGTGTTAAATATTTGCTGTTTTAGCTGTTAAGGTGTGACATAGATACAAATAAATTAAAAAAATAGAATAATTTTACTCCTGATTATGTTGAAAAAAAAATTTCACAATTTATGTAAATGGCACTTATGAATATTAATAAAAAACAAAACTTTACATAATTTTTACCTGTTTAGCAATACAGTTGATTAAATAGTTTGTACGGACATTATCAACAATGGGAACAAGTATGCTGCTAAAATCAGGTGTAGAATTTTCAGGATAAGTATAATTATCAACCATTGAATCCCACAATTCCCATTTACCTGAAATAAATAAGTAAAAGATTTATGGCCATGATAACTCAATAAAAAGAAAAAGTAAAACTTTTTTATTCTTCTTTCAATCTTCTGAAGTTGGTGCTAGGTCAAAAATAAAAATATCACCACCAACTCACTAACTCTTACTTAGTGCTAGTTTCAAAGAACTAATATTTAAAGAATTGATAAATTATTTTTTAGTTTTTTTATGAATTTGACTTGGATTATTTTAGTTTTATTTAAAATGTGGTTAAATCACCAAAAAAATACTGCTCATGTAAAAAAAAAAGTAACATGCAAAGGCAAGAATAAGCTGTAAAGATTAGAAAAGTTGCAAAGAAATGATGAAACACACTCCTACCTCTCTGTGAAATATGTAATTATGCATTATTTTTTCAACCCTAACTTTTCCAACCAACTTTTCTTGAATGAATATTCAAACGACATTGATCTAAATATCATTATACAATATGAATCCAGTGCTGATCGATGATGATGATGATAAAAAAATTTTAAATCGTACGTTTTGAGTATTGTTTCATTTCAAAAACTTCTAGTTACATTATCAGCCTTAGAATGGGACTACGAAGAACTTCCTTTTCAAATTAAAACATGAATCATCAAATTGGTCCATTTAATGAAGGGTAAACCTAAAAAATATGCATGTTCTGGCCTGAGAACCTCCTCCTCCTCCTCTTTTCATTGAAGTCAATTAAGAAAAGGAAAGTTAATTACATATAATGATTGCAATTCACTGGATCACTGTTAACTATAATAATCTGATTATAAAAAGATAGAACTCAAACAGACAATGGAATCAATAACAAAATATAATTTTATGTTTTATTTAAAGTATAGCTGTCTTAAATTTAACTTATTACTATTTAAAATTTAACTTTTATTTAAACGTGCCATGCGTGGAATAAAGATTAATAATACTATTAACTTATTTCTCAACAAAAAATTGTAGAAAGAGATCTGTGTTGCTGATACTTGTATAATAACATTTTAAAATGCATTGTGCAAATAAGAATCCTGCCGACTACAAACTATGCTCAGCAATAAGATTCCTGTCAGAAACTGTAAAGTGGTTGAAGTTCATCATCAAAATTTACAGAGAATGTACTGGATGAAGGTTGTGTAAGAAAATTAGATGGTATATTTTGAAACATGTGAAAAAGTATTTGTTATGAAGAGAGTGGTGACTGGCTAATTACTGTGAATGAAAATGCTAAAAAAACAATCAATTATACCTAATTCAGTTAATTTATAGAGTTAAGTAAACAGAATATGTGTACATTGTTCAGGTGGCTGATTCACAAGCATCTCCTGATGCATTTAAAAGAACTACGCGACATTAATATTCAGTAACCACACACTATTATATTTTACAAAAGTTATACATATATTTTAAATTTAAATAAATTAAGATACATTAAGTGATCAGTAAGTATGTCTTACCTTGTTCGGGACATCTGATAACTTATGAGTATTTTATTCTCTAAACTTGTTTATTGTTACATAGTTTCCTTGAGTTTTTTAAGTTATGAAATGGTCATTTGTCCACTAACAGTAAAAGTTCACTAATATTTTAGATTAAATTTCTATAATAATAAATGAATAATAGATTCAATTCAGTTTTCATCATCTGATTGCGAGAAATCCATTGTGCTGTAAGATTCAGAGATACAATGAGAGGCTCATATTTGTTTTCTATTATATTATCAGTTTCCAAATAATTTGATTCAATAGTATCAGTTACATGTTTTATACAGTTTTTCCATTCCTGCTGGTGATCATATGAAAAAATCAAGGGTTTCAGTAGAACTAAGAAGACATAACATTACACATGTATAAATGCTTGAATATATGACTCATTGTATAGTGACTAATATATGAGTAATGAATATAATGTTGTATATAAATATGGCCACGTTACGAATCGGCACTGATATATGGGACGTGACTCAGCAGAATCATAACGAATTCACTCACACAAACGCAACATTTGTTTATTCTTCACTCTATAAGCTAACTGAATATAATATATGGCCATTCAAAACAAATATGTGGTATGTTAATTGTGATATAATTTTCTTATGTAATAATATCTGACCAAATATTGTTGAGCTTACTTGAACTTTGAACATTTGATTCACTTGAACAATGCAAGTGGGAAGTACTGGAATATACTAATTATAGTCCAGATTTTGCATTAATGATAACCATCTCTCTAGAAATATAAAAAAATGGGGCTTGCATTAGAACACTTTGATGGTGGTAGTTGGAGAGCAAACAAATATTGAAGGGAGGCTTGAATACAGAAGAATAAATTTTATAATTATAACATTTAAAAGCTTGTGGAGAATTGCAATAAGTGCTTCAGTTTGGATGGAACCTTTGTAGGAAAATAGATAAATGTTGCAGTTTTAAGTTGTATAAATTTATAGTGTATATTAAATACATCATAAACTGCAATGGTTTTTTTATCATTACAAATAAGTATGTTATTTTCCAGAAAATACATATATTTGAATACATACATTCCTTATACACATATTTAAATATAATAAATGTTATATGAAGATTATGATTAAAAGAAAACAAAAAAAGTGATACAATATTTACCTTCTCTGCTTACAACAAAATCAAAAACAGTAGTCCCAGAACGTCCAGGGGATTTAGGTAAATCTAAATGTTTAAGCTTTTCTCTTAAGAATGTATCAAAACGTAATTTATCTGAATTTTCTAGTAGAGCACCCATTCCCCATATGAGTGAAAATACATAAAGTCTCCTTAAATGCTCATTTGTTAATCTGAAATACAATTTTAAAAACACATATTTAATTATATTAATTTGGGGATTGAAAATTAATATAATTTACAATGTTATTACAACTATATTAGTGTAATTGAATGCAGGAAGAACCTCTTTGTTGATTTTTAGATGAATTTAATTTTTTTTTTGTCTTCAGTCATTTGACTGGTTTGATGCAGCTCTCTAAGATTCCCTATCTAGTGGCAGTCATTTCATTTCGATATACATCCTACACCCGTAACAATTTGTTTTACGTATTCCAAATGCTGCCTGCCTGCACAATTTTTTCCTTCTACCTGTCCCTCCAATATCAAAGCAAATATTCTGGAAAGCCTTAAGATGTGGCCTATAAGTTGTCTCTTTTTTAAACTATATTTTTCCAAATACTTCTTTCTTCATCAATTTGCCGCAACACCTCTTTATTTGTCTCTTCATCCACCCGTCTAATTTTTAACATTCTCCTATAGCAACACATTTCAAAAGCTTCTAAGGCTTTCTTCTCAGGTACTCTGATCGTCCAAGTTTCACTTCTATATAAAGCTACAATTCAATCACATAATTTCAAAAATGTTTTTTCCTGACATTTAAATTAATTTTTGATGTAAGGAGATTATATTTCCGACTGAAAGTTCATTTTGCCTATGCTATTCGGCATTTTATATCGCTCCTGCTTCATATATCTTTAGTAATTCTACTTCCCAAATAACAAAATTCTTCTACCTCCATAATCTTTTCTCTCCCTATTTTTATATTCAGTGATCCATCTACATTATTTCTACTACATATCATTACTTTCGTTTTGTTCTTGTTTATTTTTTTATACGGTAGTTCTTGCGTAGGACTTCTTCATCCAAGTTGTTCATTGTTTCTTCTAAATCTTTCTTATTCTCAGCCAGAATAACTATATCATCAGCAAATGGGGTAGCATCTTTTTATCTATTTATAATCTATTTATCTTTTCACCTTACACTGTTACTCCGGATCTAAATTGTTCTTTATCATCATTAACTCTTAGTTTTATGTAAAGATCAAAAAGTAAAGGGGACAGGGAACATCCTTGTTGGACTCCTTTTTTTATTACTGCTTCTTTCTTATGCTCTTCAATTATTACTGTTACTGTTAGGTTTCTATAAATGTTAGCAATTGTTCTTCTATCTCTATAGTTGAACCCTAAATTTTTAAAAGTGCTCAACATTTTATTCTAGTCTACGTTATCAAATGACTTTTCTAAGTCATTAAATGCCATGTATGTTGATTTGCTTTTTTTTAATCTTCCTTTTACTATTAATCTGAACACTAAAATTGCTTCCCTTGTCCCTATACGTTTCCTGAAACCAAATTGACCTTATCAACACTTCTTCCACTCTCCTCTCAATTCTTCTGTACAGAATTCTAGTTAAGATTTTTTATGCATGTCTAGTTAAGTTAAGTGTTCTGTATTCTTCACATTTATCTGTTCCTGCTTTCTTTGGTATCATGACAATAACACTCTTTTTGAAGTCTGATGGAACTTCCCCTTTTTCATAAATATTACACACCAATTTGTGTAATCTACCTATTGCTTCCTCACCTGCAGTGTGTAGTAATTCTGCAGATATTCCATCTATTCAGGAGCCTTTCTGCCTTTCAAATCTTTTAATGCTCTATTAAATTCAGATCTCAACTGTATTTCCCTTTTCATCCTCTTTGACTTCCACTTCTTCCTCTGTAACACCAATTTTTAATTCATTTCTTCTGTATAGCTCTTCAATATATTACACCCATCTATCGACCTTTTCTTTTGTATTATAAATCGGTGTAACATCTTTATTTAACACACTATTAGATTTTAACTTATGTATCACAAAATTCTCCTTAACTTTCTTGTATGCTCTGTCTATTTTACCAATGATCATTTCTCTTTCTACTTCTGAACACTTTTCTTTAATCCAGTCTTCTTTTGCTAATTTGCATTTCCTGTTATAGTATATTTTAATTGTCAATCGTTCCTTTTACCTTCTTCATCACTAGCATTCTTCATTACTAGTTTCTATGATCCATCCATCAGCTTGCAATATATCCTCTGATATCCAAGGTTTTCTATCAGTTCTCTTTGTTCCACCTAAGTCTGCTTCTGCTGATTTAAGAATTTCCTTTTTAGCATTCTCCCATTCTTCTTCTATATTTTCTATCTTATTCTTTTTTACTCAGAATTTTAATTAAAGTATCATATTCAACATTTACATACATTGCACAAAAAAAAAAGATTGTGGGATCTTTTGTGATTTTAAAGCCAGGCATACTTTATCTTCTTAGATTGTATATTAACAACGCACGTGATTCCAGTATAGGCCTGTTTATCAACACTGAATTTCAAATCAGCTGAGTATTCATCATCTTACTCTAGCTAATGTGTTGGGATAGTTTTAATTCATTGAAACATTTGCACCCGTTGTTTCATTGAGAATTTTAATTTTTTGAACTAATCAAATTATACTTGCTGACATAGTACACGTTCCTCAGTTTTACATCACCATTGCTTTATCAGAAATATTATCACTGTCTTTGCCAAAGTACATCAACATATATGTGTGTTGACTGTGATAGTTAATGTTTAAAATTTGTTTCTTTTTCCAATATGATACTTTCATGAGTAGCATTTTCTATCAGAGTACTTCCTTTCCTTATCAGAATAGCACTTTCTTTCATGAGTAGTACTTTCATGAGTATGAGTATTTTTTTTCATCATGATGTCAAAAACTCTTCTACTTCTTTTAAATACTCATACTTATCCTTATTTCTTATAATATTTTTAGTTCAGTGTGATAATTTATAATTTTTTGGCTGTTTTATTTCTTTTTTTTTTTACTTCACATACTTTTCTAAGTATTTTACAATATGTAGAGTGATTACAATTATATTTAGAGTATTTATCTTTGTTTGTTTCAGATTTTCTAAAAAAATTTGAAACTTGGATACCTTTATTTTGATGAAACTTAAAAACTAGGCCATCTATTATGTTAAAAATTTTCTCTAAGGTCTTTGCCTTTCTCTAAATAAAAAAAAAACAAAAAAACAATTGCTTTTAGATATTTTTCATTTGGGTGCAATTTAGAAAAAAATGTAAAAAATAAAATATAGATAAATATAAAAATTTCAACAACGTTTTGTTAAATATTTGAAGTATTTTGTATGGGTCATATAACTTTCTTAATCAAATTAAAAAAAAAAATATGTATTTTCTCATTCAGGGAAACATCATGAAGAAAAATTCAGTAACAAAAGTCAAGGCACATTGAATTTGGAATACTTTTGCATTATCATCACATTGTTATTTGACCTCGGACAGCATAGATTTGCATCATGTCTGTCATCATTCTCTTCTATATCCAGCTACACTTTTTAGATATTGAGATTCTGATAACTTTCATTTTATTTTATATCATCTACAATTTTTATTTTTTTACATCTAATACTGATCTTTCTACCATTGTTTTAATCAATCTTTTTCCTCTTCTCTTCCTCAATCTTTTTTTTTTCATTTATCCTGCTTATTAATTTTTAATTTTTCACTTTGTCTCTCTAACCTTTTCTAATCTCTCCTCCATATTCATATTTCAAATGCCTTTAGCTTTTATTTTCCCTTTTTCTTAGTATCCGTATTTGAAATCCAGACAGCAATAACATAAATATAATCCACTGTAAGACCTTCATCAAATCTAACTCCATCTAACAAAAACAACAACTGTTCCTATTTGCAAAATGCTTCCTTAGCCACTGATTTTCTTATTTTTATTTTGTTTTCACTTTTACCATCTTCTGTAATACGTTACCAAGTAAGTGTTTTATTTTCTTAATTCATCCTTCTTTTGTAAAGATTTTGGCTTGTCTATATCTTCATCAGTTTTATTTTCCTAAAATTCATTTTTATCCCACATTCTGTTACACTGTTATCTAATTTTGAAATTACCTGTTATATATCCTATACTTCATTTCTGAAAAAGCACAGGTCTTTTGCATAATTAAAGCATATCAAAATTTTGTAGAGAGTTTTTAATTACAGGGATGTAATGCTAATAAGCATAAACAAGTTGTACATTATTAATAAAACCATCAAATGTGTATTATTCTGATTTGTATGAGATAGTTTTCTTTTAAATTAAAATAAACATTAAAAAAAATTGTTACAAGTTTTTATTACAGCAATTTAAATGATATTTTTTCAGCTTCAGGATTAGTAGCTGTACCTTTCACCAAACTGGTTTGTTTATTAAACTTAATCTCTTAATTTTAAGTTAGTGTACATAACAAAAAAGAATAAAAATAAAAATTTGAAATTAGAAGTTTAAGTTAAGATTTAATATTCTTACTTGTGGCTAATTTCTTTCTGTTTATCTTTTCCTTTCTCTTTTGAATCATCATTCTCTTCTCCTTCACCATTTTTATTTTCTTCTGATTCTTCGTTTTCAGATTCTGTAGGTACAAGTCCTTGTAATAAGAATAACATCTAAAACATTTTGGAAAACAAAACTTTATTTAAAATTCAAAACAATATGAATAAAATAGAAATTTTAATGATTTTTATTTTGCATTACATTTTTTCATAAAAATGCCTAATAACTTAATTATAATTTATTTTTAGGATTTTCATGAGTTTGATTCAAAAACTAATTAAACAAACCCAGCAGCCTTACTGGTTATATTAGCATTATTAACATACTAGTTCTATAAGAACACTAACATTTGGAAAGATAAGTAAATAAACATATGTTTGATAATATGCTGTTGATATTGTATTTTTAACTCAGTTAGCTAGTTCAGAGAGCAACGATGTAGAACATTCAAGATGTCCGGACGAGGCCTGCAGCAAAGGGAAAAGCTGAGTTTAAAATTCATCTATGTAAATCTCTACCGAGGTATTTACATCGGTGACATCCCAACAAGGCCTGGCTTATTACTGTGAGATGTAAAAAGTTAGAGGGCAAAAAAAGACTCCCGTTAAAGCCCATTAGGGCTATGAATGAGAGGGGGGAGGTGGTGTGGCAACTGGAAGCATCACAAGGCAGGTGTCTTCCTCTATGGGATTGGGATTTTGATATTGTAACAAGACCGGTATAACAGACCTTAGTAATGAATTCCTACTAATTAAGAAGAAAGTAGTAGAAAATATAATAAAGGGAGGAATCCATCAACCCATGTCATGCTCTCTAAGGACAATGAGGAGTGAAGTGTTGTTCCATTGCCTTTTTATTAAGCCAAATGTACTTTTGGTAAATTTGGCACTGTACTTTTTTATATGAAGTCTATTGAATTGCATCTCAAATTTTTAAGGTAGATTAAATTGATATTACAATTTTTTTGGTGATGTTAGGGTTATAAATTAGGAAAATTGAATTATGTTGGAGGGTCCAAAAATTATCTTGTTTTAAGAAATTGTTCATTTAGACGAGTTGTACTTTGTTAATGTCAGTCTCATTCAGTTTTTTCCCAGATAAACATAGTAATTACAAAATGGTGTTAATTTGTTTTATGGTTATATCTCAAGAATAAATAATCACAATGTTATTTATAAAATGAAAAGAAAACAAAAAACACAAACTTTGATTTAAAAAAAATACTGCTACTAGAAATAGTGCTGTTAGAAATACCCAGAGCACTAAAACCAGAAATCAGCCATCATTAGAAATAGTAAAGCAACTGAAAAGCTTCCCTCACTTTATCATAATGCAAATAATCTTCTACGTTCATAGTTCAATAACCATATATTCCTTAACTGTTTTAATGTAAATTATTTCAGTTAAAACTGGTCTGAAGAAGTTCAGAACGTCTTTATTTCAAAGTTTATACCTTTAAAGTAAACTTTAACAAAAAATCTATGAAAACGTACAAAATTAAATTGTTTTCTGTAAAGTCAATATTGGATTAATAAAATGCCAATTTTGTCTCCTTTTATTTCCATTTTGTTGTTTTTCTATATATCTTTGATTAAAAATATTAAATTTCATTCACTTGCAAAGTAAGTGTCTCTGTTTTTTGAATATGTTACAGTGTGATGTATATATTATTCAAATGACAATTAGATGAATTACATAATTTATTTTTGATACAAATAAGTGGTTTTAGTTTAACCTTTAATTATTTAATACTAATGTGTAATAAATTACTACGAGTTCACTAAATGTATAATTAAATTCTTATTTCTTTCTTACTAAATTCTTAAAAACTAACCTGGTGTACAATGTTTATTTGTAAAACTTTCATGGTAAGATTTAAATTTTGTGTACCCCACGTATACATAACAGCAAATGATTCTTCAAATAATTGTTGAAATACTGTCACTTCTTTTGGGGAACGAGTCTTAAGCCAAGCATCCAATATTGGCTTCCAATCAAGTCCAGAAGAACTCATGTATACCTGTTAAAAAATATACCATATATATATATATATATATATATATATATGTATGAATATTAATTTAAATGTAACTTATTTAAGTTTATTTTCCCCTTGATTGGATAGAATTAAATATAATAACAAAATGTATTTTAGTTAAAAATATCTTTATTAATCTCTTGGGTTAACCAATCAGCTATACAAAAAAACTTATAAATTAAATTCACTACATTTCACTTAGAATTGTCTAAGCTTCCTCAGGTGACAAAACACATTCATACACACATCATACAAAATTCTCTTACGTACTCTAGAGTATGTAATAGAATTTGTAGAGAATTCTAAGTGAAATGTAGTGAATTTAATAATAAGTTTGTATAGCTGATTGGTTAACACAAGAGATTAATAAAGATAACATTTTTAAGTAAAATACATTTTGTTATATATATATAAAAAGTAGCAAGTTTTTATTATAAAACATTTTGTTAAAATTAAGATAATACTCTGACAACTTAATGTTTAGACCATTGATAGATCAAAAAAAGATAAAAATTCAAAAAAGTCATAAAAAGCAAAAGTACAGAATTGTTCAATTTGTATACAGATTAAAAAAAATATTTTTTTTTCTAAATTTAATATTATTAAAAAATGCTATAACAAATCCTAGATCTAAAATAGATGATCTATTTAATTTTTCTAACATAAGAGTATGTTTGACATACAAGTGACAGTAGTAGAGGTGGAAAGGACATTGGTTCCATATTCTGGTTAATGACTATAGTAGCCATGCCCACTTAAAATTTGTAAGAAAAAACTGAAAAATTATATCAATATACTAACTATTATATATATAATATCACAATATTACTTTTGTTTACTCATAATCAATATGAAATGTGCACTAAAATAATAATGCAATAGTCAACACCAATCACATTTGTAGACTATCCTACCATTTCTCAATCTACACACAAGTAGAGGATTATGTAATAATTTAGCATAACCTGCAAATTTTAACATTCATCTAAAAAACAGTTTCTGAAAGAAAAAACATATAAAGGTATTATTCTACTTTTTTACTATTTCTATTAACTATTTAGAAAATTATCTGACCATTAGCAAAAATGGAAGAATAAAAACACATTTAAAGTATCAAAATTTGTAAAGCAGTGCAATGTAGTCCATTGGTAGAACCTAATAATCTGTCTCTTAATGCCATAATAATAAATATAAAGAAAACCTTGAATGGTTTATGGCAAACATTTTCTGTAAGCCACTTCTGTACTACTCATTCATTGAAAAAATGTTTTTGTGTTGTGAGGCATGCTAAGATAGTTTTCAACACTTTTTCTCATTTTCAATCCTAACCTACGTACAGATGAACAATAAATGATAATATTAAGATGAGGCTAACTCTTTATTTAGGAGTCAGTTTGCAATTGGTTCCAAGAAGTTATAAATCAACATAATGTTTTTTAATAAATGACAAATATGTATGCCATATTAAATAAAGTCAAGATGTATGCAGTACATACATTCTTCTTAAAGTAATAGAAGTAACATCTTTTAAAGAAAAATTTCATATAACAGTATTTCATCAATAAGTACAAACCATTCCATTACGAGATACTGTAGCAGGTGATGCATTATCAATGTTGTGAGGTTCAAATATAATTTTACATGTTGGTGCCATACTCAAACGATCACCATTAGCAAGTGTTAATGTCTTATTATCATCAAGGACTGAATTAAGATTTTCAATCCAAATACTGTCAACTGGTCCATCAAGAACTAACCAAACATATTCCCCTGCACAAAAAGAGAAACAAAACTATATAAAGTAACATAAAATTGGATCCACATCCATTCTTATAAATATTTTCTTTAAAAAAGTGTAGAAAAAAAGAAAATACTATTAAAAAAGTAGTACATTTAAATCTTCTTGTAAGATCATTCACAAAATCAAAATCTCAGTCCTTAAATAAAACTTGGCAAGAATATTACTGAAAAATAGTGAAAAGGAAATATAAAGCAATAATATTTATGAAGGTACAAAGGGATAAAATCAACTGTCAGGAAGAAATAAAGCAAACTTAAAGTTTAATACTTTAAGGTCTTTAAACTTAATATCATTATTTTCTGACTTTAAGTTTTGACTTAAGATCAGAGACTATGTAATAAGTAAAGGTGGACATTTCTTGTGGAACAAAGATATCTTAGAGACAAGATGAAAAGGAACTGAAACATATAAGATAAAAAATAAGTAAAGATAAATGAGGAGGACTAAGTTATAGAAGAGGCTGCAAAAAAGGTTTTCTTGTTTTATTAAAATAACAATCTTTTAATTTCTTCAGAAATTCACTGTTGTTTCCTGTTATTGACTCTGCACCATCACTACATACTGCAATAATTTTGTCCAGTCTACTGTATTATAGTTTTTAGTAGCTTCATAAAAAACATCAAAAAGACATTGTCTTGTTACATGACCAGATACTGATTTGTAAAAAAACATATTTTCTTTGGTTGATCTGTCCCTATTATAATCATATCTCACAAAACATAACAACTGAGAAATGTTTACCACATCTGTTGATTCATCAAATTAAATAGTAGAAAATTCCCTTGAACTCACTTGCTGAATTATCTGATTGTGAACATCAGCAGCCATGTTGTTGATTCACCTTGATACTGTGTCAATGGAAAGCAGAATTTTTTCAATTTTTTCTTTTTGCTTTTTGCACGCCTATTGAAACACTTGCCATATCAACTGCAGCAGGCAATATGAGGTTTTCTGTGATTGTGTGGGGTTTGGACATCTTAGCTACTTTTAATGCTATGAGATAAATACTTCAAGTGTACTTTTATCAGTACAGCTAGATTTACAAATAGAAGCTTGTTTATTTCTCAAATTATGTAATTTTCTTTCAAAAAATTCCAAGAGTTTGCTTTTATGATCCGGATGTTTAGTTTCCAAAAGTCAAATTAATTTTAATGGCTTCACAATTTTATTGGAGAGCACTTGAAAGCAAACAAAGCACTGTTGCTTTCCATCCAATGATGTAAAACCATAATTTAAAGAACTGTAACAACTGGTAATGTCACAAGTCTTCTCTCTATGGAATTGGGATGTCATTATACAATTTTGCCTTTTTACCAGTGAATTCACTGGATGTAGATGACTCACAAATTTTTCTCAAATTTATCCATTTTGCATAAGAATGTAATTGGGAAAAAAAACAGTTACAGTGTTCACTGCACTAAAAAACCAAAACCGCAATTATTATTATTTTCAATGAAATTAGACTTTTAGAAACCTAAATAAAGGCAATAGATGCACGCTTCGCATTCAAAACTAAACTGAAGTTCTGAAAGCCCTTATGCCTCTTTTATACTACTGAGAGCAGGATGTGTTCAACTGTATCGTATACATGTTCAAACATGATGCTCTCACAATGAATGTTATGTAAACATATCAAATTACAAGGAGCACATACACATTAAATTGGAAACTGTAAATTGCTCATGTTTGTACATGTCATATATGCATGTTCATACCTGTTGCTATCAACGCAGCTAAATAATTTTAACTAGGTTTCATTGGGTAGTGGGTGGGGGGTCATCAAATAGTCATTGTACATTTTTTTTTTTACTTTTTGGAGGTCATGAAGCTAAAAGGGTTGAGAATCACTGTATTAGAGGAATTATAATATTTAGTTTTTCCTGATAAGTACTTAAGGTTTCATTTGACATTTTTTGTGCAACCATTGGACGGGAAACAGAATCCCAGGATCAATTCATAAGAACCATCCCTATCAATGTAAACAAATACAAGTACTGTTAATTAGATACCCAACCCATAACCTTAGCACAAATCTAATGGAAATCTGGCCAAAACCCACTGGAAAGGAAGGATTGTCTTACTGAGATAAAGATATGCCATAAGCAAGGGATGATGACCTATTCACAAGGGATTGAAAAATGAGACGACCTATTCACATGGAACTAAAATATGAGACAACCTCACAAGGAATGCTTTATCCTTTCTTCAGGCAGTTGATGTTAATTATTCTCTCAATCTTTCAGAAGTTGTATATATTTATCCAGGATGGAAATGCACATTACTGTCAATAATTTTAGATCAGCCATCTCAAATATATACTACTTTTTCTCTAGATGTCTAGTGAGCCAGAAATGGCTCATTCAAATATGTCATCTGAAATCTGAAGTATGAAGAACATTGGAAGTAAGAAAAATATTTATGAAGGAATAGTCCTATCAGTTTAGGATCTTCGAAAAGGTTCTGTATCTTCTTATAAATGAAAGGTTGACTGCCCAGTTTACTTATGGATAATCAGAACAGGTTTTGTCCCAGAAAGGGTACTGAGGATGCCATGTGATGAGTGTGGTCTTATGGATAATCAGAACAGGTTTTGTCCCAGAAAGGGTACTGAGGATGCCATGTGATGAGTGTGGTAACCTCTTTAGAAATTCAGGCTGGCAAACTCTGATATGTGTTCCCAATGCAGATTGTTGGACAATGCTTATCATGTGATATATGAATGTGCTAGGTTTGACTTAATGAGCACAGGGACCATTTAATAATATCTGTTGGCTTGATATTATCGGGTTGACACTTGACCACTATGTTAATTGGAAAAGCTGGGCCGAATGGTGATCATAGAAGGTTTTATTTCATATTTGGCGAAAGAAAGGATCACAGAAGGGGTGTGATCCACTTGGACGTTCCTTCTTTGTGTTTATGTTTGGTTTTATTGTTATTTTGTTTTATGGTTTATTAAATTGTTGTTGTTTTTGTTTGTTACAGTTTTGTTTGTTTTTCATTAGTAATGTTACTGTTGTGATTCATGTTCCATATTCTGACAATAATCTTTTACTCTAATTTAATTTCTTCTGACTATTAATCTCTGTGGTCTCAAAGAAATATATTTTTGTAGTTATTAATTACTCGTATATTACTGCATTTGGTTAATGCAAGTAAGTGGTGAACGATGAAAATCTAGGATCATATTTCTCTAATATTTATTATATTAACAATAAAAGATTGAACAGAGATAAGCAGCAAGATGAAATTTTTATCTGTTTTATATATTTCAATGTTAACAAGTATGCTGTTTGTAGTTTAATGGTTTAATATTATTCCCGTGATCGTAAATATTTTTTTTGTTTCCTTCCATGTCAAAAACTTTTACAATTTGTTACACAATTTTTTAAAAATATTTTTCTTTGTATAACATATACCCATTCTCCCTGAATGTTGTGTCATTTCAAACTTCATATCAGATTTAGTCTGTGTGCATACGTATAGGAACAGCAGTTATAAATGAACATCAGTTGTTACTGTATCAACGGTTCATAAACCATAAAAAAATATTTATGAATCGATTGAATGTTTCACTTTGATTCTTATTCTATTCCTAATTATAACAAAATGAATACTTAACTTAATGCAACTACAATTTTTGAATGTATAATTAAAAAACTGTTTAAAATTCATATATTTTTTTTATAAAAGTAATAAAAAACAAGAAACATTTATCCTGTTTTTAAAGGATAAAAAAAATCCTTACTATTCCTAATTACCTTAACTGAGGGTAAATAAATAAATCTTTATTCTGATTGACTGGTACAAAATATAAATCATATTAGGAATGAGAATGTATACTATTTCACAGACAAAACAGGAATTCTTCAGCATTTGCCTGAATAAATCTATGGAAAACTGCAGTAAAACCTTGATCAGAGAACCATCACAAAATGCATAATTAATTAATTATAACAAAAAAAAACTGTCTAGTTTTGTGTCCAGAATTCAGTGATATTTGTTAAATATCCCAGTTTTCTACACAGATTTTTGTAGATACTGCAAGTGTGGAATGAAATGAAATACAACCTTTAAAGAATACAGTTATTTCTTCCATATTGATTCATCAGACGTGAAATTTTTTAATATCAATGACTTATTTATTAATTGAACTAAAATTTAACACTCATCATATTAGACTTTCAATGTACACAATAAAAATAAATACCAGATGCTGGCACCTTTTTTTACTTTTAACGTCTTTCTCCATAAAGCTGCAAATATACCATCTGTCCAGTCATTGGTAGCAACATCCAATCTTCCAAACATTTGTGCTGCTGTAATCGCTTTAGGATTCATTCTCATTTCTCTAAATAAATTAAAATAAAATAATTAAAATTGTTTAATACTAGTAATTATTTCTACTAGAACATACATTTTAAATAGTCAATAGACGTTATAAATATGTCATGGTACACTATTAATATTTTTTCATTTATCCCATTTTTCCTAATTACTGAAGAGAATTATGTATATTCAAAAACATGAAATTTTTTTTTATATCAAATGTGTATGCATGAATTAATGTTCAAAATGTAATTATATTTGTACAGATATCTGCTTCTGTATTAAATTTTTGTGTTGTGCTACATCCACCAAGAGTTAAAATTACACTGATTAGTTAGATTCTCAATCCTATTTTTGAATAGAAGTGAAAACTGGTTTTTCATTTTACATTTCAGTATCTTTACAAAACTTCTAAGTTACAGAATGAATTAAAAAATACATTTTTATTTAAAAAAAATCATCATTAAAAAATTAACAATTTATAAAACTTTAACCAAAAAAGTTAAGAAAACATTTAGAGAGAGTTTTTTGTATATTAACTTTAATTAAGAAAAAGTACTAATTGAGTATAACTTATGATGACAAAACAGAACATCACAATCTTGAATTTTATTTTAAACAAATACAGGTTACTTAATTGTTTTTGCAACAACTATTATAATAATTTATTTTTGACTTGATGTGGAAATAATATAAGTTCTGGAAAAGGAAGTTCTAAATGGACTACTTCAAATTAGTTGGTCTTGTATAATATTTGGCAACAAATGATTTAATGAAATGAGCTGACTAATAATGTACAGTAAAACTACTCCTCCCCCCCCTCCCACAAAATTGATAATTTCTAAATCATAGCAAAAAAGAAAAATAATAATTCCATGGGTTATAAAACCTATAGGACAATTAGTTTCATACACAAATTGTGACATAAAGATGGGATAAACAATCTTCCAATTAAATTTATTTTTTTTAGAGTTAAAGGGAAAGTAGAGGAGAGTGCAAGAGAACAGTAGTTTAGCTTTAAAAATGAAAAAGGGACATAAGATTTCAAACTGGATATATGAGGATGCTGGTTGAAAGAGTGTTAAAAGTGAACAGAAATATTATATCTGCTTTACTGACTTTTTTTAACCTCTGGGACCAACGTTAGATATTGCTCCAGAAGATGAGATTAATGTTTTTGAAGTGTGTGAAAATGCCATGCCTGACTAGGATTTGAACCTGGGACCTCTGGATGAAAGGCTGAGATGCTACCACTCGCACCACAGAGGCCAGCTGCTTTACTGACTGAGAGAAAGAATGGCAGAATAGGCTGGGGAAACTGGTTTTGAAAGACACTGGAATGCTAGAAAATTAAAATAAACTGTAGATGAAAAAACTAGTAATTAGAGTAGCTAATGATAAAACAGAAGAGGTGGGAGATAAATTTTGGAAAAATAAGGTCGCAAGGTGTGATACATCAACACTTTTAATACATATTTATATTGAAAAATTAACAAAGAAGGTATTAGGAATATGGAAGAGGCATGTAGGGAAGAAGTAGAATAAAAACTGTCATGTTACTAATGACTAAGTGTGGAAGAATCAAAGGACAGACTACAGTTTCATGAGGACTGCAAGAATGGGGAAAGAGTTGAAAATGAAATGAAAAAAGAAGAATAAATGACAGTGATAAGAGTTGCAGAAAAAAAGGCTATGTTAATATAGCAGTAGTAGAAAGATAAAGTAATAATCACTTAAACATTTGGGAAAAATTAATCGCTTGGAATGAAAGTTGAATAAATGAATTAAGAAGCAGATTATCTATTAGAAAAAAGAATTTTTGAAAAAGTGAGAAGATTAACGATGGGAAGGATGCATGATTGAACAGAAGAAGGGATTTGGCAAATACCAAATGAAATTTGTTATTATATAGATCTCAATCATGGACATTCAGAAAGAAGGAAGTAGCTTGAAAATTTTTATGAGAAGTTATAAAGAAGAATGGAGGAAGTGAAACGGACAAATAAAATGAGAGATAAAGAACTAAGAACAATAGGAATCCTCTCCTTTTGTTCTTAGGTTTTGATAAGTAAGAGGGAAAGTTCTTGGTTGAGGATTATTCTAGGTAAAAAATTTTTTCACTGAAGAATCATAAAAGAAAGGGAAGAAGGAAGAGGGAGAGGGATTAGGACCTTTACAAATATTTAGAGTAAAAGATGCTCAGGAACAAGAAAAATGGAGAATGTTCAGTTGAAAGACAGATTCACCATGGAGGAAGTACTAATGTGCAGTTAGTATTTTTCCATAACAACAAAACAATGGTAGAAATGTTTTGAATTCATAAGAAAAAAATGCATGAGCTCAAACAATATTTCTGAATTAAATATTTTATTAAATCTATTAAACACAAAACTACTTAATTTAAAACACGAAAAAAGATCTAGAAATGAACTAGAAGGAAATTTATAAAATTACCTATGTGGTTCACCACAAACAGTGAGTGCTTTCATTAAAGTATGAATACAACAAGTTTTGCCAGCACCTGCAGGACCCAGTGTCATTATTCCATGACGAACTCTCTGAGTCTCGTATAACTGAATGAAAAAAATACAAATGAAAACGGTTAATGAAGTAAAATAATATAATTTTTATGTATTATAGAAAAAGCAATCTCTTAATCAAAAGTTAATTAAACTTATTTTATTAATACTCTCTCTGGAGAACTAACATTTAAAATATTTTCTATGAACAGCATACGTTCAATTTTTATACAGAGCATAATGTAATATGAATATATTATTTAAACTTAAATAATTAACAGGCTACAAAAATTCACATTAACGTTAAAGTAATCACATTTCACATTTAAGTTATTAGAAGGTCAGATTCACAAGTCTGTGATACAATTATAGTAGCTCATAAACAATACAATGCAAATCTCACAAATTCTTTGAAAAAATATCAGTAAGCCTGATTTCAAATTACAATAAGAGATTCAATTAGAAAGGAAGTATTTATACAATTTACTGTGACAATCATGTCAAATAATCTTTATACTTTTTTAACTTCAGGCTAGAATTTTTAATAAAAGTTTCTTAATTGACAGAAAATATTTTTCTTCAATAAACTAAACTGCTTAGACATTTAATCATAAACCCTTTAATTTTTAGATATTCACTTATACTCTGAGGTCCAGAAATACATTAATCTTAAAGGTACTGCAAGTTGTGTAATTCTACAACTAAAAATTAAGTCAGTAATTCTGTAATGGCCAACACAACTTTAATAAAAGTTACAATGCAACTTTCACAAGATATAAATCAGGGTAGTGTCAATGGAGGGATAAAGAGGAGATAAACAATTTTTAAATAGATGAATTTCTTTATTGTAAAACCTGGAAATAATTTTAACAGATAAGAAAATTGTTTTGATATAAAACAAAAACCTGTATAAGTTTAAGAACCCAAGGTGGATGGTAAATAAGTTCAGCCTCCTCAACTTGTTCAGCAATGGCAGCTTCTAAAGTAGGATAAGATGTTTTTTCAAGTAACTGATTTGGAAATAAATCTGCCACAAGTGAAATAAAAAGTGGCTCATCTTCATCTGTAAAAATTTAAATACATTTTGTTATTATGATGAATAATCTAAAAAAAAAAATTACATTCATTTTTATAATTTTTTCTTTGTTATTTATAGGAAAAATAAAGGCTAAGTTTATACACTATGTATGATGACATTCTCCTGGAATTTCACAACCTATTCTTCTCGTGAAAATAATGGAAAAAGTTCATATAATCATATATTCTAAAATGCTTCATTTGTGGGTTATGGCTAGTGAAAGATTTCACTTGGATTTCAGCTAGCCTGGAGAAATTTGGTCATACTGAAATTTTTAGAATGTTAATTAAGGGGCAGATTTAGTAATTTTCCATGGTTTTTGACCTGAAAAAAATATGAAAAAATAGGTCTTAGAACCGTACTGCAGTAGTTTTTGAGAAATCTGGGATATTGGGAAACCAATAAATTGGGGTAAACAAATCCTGTTTTTTATGTTTGACATTCAGTAACTTTGTTAAATGAGTAATAAAAATATAAAACTTTAAAACATAAAACCTATACTTCTGAGGTCCCTGACAAAAAAAAAAAAACAAAACAAATTAAAAAAAAAATTATGTGTAATTTGGATGTATATTTGGAATAAGGATGTGTATAATACATTGATGCAGATGATGAATCACTAATAAACAAAACAAGATCTGTTTGTATTCTGTTGGAAAGAGATAAAGTCATGAAGAACAGTACAGTCACATTTACTGAATTTATACTGCTTTCTATTTTTTTCTTTAGATAAGAAAATGAGTAAATTATGCAGCTTAGTGAAGAAGGCAAAAGGAAACCACTTCCCTTCTTAGACTACTTTGTAAGCTGGACACAGATGCTTGTAATTTCTTAGAACAGGTATGAGAGTTTTAGGGTGACTGGGTCTCATGTCACCCACCGGGTTGGTCTAGTGGTGAACGCGTCTTCCCAAATCAACTAATTTGGAAGTCGAGAGTTCCAGCGCTCAAGTCCTAGTAAAGTCAGTTATTTTTACATGGATTTGAATACTAGATTGTGGATACCGGTGTTCTTTGGTGGTTGGGTTTCAATTAACCACACATCTCAGGAATGGTCGAACTGAGACTGTAGAATACCAATTCATTTACACTCATACATATCATCCTCATTCATCCTCTGATGTATTATCTGAATGGTAATTACCAGTGGCTAAACAGGAAAAGTGGGTCTCATGTCAGGCATCCTATAATTGTTTTGTATTGGAATTTCATGTATATAAAAAAAAAAAAAAAAATTAAGTTTGTAAGGCTAAAATTATTTTCAATTTTAGTTTATTTCTAACTTTATTATTATTATAGAAATCTATCAGTATATTTCTGAAAGTATTTTCACAAAATAGTTTTTTAATTAAATAATTTTAATGAGAGTGATCAAACATAGAAACTGTCGATTAATTTGTTGATTGTCTTCTGGATAACCATTTTGAGTTATTGCCTTACATTAAATAAGATGTTATAGTAAATTAAACATTTCTTTATGTTTAGCTTAGATTCTTTTTTTAATCAGAATTAGGTTGGATTAAGTTTTCCAATTAGATGAGAAAACGTTTTCTCACAAATGCAATCTAATAGTATCAATAAAAATGATTTGTTATGCTAACATACCGATTAGTTTTGAAAGATTCATGTCACGCAGAACTCTCATAACTATTGTGCTTTCAGTATCCTTTGAATTAACTCGCTTAGCAGCTCCTAAAGTTCTTAATACTGAGAGAATATTTCTGAGTCCAAAGTCATAATGTACCTAAAAATATAAGGTTAAAAATTTTAATTATTAGTAAACATACCTTTTAACTCTTTAACAGTTAATTTTTTTTGTAAGTTTTAAGTTTTTTTTTACCTTGACTATATTGGAGTTATAAATTTTGTAGACCCTAATCAGGAATCAAATCTGGGTGTATTAATGCTACCACCTAAGCCACTGAGGTTGTTAGAAAACTGTCTTACTAAAGTTTACATGAGATTATTTTTAATCATTTTCTTCAAAACGATTTCAGTTGTCTTTACAACCATGTTCAGTGGGAGTATATTATAAAATTTTGAAAGCATACTTTTGTACTTTGAAGCTAGTCAGGTCTAAGAAACAGAGCGATTTGTTCTAATCATGTTCTGCAGTGAAGTGTAACTAGCTAAATAATCTATTGTTATACAAAAAAAATTCTAATTTTGTGTAATTACAAGTTTGTTTTTTAAGTAATTCAAGGTAAGTGTTATCTAGACCATCACTATCTATAAAATTTTCTGGTGGTGGCCAATGTTTTAACAGATCCTCTGGAAGCATACTTCCAGGTATTTAGAAAGGATCTGTATATTCTTTGCTTTGAAGTTCATTTTTTATCAAATTAAATCACATGACATTCTTCCTCGAAAATTATTTATTTGGACAGGATTCAGTTCAGATCTATTTATATATATATATATAATTGAGATTAATAATAAACAAATAATGAGCTTATATAGCGTATGTCCCATGAAGAGGTATACACTTTTGATTTAGTATCACTTTCCCATTCCCCCATCAAACAAAGGTTCCCCCAACAAAGGTTCTAAAAATGTTCTGTCAAAATTTAAAGTTCTAGGATTTACAGAAACAAAATGTCGGCTTTCAAATAAAAATATCAATTTCAGATAAACGACATTTTTTATTCATTACAAAACAGCTGGTAAAAATCATTAAAACAAGATGATGTATTGTTAAACCACTGTCCAAAATGAATAAAACAAGTTAATAATTTTTCATAATCTTGCTTCATTTTCCTGTGTGAACATTTAATTGTTAAAATTGGATTTACAACTGAACAAAAAGTTCAATGCTTGTGCATGAGCCATTGCATTTGGTAATTTAGCAGAGTCCACACGATTTTCATATTTTTATTTGATAGCTGCCATCTTGTTTCCATACATCCTAGAAGGTTGAAATTTTAATAGAACATTTTTAGAACCTTTGTTAAAAGGTCTGTAAAGTTTCAATAGAATCAGTGGGGGAATGGGTGAGTGATAGTAAATCAAAAGCTTTTACTTTATCGTGAGACACATTGTACAGGTGGCAGGGAAGTCAACATACCCTTAAAGTTAACGAAAAATATGAGATAGGATACGTGTTTTGAACATACAGTATTTTCATTGGGGTCGATTGGCAGCAGTTTTTTACTTCACACACTCTGAGTTAAAGACAGTTGTGCTAAATTGTCTGGCACGAGAAGTTACAGTGTCGAGGAGAGGGTAATGACAAGTGTATGGGTTTATGAATGACAACATATGAATTAAACAATGAAGCTGATTAGTGATATGTTTCAGCAATGCTTTAATAAGCCCACCATGAAAAGCAACAATGTTGGCTTGGGAAAAACCTGCGTTTGAATTAGACAGGGTTAAAGATAAGCAATGGAATGGACGAAAGTTAACACGGTTAGAAATATGTGTTGCTGTTGCAGTTTTATTGAACAATCTCCAATGAAATCAACTCGTAAATGGTCAGCTGAACTTCGTATACCACAGACAACGATGCAAGATCACATGAAAAAGGACTTGAAAGTTAGGCCATTTTGTCTGATGTTCATCAATGAACTGACAGATGGAGACATGGAACGTCACGCTGCATCTTGTCGGATTTTATTAAAAAATTTCCACGCTGCAGTGCACCGTGGAAAGAGGCTTTTTACTGATGAATGTGCAAGCAGTTTACGTGTCAGAAATGTGTTATTTTGGGCAAAAGAAAATTCTTATTAAATGACTGAGTTGGAAAGAAATCCACTGCACGTCATGATATAGGCTGGAATGACAGCTTGACATTTGTTTGGTCCTTATTATCTTGACGGACCGGTGAATGCACAAACTTATTTAAAGATGTTGAAAGCACGGTTAATACCACAGCTTCAAGAGAAGGATCTCATGGAACGAGTATGTTTGCAGTAGCATGGAGCACCTGCACATTTTGCTTGATCAGTCCGCACATTTCTGAATGAAAAATTTCTAGGACGCTGGAATGACCTCGGTACTCCAGCGTCACCAGTTCCGTTATCATGGCCACCACGAAGTCCTCATCTCACCACACCAAACAATTCATTATGGGGAACTATCAAGGGCATGCGAATCTGCACGTTGCTACACCAAAAATGAAGAATTGCGGGACACTGTGAGGGACGCCTTCCGTAACATAATACCAGAAATGCTCTGTCGCATGTTGAAGAGAATGTGGCAACATATAGAATTGTGCGTGCAACATGAGGGCGAACACACAGACCACTGGACCTTTAAAATTTATACTATATTTCAAGTGAGTAAATAAAATAATTCATTATTATATCGCATTTTTCATTTATAACTAATTACAAATTTTTAGTTCTAACTTTAGGGGTACGGTGACTTCCCGGCCACTCTGTGTACACACACACACACACACAAACACAGACATATATATATGTGTGTGTGTATGTGTATATATATATATGTATATATATATATATACAAATGTACACTAACAGAAAAATAATATTTCAGCTATATTTATATACTTCAAATCTGCCTAAACACAAACTGCAATGGGTTTTTTTTGCAAACAGAAAACTAATTTTTCAATACAAATTATTTGACATAGTAATCACTACATAAGAATAAATTATATCAAACCTGTTTAGTAAGTTGTTCTTCACAAAGTTTATAAAGTGTATAAAACTTACGCGCCAAGGTAATATTTTCAAGGAAACCACAGCTGGCTAATTTTACTCTAATAATAATTTGTCTATCTGGTACCATCATTGCAACAGTTCGGAATTGAATCTTTAAATTTTCTGGCAGTTCTTTACGACCTGCATATCCAGGATTCTAAACAGACAACGTAAATTTCTTTTAAAATTTCTACAAACTGTATAAATTTTTTATAAATTCTAAATTACTGTCAGATGTTCCTTAATATTGTACTGACTAGATTATTGTCAAGGTAGATATTGTTCATGTTATACAACAACTTCATGACATATTATATTGATGTTATACTACTATAATTGTAAGAAAGATATAATTTCAAGAAGTAAGATAATTACAGATTCTACATCATATTTAACATATGTACAAAAATTAAAAAATTTTAATACTTATTGAAAATGCAACTATCTTAGTTAATTAGTGATTCCACATCCTTTTTACATGACTGCTCAAAAAGGAGTGTAATATTTTTAGGGTGTATGTATGCATGTATGTTTGTTCCACCGTAGCAGCTCAATGGCTGAACTGATTTAAATGTATGGCCCCGTGCTGGAATCCTTACTAGGAGTAAGGATTTACTCCTAGTTACTAGGAGTGTCATAAACTTTTTAAATATGTGTATACACATATGTATGTTTAAAAAAATTGAAAAAATCTATCAGATGAGTGAGTGGTCTTTGAATAATTTGTATCTCAACGCTTCATTCTGAACGATTTGAAAACCTCGTATCTCATACGTCTGAAGTTGTCTTACTATTGTTTTTACACAACTGTCCAAAAAGTGTTTCTTGTGTATGTATTATGTTCCACCATAACAGCTCAACAGCTGAACCAATTGTCAACCGCAGACTCTATAATATACTATATTAGTAATAATCTTGTATTAAAGAGTAATTTTTTTTTTGGCAGTCTTTTCTAAATTTTAATAATTATATCTTGTAATTTAGTAAATTACACATAAATTAGTTAATCTAATTGAAATACTAAATAAATATACATATATTTTTTTTCATTTTTTATGACCACATAGGATCACTTCAAATAGTGCATTATCCAAGTCTCTTTGAAGGGACTGTTCGGTCTTTGTGGCTCTCCCAGTAAATTTTCATATGTTCCAATACCTGTGCCCTTTCTGAAGTTAAAAATGTTCGGGTTGTAAGTTTCTTTCTTGTGAGTGTAAAGAGAGTTTCCTTGATTTTTTGTTTAATTTTATCCTGACTGTGACATCTTCTGGTGTAAGGTCAATTTCCTTCAGATCCTCTCTTATTTTTCTTATCTATCTACATCCTGTCTTGATGTTTTTTGAATCAAGATTGTAGTGTACCAGCTGTTTCAGAAGTCTCAAATTTTGCGTCCTCATGATGTCTCCAAGGAATCCCAGTCTCCTCTTACGCATGGTATCAGTGATGGGTTCTAAATCTTTGTACACAACCTTGTTGAACACTATCCACTATCCATTAGGGTTTATTTTGTCTGCTTTTTTGTGTAGCAGGTGGACAAGGGCTGTTGCCCAGTGCTCTGGTAATTCTTTGATTCAGATGCTGACAAGCTGTTAAAGGGCAATTTTTGCTGGTCTTCTTGTACATTTCCAGATCTCTACAAAGGTCTGATCTTCTCCTGCCGCTTTCTGATTCTTCATCTCACCCAGTGCTTGGTAGACTTCTTTTATTGTGGGAGGGTTGAAGTTTTCTAGTGGTGTTGTTATTGGGGTTCTGGTGTTGAAGGTTAGGAGTTCTGTCAGTTCTTTGCAATTTAGGAGCTTGTTGAAATATTTAGCTAGAATTTCTTAGTTGTCGTTATTGTTATGGGCCAGATTATGGTTTTCATTCATTATTAGTAGGGTTGGGGGTTCATATTTTTGGAATTGTTTTTTGAAGGTTTTGTGGTAGTCTCTCAACTGTGTTTTGCTAAATTCTTCTTCTATTGATTTCAGTGTTCTTTATGGTTTTATCATTTTATTTTTCTTAGGGTTGGGGTGGCTTCCTTTCTTTGTTTTACTGGTTCTTGGAAGTATGTTTCTGATTTTTGGGATTGGTGTAACCAATCCCAAAAACCAAAAACAATATAGTGGGGATTGCTTCCCCACTATTTCATCGCATTCACTGTTCCACCACTGACGCTTCTTACAGGGTTTTATTGGGGGCAATTCTTCAGCAGTTTGTTTAAGGTTATTGACTAGATCTTCGAGTTTATCCATGATTATTATTTTTTCAGTTGCTTTTTGGTAATTTTAAAGGCTTGGTTTTGTTGCTTCCTTTGGGGAATGAATTTAATTTTAATTTTGAGTATGTAGTGATCTGAGCCTGTGTCTATTCCTTGTAAGACTTTTACATTGTAGATCTCTTGTGATGGTGTTTGTCCATGAAGACATGATCTTGTTGCCATTTTCCTTTAATGTAGTTGGGGTATTTCCAGGTTTTGCATTTTTTAGGTTTTCCCTTGAAATATGTCGATTTCGAGATCAGTTCGTGGTTTCTACAGAGATTGATTAGTCTTTGTTCGTTTTCATTTGTTCTCTCTTGGATGGGTCATTTTCTGATGATGTTGTGGTATCTTACTCTGCCTAGTTGAGCACTGAAGTCTCCGATTAGTTGTTTAATGTGATTTTTGGGGATGTTATTTATAATCTGGTTGAATAGGTCCCAGACCTTTACTGTTTCTTTACAGTATTTTGGAGATTTTATTATTAGCGGGGGCAGAGTGTTTATTATGGTGTGGATTTTATTAGATACTTTTAGGGTGAGTGTTGATATTCTAGGGGATTCTTGAATTCATGTATGAAATTTATTACCTTGAGGCTGTTCAAAAATCCTGTTCCAAAGTGTGGGACGCTTTTTGTCACTCCTTTTCAGGTATACTTTTATAGAGTCTATATCCTTGAGATTCCATGAAGTCCTGGTCAGTGTTTCTTATTTCCTGCAGTCTCAGAATGAGATTTTGTTTTGCTCCATTAGGCTCTTTATTATTGGTTATTTTTAGTTTACCAGTGCACATGAGTGAGTTTACATTATGTGTGAAAATGTAGATGATTTGATTTCAGATTTTGTATTGTTTGTGTTTGTGTGTGGAGTTAGGGCATCCTAATGCTTCTGATCACATGTTATCTTCTAAGTGGCAGCCTATTGTATCCGAATGTTGCTTTCTCTGAACTCTGGTGTTGCTTGGTTCAGCTGGTGGAGTATTCCTTAAAAGACCTTTCATGGTTGACTGTTAAGGGGTCATCTGTGGTGGAACTAAGTCCCAAGTTAGTTACAACTCTAGATGTGATCTGGTGAGGAGAAAATATCTGTTTTATTAGAAGGTAACATAATTTTCAGAGAACATTATAGGTTCTGAGCATTTTTTCAGACAATCAACATAATTTTTTTTAAGGAAATTTCTAAATATCCAGTAAAAAATCATTAAGATTAAACAAGAAGTTCTCCAGTTAGAATAAAAGTATTGTAGTTTACTGTGAATACACCCAGTAATGCTGAAATCCATGCTTTGAATAAATTCACCAATTTAATATTAGGTACTTTGATGACAAAAGTCAGTGTCAGTCACTGACATAATAAGATAATCTTATTTGATAATAAGATTCTATAGTAACCAGAAGGTAAATGCAATGGAAACATCCATGACCACCTTATAAAAAAAACATTCAAATTTAGCTAAAAAAAGGAAGTGTTATATTATCCCTAAAATTTCTTGAGCTGAAAACGCTAAAAACTGTAGCTTATTAGGAAAGAAGCTAAAAATTAACGAATGCTTGTAATAATAAAATGTGTACTGGACTGATTAAAATTAAAGCCTGCAATTAGCAGCAACAGTTGAAGACTGCTGAGAACAGGAGGTATGTTTGTTGCATAACTGTTCTGATACAGCATGCTATTCTGATTAAATTCTTAAAAAGATAACTTTGAAGCTACAATTTCACCCATATTATGACTACTACTTATTTGGTTTGCTTGTGATGAAGAGGCTATTGATTCAATTTGGTGGAAACAATCGTCTCCTTAGAGTAATTGAAATTAATAAGATATTAAGAAAATCTGGACTGGATATTTTAAATATTTAAAAAGAAATAAAGATATTCATACCATGGTAATAAATATTCCAAATTCTGGACACATATCAATAACATCACCGTCAGTAAAAACAAATTGTTTTTTCTTTTCCTTTTTGGCAGCAAGAACCACAGCAACTTGTTGAGCAGCTACAGAAAGAACTGGCAGTTCAATTCTGTTGAATTCATCAAAACATCCCCAAGAACCAGATTGTGCCAAACCTGCTCATCATGAAAAAGTGACAAAGATATTATTAATTAAAAGTTATACAATTCCATAATGATTTAACAACAAGCTCTAATATTTACCACAATTTTAATATTTCTATATAAAATTTTACTTAAATTTAAATATGAGCTGATTTAATGGGTTTCAGAGATACAAGATACATTCTTATAAGAAGCATTATTCCACTGCAGAACCAATCTGTATAGGATATGATATTAAACTGAGCAAAGTAGTTAAGAAACATAACTCTTTCATGAGAAATAAACATTTCTTCAGTTAAGAAAAGCAGTTTACAACATGAGTTGATTATAATGTCAATTATGTAATTCAGCTGTAGTTAAATAATGCAACAAGAGTGTTAGAAAAATACAAACAATTTATCAGTGTTCATGTAATTTTTCAGTGAGAAACTTAGGAAATTAGACAACTTAAAAGATTGAAAAAAGGAACATTTTCTAGATTCTGTGGCCACAGCATATATCATTGTTGGAACTTCATCAGTTTAAATCTGATGTTCATGTAGAATGTAGGATTTAAAAAAAAAATTGTTTAATTTATGTAATCTGATAATTAAAGAATAACATATTTAATAACAAGAACAGTCTTAGAGAGAATTCTTGAATTTTTTCATCTCCAGCTTTTGAACCAAAACTGAAAGTTTTTATTCATTAATAAAAGTTTAGTAATGAGTTTTTTTAATGTTTTCCTCTTTATTCTTATTAACATCCAATATAGTACAATATTACATAAGAAATAGTTTTTACCTTTATATATTCTTCCTAAACCTCTATAGTCCATCTGATCAGAACAATTAAATACAACTACATATTTTGCCAGTGTTTTACCCATGTCTTTAACTGTTTCTGTTTTACCAGTACCAGCTGGTCCACAAGGTGAGCCACCCATACTCATTGCTAGTGCTTGAGCCAATGTAATATAACACCTGAAAATATTTTATAAATGAGATAATGCTATAAAAATAATAATTAATATTAAAACAGAGTATCCGAATTAACATAATCATTAAATATTTATCAAATTAATATGCTTATGTGGTCACTGCATTCTTTCTGCCTTTTATATTTAGCTTGTAAATATTTGGCTTGGATAAACCATTGGATTTTGAGTAAGATTGTAAATGTGTTCTTTACAATCTATTGATCCCACAGAGAATGGAATCTTGGAAATAAATTTGAAGTAAGGATACATTTTCATTGGTTAAAATTCATGTTTTAATAAGTTACGTTCTGTAAATTTAAATGAGTTTATCTTAGATTTTTCTATAATTGAGTTTGATTGATAGATTCATATATCTCAGAAATTTAAAAATATTATTTCATTTAGTTTTGTTACTTCAGGGTTTATAGTGATGTCTCTTCTACATGTAATGACTGCACTTGTAGCTTGTTACACATCTGTTATGACTAACAAGCCAGGATGTGTTATTTATCAGAACACAATAACAGAATGGTGGCTGGAAGACACTATCAAAGAAACATTAATATTAAAATTATTTTACTCAATATAATCTCTTTAAGATTCGTGTTATTTCTCTGTACTGTTAAAATATATATTTAAATTCTTTTAAATAAACCACCTAGTACAGAATATTCTATGTTACCTTAATTTTCCATGAAAGAACTTTCACGGGATCCTGCATTTTCAGTCACCATTGAAATAATGTTGTTATTGTATAATAAAAATTTAAAAATAAAAATACTAAAGTAATGAAAATTATGTAATAATTTAAATGAGTGCTGGTGCTTGTTGCAGTTTTTATAAGACTGTCTCCCTCAAACACTATCTGATGATTTATTAAATTGAAATTTTGTTTGTATTTATATATGTAATATTTTTCTAATATAATTAATTTTATCTCATCTTTATTAATTTCTAATATGTGTTAATTTAATTAATTTTTTTAATATGTCTAAATTTCTGTCAATATCAGAAATAGAATGTTAATTGTTTATTAGATGGTCTGCCATGTTAGATAAACCTAATTTTTTAATTTTTGTATTTTTTATAATGTTCAAGAAATCTAGTTTTAAAGAATCTATTTGTTTTTCTGTATAAATACCATCACAATCAATACATTTAATTTTATAAATTCCATATAGGTTATATAAAAGATATAAGAAAATGTTATGCACATCTCAGTTTGATTACATTCTATTTAATGATACTTCAATGCTATGTTTGTGTATTTCAAGTTGCTCAATTGTATTAGTCAAGTTTCTGTCTTTTGTTGTTTGTGCGCAAGATTTTCATGTTGTTGATATCTGGGGATGTGTGGCTTCTTTCAATGACTGGTTTGTGAAAGTGTGAGTGTAATTCACTCACTCACTCATTTAGTAGTGAAGTGATCATTTTTATATGTTCTTGATATCATTATGAAAAGCTTTATACTGTTAATCCAATGTAGAACTTAATACAAATCAGGAATCAAATTTGTGTAGTTAATTTTAACTTGCTGGATTGTTTGTGTGAATTTTATCTGATAATGAATTTTTTGAGTTATTTATAATTCTGTACATAACACTTGCATTTTTAAATTTATTTGCAATATTTTACATTGTTGATGGACTTGAGTATTATGAATTTTTTTGTTTTTGTTTATCATGTTGTTTTTCATTTTAGGATTTTTTTCTGAATTTTTCTATCAGTGTTCTGCTATATTAATATAATATAAAATATATATTAACGCAATAAAATATTTATGTGAAGCTAATGAGCTTCACATAAATATTTTATTGCGTCTAGTTCATACCGGTAGTCTTTTTTGTTAAAATTGGAATGTTGTGTTACGGTGTCTGTAAAGCACAGTTCTGAAAATTTTTGTTGCATTAACAGAAGAACTGTTTTGAATATGTCAGTTGATTAGATTTTCTGTAGATTTTTAATTTGTGTCTATGTTAATATTTTGTAACTGTGAGGTCTAAGAAGTATAAAAACAGGTTTGCTTTTGTTTTAGCAATGACGCATAAACAGTCTAAATAAAGACATATAAAACTCATTAGTTTATATATTCCTTTATCATGAATGTTATGTCTACAGAACCATTGGCTTATTAATATACTTGGTATGTGTTTTTATTTTATAAATTTGAGGGAATGACAACTGTTGCAAAATGATATGAGTTTCATTATTCAAAAATAAATTTTTTCCTGTAACTACAATTGAGTGAATAGAAGAATACATTAAACATTTATTTACTTGAGAAGCAGATCTGCATTGATGGGTATTTCAGTCTAACTGTGAGATGAATTCAATGTTCAGTGATTAAATATTTAATACTAGAAAGCCTTGCCATTATTGCTCAGCATGAAGTATCAATTTCACAAGTTACATGTCACTGGAGAGCAAAGGCCCATTTATTTAAATAGTTGTGGTATATTTTGTTTATATTTTGCTGAAACATATTAACCTTGTCATAAAGTATATAATTCAGTCATTGTAAGAAGTAACAGATATTTCTGTCAAAATATGTAATAATTTCTTTATTTAAAATTTTTAAGTAGTTATTCTATTTAACAATCTATTTGTAAAATTAATTTTATAATGACTACAAATTTAAAATAATTGATTATTAATCTTCTTTATTATTAAGATTAATAATAAATAAGAAACTTTGTAATCATAATACATTTTGTCAAAATATAAATGACATTACCTGTCAGTCAAAGGTGTAATGACAAGTCTCTCAGTACAACCAAGATATTCATTTTGGTATGTAAACGTAACATCAGTAATAGCAATCCACGTTTTGTCTAGATCTTCTTTAAAATAGAAACGACATTGTTTTAACCATTCAAAATCATTAACAGATCGAACATTCAAACGACACTAGTGAAACAAGAAGATAAAGATTTCATTAATGTTCAGTAATAATATTTTGGAAATAGTAATAATTTTTTATATTACATTTTTTTATTCTGCAAAGATGTTAATTATACAACAGTGAGTTCTACTGTTTAAATCTAATGTATTTAAAACAAAAATTTTAAATTTAATATCCATTCAATAATAACTTCTTGAATAGTTATTTGATTAATTATTTTGGGATGCTGTTGAATCCTGGTTTTAATCCAGTTGAACAAATAGTAACCTTTAATTAGATTCTGAACATCCAGTAGTGGATTACAATTCTTCAGATAAAACTAAGGAATCTAAGAAATATTTGACATAAAACTGAATGAACAACTGCAAAACTGACCTCACCCTATAACGTGCTAAGATAGAATAACCACAAAAATGAATTAAAAAAAAAAAAAAACACATGTGCTAACTTTAATCTAACAGTGAGTTAATAGTAAATAGACATATTTGCTATTAACAAACTTAGTTATTAACAATAACAAAAATAGACTAATTTAAATATTCATAAATGAAAGATAAATTAAAAAAAATCTAGTAGTATTTTAACTATGAAGCAGTGCTTATAAAGTACTACTTCAAACATAATTATTTAAATTGAAAGAGAAATTGTTTTATATGGAAACTGCAGCAGAATTACCATGTCTGACTGACAAAAATAGAGTTAAAACTTCAGTTAATAAATTTAAATATCGGCAAATTTTACAATAACTGGTTAAATTAAAAAAAAAAAATAATAATTTAAATAAAGTTACTGTTTGAAATCAACACCACAGCTACACTTGTATACTTCAATTTTTAAGAATGATGTTGCCTTAATGTCTTTTAATTTTAGCTCTTGTACAAGATCTAAATTATCTTTCAAGATGTAACAATACAGATTCATTTCCCACTATCAAAAAGAAAACAAAATAAGGTATGTATAAATAGGTGTCCATTTGCCTGTTCATAAATAAATAAATAAAAAGATAAGAATGCTAATAAAATTTACCAACCAATATATCAAAAATATCCCTCTGATGTACATGGATTGTGATGAGAGTTTCAAATTTTGTTCTTTCCAATCTTGTGAGATCTCTTGTTGTTTGGTCAATAAGTGTGTTTAATAATTCTAAAAATTTATTATTTGTCTCTGGCATTAATTTTTTATCAGATCTTGCTTGCATTAAAGCAGACTCAGAATCTCGAGTCCAAATCATTTGAATACCTAATATTCCAATCTGCAACAAGAAAAATAAAGTAGCAGTCAATTTTAGATGTTAATAATTTGAGCACTACATAAACTATCCAGATTGACTAGTTGTATGCTTTTAAAATTACATTAAAGAGTAAATAATTCTAAAATAAAATCAAACTGGTTTAAAACTTATTATAAAGGAATTAGCTATCCCTGGCTAAGAGACTGTTAAAGAAAAACAAAGAAACACAATTGAGATCATGATGAGGGTTTATGCATGAGTAATTTGATTGAATGTTGAAAGAGAGAGAGAGTGAGTGGGGGGGAGAGAGAGGGGGGTGAGAGAGTATGGTTTATAACACACAAACACATACACCAATCTACCAATATCTCTGATTCTCTGAATGAATTAATAAATCTTTACCCAACTTATTTCTAATGATTTTCATAGGCAGTTTACTGTTAATGTGTACCTGAGCTGGCATCTTATCAAGAAACACCAATAAGTTAAAATTTGGATCATTAATAGAAGTATGCGCATTACGTATTATAGAATGTAAAGACATCTGAGATGTTTGCAGCAGACTAGTCAGCCATGTTTCCACACTTCCTTCAGCTCGCACTGCTCTTTCCAACTAAAGATTAAAACAAAAAATAAAAACAAGATAATAATTTACACTGAAAGACATAAAATGTATTGTATTTAATGAAAATTAATAATATTTATTTATTTAGTTTTAAAAAAGAACTCTATATACCTGAATCATTTCACCTTCAGATGAAATTATTGCAGTCATTTTATTGTACTCAATATCATGAAATTTTACAGAGCGAGTATTATCAAATATTGATAATAGATGGTTCTGAATCGTATGTGAATCTGATGCTTGTCCAAGAATTTCTAAAAGAGCTGGATCAGATACAAAAAAGAAACGAGGGAACATCATTCGTTTTTTCTCCAAGTACCTAAAGGCAAACGATAAAAAAATTAATAATAGTAATATACATATACTGTTCATACAAATACATAATTGTACACTTAAACTGCATCTAATTCTATTTATTACAACAATATTTTCTGCTATAGGTAACAAGAGTTTTTCTGAAAAATAAGGGACTCAATCATATAAACCAGACTTTTGTTGTTAAAATCTGTTGGTAGAGAATAAAAGTACAAAACATATTTATTTATATTCCTAAAGTTCTACATATTTTTCCCAGCCTATAAGGAGCTTGTGGATCCCTTCTTCACAAAAAGTCTGAAGACTTGTCACAAGCCAATTGCACACAAACTCTACTTTGTTGTAGCTCTGGAATCAATGTCCTACCATTGCCTCCTTCAATGGCCTAAAAAAGAATAAATCGCAGGGGGATAAATCTGGATTGTACAAGGATATTCTAAAGTTTCATCTAGTATATCCACTAAATTTCATCCAGTTTATCCTGAGTGCCTCACACAACCATTAGGCTGTGTTATTGTGAATCAGATTTCTGATTGGTTGATGGTACATTTTGTGTGGGCGCTTTCGCTTTCTTAGAGCTGACAGTAGTATACAGCATTCACAGTGTAATGTCTGTGAAGAAAATTGATGAACAATACACCTTTTCAGTTCCAAAAGGCAGTTGCGAGAATTTTCCAGCTGACAGTTGTGTTTTTGCCTTTACAGGATAAGACTCTCCACTTTTACATCATATTCCACTCATACCCTCAGATTTTGACTCAGGAATATAGTGATGGATCAATAAACATGTGACTATTCAAAGCAAACAATCTATTCAGGAGCCTTTGACGAATCTCCTGATGACCTGTTTCTCATTTTTTGTCAAAAATCTAGGAACCCACCTTGCACAGACTTATTGAACCCGAGGTGCTTTGTGATAATGGAACAGGCACTTCCATGACTGATACTCACTTCTGAAGCAATTTCATCAACCACAAGATGTTGATCTGGTTTTCAATGTTGTCATTTGTCACACTTGCCCTTGAATGCCTGTTGTGTAATGGACACCTCTCAACTATATACTTCCCTAAATAATGGTAACTTTTACAAATCCCTGTACATTAAAGTAGGGTTTCTTATAAACTACTGCTAGCAGCAAACATCCTTAACAGCAGATGAGAAAACAAACATGTTTGTAAAAATAACTGTTTAAGTTTTATGTATGTAGTAAAAATATATAGAATTGAAATCAAACTGATAATTTTTCTTGTCATCTATTGTGTTATTTATGTGAAAGTATTCTTCATTTTTAACAATAGCAGAGGGAGAATGCATGGCTTATTGCATGAATCATCATTTTCATATAAAATAGATATTGATATATTTAACTGCATTCACACCCAGCAGTATTGATTTCATATGCAGTACAAATAAAAAATAAAAAAACATTTTTCCTTCATTTGTAATTATAATGTTTTCATAGAGAGCTGTCTGTTGAAGGAAATTTGATTTTTGATGTAAATATAACAAATAACATCAATGATTGCGATTAAAGTAAAATAATGTGTGGTTTTAACTACAACACAGAAGTAGAAATATTTGTTTAACATTTATAGAAATCCATCTAGAATGTAAGTGTTAATAAGACCCACTAACGATAATATTGGGTATTAAAGTATCAAACATGTAGCTGTAAAGGAGTTACTGAAAAAACGTTGAACCCAGTTTCATCAATATTTTGTTCTCATTTAGAAAACAATATTATCTGAGAAAAAATTTCGAAAAAATATAGATTTTTTTCAGTAAAAATAATTTTAAAAAATGTTTGTTTAAAAAAAAAATATTCATTTTTTAATTACAAATTTTCTTTAATAATTTGTTTAGTATGTGTAATGCAATTTTTATTGGTTGTTTTTAATGCTTTTAATTTATATTGTAGTGAACCAGCACCTACTATTCTAAAATAATTGGGTA
The DNA here is from genome assembly GCF_047948215.1 of Lycorma delicatula. Taxonomy (NCBI): domain Eukaryota; kingdom Metazoa; phylum Arthropoda; class Insecta; order Hemiptera; family Fulgoridae; genus Lycorma; species Lycorma delicatula. The sequence goes on along the minus strand of NC_134462.1, from coordinate 84,451,934 downwards.
ATGCTTGTATTTCCACAATAGTAAATGAAAACGTTTTCTGTAGACTATAAAATCTATGCTGCACATATATGTGGTAAACCTACTGTCTTGTCAATTTACTATTTCGTTACATTCATTAATTTGGAGAATATATGACAAAGGAATATCCGTCATAATTTCTCATTAAATAGAACTGTAATAAAATGTTATTCTCAGGATTCCTCAAAAGTATGGGTACCTCAAAACAATGCACATATTTTACACAGTTCCAACAATGATTGCAATTCAGAGATTTCACTTTACAAACTAACCTACTGATTAAGGATGAACTTCTTATACTAAGTTCAAATCTTGTGAAGAATTTCAATTTTTTCTGTTTTACCTTAGTTAATTTAAAACCAGTTACTAAAATCGTTAATTACCCGCTAAGTGACTTCTGACAGAGTTCCAGTTGTTCTTGTAAATGTGGTAATAACTGTTTAAGCATATCATCACCAACACAGCAAGAAACAACACCAGGTGTTTCATGTGCTCTCTGCATAATTTTTTGCCATGATTTATCTATTTTACTGAACCTATAATAAACAAAAAATTTTACAAACAAGCATTTTTAAATTTGTAATTTTTTGAAATCAACAGTTTTTTTTTAAATTTATGAAGCAAAATTAAATTATATATTATAATTTATAAAAAAAACCAAAATGATTTCTTGACAGAACAAAAACACATAAAAACCAACCTCTTGGCTTCTTTAGGTAGTTGTTTAGCAATGTCACCACCTACAAATACAGCTTCAAGATAAACCCACATATTTTGTACAAGAAGCCATCTTTCCAAGATTTCATTAGTATTTCCAAGATCAAACACCCACTGTTGTATCTGCTTACGAAATGGAGCATTGTACCTATTAAAACAACAAAAACATAAGTCATAATAAAAATGAAAAATTAAAAGAAAATTCTATTTTACATTTATAGTCAAAATAATTGATTTTAGCGATTGTATGTGCCATTCAATATTATTTATGATCTGATGGGTATTATTATAAAATTAATTAAGTTAGATTAAACAGTAATTTAAACAAAACATTAATATTTTAGCAAATAAGTACATGAAAAAAAAGACAAAATACAATGATTGGATAAAAATATTCATACTAAATAAGTGTTATGTCAGGCATAACAGTTGTATGGTAAATGACCTGTTAGAAAGTAGAGAACCCAGAACCATGAGGCTGTCTTCAAGTTGACCAATTGTCTCCGCAGTTGTGTCACCTCTAAGTAAAAGTTCACCACGATTGTTGAAAGTCATAAATGTTAATTCATGTACAGACCATTCATTAGTTACTTGTCTTAACTTTCCTTCAATATCTTTTTCTTTCATTGCTGATATACAAATATCCTATAAAAAAATCACAAAATTTTATTATTAACAGACATACATAATTTTTTCTTTCATTTGATGAAAACTGAGAAAATAAAAATTACTAAAACTGTTTTAAAAACTTTATTAATAATGCTATTTTCATAATATGATCATTAACGATTTTGTAGCTGGCAGGTAATCTTAATTGAAGGTTAATAATAATAGCTTCAACTTTCAATTAAATGACAAAAATAATAGGTAAAATAAAAGACAAAGATTATTTTTTAAATTTTACTTTAAATTACTGACAATTAAAAGACAAAATAAAAACATTCATAATTTTACCTCAATATCTTCTTTATGTTTCAAAAGTGGTGCTTCTAGGATGTTCTTTAAACAGAATCCTTCACTATCCAATTCAAAATTATGCTTTGTTACTTCCATAATACGCTGCCAATGCCTGGGTTTCATTGCTTTATTAGCCATTAACTCTAAAAGTGGGCACATGTCATTGAAATCATCAATTGTTCGTTTTAACGCATGGAATGCTGGCCATTCCTGTAAGGAATAAATAATATATTTTTAAAATTTAATAAATCTATCACTGTTTAAGTTGTATACAGAATTAAAGTACAAACGATTTGATAATGTATTCTATATACAACAAATTTGTTCTGTTTCATACTCATTTTTAGGTTTTTCTGAGTGGAATTTTTTTCCTTGCCTTCCTGATGTCAAGTTACTAAACAATGCCACAAGAAATGACCTGAATGATTGCATTCATTTGATAATTTGATAACCATACCACAACATGCCATATCACTTTAATAAATAAACATTCAGTATGAATTAAGTCTCTAAAATTACTGTAATACTTTCATTGCAATAATTATATGTTTTTTATCATTCCAAAAATTCTGTAAAATATATACATGTTATATAAAAGCATATATATATATGCTTTGTATATGCCCTTGTACAGTACTTAGTCAAAATTCATGTTTAACTACCATACTAGCATTGAACAAAGTAATAATAGCATATTACAATTACTTATGAAATACTATTAAAAATATGTAAATAATATAATATCTTGTTTATTTATAACAAATTCCTTAAGTGATAAAAATTTATCTTTATTTAAAAGTATAGACTTTTGAAATGGCAAATGATCCAAATTTTTAAGTCCAACATAATTAATAACTTACCTCAAAATATTTACAGTTGTTTCAGCAATTGTTTTTTTTTGAAACTCTGATAATAGGTGCTCTTGTTCTCATCTTGATATCAATGATAGATATCAAATGATGTTACTGAAAGTTGTTTTTTATTTTGAGTCAGACAGACATACGTTGGTCAAATATGCTCTAGAACTGAACTGGGTCTGTTAATTACCGTATTTGCTCAAATGTTGGTCAAGTTTTTTTCTTACATTTTCTCCCATAAAATTGAGTGTTGACCTATATATGTAGGACCGACTTATATCTGAATTTGACTGGGCTTTTAAGTTGTTTCATAGTTCCATTTTGTTTCTACATTTGTGGTGGAGGACTTACTAAAGTTTATATTTATAATATTAACTACTTTCAGTTATTATTATTACCTATTATTATTAATAAAATTATCTAATTAATCAAAAAGGTTGGATGGATGAATTTTTTGTCAAAATCTGACTTAAAATGGTATGGTTCAGGAATTTAGGTCTTAGAAAACAGTGATCCATATTAATTTTAGATGCATTTAGGGGTGGTTTGACTGAAAATGTAAAATCAGAACTAAAAAAACTAAACACTGATTTCGTGATAATACCTGGTGATGCGACTTCACACTTACAGATTTTGAATGAAGTTATGTACAAGTCTTTTAAAGATAATCTTTAAAAAATTATAACTATTACATGCGAAGCAACTGTCATCAGATAACTCCTAGTGGAAAAATAAAAAAAACCTTTTGTGAGCTTATTATGTGACTGGATTGTTGTCACAGAACTCGATAACACCAGTTAGCATTAGAAAGGAATTAAACAATGTTGTACTGGCAATACAATAGATGGAACTGAAGATGATATTCGGCGGGAGGATGAATCAAATAATGGAAAAAACATTTTATTTTCAGATGGCAGTAGTGATGATGTTATTTCAAGTATTCACATGTTGTGAATGAATTTTTTTGTTAAGTAGTGAATTTTTTATTGAAATTTATTTTCATGAAAATATAGAAAAACAATTTCAATAAAAAATTAAAAATTATAATCACTATTATTGCTTTTAAAATTTTCTTATTACAAATCTTTTACACAGTTTTACATTTTTTTATGATGTTATTTAGACATAAAATTTAAGCAAGTGTATATAATATAATAAAACATATAGCATTATGTAATTACATATAATAAATTTCAAAATTAATTTGTTATTAACTGGTAAAAATCTTATTAGTGAAACATAAAAATCTCTATCAATTTTTAGATGAAAATTAAATTAAAAAATTGGGGGTTGAGATATATTTGGGTCAACTTTAATTTGACCAAATATAGTATATTTGTATATTTGTACACTTCATTATGCTTAAGCGGGTTAAAATGTGAATTTTTTTGTGTTTTTCTAAGGTTCAAGATTGCCTATGTTATTAGGTTTGTGATTTGTGTCAATGAGTTGGTTGACAATTTCTGAATGTGTAAGTTGCTATGGAAGTTTTTTAAGTGTTCATTATACTTTGTTAAAACAGTGTTTTTCTTAATTAGTGTATAATATTATGCAGGTGAAGCAGTTAAACTTATTTTTTCCAGATGTATTATGTTCTTTGTGTAATGGTTTTTTTATCTGAAGGTAATAGACTTACTGCATCTTAATACATTTCAATATATAAACAGACACCAATAATATACTAAATAATAAACAAAATTCAAGTTCTAAATGATATTTGATTATAAATACATAACTGCCTAATAGAAAAAAAGTATGTAAACAAAAACATCAGCTGGCACAAAATTTAAATCACTGAAGGTGGGTGGATAGGTGACTTAAAACATTCTGAAGTAAGTTATTATATATGCTATGCTTATAAAATTTGGTTTGGTTGTCATTTCATATGTTTATAGTTTCAAATATTTATTCGTCATCAATCATCAGGGATAAAAGCATAGCAAACATCTTTTCATTTATCTAATGCAATAAATAAAAAATTATATTAAAAACAGTTAAAAGATGAATATTTTATGACCATTGGGATCACCCATTTTTATCAAATAAAGTGAATATATTAAAAAAAAAAAAACAGTTCATGTTAGTTTAACTGTACAAGGCAGTTAAGATTTATGTAACATTACACCAACCTATAAAGATATTTTATTCTTGATTTGCTTTTACCAAACTCTTGCATTATTGCTAATATGAGTTGTGGAGTTACTACAATTTAAATATTTAAACATTCTGGCAAGGTCAGAATTCAATCTGTCATTAATGAATTTATTAAGAAATGCATTGTCTAGAGAGAATATCTTCAAGTAAGAATAAAAAAAAGTAATACATGACAAACAAGATTTTAATTTTTTAAATTGATATATACTAATATAAATATTGGCTATTAATATAAAAATACCTTTAGTCCTTTAGGAAGTTTTCTGCATCGATTCTGGAACTCCATGAGTTCATTATTGATTTCTTCAATATTTACTTCACCCCAAGGTATATCATAATAACTACTTACACGGTCAATTACATCATTATACAACTTATATAATTTCTGTAAAAGATTTAATTCTTTCCTTATTTGTGCTAACTCAGGATAATCAGATTGTGGTAGTCCAAATAGTTCTTCTCCATTCTGGTATGTTTGCAACTTTCGCCACATACCATCAAATCGATTCTAAACAATAAATATAATATTTTTAGTGGTTGGTATTTTGATAAATTCGTGATCTAACTTCAATAGAAGATTAACATACTTAAAACAGTTAATAAACTGAAACTTAACTAAAAAACCCAAATAAACTGAAACACTAACCGATGTTATATGTAAGATTTTAAACAAAAACTGTGAAACATGAATAACATTCCAGGATCAAAATTATATAAATATTTAAAAATGAGATAAACAATCAACAAAAAGATGATGAATTAGTTATTAAATTATTTACTTTTAATCATTTGAATTTTTTATAAATTATTAATCAATAGTAATAAACATACAATTGACGTATTATATGTGATGGGAAAATTCAATAGTTCATAATAATGCAACGTGTAATATTTTCTCAAGGTTTCTGCTTTGGTAAATACCAAAGAAACTTCTACCTATTAAATTTCTAAGTACAGTCTTCCTTTAATCTATGAACGTTTATTTTATCCTGCTTTGTTTTTAAGATATTTGATTATGATATATGTATTCAATATCCTCATAAAAATGTTTTTACATTGATAGGAAGATATGCAACAGATGTATTGTTTAAAATATTTTATTAATATTGTGAGTAGAAGAGTTTTTATTTCTTACATTGTAAGAAATTTGTTTCTTACAATAATTTAATTTCTGTATCCATACAGATTATTTGACAGAAAATTATAAAAAAATTACAATTAGGTGAGTATTGAAAGAATTTTTCAATTGCTGATAGCATAGTAAACATAAAAAAATCATTAGACAGTGTTTTAAATCATTACTGCCTATTAAAATAAATCTATGGATAACAGTAGTAAAAAAAGAATTTTTGTCAACCTGAAACCTGAATGAGAAGAAATAACTGAAGTAAGAAAATAGTAATGTGAGTTAATGTGAGTTCTTAAAAAAATATTATAAAAAATTGTGTTGTAATTTTTAAATTTTATTTTAATTACTATCTATTTTGAATTAAAAGATAATACAGTAATTATCATATGTACAGCATACATTTTTCAGTCAGAATTTTGTGAAGATGCTACAGCATGGTTATATGACCGAAAGCCACATATGCATTAGAAACACTATTCCACCTGGACGAACAATAAAAGACTGACAAACTCTAGAAAACTGAAAGAACCTGCATCAACAAAATGTATCCAAAAGACTGGCAGTGGTGGATAGTGCCCAACAAAGTCATGTACAAAGAGTAAGAACCCATAACTGATACTATGCATAAGAGGGACTAGGATTCTTTGGACATATGAGGATGCAAAATTCAAGACTTCTGCAACAGCTAGTACAGTACAATCTCGACTAGAAAAACAAGAAAACAGGATGCAGACGGATCAGAGAAATAAGAGAGGATCTGAAGGAAATTTGTATTACACCAGTAGACACCACAGATAAGATAAAACAAAAAACTCAAGAACAAAAACACTCGCTTCACATTCACAAGAAAAAACTTACAACACAAACATTTTCAACACTAGAAAGGGCACAAAAATTGAAACTATAATAAGTACTGGGAAGGCTGCAAGGCCCAAACAGTCTCATCAAAGAGACTTAGATAATGGACTGACTAAAGTGTTCCTATGCTATGTTCCTATAAAAGATAATAATAAAAAAACTACTGAAATAAATTCAGTAACTGGCAAGAAATTGAACAATTATAGTAAATATCATTTAAATTGGGAGTACCTTGTAAAAAAGCAGTACTGACTTGAGACCAACACATAAGCTTATAAGAGATTGTGATTTAATTGCTTGGAAACTTAACTACATTACCTTAATATGTTATTTATTCATGTATGTAATTTAGGTTGATGTCATAATTAAAATTTTATTTAAAAAGATTAATGTATTAGTAGATCATTCATTTGTGTTAAAAAATGTGTCAAGAAAGATAAAGATCCATACTTTTTGCATGAATATGATATATGATATTTTCTGTGATGTTAAATAGTTGTGCACTAAATTGGGAATAAATCTTTCAAGTAACACTCACAATGAAGATGTTAAGTTAACAGACAGGAAGGTACAAACACCAAAAAAGCATTATTGAATCACTTATTCTATAAAATGTCCTAAACGAAGAATATAAATTAGCTGTTATTGTAAGATAAAAGTAAGGTTCTGATATGCCTTCATTAATTAAAAAAATACCTGAAGTTTCTCTAAAAGAGCAGGTATTAGTGAACACAACTGAAAAGACCTACTTGGATTAACTGAACATAATTATATAGCTAAATATTACAAAAAAATTTTGTATAAATTTGTAATTTAACTTTCTGCAATGTTTCCATATTTTATAATTACATTTTGTTCATAATATTTGTGACCTAATTATTTATATTACATTAATATTATTACACAGTAATTTTAATATAAATGTATAATATATTAAGTTAAGTAATATTATAATTAGTATTAGGATTACTCCATTAATTATTAATTCTGTAAAAGTGAAAGAAATAAAGAAATAAAAAAAAATATATATAGTCTTTGTCAGAGTTTTATTAATTATTGGTAGTCGTCACTATTTTTACATAATATTTTATAACAATTCTATTAATTTAAGTTCTATAATAGAATTACTAATGAATAGTTTCCTTGAGATCAATTGGCAGTAATTTATATAATTTTATAAAAGTGTAAAATTGATTTAAATTTATTGTATGTTCAACAATTACCACCAAAACTGTTACAATAAATTTGGAAAAACTTTATCATTTCTTTTTAAATTTCCATGTTTTCTATGAATCACACTTTTGTTTTGTTAATTATTTTTTATGATTTTAAGTATACTTACTCTATGTTAGATATTCTGATAATCATGTTTTCTGCATAGAACTATGTACATATTTTTATTATTATATAAAAACATAGAATTCATTAACATGAAAATTAATAACATATATTTAAAAATTTTCATATTTTTGTATAATTTTCTTATTTTTCATTTTGTATAGTTTCAAAATTCTGATAATTTATAGATTAAATGAAAATTTTAGACTCTAGTATGTATATTGGAGTTAGTGTATTAATAAAGTAGAAACTAGTAGGAAAAGTAATTAAGGAGGAATATGTTGATGGCCGCCTGATGATGATAAGGATAGAAGGTAGAGATACAGATCTTGTAATAATTAAAGTATATATGCCATCACAGTATACTGAAGAAGAAGAAGTTGAGGAGTATTATGGAAAGCTGAAAAATTACGAGAAGGAAAGAAAAAAGGGTATGTGTATTGATGATGGGAGACTGGAATGCTGTGTTTGGTGAAGGACAAGAAGGCAAGATAATAGGAAAATATGATTTAGGTAACAGAAACAAAAGAGGAGAGAGATTAGTTGAGAGTTCTGCATGGAAAATGTTATGCTACTGGGAAACACAATGTTTGAAAATCATAAAAGAAGGAGATATACATGGGTGTCAAGATTGGATGGAGAGAGGTATCAAATTGATTACATGCTCATACAACAGAGATATAACAACTGATACAATATAAAAAAAGTATAAAAGAAGCAGCTGAGGAAATAATAGAAATTAAGAACAGATAAAGAATGTGGAAGGAGTGGGTCAGTGAAGAAATGATAGAAAAAATGAATGAAAGGAGAAAATGGAAAAATGTTTTGACAGAGAAAGGTAAAAGGAACTAAAGAAAGCTTAATAATTAATTAAGAAGAAAAACTGAGATGGCAAGAGAAAAGTGGCCATGAAAGCTATGGTTAATGGGAAAGCTGGAGGATGTGATGAATTGCTGATTGAGTTGTAAAGCTCTTGGAGAGATTGGACAAACTCTATTGTTGGATCTGTGCAATAAAATATATGAGATGAGGGTAGATGGCCTACAGACTTTCTGGATACAATAATGGTCCCATTACCAGAGAAATTTAATGCTAGAAAGTGTGAAGAATACTAGACTATTATTCTAATTTTGCATGCAGCAAAAGTCTTACTAAGAATTCTGAACAGGAGGTTGATAAAATTGGATGAAAATATTGTAGAAGAACAATATGGCTTTAGAAGGGGAGCTGGAACTAGGGATGCTGTAGGACTGCTTCAAATTATTGGTGAAATACATATAGAAAAGAGAAGAAGAGTATACGTTGTGTTTATAGACCTTGAGAAAGCTTTTAATAGAATAAGATGGGATAAATTGATGATAATTTTGAAGAAGAAAGGAATTGATTGGAAAGGTAGGAAACTTATGAAAGAGTTGTATATGAACTAGAAAATAAAAGTAAGAATAGGAAGTGAGACAATGTAAAGGATAGGAATAGGAACGGGAGTGTGACAAGGATGCTGCATGTCACCTACCCTATTCAGAATTTATCTAGAAGAAATCATCAACAGTGGTTTGAAGGGTAATAGAGGTGTGGTAACAGATAGTGGAAATATAAAATGTATGTGATTTGCTGATGACATGGTGCTGCAGGCAAAAAGTGTAACAAAGTTAAATGAAATGCTTGGCGATCTGAATGAGACTTGTGAAAATCTAGGGATGAAAATTAATAAAAAGAAAACAAAATGTGTGGTATTAGGTGGCAAAGATGAAAATATTAATGTAAGAATTGGGACTGAAGTACTAGAGCAGGTGATGAAATTTAAGTAATTGGGTAGCTTCATAAGAGAAGATCTTAGCAGTACCACAGAAATCAAAAAGAGAATAGAAATGGGTAAAGAGACATTTAGCAGGAAAAGAAGTTTGCTACGTGGGAAATTATATTTAGATATGAGGAAGAAATTGGCAAGATTTTATTTGGAGTGTTATGCTTTATGGTGCAGAAATTGGACATAAAGAAAGGAAGACAAACGATGAATTGAGGTGCTTGAGATGTGAGTGTGGTGTAAAATAGTAAACGTCTGTTGGCAGGATAGAGTAACAAATGAAGAGGTGTTGAGAAGAATAGAAGAGGAGAGAAATATGTTAAATACCATTTTAGGCAGGAAAAGGAACTGGCTAGGACACTGTATGAGAAGAAAGTGCTTACTACAGTTGAGGGATTGGTAAATGGAAAGAGAGGAATGGGAAGAAGAAGATTTCAACTGATTGGAGTTGTGGAAAGAGGAAAATATCTGGAAACAAGAACACTTGCACAGGACAGGAACAAGTGGAGAGGAGCCATGGCAAGATCTGCCCCATTGGCAGAACACAATGAATGAAATGAATTTTTTTTTTATTTCATCTGTCCACAGTAGAGTTAATGGTCTAGCTATGAATTATCTATGCATTATAGAAAATTGTAATTTATATTATTGTTTTCTTTTGATTTATCAAAAAAATATTAATATATCTAAAAATAAATAGTAATCTAAAATATTAATAAAACACAATGAAAAAGAACAATGCAGTGATTCTGTATTCAAAATATACTGCAACTTGTGACATAAAAAAATAGTTTCAATTATTTGCAAAAGAAGACTGTCTTAAGTTAAAATAAGAATATATTTCTTGAAAGTGTACAATTAACACATAAAAAGTATTGAAATACAATGAATCATGTAGTTCACGCACTGCTTTCATCAGTGTAAAAAAAAAATTGAACTTTATTGGAGATGAATAAAAATAAGGCAGAATAATAATGAAATTTTCTTATGGTTATCCTAAAAAATATGTTATCACTCTTTCTGAAAATATGTGATGTGTAGAAATAAGTAGTTATAGAATCTAGAAAAAAATCTTTCATCATATGAGGTCTGTAAATAAAGTAATGGGACTGGTTCAAAAAAATTTTTTATTTACAATCCAATTGTACATGGACTCTTATCACCTTCAAAATAGTTCCCTTGGGAAGCCACGGAATGCTTCAAATAGCTTTCCCACTCTTCATAGCAGTGTTGGAACTCAGAAACCAGAATATCCTTCAGATGGTCGGTTACATTTTTTAAAAAGTTTTCTTCTGATCCAAAATCGTGTCCTTTTGAGGTGTTTTTTTAAAGTTGGGAACAAGAAAAAGTTGCAGGGACTCAAGGCAGATGAATAAGCTGGTCGAGGAACTACAGGAATGTTTTTTTTTGCCAAAAATTCATTAATTGAGAGTGGAGTGTGACAAGGTGCATTGTCATGATACAGCATCCAGTTGTCTTTGATGGCTGGTCTCACACGGGCATTTCTTTTCTGCGGCGTTTTAAGAATTTCTCGGTAAACATATTGATTACAGTCTGTCCTCTAGGCAAAAACTCCTTATGGACAATGCCATTACTATCAAAGAAACAAATTAGCATGGTTTTGATTTTTGATTTGCTCATTTTTCCTTTTTTCAGACATGGTGAGTTTGAAGTGTGCCACTCCTTGCTCTGGCGTTCTGTTTCTGGGTCTTACTCAAATACGAGTATCCAAGATTCATCACCAGTAATAACATTTTTTAGAAAATCAGGATCAGTTTCATTTTGCCCTAGAAGATCATGGCATACTTCCACTCTGTTGTTTTTCTGTTCAAAAATGAGGTTTTTTGGGACCAATTCTGCACAAACTTTTTTCATGTCCAATTCGTTTGTTGAAATATGGTGGACTATGTTATAGTTAAAATTCAGTTGTTCTGCAATCATTCTGGCAGTTAATCGCTGGTCAAACTGTGTCAAGTCTCTGATTCACTCAACATTGTTATCACTTTTTGACATTTATGGTCTTCCAGAGCATGGATCGTCTGCAATTGATTCCCGGCGATCTGAAAATGCTTTAAACCACCTAAAAACTTGGGATTGTGGTAGATTATCATCTCCATACGTCCTTTTCAATTTTGAAAAATTTTCAGTAGTATTCTCACTGAGTTTAACACAAAACTTGATTACACATAATTAGTATCGTTCATTTTTGTAATGCAAAACAAAAACTTGTTTCACAAAAAGTTTGTTTACGTCTCACGTGGCAACAACAGACTAAAAATATTAATACCTAATATAAATCATTTGTTCATGTAACCACATATTTACTAATAACTTTACAGTGTTTCCACTTTGGCTGCCAAAAAAAAATTAGTCTCATTACTTTTTTTATAGACCTCATGTGGTAAAAATGCGTTTGATACTTATTTAAAAGATGTAGATTTAATAAAATATTATACCTGGAATAATATAAGTCTATCAGAAGCTTCACGTGGAGTAAGACCAGGCATCATTGGTCCAGATGTTCTATATTCATGACAGTATTCAATATTATCCAATCTAAATCTTTCTAAATTACATCTTAAATCTTCTTCGAAATGTGGTTGCATTGTTAATAGTAATACATTAACATCCATTGCACGTGCAAGTAAATTTTGCCAAGAATAACGAAGATTATCAACCTGAATGAAAAATATGTTAATATTATTTTTCAGGGAGTTACATGTTGTAATCCAAAAACTAAAAAAAATTATTTTCATTTTTTAATATCTGGATGATTAATATCTAAATCTAGTAGCAATTTACTCTTTGTGATGAATTTATTATGTCTGTTCTCTTATTATCTTTAAAACATCTACATCTAAAATTCTTTACAATGTCTAAATTACTCTACATCTAAATTAAAAGTTATAATAAAGTTACCTGATCCAGATCTTCTCTCTGCACTGGCAATTCATAACGTGTTACAACATTGAATGCTTCCTGTAGAATGAAACAATAAACTGTGTAAATTAATAAATAATAAAAAAAGCAGTAATTTAGTTGAGATTTTAAAATGTAAAACTGTAAAAATACGAGTTTTTGAAACTAATTTTTGAGGATTCAAATTTTCCACTATTTGGTCTTATTATGAAACCTTAAAGCCATGATTCTATGGTATATTTTGAAAATATAAAAGAAATCTGTAACATAAGATAAAAAAATTTTGTGTTCAGATATTGTTCATTTTTAACAGATTTATATAAATTGGGTTTTATTTAGAACCTTTCAAATGGACTGAAAAGCAGCATTGTCAAAGTTAACATTGCATAAAACTCCATGTGTTTATTACTAGCATGTATTGCAAAAACCATTGCTTCATTCTAACACTAAGAGCAATGTTATTGTTTCACAATAATGTACATTGTATACACATACAATATTGTAACAAGACTAGTGTAACGGACCTGAGTAATGGAACAGATTCCTTCATAAGAAAGTATGATAAAATATTTATGAAAGGAATTAATTATATACACATCTGTATTTGTTTGTCTCTCAATATCCTCCTGGTCATGCCACAAACATGCGATAATATATTTGTCACAAGTTAATTAAAACATATATTCCACAATTAATTTTGAATATGAAAAATATCATTTATATTAAAATTTAATGTAGTCACTGTCTTTAATGCATTACATAACCTACATAATCAGTACAGATTTTTTCATGTTTCACATACAATTGGATCCAAAATTTTCAAGAGGAGGATTAAACTAATCCTTACGAAAGAAGAGCAATGTGGAGTATAATAGTACTCCATAAGATCGTAATTGTAAGATAGTAATCACTAAGATTAATATATTGTTTTATTATCTTTACAACAAAAGATTTGATCTAGTAATTTTGAAAACCTTATTTTTATTATAAAATCTAAGTTATTTATTTATTACTAGCCTATGTGGTTTTACATTTAAGGAAAAAGATATTCCATGAAGAAAGACAGCTGTTAGAAGTTCTTACAAGAACTGCCCAAGATAAAAACAACTATATCCAAAGGGTAACTAAAGGTCACTTACAGACATGTGTGATTCACAACATGAAGCATTCACCCAGATCCCTTTAGGGTGTATCTATGTTGATTAGTATCTATAATCAACATTGACCTTTATACAAGTTGTATAATCAACTTTCATTAGTTTTAATCTAATAGAAAACAAGACCACAATGTTAATCACAATGATTAATGATTGCAAACCTCAATAGGTTCAATGCGTAATTCCATATCGACTTCCTGTTCTCTTATCTTTTTCAGTGTTTCCATTACCAATCGTACATCATCGAGATCCCTAATGGGTCGATCCAATTTTCTATCCATTTCACTCATAACTGCATAAACATAATCCATCTCTCTACGATATTTTTTCTTTAACATCAGGCCAATACGATGTGTACTTGATTTTAACTCTGTGAGAAGCCCAAACTTTAATTGTTCTGAAAATAGAATACACAAAATAAGTTAATTTAATTAATTGTATTTCAACTGCATTTAAATATTATGAAGGAACAAATAATTTATGAATTGCAACTAAAAGTATTATTATTATTTTTATGACATAAAATTAATCCTTTTCAATATTTGAAGTGCACTATTTTTTGAATTTTAAATTAATCTCATATGTAATTTTTGTTAAAAGACATGAAATAAGATTTATTAGGTTTTTTTCACTAGCACAATATGGTACAGTATATGATACATGTAAAACACTGTAGTTTAACAATAACAATCAGCACTCACAAGAGTTGATTGGTGATGATGCACTACACAGCTTTAAAACCAATTAAAGTAAATCATAATACTGGATTTGCATGATGGTATTATTAGAGTGTTTTAGTAATTGGTTTCCAGTTAATATCTTCTGTAGAATTTTAAGGCAATGTTACATCAACTACTATAGTCTGCATCACAAAAGAAACAGCTTGTTGAAGTTATATCTTATGAACCAGTTAATAAAATGACTCAAGTTCTATAATATTAAACTTTGCTTTTTTTCTAAATTATTCTGAACTATTTCGAGTACCATATCTACATCAATAGATTATACAAAAAGTTAATAGATTGTGTTTAAAACTGCCAAAGAACACTATTTTATCTGCTTTCTAAGTATTTAAAAATTCTTTTCTGATGAACAGTTCGAATGTGATGACTATCTAAAAAATCTGATGTGGACAGCACACGACTTCATCGTACACATTTTTTTTTAAATGAAAAGTATATAAAATTTTATTTCATGAATATTTCAGATATTTTTTTTTACTGTTATTATTGAATAACTATTTATTGTAAAAACATTTTTACAATCAGAAGTTAATAATTATTAATAAATAAATATATTTAAATTAAAAAGAAAAAAGTTAAGAAAAGGAAAAATCAAAATGAAATCGAATTCAAACCAATGTGTCTTCCCCTTGTAAGATCCAAATATTTCATTATTTAAAATTTTATTTGGCTATAACTCTGGAACCAATGAAAATTAGTACCACTTATGATATATCGCTGAAAAGCTCTCAATGAGAAATTATTGCTGCAGTTAAGAAAAAGTTCAAAAACCAATTTTTTTGGATTTTGGGCTTTTTTGGACACTTTTGGTCCAGTTGATTGTAATCAAAAGGAGAGGTGCACAACTAAATGTTGCAACAGTCCTAAATTCAAAATTTCAACATCCTACGTCTAATCGTTTTTGAGTTATGCGAGATACATACATATGTACATACAGACGTCATGAAACTAGTTAAAAAGAATTCAGAGATGATCAAAATGTATATTTCCGTTGAAATCTGAAAACCAGAATTTTTCACAATCACAATACTTCTTTACTTCATACAAGGAAGTAAAAACATTCAGTATAGGCCTTTTTTGCTCACTGTAGAAGAACTACAGTGGGCGTCCAAGAAGATGAGCCTGCGGAAGAGCCCGGGCCCAGATAACATCCCTGGGTCCATCGTGAAGGTGTTGGTGGATAGGCACCCGTGGACGGTGATAGACATGTTCAGTGGGGCATTGTCCACGGGGAGTTTTCCCGGCTGTTGGAAGGAGGCCAGGTTGGGCCTCCTCCCGAAACCGGGAGCCGAAGAAACCAGGAAATACCGGCCGATCTGCCTCATCAACACGATGGGAAAGCTGTATGAGAGACTGATCGCTGAAAGACTGCGGTCGGAGATTGAGGCTGGCGGAGGTCTTTCCCCAGACCAGTACGGCTTCGTTCGGGGAAGATCGACCGTCGACGCCGTCCGACGGGTGCTAGAGTGGGCCAGAGTTCAGTCGGCAGGCACGTGGCGACGAAGGAAGATCCCATTGATCATTCTCCTAGACATCAGGAATGCATTTAACAGCGTGCCATGGGGAGTGATCATGGGAATACTCCGGGAGAGAGGGATCAGCGGCTACTTGCTCGCCGTAATAAATGACTATCTGCATGAGAGATCTCTGCGGGTACGCACAGAGGAAGGAGAAGATGACTTCAACATGTTTGGAGGCGTTCCGCAGGGGTCGGTGCTTGAGCCTCTTCTTTGGAACATCGCGTACGACGGCCTTCTGCGGGAAGAACTCCCGGAAGGATGCCAGTCGGTCGCGTACGCAGATGACCTCGCGCTGATGGTGTCGGGACGGACGGAGGAGGAGGTAGAAGATAAGACAAACTTGGCGGTGGCAGTCGTCAGCAGATGGCTGGGGGAGAGAGGACTACGACTGGCACCGCACAAGACGGCAGCTGTCCCGATCACCGGCAGAAGAAGACTGAGGGGAATGTCCTTCATGGTGGACGACGTACGGGTCCACACGTCCGGTTGCGCTAAGTACCTGGGCGTGTGGATTGCCAAGAATGGGCTGTCTAACACCCACCTCAGAGAGGTCACGAAGAGGGCCGAGCAGATACAAGACGCTCTACAAAAACTAATGGGCAACAAGAGCTCCACGGGCGAGCAAGCGACGGCTGATCCTTTCAGTGGTTTCCTCCGTCTTGCTGCACGCGGTCCCGGCCTGGAAGGACGCACTTTCGAGAAAGAAGAACGTACGGATGCTAGCCTCCCTTATCAGAAGAGCGGCGATACGCATAACATCGGCGTACCGCACCGTATCTGGATGCGCAGTGGCAGTCATCGCAGGGGTGCCTCCCATCGAGCTGCGGGCCACGCAGCTGGTCTCCACATACGAAGGAACGCCGAAGGCGGAAGCCGGGAGGCAGCTGATGGTCAACTGGCAGGAGATGTGGAGAATGGCTACGGCTGGGGCATGGACCAGGAGACTGATCCCGGACTTGGGACCGTGGGTCAGGCGGAGGCATGGGGAGGTAGATTACTTCCTCACGCAGTTCCTGTCTGGACACGGGGAGTTCGGGGTCTACCTACATCGGTTCAAGAGAAGACAGACACCGAGGTGCTTCTACTGCGGTCAGGATGACACGCCAGAGCACACCTTTTACGAGTGCGAAAGGTGGGCTGTGGTCCGGCGTAGGCATGGCACAGATGGCCTCACTCCAGAAACAACTGTAGCTCACATGCTGAAAGGGAAGAGAGAATGGGATGCGGTACAGAGCATGGTGGCTAGCATCCTGAAGACGAAGGAGGTACATGGAAGAGAGTTGGGAGAAGACTTCTAGGCGCGGGTAAGCAGCAATGTCCCTAGCAAGTATACTGTGTGTTTCTTCTACTATATATATTATTTTTGTGTAGTATTGTATTGTATTGTGAATTCATTGTCTCCATTGTCACTGTGGTTGGTACTCTACGGCCGGCTCGAGATGACAAGCACGATCGCTTCGACCGTGTGCAGGAGGGCCACGGCTAGAGGTGACATCGCCGAAGAGACAACATGAAGTGTGGGTTTCATTTATTATGTATTTTCCTTGTATTGTATGATTGTGGTATTATTTTGTTTTATTGATTGTGTTCCTGCTAACGGTTACGAGGGCACTCACAGCGAACGTGCCCGCGGATTGCGGAAGTAGGAATAAGTTCCGACGCCAACGTGATGGGCTGCAACTGAAGGGAGGGTTCTTCGCTATTGTCCTGATTGTGTTTTATTTATCTTATTTTATTTCATTTTATTGAGTTGTTTTGTGTTTTGCTGCTGGTTGAGGAGTGCAATCGCAGCCAACGTGATAGTGGTGGCTGACTG
Source organism: Lycorma delicatula (assembly GCF_047948215.1). Classification (NCBI taxonomy): domain Eukaryota; kingdom Metazoa; phylum Arthropoda; class Insecta; order Hemiptera; family Fulgoridae; genus Lycorma; species Lycorma delicatula. The sequence continues at coordinate 84,433,947 of NC_134462.1, read as the reverse complement.
CGACGAGAGCTGCCGCAGCAGCGGGAAGTTACTCTGTTTACTGAATTTTATTTTATTGTAGTGTGTATTTCATTTCTTTTGTTTATGTTTTTGTGTTTATATTGCTGGCGGGATGGCATACACGATCACTGCGACCGTGTGTAGGAAGGCCACGACCAGCGGTGACGAAGCCGAAGAATGAGACGGATGGGAAGAATAGACTTTTATTAATTATGTATTCTGTATGGGTGTGTTACTAGGCTTAACTGCGTTTTCCTGATGGCGGCTACGTGGTGGTGTGAGAATGTTTTATTACTTGTGTTGTGTCCTGCGGATGGGTGAAAAAAAAAAAAAAATAAATAAAATACAGGGGGCGAATCGTGGTCGCCGTGCAGGGCCAGGGAGGCAGCCTGGATGCAGAGGACGCTTTGGCTCCTTCATATGCAAGAATGAAGGCCAGTTGGGGTGCTCCGATGATGCATTTGGGACCCTCAGGTGTGAGAAGGGGGACGCGGCGGTTTGCCGGCTTCGCGCAATGCGTAGTGTAGGGACGGGAAGGGTAGCCTCTAAGTGCAGGGATGTAGTGGTCGTCCAGAAGGGAGGGCTGCTGCATCTTGATGAAACTGAGAGGACCCCGATGGGACGCCAAAGGAAAGGCAAGACAGGGGGGCAGTCGACTGCCACGACACTCCGACATTCCTGCGTATAGCCTAACGGCGGAGGCCGGGGATGTTGGGGGTGTTTAAGAAAAAAACAAAAAAAAAAAAAAATGAAAAAAAAGAGGCCTTTTTTGCACTACATTATATGTTTTAATAATACTGTTACATTATATAGTATTATAAATTCAATAAACAACAAGGTGGTAAACTAATTATGAGAGGCAAAAGAATTTCCATCAAAATGTGCTGGAATCTTGACCATCCATTGTAAAAGGAGCTGTTATTTTATATAAGCATACAATACAAGGCAAATATTGTTTGTCTGTCTCTCAAAGGGCAAGGAGACCTGCAATAATTGACATTTTAATCACTCTGTGAGATGAGGATTGTCTATATGAAATGTGGATTGTATCCAGACCTTGAGTCTGGATACACATTTCTTGAGTCTGGTCAAAACATTCCTTTTTTCAGGTCTTTTATTGTTCTTATTTGTACTTCAAAACCCAAAGTACAGGTAGATCACCCACAGGCCACTATTATTATTAATTATCCAATGACTGTTATATTAGTCACTTATGTAAAAAATTAGAACATATTTCCAAATGTCATAGGGATGAGAGAGTTGTGCTTTAAAATTAATTTGGTATATAGAGAGTTCTTTCAAGTCTGTATAGGAACATAATTTGAGTGTTAAATTTACTGGGTATGTTCTTAGTGAGGAATTTTTTTACAAATATCAAGCATTTGGGTTTTTAAAAGTTTACACTGCTTTATTGTAAAAGGTTTTACACAGTTTTTTTATAAGAAAGCCCAGCTTTATCTGAAATGAGTATCGGCCACAAGTTGAGCTTATTGTATGTCCAGCAGTCTCTGCCTCTGTATCAATACAAACAGACCCAGTACAACTAATTCCTTCAATTCCCATAATACAGGGAAGAAGGGCTAAACAAATAATAGTAAAGAGAGAACATAATAAGATATGGTGAAATACAGTTCAGATTACATGGGAGATTAGTTGGTCTAATCTCATAGATTATTACTAAATATGTAACTAAAAATATATCATTATTGGAAGGTTAAAATATCCAAATAAATCAAATCTCATGTAAACTTTACATTGTCATTGGTTTATTTTCTTATTCTGATTAGTTACAGAAGTAATCTGCGAGGATGGTGAATATTAAATAACAGTAATCTGCGGTACTGAAGAGTGAATGTGTGTTGTTATTGGTTTTTTTTTATCAGCTTTTTTATTCTGATTAGATAGATACAGAAGTAATCGGTGAGGTCGTGAATGTTAAGACTAATTTGTGGTATTAAAGATTGAATGTGTGTTATCATTTGTTTATTTGCTATTCTGATTAGATGGTTAAGGAAGTAATCTGGGAGGGCGATGAATGTCAAGAGTAATCTGCGGTAAGAGTGAATGTGTGTTGCCATTGGTTTATTTTACTGTTCTGATTAGATAGTTATGGAAGTAATCTGTGAGTTCGATGAGGTGAGTTCCATTTCAATTCAACAAATTTAAAAAAATTTTATTGCATCACTATTTTTGATTTTGATGATATTTGGTATATGGTAACTTTCTACTTTGTAGTGACCAAAAAATATTTTTTTAATATTTTTAAACAATTTTTTTCTTGAATAATAGACTATTTTCTTATTTGCCAATAGGTAAATACAGCCATTTTCATCACTTTTTTCATGAGCTATAGCAATATTATTTTACACCATACAGAGGTTGAAAAGGGCTTTTTGGAAAGAGTAAAGATGGAAATTCATCTTAGAGTACTCAAAATTCATTTTGTTTCATAATCAAATCTTGTAATATTTACTGAAATTACGTTTATAAATTGTTGCTTTTTCAAATTTTGGTCCAAAATAAATAATGAAGGGCTTAGTGTAACAGGTATGCTTTTTATCTTTTAACTTTTAGGTACTATTAGTACTTATAAAAAAAAAATTGGACTGTTACCAATTGTCCTTCATTAAAAAAATGGCTGCCAAATCATATGATTTTGAAAATGTCTCATTTTTGGGGCTTGTTAGCTACATGTGGGACAGGTGGCAAAAACCTGAAATTTTTACAGCAGTAAGTATTTTTTATGTACTTTAAAGCCATATAAAATTTATTTTATTACTCAAAGGGGTTGACGAGTAAGACACTGTTTCTTTTAACCATGAACAATGTATCAAAAAATTCACAGCATGCATTTTTTCAGATAATAATGCAGGTCTACTATACAAAATATTTTACTATGTCTATAATGAGATAGCTTATATTGTAGATAGTTTGTTACTTAAAGTATGACTCATACAAACAAATTCATGTTTAAACACAAAAGTGAATAGACATGCATGGACATGAATGTTTGCATAATCCTGAATGTAAATATTACAGAAGGCCCAGTTACTGTTTTGATTTAATTGTGATATGTTATATTGTTGTTAGTGTTAATACTGGTAAGGTAATGTACACTTGTATATTAAGTAATTTTATTAGCAGTGAACTTCTCTTTTATTTGATATCTTTTATTTTTAATTTTATTAATTAGAGAAATTTTTATTTTAGCTACAGAGAAACTGGGATTAGACAAAGTGAGGTGCAATTGGTAAATAAAATTCTCATTTCAGCAATGATATGTGACATAGAAAATGAAACGTGCATGCTGTCACAGCGTGAAAAATGTCCAGGCACTAATGAAGTGTTCAGATTACTGCAAGAGAGCTGGGATGATTTTAATTCTGAAATTATCTTCAAACAGTGGGTTTCTGTTGACTGTTGTGAACTAACTACTCAAATTCTTCCATTTCAAGAGTACTTAGGTAAACATACTAAAAATTTAAGTAATCTAAAAGGTATCATTTTGTTATAAAGAAGCAAGCTTATTTCCTCAACATTAAAAAGGAAAACTTGTTGGAGGGTGGATGTATTGTAATGGGAGACTTCTATCAAGATTTTTCTTTTGTGATTCAGGATGAAGTCCAGTCATATCACTGGTCAAAATTTATGCAAACACATTACATCCATTTCTCATATATTTTAAAAAGGAAGGAAAATTTCAAAGCCAATGCTACTGCATGATTAGTGAATACTTGAAGCATAATACTACAATGTTTTTTTACTTCCGAAAGCAAGTTATAAATAAAGTAAAACACTGTTACCACAACTTAAACAATTTTTTTATTTTTCTGATGGCTCCTCAGCCCAGTATAAAAACAAAAAAATTTCATAACTTTGTGCTACCATCAAGAAGATTGTGAAATCGCAGCTGAATGGCATTTTTTGCCTCATACCATGGAAAAGGACCATATGATGGTGTTGGTGGAACTGTAAAAAGGACTGTGACTAAAGCAAGCCTTAAAAGGACAGTCAACAACCAAATTGTTACACCTTCTGAAATGCACAATTATTGCAAAGGCAGTATTAAAAATATAACATTTATTTTCTGTTTTAACAAAGATGTTCAAGAGACTGAAGAATATTTCAGTTCTCGTTATCGTAATCACAACAGTCCCAGAAAGAAGAAACTTTCACAGTTCCAACAACAGAAAGAAGAAACTTTGTTCCAACAAGTCAGAAATGTATTCTGAAAGTCCAGGTGACCTCTGAATCAAAAACATTTACGTTGGTATTGGTATACAAGGACATTAGTGTTCCTGTAAAAATTACCAAATTTATTTGGTTTAAAAGTAAATAAAAAGTACTTACTGCTGTAAAAATTTCATATTTTGCCACCTGTTCCACATATGACCCAAAAATAAGACATTTTCTTAATCTTACTATTTGACGACCATTTTTTTTAATGAAGAATATTCGGTAACAGTCCAATTTTATTTTTATAAATGCTACTAGTACCTAAGATTTAGAAGGTAAAAACAGGCCAGCTATCTTAAACCCTTCATTATTTATTTTGGGCCCAAAATTTGAAAAAAAAACAACATGTAAACGTAACTTCAGTAAAGATTACAACTTTGGTTATTGAACAAAATGAATTTTGAGTACACTAAGATGAAGTTCCATCTTTAGTCTTTCCATTAAACCCTCTGTGTGATTTAAAATAAGAATGCTATAGCTCATGGAAAAAAATACAAAAATGGCTGTTTTTACCTGTTCGTTAGTTAGAAAATAGTCCATTACTCAAAAAAAATTTTTTAAATATAAAAAAAACCTTTTAGCCACTGCAAGGTGGGTAGTTATCAAACACCAAATATAATCAAAATAAAAAATAGTGATGCACTTATCATTTGTTGAAATAAAATGAAACATTCCTTAGGCTAAATTTCATTATTTACTGCAACAGATTTTTTGACATTATGTAGAATAAATGAATAAATAAGAAAAGATTTATTTAATGATAGAGTAATTTGCCTCAACAAACAGATAAAAAAAATTAGGTCTTTTTTGGTATTTTTGAGATGTTTTGGCCACTAATAAGCCCTTGTGAACTGGGAAGGAAAACAAGTAAGAAGGGAAAATCACACAGCTAAATAAAACGATTGGAATTGAAGAGGTTACACACATCATCTATTACACAGATCATATGTCCAAGTTGCTCCTGAGAAGAAATCAAGTAGGTTCACACAATAATGTAACTCTGTATTATCTAATGTGAGATCTATTTAAAAAATTCCTAAGATTTTAAAATAACAGTTTTGTATTGGTTTACTGAGAATTGCCCAGTAAGTGGTGCTCCATTATGGCATTCTTTATTAATTTGTTGTTTGTTGCTACTACTTACAATGAACGTACATTTTTCATTGTTCATACTACATACATTGTTTATTGCTCAATGTTTAGACGCTGAGCTAAGCTACAGCTGTTTGTTCGTGTGTAATAAATTGTGTTTAGCAATAATCAATATGACTGATATTCACGGAAAAATATCAATGTAGAATTTTGTTTAAAATTTGAGAAAACAATCATGAAATCATTTGTTCTAAATGCCAATTGACAGTTCAGGAAACAGAAGAGAGTGCAACATGTCAATAGTATCATGACATGAAATTCTTATAAAAAAAATTGAAATTTGCATCAGATAGCTACAAAACTTCTCATGATTTGAGTTGATTAAAGGTATTAAAATAAATTCCCAGATGGATGTATATGCAATCCCAAAAAATTTCAGCAAAGTTTACAAGGAATAGTAATGGTGCTAGGATTCATGCATTACCTCTGAAGGGAAAGTACTGATTCAGTTACAGATATGTTCAAAAATTTATAAAAAATAGTTAGGAAACTTTCTAAACAGTCCTTGAATGAAATCTTTAACACATCAAGCTTCCTTGCAGTTCAAATTATTCTCCCTCCAGTACCTCAAAACTTTATACAAGAATTCAGTGTAACTGTTTGACCCTTGGAGACAAATTTTGTTCACATTTTTAGGTACTGTACTCATATATGGTTACCCTGCCTCTCTTTGACATTCTGTCCCTTCTTGCATAGTGAGTTTTACTTAAAACATCATGCATAGCTCATTGCTTCATTTCTATAAGTCTGCAGGATCATTTCAAAGGTCTTCATTGTAGATTTACTAAGTTTGACATAGAATTTAATGAAATGTCTCTGCTCTACCTTGAGATCCATAATGTGCCCATACACAAAATCACAATAAAAAGTAGAACACTGAACCTGAGGTAGGTGAAATGACATCATTCAGTAAACTGTCTGACTCATGAAGGTCACTCACTGTTCATTGTTGCCCACAATATGTTCTTGTCTGAAATATGTTTTGTAAGTTTTATATCAAATTTTTTTATCACATCTCATAGATCTACTTAATTACCATTTCTTAAAAATATAATATCATGTCCAAAATAGTAACGAAATTATATTAAATATTTACCAACAGATACAGCAAGACTAGCTTCAAAAACATATAAATCAGGCTCAGTGGCAAGTTGTGCTTCAAGATCTCTGTGTGTACGTAAAGATGCTTCAGATTCAGCAAGAATAACACTTTGTATATCTTTTTTTCCACATTCATTTTCCCAAAGAAATTTAAATGGAGACCATCGATCAAGAAATGACATCAACTCCTGAAGATTGAAAGAAAACTATTGTAATATCAAACAGTATATAACAAATTTGATTTGACTAATTATAAATTTCAAACTTTGAGATTAACTTATCTTAAATTATACAACAAAATCAATGTGGCAAATAATTATGGTAAAAATGACAGTTTCAAGAACGTAGGCTGTTACAAAAAATGAAAAACCACAGATAATCATGAATGCAAGAGACCTGCCAAATCATACAACCAATATATACCAGGAATCTATGTTATTTAATTACAACATATTAAAAATACACGTTTTTACTGCTCTAGGTGGGTATTCAAAAATTATTGGATCTGGTTTTACAATGTAGATGAAAAATGAGAAGAGCCAAAAACTGTGTATATAAAGTTGGCAGGATTACTTTGAAAATTTGTAAATTAAACTGTTGGGAAAATTATCCCATAAATTACAAACAAAATTAATACATTTTCCATAGTTTCAAATTTTTGATTAAATTTTCAGAAAATAAGTTGTGGTCATAAAACAAATTACATGATTCATTTACATTTTTTTTTAAAATGTCAAATTCTAGTGAAAGTTACATAATAATAAATAAATTGTAAATTAAGATATCGTTAACAATGTGGCTATTGGATCTAAATTTGTTATAAGAAAATAAGGTTCTAATGTTAAAACTATGGTTCATTTACAGTCAAAATGTGGCTGATTCTACTCAAGTTAGATTTCCCTAACTTTCTCTTCCACCTTTAATTTTAATTTTCTTATTATTTTATTTTAGATCATACCATCAGAAATCAGTATGTATTCAAAAATTGGAAGAGGATTGTTTACAAAAAATAACATGAAAAAATGCCATTTTTTTATTTTCTCTTCCTCTTTAATGATCCCTAGTTTTAATAAATATCTGTTTAGAAAACAACTAAAATTTCATCAACTTCAAAGAAAATAAATTTAAAAATCCAAAAAAATATACCGTGTTCTGTCAAGTTAATCTGTCTAGTATCAAAGCTACTGCTTTGATACTAGTTTTGGTCTTTTGCTAGATGAGGTCAAGGAGAATACAAGAAACCATGGCTTATAGAAATGGCTTCTGTAAGCCATGGCTTAGAAATGGCTTATGGCTTCTAGAAATTCACAGGAGTCCTTGGGAGATTCAAGAAAGTGATTTATACTGGTTAATTTTTTAAATTTGCCTTTTATAATTTTTGTCAATGGAAATCTAATTCTCAAATTTTTACTTTCCTGCCAGTGCTATAGCAGAGCTGTAGCTTTAGAAGGGAAAGTACTGTAATCAGCCCAATTTGGGCATATGCAGTATTCACCGTGCATTTATATTTTGGCACCTAAGGAACCCTAAAAACACAAAAACCAGATGGAAATGTTTACATGTACGCTCGCGTGCGAGTATGTATGTATGTTCAGTGTTTCACACCTTATATCTCCAGAACTACTCACCGATTTTGACCAAACTTGATCACACTACTTCTATATACACCCCAAAAAATGCTCTAAATATGAGTAAACTAGTGGCTAATTGGGTATAGTGCATCATTAATACCATGTCTCACAATAAAGAGTGCTATAGCACTGACATATAGCTGCTGCAATACAATTGATAGTATTGATTACCCAAGCGCTTTTGGATTATTCCTCCATCATCAGGGATAACTGTTTAATTATGAATTTATAGTTGTGTATATAAATTTTTATACATAGGAATTAAATTATTATGTCCATAACAATTGATGTCAATAGTTAAAAGAAATCAACATTAAAAGTAAAACGTCTTGAATTATTTTAACTATTGACAATCAACTATTATGGACGTAATAATTTTAATTTTACTTTCATTTTAATTCCCATGTATAAAAATTTGTATGCACAACTATAAAATTCATACCTGATGATGGAGGAGTAATTCGAAAGAGCTAAGAGCTTGGGTAATCAATACTCACAATTGTTGGTAAGTGGATATTCTATTTTTATGAAAATTTTTAAAATGATTGAATTAAATAAAAATATAATAATATAATAAATATAATTAAATAAAAAAATATAATTAAATAAAATGATTATTTTAAATTAAGTTATATGTGTAAGCCATGTATCAGGAAAAAGCCGCGTGACAGGAAAGTCCTGCAACTGTGTTATCAGTTTTTTTCTCATTAGGTTGATGAAAGAAAGGTTTTGTGACCTTCTTTTATGGCAACTTACCCCTAAGTGCTTTAATTTTATCATTTCTACTTAAAGCTTTTTAGGTTATAATTCATTTAAAGCCTCTTTTCTATGCATCTGCAATGACTTAAATTTCTTATGTATCTTTAAAAAAAGGGATCTTTTGTTTAGATTTAATTAAAACTGTTAATTTAAAATTTCTGGTAGCACGTCTGTTAGCAGAAACTTTAATACTTATTTTCTGCATGGTTAAATTTAAGATAATTTATTTAAATTTTAGGTAGATTTAATAAGAAGGCTACCTATTGTAATGGGTACCATGATTTGACTTCCAGAAAATTTTGAAATATCTTTGCTTTTATATCACCCAGACCCCAAAACCACTGTCAGTTCAAAAGTTTATATGTATATTTATATACGCATATTTCATTTTCTTGTGGACATGATAACTGCCATAATTTTGTGCCAATCATTTTCAAACTGATAGATAAAATATAACGACCCAAAATCTCAGTTGACTAAAATCTACCTCCACCTTCCTGTGAGCCGAAAGGGATTTTTTAACATGTGACTTCAGCTAATAAATGATAAATATAATATGCATTATCATTATCTCAAATAAAGTCAAAAAGTCTACTTCTCACTTCTGAAAATGAAAATGAAAAGTAAACATGAAACTTATCTTTCCTCCCTTTACTTATTGGATTACGTGTAAAATACAACAAATTTTGAAATTCTCCTACTACTACAATAAAATTTAGATGATAAAGGATGGAAAAACATAAAAACAACATAAATTAAAATAAGAATAGTCAACATTTTTATGTTAGGATACTAAAAGAATAAAAAAAAACTTCAAGTTCAGAGGGAAATTTCCCTCTGAATTAAATAATTTACGAATTAAAATAATACGAATTTTTAAAACCCAATAAAGTGATTTTTACTTCCTTACAAAATCAATTTTGATAAATAATTAATTTATACCATTCATATTTTATTAATAAAAGTTTATTTTATGCAAATGGTTATGAATAAGAAAATTTTACTCTTAATGCAAGACAATTTTTGTTATTTTTTCTATATTTTTCTTTATGACAAAATATTTTTATCAAAAGAGATTAATACAACTCATTTCTGGGCTGAAATAACTAGTGTCAAGTGATTTTAATATGAACTTTGCTTATGCAGTGAAATGTATGTAGTGAGATAAATTATATATCAGTTCTCAGTTTCCTGGCTTTGCCTGGAAATAGATCTAATATTAACTCTAATATTATTTATTTTTTTTATTAATTTAAAATTTTGTTGCCGTACAAAGTAATATAATTGTTTTAAGTTTGAATTTTATTTTAAATGGATATGTATTACAAATCTTATGATTTACATATAATCTTAATCTATATATTTGTATTAATATTTTTTTTATAAATGTGTATATATATATATATATATATACGAGGTGTGTGAGAAAAGTAATGATGTTGGTAACACTGCAAGCGATCTGGCAACGCTGTGTCTACCGGTTTGTTCATCCCTTCCACATACTTACTACGGGTTTCAATCCGTTTAGCCAACACATTATTTTTGACAGCGCCATCAGTGAAGTTGTGTTTTTGTTATGTGTTACAAAAATGAATCATCGGAATTTAGAGCAACGTTATGCAATCAAGCTTTGTGTTAAACTTTGGGAATCCGCGAGTGTGACCTTTGAAAAGTTGAAACAGGCCTACGGGGAAGATTGCTTATCAAGATCACGAGTTTTCCGCTGGCACAAATCATTTTTGGAAGTCCGATAACACGTTGAAGATCAACCTCGCTCAGGAAGATCTTCAACTTCAAAATCTGACGAAAACGTTGAGCGTGTGAGGGTTCTTCTGAGATCAGACCGTCGTTTAACAATAAGGATGATGAGTGAACAGTTAAATTTAAGCCCTTTCACCGTAAATCAAATTTTGACAGACGATTTGGATATGCGAAATCAGTGCCGAAAAACCTCACAACGGAACAGAAGGACAATCGAAGAAACGTGTGCGTTTATCTTCTTGAGAGGACCGACAACGACCAAGATCACAGGTGATGAATCCTAGATATTTGAGTACGATCCTGAAACAAAGCGGCAAAACGAAGAGTGGCACACTCCGTCATCTCCTCGACCGAAAAAATGTCGAATGAGCAAATCAAAGATCAAAACCATGCTGATTTGCTTTTTTTACAGTAGGGGTATTGTGCGTAAAGAATTTGTTCCTCCAGGGCAAACTTCAGCCAAGTGTTTTATAAAGGTGTCCTTGAAAGGCTCAGGAAAAGAGTGATTCGCGTGAGACTTGACAATGCAAACAAGTGGATGCTTCATCATGACAATGCCCGTGTCACACGGCCATTTCCGTCAGGGAATTTTTGACCTGAAAACCTGACCTTCCTACGATTCCTCAACCTCCCTATTCACCTGATTTGAGTCCTTCTGACTTTTTCCTTTCAAAGCGTACATTGTTCCTTTCAAATAAATTTTAACCAACTCATTCTGGTGGGCAAACAGGCAGACATATGCAGTTTCAATGAGCATAAGAAAAAAAAAAAAATTTAATTTGAAATTTCCAGGAAATTCAGCGTTTCAAATTCCTATAATTCTAGAAATATAATTATCTTAATCTGGGATTAAATTAGAGATGAACAGCAAAATTTCTCTAATATAAAAACTCTATAACAGGGAAGAAAATTAAAAGTATGCTGTCTGTTTGTATATATTTATCAATTATAAACTATCTTCCAGGAGATTTTTTAAAGCTCTTGGAGTGGATCCTTTATCAGAGGTTCATAATAAGTCTGAAAAGTATTTTTCATGTATTTAAAAGGTGCACAATTTTTTAAAATCTTCTTTTTTGCAAGTATAGCCACATTTTTTTTACGTTTCACTTAAAAATGTATTTAAAACTACACCAAATAAGTTAAGAATATCTCTAAATATAGAATGATTATAACATTAACTTACTGATTTTACTTCTTGACAGCAGATTGAGAGAAGAGACATCATTTTCATTACTTCTTTATTTTCCATAATGTAGCTATAGAAATTACGCTGTTGAAATGGAAATGCCGGCTTATTTTCAGAAGCAAGCCTGTACAATTTTCTTCGACGTGTTCGTGAATCTTCAGCTTGATTCTGCACTGAATTTTGGCCCTGCTCCAGCCGCGAGACGATATCAGCTAATGCCCTGTTCTGCATGCGACCCATCCCCCCTCCTAAGCGTTTCCATGCGGACTTCTGCAGGCTCAAGCAAGTACACACAAAACACAAGCACAAGACAACAAACACACAAAAAAGCAAAAGAAAAACGAAAATAAAATATGGACAGGACAATAATGCAAATAAATATAAATAGTAAAATAAAAAATAAACAAAGCAACACAGACAGATGACGAATAATTATTTGAATTTTTCATGAATATAAAAGTATAATGATTATAAAAATTAGAAAAAATTCATACATTATGTGCACCACAACAATAATAAACAAACATTGTATATCAAATGATGCGGGTCAATAAACACTCTTAGGAACAGAAAGAGATTAAGAAACACTAGAATTAACACATTCACTGCTAGTTCAGTTACACCTACTTCTATTTGCTGTATTTAATTTAAAATTTTAGAAATATTCATTATAATTGCAGAAAGCAATTTGTAATTTGTTTACAGAAAGCATTTTGTAATTACCTTCCTAAAACTACTGTAAACAGTACGCTTACTGTATAAATTCAATTACAGTGAAACCCTAAAATTCTGAAAACCAAGACAAATTTACAAACTGAAGGCTGTCTCAAGCTAAGTTGAGGCTGGTTACTTGAGCTGGAAAGGTCAACTATTTATCTTGCCTGTCAGTGTAAATTAGTAATTAGCTATAGCTCATCACTTACTCCAGTTAAAATATTATAAACTTATAGTTACATACAATGTATACAATATAAATTTATATTTATAAAACCATTAGGGTGGTATGTATAATAAAACTAACAAATCTCAATCAAGTAAATTAGGTGGACAAAATGGTTGATTTAATTTATAAAAAGTTAATTTTATTGTCATCTTTGGTTTTGCTGGGAGATTTGTAAAAGAACTATCCTTTTAAAATAATGTGTTCAATTTTTATTACAGAGTCAAAAAATACCAATATATATGCAAAATATTGTGAGTATTTTTTATTTGTGAAAAACATATTTTTTTCTAATTTCTGTAAAAAATTATTTGTTATAAACAATGAGAGTTATATGCGGTCAACACCAAGATAACCCTTTTTTAAAATTAAATTTAAAATAGTTCTATTCAGCAACTTATATTGGTATGGAATTGTATGGTATTCTATGAGTATAACAATTTCAACTGAAAAATAAAAAAAAATGTGGTGCAGTGCCCAAAAAATTCAAAAGGAATGAAATAAAAAGTAAGATGAAAGAATCAGAACAAATTTCTTACCAAAAGTTGTTTAAACTCTCTGAATTGTCAGCAGTAATTGCACACTTTTGTTATATCAGTTTAAAAATAACTAAATATTTTTTTAACAATCAACTTAGTATTACATTATTTCTATAATACTTTTTTAAGTTATTCATGTTTTAACTAACAAAAACCATATACATAGACATGTGTTAAATACAAATATTATGTATTTGCACTTATAAAAAACTTTTTTACCAGTTATGGTTTATTGTGTTTTAATTAGGAAAAAAAAAATTAACTGTCTCTGAGAAAGGTTACATTTTCAATTATTTCATCCGCAATATTTAATTCATTTGTCTTCTTATGAGTAGATTTGTTTGAACCATTTCATCTTAGTTTATCTATTTTTGAATAATTCAAATTTTATTTTGTAAGTATATTATTGTTAATTTTAAAGATATGAAAATATAAACTGATCTTTCTTTTTCTTTTGATCTCTGAGAGTTTTTTTTTAAATGGGAATTACTTTTCTCATTATTTTGTAATTTTCCATCTAATATATTTTTTATTATTCTTTTCACTTTCTTTTCTAAGTTATCTAGAATTCTTTTATTGCTTAGTGTTAGGGTTTCAATTGCATGTAGGGTTTCTGATTTTATTAGTGATACATAGTGTCTATCTTTGAGTTCCAACAATGTCTTCTTCTTAGATGTGTTTTTGGTTCAGTGGAATGCTAGTTCCATTTTTGAGTTCTAGATTCTATTGTTTTCTTTTCTAATGTGTTCAACCTGATTCACTCAGACATTTTAAAATGTTCTTCAATTTACATCTTCAATTTTATGATTATTAATTTCCAGTTTTTGGGTGAGTTTTTAATATTTGTTAGAGTTTAAATTTTTTGAAGGAGATATTGGGTCCTATTTTGGCTGACTGTTTTTGCAACTCTTTAATTTGTATTTCTGTTTTGGACCAATCTTTAGCTATAAGTGCCACATCATCTGCAACTACTAGGCAGTAACATTTTAGTCCTTTTGTTCCTATTTTAACCCCATTATCTTCTATTATTTTGGTTACATTCTTTAACTACTTGTAATGCACAGCTGAATAAAAGTGTTAATAATTCATCATCTAGTCTGACTAATTTTGATTAGAATTGATTCTGATAATTCTTCCACAAATTTTATTTTAGAATATGTGTCAGTTAAAGTAGTTTTGATTGTGTCTATAGTTTTGTTGTCTAGGTCTAATTTTTTTAATTCTGATATTATCAGTGGAGTCATATGCATTTTAAAAGTCAATGAATGTTATTACAAATATGCTTTATTTTTGAGTTTGCTATAATTCATAATATTTTTAAGGTTAAAAATTTATTTGGTCCATGATCTACTTTTCCTAAAATCACTGGATATTCTGGAAGTTGGAGATTTAATTCTGCCCAATTTAGTAATGTTTTTGAATGTAACAAAATTTTGTGTGTTACTTCTAGTAGTGAAATTTACCTATAACTGTTTGGGTCTGTTTTTGAACCTTTTTTGTGGAGTAGATGTAGTAAAGCTGTTTTCCAATCTGATGGAATTTCTTCTTTAATGAATGTTAAGCACTGATGTTGGCTTTCTTAAAACATTCTGCTGCTATAGAATTTTTCCATAAAGCCTTAAGTTTAGTGTTAGTTCTACGATTTATTTGATATCAGGGGTTTTTATTATTATTTTTTAATTATTACTATCTAAAAGTTCATCTAATATGGTAATATTATTTCCATAAAACAAAATTTTTAATTCTATTTTAAATAAATTTCTAGGAAAATTTTTCAAATGGTCATTAAAAATGGCAATAGAAGCCCTTTCTTATAAATCAAAGGATTATGTTGAGTTATACAAAAACAGCTCTGTTGTCTGTAGGGAAAACTAGAATGCAGTCTGAAGGGAATGTCTAAAAATACATAGCTATATGTAAAAACTTGATAAAACTGTAAGATTTCTAATGGACAAATATAAAAATTGAAAAAAATACTTTTCTTAAAAAAATTGCAATACTAATTGTTATTACTGATGGTGGTGCACAAAAAATATTCTACAAAAAAAAGTTTAGCAAAAAATTAATAAAATATGTTAGTGAAAATGTGGATGTAATATGGAAAAGAATTCATGCATTTGAACAATTTAAACATTTTTTTTTTTTTTTTAATTAACATTACTTTATTATTACCTGGATGAAATTTAAAAAAGTAAGTTACTTGCAGATTTATTATTTTTTTATATTTGATATAACATTTAAAAAACAACTTGGATAAAAGTAATTTTATAATTAAGAGTTAAGTAAATCAGTTAATTAATTTTTATATAGAATTTAGAATTTAATAGACTATTATAATTAACATAATAGCTTGTTTACATTTTTCTAATGTGAATGCTAAACCTAATGCTGAATAAAGCTGTGATTCACCAAATGGATACTTAGTAGAAAGAAAACTATCTTCATTTGCTTATCATGTATTATTAATTATTTTTAAGATAATTTTTAAAAATGATCAGACAGTGCCCTTCAAGAATATAGAAAATAATATAAAACAATATTTAAAAAAAAAAGAAGAATTCTTTTGTAAAGAAAACCAGGATAGAAAAGTAACTCTATATTTTTCAGTTAATTACTTTAATCAGTACCTAAAAAGATAACAACAGAGCCAAAAGACAGACATGCTAAGAAAAAACACAGAAAGCAATTATGATTGTTTTTTTATTGCATAACAGCTACTAGATGACAAAGGAAGATTTTTTATTTATGCTGTTATTTTTCTTGGGCTACAGAAACAGTGAATGATACTGATAAAACTGAGCAAAAAAATAACTCATGATCAAGAAAATTGGAACATAAATTTTATTCCATGTTATAGAAACAATGAGTTTTTATTTGGCTTTATCCTTGAACTCCAATGATTGAGTCTATACTCATCACTGCCAGTTGTTGAGCTAATACTGAAATTTTATTTCAAACATTTGAATTTAACTTATTTTTTCTCTTACTTACTTATGGAATCTGATAGTTTGCAGACTCAAGCTGGATAAATTTTATTGTAGAAGTAAGAAAAGGTAAAGTAATTTAAATCTAAACTTTTTAAATGACAAACTGATCCAAGATGTATAATAAAATGGATTTATGGAATGTGGTCAAAAGATAAAAATATCTGACTAATGCTTTTTCACTTAACACATTGTCATGAGTTATATGTTTCATAATGTTCAAGTGGGTAAAACTGTGGTACTTTATGTATTTGTATAAAATTCAAGGTTATTGTCAGAGTTGGTGGATTTGTGATTTATTTCCATGAGATGGTTAGCAAACTCTGTGTTGCTGTGGTGGGTTTTCAAGTTACGTTGTATCTGTATGATACTGTAGAGCATTGAGCAATCACATCGGTATTCTAGCCATATTGCATTTGTTTTGTGTGTAATGATTAATTATGTTTTATTTGTTGTTCTGAACGCTCCATTGTATTCATTTTTTTTTAAATCTGTGAGTGTTTTTTAATGTGATATATTTTTTATCTTATTTTTGTTTATTTTGTATAAGAGTGTCACTGAGTTTTGATTCTCTTTAATACTGGAGAGGGGCGGGGGTTGAAAAGCTCATGAAAAAATAAAAACCACTTCCTTAATTTTTTTGAGATAAATCTTTTTCATTTCTCAATGTAGTCTTCTTTTAAGCTTATACATTGCATCCATGCTGCTCCAATTTGTTGAGTTGATCTCTTCCAAATAATAGGATTGTCCAACTCTGAAAAATAGGCATTTGTTTCTGCAATTACCTCTTCATTTGAATAAAATCTCCTCTCTGCCAGCAATCTTTTCATGTTTGAAATAGTAGTCCGAAGGAGCCAAATCTGGAGAATAGAGGGCATGCAGAGAGAGTTTAAACCCTAATGCTATCAATTTTGTGGACACAACTGCTGAGAAGTGAGCAAGTGCATTATTGTGATGGAAAATAACTTTTTTGTGGGCTAATCGTGGATGTTTTTCTTGCAGCTCAATTTTCAAATGGTTCAATAACGATACATAGTATTTACCTGTAATCATTTTTCTAAATAATCAATGGGAACTATCTCTTGCAAATTCCAAAAGATAGTTTCCATAATCTTCCTGGCTGAAGGAATGACCTTTATCTTCTTTAGAGCAGGCTCCCTGCTGGCAACCTATTGTTTGGATTGTTCCTTGGTCTCAGGCATGTAGTGGTGTATCCATGTTTCATCTACAGTGATGAAATGATGCTTAAAATCATGTGTATTTTACTGAAACAGCTGTTAACCACTCATGGAACCTCACACTTACACGATTTCATTTTTGGTCAACTGTGAGCAATCAAGGCAACCATCTTGTGAATGACTTTTTCATGTTCAAGTACTGATGCAAAATATTATGCACCCATTCAGTCGAGATGCCCACAGCACTAATAATTTCACGTGCTTTCACTCTTTTATCAGAATTTTATCAATCATTTCTGGCGTAGTGACCTAACAAGGCATCCAGAACATTTGTTGTCACTTGTGCTTATATGACCACTTTGAAAAAAAATTTTGAAACCACTTATAAAATGTTCTAATCAAAAGTCCAGATTCACCATAAGATTTATCAAGTTTTTCTTTAATCTCCTGAAGTGATTTGTTCTTCATAAAGTAATATTTAACATGTTGGCTGCTGCAATACATAAGAAAAATCGTCACCCATAGGCCGTGAAATAAAAACTACTAAGACTGTTTCATAAGTGCTATATATTATGCCATTATGAAAAAAATACAAAACAAACCTGGAATAACCAAAAGAATGTGAGGATCACTGGTGATCCTCACAGCACACAAATGATAACTGTATTACCAAAATGCCTTGAGGATCACCAGTGACCTTCACTTACAAAATTATAAGTATTAATTTTTATTTGAGCTTTACTTAATGATTCTTATTGTAATTTTATTATGACTTCATTGTTTGTGACTGGCAGTATAACACTGTAAAGATAAATTTCTTACGTAAATCACACTCTGTTGACAAAAGTTTTACAACTTTTTGTGATACATCCCACCCTTTCTTAGCAGCCTCTGCATAATGACCAGTATATGTTCGCCTTATTTTTCTTTTACTTTTGTCTCTTTCTGTAATTGTATTAAGTGTTGCTTTTCATTAGCTTGTCGATGTTGATTTTGTACTGGTTGAAGAATATTTCCATCTCTGTCCATACCCAGTATTTGCAATACAGTTCTTCTCAAAATGTAATAATTTGAATTTTCTTGGAGTGAAAGTGGTTATAGATGAGCCACGCATTTACAACTGAGGTATTTAACAGTCCTTCAAAAGCTACCTTGAGGTACCATCGTATTGTTTTTCTGAGAGGGGTAAAAATAACTAATCATCTGATGTGAGAAATCAATACCTTGCTTAGCTTTAATATAATCAATAATAGCTAAGGACATTTATACATCCATCCAGTTCTATTTCGTTGTCCTGTTTCAGCCTTAGTTCATGTTTAGCTGAATGGTAAGTATGCAATTTTTCTTCCATTTTGCTACTACATTCCCATCCCTTCATGAAGGAATTTTTCTGCTGATTTTCCTGTTTGTGGGTAACATATTATTATGAAACCTACATTATTATGAATTAAAACCCAGAAATTCTCTGGGTTCTGAATACGAACAAATATTATTAAAGAGAATGCAAATACTTCACAAGAAATGACCACCATAACACTCATATGAATATAGTACTAAAACACGCATGAAGTAGTTTCAAGGACAGCAGAGGCATGTAGATACTATTATTAGCATTATGAGAGGGCCACAAGACAGATTCAAAGCGCTTCAAACAGGTCATGAATTTCTATAACTCATTTTAAAATTATGTGAATTGAGGAACCATCATGGATCCTCACGGCCTCCCAGAAACATTTTCTGATGAACACCAGTGGTAGCCAATCATGGCAGCCAACTGTTAATCAACAAGTGAAACTCTTTTTCATCCATTTTTTAGAAATCACTCAACTTTCTAGATTCAAATGGGTGCCAAACAGAGAACTTAACTGATCAGGTTGAAACTTTGTGCATGTTCTTCCAAAAGATGCTACTAACTGAAAATCCCCTTAATACACTCCAGTAGTGCAGCTGTTGGATTTCACATTTTTTCAAACCATCCTCAAATTTGTTTTGTAAAGTAGAGAAATTTTCTTTTATAATAATATTTGTTATGTTTATGATTTCTGAAATTTTTTTGTAGCAATTTTTTGTGTTTTTCAAGAATGAAAAGTGTTTTGTGTTACTGAGATGTTAGTATACAGGTTTCTTATGTCAAATGTTATTGTTGAAGGGAGTATGTTGTATTTTTTATTTTATGAAGTCTATGTCTTTTTATTTGTAAATCTTTATTTTTACATGTTTTTTGATAAACTTCTCCATGCATTGGGCAAGTCTCTTGGGAGACACATTTTGCTAATTTGTGACTGAGCATATTGGTGGAGTTTATGAATAATTTGAGAATGTACAGAATTTATTCACTCAGAAAATTAGATGAATGTGATCAGAAATTTTTATCCACACTGACAGATTTAAAAATGAAAAATACTTGATACTAGTATTACCACTACCTGATAGTCTGTTGATATAGACTGTAACAAATGTGCATACATAAAGAACAACTTTATTATAATGATAGAGTTTTTCTGCTACTTGTATAAATGCAGAATCGTAAATTTGATCTTCATAAACTTTGTATTTAAATGAAGATGATCACACAATTGTGGTGAATCTACCTGATAGTCTGTTGATATAGACTGTAACAAATGTGCATACATAAAGAACAACTTTATTATAATGATAGAGTTTTTCTGCTACTTGTATAAATGCAGAATCGTAAATTTGATCTTCATAAACTTTGTATTTAAATGAAGATGATCACACAATTGTGGTGAATAAGTCAAGTAAATGATGAAAAAAGATTGCTAATGTTTCATTAATAAAAAGATATGGATCATAAACAGTCATCAGAATATAAGGATGTAGAGAAAAAATTTATGAACTCTTCTATTCATATTTATAAAATGATATAACCAAAAAAGAAAGGCTTCAAAGAAAAAATTGCAATCACCTGAAGAGGAGAGGTTTTGTTTAACTCTTGAAACACAAGATAGAATATGTATGTCATTGTAACAAATAATCTAATTGGGAGAAGATATGAGTCAACTAAAATTCATGTGAAAGTCAAGGATAAGAAACCAAGAAATAAGAAATCCCAGTTTTAAAAATCTCACAGTGCTTATTAATATGCAGTTTACCGATCTGTGATGGTGCAAATAATAGTAATAAATAGATGTAAAAAAGTATTGTGAATTTATTTATATTTATAAAGTACAAAAAAGATAAAAAAAAACTAAATTCAAGAATATTGTAAGAACAAGAAAGCATAAAAGAAATATCATACATGTATAGAGTATCACGAAGTTCTCCCAGGACTTTCATAACCTATTCTACTCAGGAAAACGATGGGAAAAGTCCATATAAACATATATCCTAAAGCGCTTTGTTTGCAAGTTATGGCTAGTGAATGATTTTGTCTTGAATTTCAGATATCCCCGTAAAATGAAGTCATACTAAAATTTTTAGGACGTTAATTAAGGGGCAGAATTACGACCTGAAAAGTTGAATAAAATAGGTCCCAGAATCTGCAGTAATTTTTGAGAAATCTGGGATGAAAGCTAATAAATTGGGGTAAAAAACTCTATATAGTATAGTATACTCGATATACTTAATGTACCTTACAAAATAATTTAACAGTAGTATAGTATTGTGCATTGTTGATCTGCTGTTATTTTATTGCCTACTTTGATATAATAATTTTTTCGTTAGTGAAGGAACTTTGTTAAATGGGTGATACACACAAAACTTTTAAAGAAACATTGTAGAGAATTTAATTCTGAACAAAATGGTGTAAGATAAGTTGAATAAAACAAAGAAAGACTAGAAAAACTTGAATTTTATTTAGAAGCAATACATTACTACATTTGTCATAAAAGTACTCTTTAATGTAAACAAAAACCAAATTCTTTTTTTGTGATGTGAAAAATATGTAAAAATAAAATTTACTCTTAAAAACTGCTGTTAAAAGAGCTTTTTTAAAAGCTGGAGTTTACATATCAGGCGTAAAATAAAAATTGCTTGGATAATAATTTTTTTATTAATGACAGAAATACAATAAATTATTTGAAAAATGATTATTTCAGAGTTGGCAATACAATAACAGCTGATCAACATTGCGCAATACTGTATTACTGTTTAAATCATTTTGTAAGGTACATTAAGTATATTGGGTACGGTGAACTGTGTTGTCGTTAGCGAAGGATTTCTGAGAATTTTAGTAATGCCCTACTTATTTACGACAGACAAATATGCTAACATGGTATTAATTTTGGATGTATGTAATAGTAATGCTATAGCAGAGGCAGTAGAATATGAAATACATTTTTTGATTCGCAGGATTCCAGATGCAAAACAATTAGAGTAACTTTTTGCAATCTTCGGGAAACAGGTTCACTACCTACTATCATACTAGCTACGAACGATCTGTCCAACACAACACTGTTATTAATGAAATTATTATCAGTACAGTTGAGCGCAGTCCATCAGTACACGACGTCTTTCTAAGCTGATTGGAGTCACATACAGTGGTTTAGAGGATACTTAAACAAAACAAGTTTTATCCTTACAAACATCCAATTCAACATCTACAACCAGGAGACCGTCCGCTTCGCTTGGAGTTCTGCAAGTGGTGGAATACAAATCGACAACTCTACAAGTATGTTTTATTTACCGACGAGGCAAATTTCACTCGAGATGGTGTCAACAACTTATGTAATGTGCATACATGAGCAGAAGTAAATCCTCATGAAACAGTGGAAGGCAATTTTCAAGACCAATTTGGCATCACTGTATGCTGCGGCCTTTTTCATAATCAGCTGTTTGGACAGTTCATATTACCTGACCACTTAAATGCTGAAGTTTACTTGTACTTTCTTCAAGAATTGCCGCAGCTGCTTGAAGATATTCTTCCAGGACTGAGATGCAAAGTATACTTCCAGCATGATGGTGCACACTGCTTCCCTTGTTCCTTTTCCACTCACTTAAATCATCAGTTTCCTGAGAACTGGATCGGTCTTGGAAGTCCACATTCCTGGCCACCAAGATCGCCTGATTTTTACCTTTGATTATTGGATCTGGGGACGCATGAAAAATATTGTATGTAAAAATAAAATACATTCTTGTGAAGAATTTATGGATGCAGCTGAGCAGTTTAAGGACAGCTCTGAAGAACTAAAAAGAGCAACAGAAGTATGTCAAGAAACATACTGAAAATGTCAGGCTAATTTTTGAACATCTATTATTAACTGGTACATATAATGCACTTTTAGCTGGCGTACTGTTTCTAGAACGTGGATATCGGTGTTTTTTGGGGACTGGGTTTCAATTAACCACACATCTCGGGCATGGTCTACCTGAGACTGTACAAGACTACAGTTCATTTATACTCCTACGTATCATTCTCTTTCATCCTCTGAAGTAATACCTTATGGTGGTTCCAGAGTCTAAACAGAAAGAGAGAGAGAGAAAAAGTGTACTGTTTCTAAATAAACTTTTTCTAACTTTTGCTCAGAATTAAATTCTCTACAAGTTTTGTTTAAAAGTTTTATGTGTTTATTACCCATTTAACAAAGTTACTGTACATCAAACACAAAAAAACAGGTTTTTTTATCCCAATTTATGAGTTTTCACCCTAAGAACTACTGCAGTTACAGTTCTGGGAACTATTTTATTCAATTTTTTTAGGTTGAAAACCATAAGAAAACACTAATTCCGCCCCTCAATTAACATTTTAAAAATTTCAGTATGACCTCATTTCACCAGGATAGCTGAAATCAAGTGAAATCTTTCACTAGCTGTAACTTACAAACAAAGCATTTTTTTTTTTTTTGTAACCTCTGGGTCCCCAACAGGTATTGCTTCAGAGGATGAGATGGATGATTTGTAGTGTGTGTGAAAATGCCATGCCTGACCTGGATTCGAACCCGGGACCTCAGATGAAAGGCCGAGATGCTACCACTGGTGCCATGGAGGCCGGCAAAAAACAAAGCATTTTAGAAAATATTTATTTTACCTTTTCCAATATTTTCATGAGCAGAATATGTTGCATGTTATGAAAGTCCCAGGAGAACTTCATGATACACTCTGTACATTTATTAACTAACTACTAAGTATATATATAATCAAAAGTCTTAAATTTTTTTGGTACAAAAATCTGAAATGGAACAGTGTCATATGTATACAAATCTTTAAAAAATAATAACTTAATGACAGCTTTATTACAATGCAAATGAAAATCTAATTACAAATATGTGTCATTAAACATTTTGTTACTGTTAATAATATTGATAACAATTAAACAATAAAAACCTCTTTATATTTTTCCTTATTATGTAATGCATGAATTTTTAAAAAGTATGATTATGATTCAATTGTAACAAAAATAAAACTCTTTCATGTATTCTGTTCTACACCTATATAATGGAAACTTATTTTAAAAAATACATGTAATAAATTTTCACAATTTTTTATAAGTAGTTTATAATTCTTTATGTACTTGAATGGAATCAAAAACCAAAAATAATTTACCTGACAGAAGTCCTGATTTATATTATTATTTTTATTAAATTAATAAAAATAATTTATTTGGCAGTTAAACAAAAATCAGTTATGTGTGTGTTTATATATTTAAATAAACACATACATTCATTAAAACACACAAATAAAATACACAACTCTCAGTAATGTGTATTTATTTAAATAAATACATACATTCATTACAACACAAAAATATTATACACATTCTCTCAAAATCCAAGCTTTTTACTCCTAACATTTTCTACTCTTTATTAAATATGTAAAATATTAATTTTAACATGACTGTTGAGACAACCAGATATAGAATTATAATTATGTTATTCAGATCTGAAAATGATTTCAGGACAAAATATAAAAATTTCAAAACTACTACTCGTAAGTTAAGATTTAAAACAGATTAAAGAAAAAAAATGATGTAAATTTATGAACTCTAAGTAAAAATAAAAACAATACGGATTTTAAGCACTTATCTACTGGATGTACAGAATACTGTGAATTCTATTCTCATGAATGTGTTGCAAAAAACGATCCTATTCAAGAATTTCCTTTTGACTAATTACTTTTCATCAGTATTAGTAAATGTTAAGAAAACCAATTTTTAAACCACAGACATGAAAAATTTTAATTTTTTACTAGAGAAATTAAGAAAGATTTAATGATATCAAATTTAAAACATTTTAAAATTTGCTTATCAAATGCAATTTAAAAGACTTATAAATTATATATAGCACAAAAATTGTACTAATAAAAATTGTATTATATTAAGAATATGTAATTTTTTTGCTTCGATGATAAATTCATTTCCTGGTAGAGGTATCGTAGATTAAATATTTGTGCTACAGTAAACCATGGAGAAGTTCTATGAACATGAAATAAGTTTACACTTGTTATTTATTGACTTCCTTTGACAGGCTCAGTAAAGTTAAAATATTAAATTCTCTAGAGAGTTACGGTATCCCAAAACGTTAGTGAAGCTGGTGAGAATGACCATGTCCTATAGCATAGGTGTGATATTGAGTGATGGAAGAACGAGCAGATTTTGACATGACAGAGGAAGTCAGGCAAGGGGATGTGCTCTAAGCTATGCTCTTAACCTGAAGCTTCAAAAAGCAGTAGAGAACATTGATAAGTGAGGAAGTATTATAAAGAGAGTGGTACAAGTACAGGCATATGTGGATGATGTTGTCCTGGTGGCAAGAAAATAGAAGGGGCGAATTGAAGGAGATATTCACACAAATAGAGGAGACAAAAAAGGCTGAACTGGAAATAAATGAAGGAAAAACCAAATATCTAAAGATGAACAATGCAAAAGCAGGAGAACAAGGAAATGATATGAAAATTGGGGCCCACACCTTCAAAAATGCCAGAAGTTTCATGTACCTGGGAATGGAAATTAATAGTGACAAGTACATGGAGTTTGAAAGAAGAATTACGCTTGGTGATTGTGCACACTTTGCCAATGCTAAGTTAATAAGATATAAAATGATCACACAAGGTACTAAAATGAAAATCTATAAAATGTTAATTTGACCAATGATGACCTATGGATGCAAAGCATGTACCTTAAACATGGGAGACATTAAGGCTTTGAAGGAGTTCGAACAGAAAATAATAAGGAGAATATATGAACCTGTTTTTGAAGAAGGAGCATGGAGGACAAGAAGGAATGAGGAAATGGAGGGAATACTGCAAGGACAAAATATTATAAGGATAATAAAGTCACAAAGAATTAGTTGGCTCGGTCACATGGAAAGAATGACAGAACAGAGATTGCAGTGATGGATAATGTGCGGAGGATTAAACAGGACTAGGAGAAGAGAGGCCAAGAATGCATTGGTTCCAGATTGTAACAAAGGATCTGACAGCAATGGGGGTGAGATGATGGAGAGAGGCAATGAGGGACAGGGAAAATTGGAGGCGAATTGTGGAGGAGGCCAAAGCTCACATTGGGCTGTAGCACCAGGATAAGAAGAAGACAAATTAATATTAAATTAATTAATTCTTACCTAACAAGTAACTATTATAAAAGAACTCTTTATCAGTGTTTTTTTTTTTAACAAAGAACAAGTTCATATAGCAATTACCATAATATGTATTTTTTTATGAAGTATATATATTATATATTAAGATTATGTCACTTCTAGATGAAATGAGATCTAAAGAAATTTAAATTTAAAAAAAATACTTAATAGCATACCTGTGTAGCTTTTCCTCCAGTCCACTGTGCAACACCTTTAGCAACACCAGTCATATTTTTTCCAGCACAGATTAGTGCTTCTTGAACCTCATCAAGATTTGGTTTTATCGACACATTTGGTATCATTAGAACTGAATTCAATAAGAATATCGGCACATTATCTATAAAAAAAAATTATGTTACAAGTATATAATTATTTATATAATTGTTATATATATAAATTAAAATTATTATTTTACTTCTTAATTTTTTTACTTATGTTTATGAGTTTTTACTGTTTTAAAATAAAATTACATCTATTTATTAAAATCTGATTCAAGGACATTATGTCGAAGAGACTGCATATTGCCTCACTATGAAGTCTCTTCCCTTCCCTTAGCATGAACTTATAAGTTCGTACTACGGTAATCGATCAAAAAAATAAAAAAATAAAAACCAAACTAAGTTTAAAAAAACTTTGTTAATTATCAAAAATTGCTTTGAAGAAGCAGTTATAAAAATAGGTCAATTTTAGAAAAATTATAATTAGGTCGATTTAAAAAAATTATTTTTAATATTTTTTTTAATAAAATCATTTAGTTCAGACTGTGAATAAAGCTCTGGTGGACAGCTATCTTTGGTTTCATACTCCTTGATGTTACCTTCATTTAAATCACTTGTGGAACTATCATTTTAGGTAAATTTTCTAGTGGAATTGAACTGGTACATCTGGACTATGAGGAACTAGGTGTAAAGCAGATCACACATTTGGGTAGATTATTCTTTTTTTATTCTTCAAATTGAAACTGTGAACACCAGTCGAACAAAAGTAACATCATTGGTATGATTTCATGGCTCTCGCCACACCTTGGAACTCCAAATCTGAGCGCTTCTTGTTCACCCTTTGACCACATCTTGTCCTTCAACACTTATGTTGAAAATGTAGTGGGGTGCTCAAGTTTTGTTTTGATCTCCTATTCTCACTCTGAAATACGTGTGCTACACTCGTCAAACAAAACTTCTCATATTTTTTTTTGGCCTTTCCACCACTAACTCACCAGAAATGTAACAAAAGAATTTGCAAAATTTTTGCAGCCACTTGAAGCCATTTAGAAAATGGATAGTTTACTTTATGGCCTGAAAATAAATTATCCATTGACTAAAATGCATTTGATCACAGATGGAAAAAAACTTGATTTACACGTGCTGATGCTTGAAAGAGCACTGATAGTAGTTTCACGGTGCATGAGTGGTGTGAATAGCTGCCTATAAATATGCTATATCTTGTTAAGTCCTGTAACAATCTGTTGGTCAAGCTCTCCCATTGTCTCGTCATCTTCAACCCAAACATCCCTCCGCCTGCCTCTTCAAACCATTCAACAATTTAGCTATAAGAATACATAGTATAAGCCAAAAAAGTGAATATATTTTATTAATTTATTGTAAAAAAAAAAATATATTATTTTATTGTATCACATTTTCACAATTTTTAAACTTTTTACAAATTTTGAAATTTCTGATTAGTAAAAAATCCTGATGCGATGAAAAAAAATGAAGGCTATTTTCAATTTCAGTGCTAAAAAATACATAGGAATCAATTATCAAAAGTTATAAAAATTCCACAACCCAAATTTTGCAAACTAGTGTAATTTTTTCATTTCTACCAGCAATTTGTCATTATATGGTTTATGTAGTATTTTTATTGTCACATGAAGAGTCAAATCACATAAAGAGAATATTTCTAAGCTCTTTACTCAAGTTAGAGCATCATACATTAGCCCTTTTGTAAAAACGTTTTGTCAAGATTGATTGCTTTATTGAATGTAATTTGAGTTTGCTGTAGTACCTAGTAATTTAAGAATCATCACTTTCAAGCTTAGAATTAATGGAAACATTTGACATTCAACATCCCCAAAACCTTTAGTAGCTTAGGTCACACTGACAGGTGCAATCGAAACATAACCTTCTGAATTTTTCACATCATTACCAGTGGTGTCATCATCAAATTGAATTAAAAAACATCTTCTGGCTCCTCTCCATCCTCTAACTCAGTGGTAGTCAACCTTTTTATACCTACCACCCATTTTTGTATCTCTGTTAGTAAAATTTTCTAACCACCCACCAGCTCCACAGTAATGATGATTTATAAAGAAGGGAAGTAACTTTACTATAAAATTTATAAAGCAGAGTTATTAATAATCACTTACCAAATAATTTATGTCAGACTTTCACTAAGTTTGGCAGAATAAATCTTTATAAAATAACCTACTGTAGTTAAATCTATCTTTTCATTTATACTTTGCATACATAGAAAAACATGAAGTTTGATGAAATTACATTTAATTAATTAAATTATTAATGAGATCCCTGAGGCTGGTACTGTGAAACTAAATATTGGATATCTGGCTCAATTTTTCTAAGGAACAAACAAAGGTCTCCTCTTTTGGAAATATTCAGGTGGTTTTTTCTTTGGTTGTAATATGATTAACAGTACTAAAGCCTGATTTCATAAGATATGAGGTAGGGAAAGGTATCTGTAAACTGAATATCATTTCCCACATATTTTGGATATAAGACAGGCATTTTTTTATTTTGCCATAGGTTTTCATATACATCACTGTCGAATTTATGTTTACTTTCTTCATCATATCTAATTTCTAAAGTTCTTCTTGGTAAGTTGTATCAGCCTCTTCAATATTTGCGGTATGAGGATTTTTTATCCAGTCATACACCTTCAATTTCAAAATATCTTCAAATTGTTTTTCCATATCCAGTTTAAGTTCGTTGAGGTAGTTACTGATTCTGTCAATATTCTCTGAGTTACATTATCTTTTATAGATTATAATTTATGAAACTGATGAAATTTTCTCTTCAGTAGATTACAACGAATTATTTCAAGTTTGTCAATAAATAATGACACAATACTTTGGCAACCTATAAGAGTTTTATTAACTCCTTGAAGCTGCAATTGACATCATTAAATCTCTTGAATATATTTGCCAAATAAAAGGCATCATTCTTTACTGTTTATAACTGTTGACACAGACTGGTCTCATTATTACTTTCAAAAAATTGTATGACACAATCATATAATGCTACAAAACGAGACAAAGATGTACCCTTTGACAGCCACCAGACTTTTGCGTGGAAAAGTAACCTAATAAAATCTTCATTATTATCCTGGCAAAATTGTCAAAACATTCTATCATTTTTTGCATTGGATTTGATCTTGTTTACAGCTCGAATTATTATTGTTAATGATGAATGGAGACTTGTACTTAGATGTTGTCCTACAAGATGTTATCTGTGCACCACAAATTGAATACATAATAAAACATTTGGCACTTCTTCCTTCAAATAAGTAACAAATTCATGATAGTGACGTACCATTGATTGCGCTCCATCAGTAGCGCACGCAACAATATTATTCAAAGGAATATTATTTTTTGTAAAGTATGATTTCACAGTGTTAAATATAGATCTCTTGTACCTGTAATGAGATTTATTGCGAATAGCACTTCTCGTAATTATTATCTTTATCAAAATAATGTAATATGCCACCAATAAAGCATTATTATCTGCAATGGTAGACTTGTCCAATTGCATGGAAAATGAAGAGTTAAGGAGAATACTTAAAATAAGTTCTCAATAAGTTTTTTTAACATTAACTGCCATTTCTTCAATTTGTCGCTTTACTGTGCTATCGCTTAAGAGCAATGTTTTTTTTAAATTTCAGGTATATCCTGATGCATTACTGTTGAGATAAATTCTTTTACAGAGGGGATTATTACAGTTTCTCCAATATTATAGCTTTCCACTTTTTGCAATTAATTGTGAAATGCGATAAGCAGTAATTAATCCACTGCATATTGTTTCTTAAATGATGCAATGATTATTGAACGATTTTGAAGTTTTATATATATTTTCTGAAAATATTCAATGGGGTTGTCCTTATCATTTGGATGCTTTGTAGAAATATGTTCTCGCAATTGACTTGGCTTCATTGCCTCATTGGATAATGTTTTATTACACAATAAACACATTGGATGTTGTATACTTACAACAGATTCTATGAAACCCACCTTCTGATACTCTGGCAAGTAGCCCTAACATATTTCCTTTTTGAGGCATGGACTCACAATATTTTGAAGTAAATTGAAATTTATATTGCCAGTTTATTATTACCTGTTTAGTTAATAACTATATAATTTATATTAATATATATACTCGATTTCACAATATTTTTGAAGCTGTAGGCACATGCTCACTCTCACAAATCTAACTGCGTACTGACCAGATGCACAAGCGATTCTGGGACGAGGCTCTTTTGTTTGTGGTTTTGCACTACAGTGCCATTTAGTTTCACTTACATATCGTGAACTAAACTTATGCATAGGCAATACAAATAGTATATTTTCTGAAATTTTAATTGTCACGGGGAATTTTATGAAAACCTAATGAAAATGTTTTTAAATAATGCTATGAAAATTGTTTAAAAAGGCAATTAAATTTAAAAAAGGAAAGTTCTACAGTATTGGACAAAACCCCTGCTACCCACCATGAAAGCTGGAACACCCAGTAGTGGGCGGTAGGGACTAGATTGACTGCCACTTTTCTAACTGGTCTTTCCTAAGAGCTAGTCATTTGAATTTCTTGACTGTAATCATAGCTTATTATTATATCTCATTGATGAAACTATCACTGATAGATATGTTCTGTTGAAATATTACTTGCAACCCCTCAGGTAATTTACTGTGAGTAAAAGACCAATATAATTGAAGCAGTATTACACATTCAACATCTAATAGATAAAATTTCTGTCATTTTAACCATCTTCAATAAGGATGAGGTTATCAATTTGATTGATAACCATATCAATTTTGTTTGTTAGGGTATAATCTTTGATCAGAAGCTCCAATTTTAATGTATTTTTTTTTTTAATTAATTGCTAGGAGTGTGGTTGTTCACTGCTCAATTGTAGTAGACCAACTGAAAAAAGTATTGGTAAAAAAATATCAAATTTAGGCAGATAGCATTACTTCTCTTACAAATTTTTCACATGTGCAAATTTGGATGAAATTTTTAAAAACAATACTAGATGATCCCATGGGTTTTCACACCATTAGCAAATGATGCTGGATCATTAAAAAACAGTACTGGCTGGAAAACTATGATCTAGGTAGGAATTATTATTTTTTATGTTTGTTCAGGCATAACTTTTGATCAGAAGATTTGAGTTGTAGCAGTGGTCCTGTTCAATGATTAATTGTTTAGATCAGTGCAAAAATTATGGGCAAAAAAATGATCCTGTTTTGTATCAAGAGAAGATTATTTTCATTTATGAGCAGTCTGTTTTATATAGCTGCCCATATTTCAACTTTGACAAAGTTAGATATCTAAAAAGAGTAGAATAAAAACTTTAAAAATATAAAAATAAATTTTTACTGATGCACTAAAAAATTAATATTAGATCTTCCACTACATCCGCATTACAATCTTTGAAATTTATTTTTTGAAACTGGTGCCAAATTTTAAATGAATTACGAGTACATGAGATACAGATTATGAGATTACGAGTTCCCAAGATTACCAAAGATAAAATTATCAAAGAAGATATGGATTATCAAATTTAGTGCAGGCTTAAAAAAACAAATTGCAAAAATTGTATTGAGAGTGTATTGAAAAAATAATATTTTTCTTTTCGGTGTAATCTAAAAAAAATTATTTTTTTTTGGAGTCAGTTCAGTTTTTTTAAAAAAAGGCTTTTTTAACATTATAATTTTAATATAATTATTATTCTTGCGATGCTTTATTAAATTATTCATTCACAGGGTATATAATAAACAGATGGGTTGAGTTATTATTTTTTTAATTGTAATTAATGTGAAAGACAAATATTTCTTAAAACGAACTCCAAATTTTCTTTAAAAAAAAAAATGAAATTTTTTAATAGATTTGATACATACAATAGATACATATATAAAAAAACAACTTAATTTCTGTTACTAGTCTCAAATTAATTAAAAATTAAAAGTTGAAACATTCATTCAAAGAAATCATTGGTAATAAATTACTGGTAATTAATTTTACAATAATAATTCAGATGAAAAGATTAATTATTGATATTAAGACTTAGAGAAGAAAGTTTAATAAAAAAAAACAGGTAATGAGTGGATTTATAGACATGAAAAAAAATTAGGATATTGTGAGATTAAAATTATAGGAATGATAGATGATCTAAAAGGAAATAATAACAATAATGACAAAAAAAAGTTTAGTGCGATACCATTTCTTGAATTGCTTTTTTGCATACATTACAGATCTGTATATACAATTTTTGTATCACCCTTAATTTTAAATAAATTACCCTTCAAAAAAAAAAATTAAGGGAAAATATAGTTAAAATCTGTAAAATTTATAATTTTGCATGGCCATACCTGTATTAGAATGATTTCACTGATGCTTTTCTTTTATAATTTGCCTCAGACACACCCCGAATTAATGTCCAACAGTACTCAGCTAGCATGTTAGTATTCTATTTCCCTTTATAGCGTCTTTCCATCACCAAAATCTCTTGGTGGAAACATTCACCATGTTTGTCACATCTCCAAGGTTGTCCGGGA
This sequence comes from Lycorma delicatula, assembly GCF_047948215.1. Classification (NCBI taxonomy): domain Eukaryota; kingdom Metazoa; phylum Arthropoda; class Insecta; order Hemiptera; family Fulgoridae; genus Lycorma; species Lycorma delicatula. The sequence goes on along the minus strand of NC_134462.1, from coordinate 84,401,171 downwards.
AAAAATCCAGATGTAAGTGGAGGAAATGTATTTTTAAAGACATTTTACATCCCATTGCTCTATATGAAGTAAGAAGTTGATTAACAATATCGTGGTAATTGTTGGATTTTTGTTTGCTGAGAAAATTTTTGCAAACATCTTTAAATGAAGCCCAAGCTGCACTTTCCACATTATTTAACATTGAGTTAAATACATCATCTTTGACCGACTCTCTTAGTTGAAGACCAACAAATATTGCTTCTTTAATTTTTCCTTCACTTATGGAAATTTCTGCCTGTTGTAACTATCCTTCTTCATTGCTTTTACAAAATTTTTTATTTATCCTAGCTGGATATGGAGAGGGGTAAAAATATTTTTTTGGGTTCAACTAAGGGCTCATGAATAATATTTTTCCCATTTGTTGTTAATTTATCTCGTTTCTTCCACTCTTTTGTAACTTAATGTTTATCCCTAGCTTGGCTGTCCCATTCACAAAGAAAACATGTACTTAGTATAGCCTAACTGCATGTCTAACAAAATAGCTGTAACTTTCAAATAACCACATATGTTCCAGCTATGTTTTTTATAATTTATTTTCTCAAGAATGTCTTTCGTCACATTGTATGTCACTTTCAAATTAATACCATAAAGCAATTGGTATCGAAAGATAATTGTTACCGTTGAGTAGTAAAACCGCTTTTAAACTATACTTGGATGAATCTATGAAAAGGCGCCAGTCCACAGGTTTATGAACTTGTCCTAAGTGCAACATAAACTCATCAATATTTGTGCAATAAACCAAATTATTTTAATCAATAAAGTACTGAGAAAGTTCTTTTTGTCGGCTTCGAAAACCAGATATTTTTGTATTTTTTTGAAGTAAATTCCAACCTTGCAGTCTTGATCCTAACAGTTCAGATTGATTTTTTGAACAATTTAAATCCTAACCAAGTCATTTAATTCACCTTGTAACTTATTGGAAGTTGTTGGAAGGTAATTCAAATTCAAAATCATTTTTGTCTTCTTCAATACTTCCTGATTCTTCATTGCTTTTTTCGAAACATATATTCACATGTGGCTCAGGAACTGGAATAATTTCACTGTGAGGTACAGGCCTGATTGCAGATTGCAAGGAAGGATATTTTACAGCATGTTTAGATTTTTTTAGAAATTCCAGAAACACTTGTTAAACAAAAGTAACAATCGGTTACATGATCCTTTGGTTCATGCCAAACCATAGGTACAGCAAATGGCAAAGCCTTCTGTGTACGTTTCAGCCATCCTCTTAAATATACAGAACAATTAGTGCATACTATATGAGGAACCCACGTCATACCCTGATCACCAATTTTTGCACTGAAAGTATAAATGACATGCTTTTTTAATTAAAGATGTAATGTTTTTTCTATTTTATTTTGTGGTAAACACACCACATACATAACAAAAGGCATCCACATCATTTACACAACACTGAACTGTTAACTAACTTAAGACAGCAATAAGACTGAACAAAATTAATTCATTCCTAAATCCATTGCTTAATACAAACAACACAGCTGTGTTTTGAGCTACATGTTTTGACCTCCACAGACATGATTAATCTTGTCCATGAAGGCTCACTCTTCAGTATTAGATATGATGTCTTAAACTGTGACTATGATATGACTTAATTCTTTGTCTAGTATTGTTTATTTATAACTTACAATTTATGTTAAACAAACAAAGTTAATAAAAAAAATGAGCTAACAAAATACAATATAGGAGATTAAAATGCTAATTACACGTTGAAAAATGAAAAAAAACCTTTAATTAAAGTTTAAATATTTAAAAAATGGTGGGTGATAAAAAGATTCTGAGTTCATATACATTTTCAGTATCAAAAAACAGGTTAAAATCACATATTGCATGTTAGGAAACAAAAATTATGTTTATCAGTGTAATTATTGAAATTGAACAAAATGGTAAAAAATAGGATATTATAAAATTTAAAACATCAATGTTTTGTATTAGGGGAGAAAATTTTTTTATGATTATAAAGATAATACCTTGGCAATGAAGAAACTGTCTGCGCAAACAATCCAATGAGTGACGTGTCACTCGTATAAGAACATCAATAACCTTTCTACTATAGTAACGACGCATTTCAGAAACAGCATTACGGACCATCTCTTGCATTTGTTTAGATAAACCACTGACCCCAACAAGTAATGTCTGTGGATTTTCAAAACATTCCCATATAATCGTCCAGTCTTGTTGCTGTTGTTGAGTTGAAGTTGATGATGCAACACCTGCTGATTGGCTTCGTTCTAAACTTCCTGTTACATGACATAAATTTGAAAAATGAAGTAAATAATATAAATTAAAATAAAAGAGATTTATAATAATCCATATTTAACAGCTAATGACCAGAAGATAGTTTCAAAATAGATTAAAATAAGTGCTAAAGAATACAGTTATTAAAAAACCTCTTATTTAGAGATAATCGTGTAATCTACAGAAAAGTAAAGGAAAAAATGGAGGAATTCATTGACAAGTTGAAGAAGGTTTAGAGAAATAGTATGTACTTCTATGTAAAAATGGGTAAGCATGAAATAAAATAGGTAGAAAGAACATTGGATGTAATGGATAATTCTTATCCAGTATCCCAAATTGCACAGACCTAAAATCAATGTTTATGTAAGCAGGTTATTTTTTTATTTATTATTTGAACAGAAAATATTTTCTACTAGAAATTATTTACATGTAAAAGACTTTCTAATTTTTAACTAAAATATATTGAATAATCTATTACTAGAGCATAAAAAGAAATATTCGTTAGTTAATATTTAGCAGTTGATCTATGAGTAGAGTTGCTGATCAGTATAGAAAAAATTCTATTGTATAATTTTCTTTCCTGTTTAGCCTCCGGTAATTACGTTTCACAAAATACTTCAGAGGATGAGTAAGTTTGATATGTATAAGTGTAAATGAAGTGTATAGTCTTGTACAGTCTCAGTTCGACCATTCCTGAGATGTGTGGTTAATTGAAACCTGACCACCAAAGAACACCGGTATCCACGATTTAGTATTCAAATTCGTGTAAAAATAACTGACTTTACCAGCGACTTGAACGCTGGAACTGTCAACTTCTAACACAACTGATTTGGAAGACGCGTTCACCACTAGACCAACCCATCGAGTCTAATTGTAAAATATTAACTTCTTACATTCTCACAGCAGGAACTATGTATTTGTTTCAAGGTTGTAAAACTTTTTTTTATTTTAAAAATTGTTATTATGAAGCGTTAACTTTCTAAAATAATAAAATATGTTTAAAGTACTGTCTTTTAATTTATAAAAACAAAAAAAACACTAACAGACCCGGCAATGCTTCGTTATTTCTATATTTGAGTATATATTAAGATTAGATGAATACAATTAAAAGTTTGATAAAACATTAACAAAATGAACATGATGGATCTTCACAAAATTTAATCTTTCACTTTATAAAACTAGAATGTAAATAAATCCAACTGGTAAAAAAACAGCATTAACCCACCAGGATGGTCCAGTGGTGAACGCGTCTTCGCAAATCAGGTGATTTGGAAGTAGAGAGTTTCAGCGTTCAAGTTCTAGTAATGGCAGTTACTTTTAAACGGATTTGAATACTAGATCGTGGATACCGGTGTACTTTGGTGCATGGGTATTAATTAACCACACATCTCCGGAATGGTTGAACTGAGACTGCACAAGACTACACTTCATTTGCACTCATACACATCATCCTCATTCATTTTCTGAAGTAATACCTGAACGGTAATTCCCGGAGGATAAACAGGAAAACGACGAAGAAGATAACAACACTACCTATGGGGATTAATTCAACTACTCTCTAAACACGGATCAAAGTATCCCTAACTTTCATTATACTGGTCAGAACGAGGATTTCAATAGCTTTATACCTTCTCCGGACAACGCGGACCATTTTGCAAAAACCCGCGCGTAAATCGGTCCGGTACTTTTTAAGTCTACAGCCGATACACATACGAACATTGCCTTTTACATATATAGAAGAAGAAAATCTGTTTTTATATTTGTTTGTTTCATAAATATCTCGACACCGGCGTCACCTAGCGGGTATAGTTTTGCAAAAAATTTTCTTTTCACGTAACTAATATATATTCTGAATATGAGCTAAATCGCACCATAAATGCAATTTGTCCAAATATCTCAACCGCAGCGCCATCTAGGGGTCCATTTTTTGCAGAGGTATTTCTTTCTATGTAAGTAACACATATTCTGAGTATGAGCCAAATCGGACCATAATACAATTTTTCGTAATATCTCGACCCCAGCACTACTTAGCGGGTCCAGACTAATTCAGAAACCTTCGGGGGCGTGCCGCGAATTCACCGAAGTTTCATCGCAATCGGATGAATAGTATGGGAACGCATATGGGACAAACAAACATTCATTTATATATATATTTAGAAAACTAAAATTTGTAAGATATTTATAATTTTAACTAGTCCTTAGCTTAACAATTTTATTATCCTACAGTTGCAGAAATAATTAATTACCTTCCGTAAAATCAAAATCACCACCCTGATTTGCTTTCATATCTTCTGCCGCCTTTCTTACTAATTCAAGAACTTCTTCCACTGCCTCTTCAACCATTAAACTTTTCCGATTCAATTCCTTAATTCGAAAAAAAATCAATAACAATTAATCTTAAACATTCACAGAAAATTTGTAGCAATTTGTAGATGAAAATCTAAAAACTGAGCACTCTAGAGCAAATGTATCATATAAAACTCACATACATTTTTATTTCTTGTACTTAGTAAAGGAAGTATTGTAATCGCGAAAAATTTCGGTATCAGATTTCAACGGAAATATCAATTTTGACCATATCTAAATCCATTTTGATTACTTTCGGCGTGACGTCTGTACGTACGTACATATCTCACAGAATTCAAAAACGATTAGCCGTAGGATGTTGAAATTTTGGATTTAGGACTGTTGTAACATCTAGTTGTGCACCTCCCGTTTCGATTGCAATCGACTAGACTAAAAGTCTAGTCGATTGCAATGGGAGAATGTTAAAAAGGAAATTCTTAAATCAGCAGAAGCAAACTTAGGCGGAATAAATAGAACTGGTAGAAAACCTTGGGTTTCAGACGATATATTGCAGCTGATGGATGAACGTAGAAAATATAAGAATGCTAGTGATGAAGAAAGTAAAAGGAACTATCGGCAATTAAGAAATGCTATAAACAGGAAGTGCAAACTGGCAAAAGAAGAGTGGATTAAAGAAAAGTGTTCAGAAGTGGAAAGAGAAATGAACATTGGTAAAATAGACAGAGCATACAGGAAAGTTAAGGAAAATTTTGGGGTACATAAATTAAAATCTAATAATGTGTTAAACAAAGATGGTACACCAATATATAATACGAAAGGTAAAGTCGATAGATGGGTGGAATATATTGAAGAGTTATACGGAGGAAATGAATTAGAAAATGGTGTTATAGAGGAAGAAGAGGAAGTTGAGGAGGATGAAATGGGAGAAACAATACTGAGATCTGAATTTAAGGGAGCATTAAAAGATTTAAATGGCAGAAAGGCTCCTGGAATAGACGGAATACCTGTAGAATTACTGCGCAGTGCAGGTGAGGAAGCGATTGATAGATTGTACAAACTGGTGTGTAATATTTATGAAAATGGGGAATTCCCATCAGACTTCAAAAAAAGTGTTATAGTTATGATACCAAAGAAAGCAGGGGCAGATAAATGTGAAGAATACAGAACAATTAGTTTAACTAGTCATGCATCAAAAATCTTAACTAGAATTTTATACAGAAGAATTGAGAGGAGAGTGGAAGAAGTGTTAGGAGAAGACCAATTTGGTTTCAGGAAAAGTATAGGGACAAGGGAAGCAATTTTAGGCCTCAGATTAATAGTAGAAGGAAGATTAAAGAAAAACAAACCAACATACTTGGCGTTTATAGACCTAGAAAAGGCTTTCGATAACGTAGACTGGAATAAAATGTTCAGCATTTTAAAAAAATTAGGGTTCAAATACAGAGATAGAAGAACAATTGCTAACATGTACAGGAACCAAACAGCAACAATAACAATTGAAGAACATAAGAAAGAAGCCCTAATAAGAAAGGGAGTCCGACAAGGATGTTCCCTCTCTCCGTTACTTTTTAATCTTTACATGGAACTAGCAGTTAATGATGTTAAAGAACGATTTAGATTCGGAGTAACAGTACAAGGTGAAAAGATAAAGATGCTACGATTTGCTGATGATATAGTAATTCTAGCCGAGAGTAAAAAGGATTTAGAAGAAACAATGAACGGCATAGATGAAGTCCTACGCAAGAACTATCGCATGAAAATAAACAAGAACAAAACAAAAGTAATGAAATGTAGTAGAAATAACAAAGATGGACCGCTGAATGTGAAAATAGGAGGAGAAAAGATTATGGAGGTAGAAGAATTTTGTTATTTGGGAAGTAAAATTACTAAAGATGGACGAAGCAGGAGCGATATAAAATGCCGAATAGCACAAGCTAAACGAGCCTTCAGTAAGAAATATAATTTGTTTACATCAAAAATTAATTTAAATGTCAGGAAAAGATTTTTGAAAGTGTATGTTTGGAGTGTCGCTTTATATGGAAGTGAAACTTGGACAATCGGAGTATCTGAGAAGAAAAGATTAGAAGCTTTTGAAATGTGGTGCTATAGGAGAATGCTAAAAATCAGATGGGTGGATAAAGTGACAAATGAAGAGGTATTGCGGCAAATAGATGAAGAAAGAAGCATTTGGAAAAATATAGTTAAAAGAAGAGACAGACTTATAGGCCACATATTAAGGCATCCTGGAATGGTCGCTTTAATATTGGAAGGACAGGTAGAAGGGAAAAATTGTGTAGGCAGGCCACGTTTGGAGTATGTAAAACAAATTGTTGGGGATGTAGGATGTAGAGGGTATACTGAAATGAAACGACTAGCACTAGATAGGGAATCTTGGAGAGCTGCATCAAACCAGTCAAATGACTGAAGACAAAAAAAAAAAAAAAAAAAAAAAAAAGACTAAAAGTGTCCAAAAAAGCCCAAAATCTAAAAAAAATTTGAATTTTGGAATTTTTCTTAACTGCAGTAATTAGTCCTCATTGAGAGATTTTCAACAATGCATCATAAGTGGTACTTAGTTTTATTGGTTCCAGAGTTTAGTCAAATAAAATTTGAATTAATGAAATATTTGGATCTTATAAGGGGAAAGCACATCGATTCGAATGCGACTTCATTTCCTCTTTTTTTTAATTTAAATATATTGATTTATTAATAATTATTAACCTCTGGTTGTAAAAGAAATCTCGCACAATAAATAATAATTCAATAATAATAAAAAAAAAAAAATGAAAAAAAATCAGAAGTTATTAGTGAAATAAAATTTTATGTACTTTTAAAAATGTGTATATCTAATTTAATAGGCATTATTCCATATGTGTATGTATAATAGATTTGCTGAAACATGTGATTGTTTAATATTAATTGAAAATTATAGTTTAGAATAGTATTATTTTTGGATTTTCTAGTTTAATTTCTGTTTAATTATCCTGGAATTTCTGTTTAAAAGATACTAATAATACTGTCTAGTAATACGAGTAATAAAGGGACTTTTATTGTACAAATATTTTGTTAAAAACTTGTATTTCAGTGATTGTGTAACTGTCCACTTTATTAAAGAATTGGAGGATTGAATCTCACTTTCAAATGAAATAAGTTTAAGTGAAGTGTATATGTAATTTAATAGGTATACATAATTAATAGGCATATGTAATTTAATAGGTGTCCACATCAGAGTTTTTGTTATGGTATTCTTTATTTAAAAAAAATATGTATGTGTATTCTTTTAAACAAAACTGCAGAATTTATAATTTAATATTTTCCACTTAGTAGCAATTGAGGGATTTTTTTAATGAAATTTTTACAAAAAAAATATACCAAAGAAACTTTTTTAAGAAATTTTAATACTACGACAAACTTCATCGTAAAAATGTGTTTAATTAAATAGCACTCATGATTTCTTTTAATTTTTAATGTGATTTTTACATTTATTCTAATTAAAATAAAAGATCACTTTAAATGATTATAATTTGATTTAGGAAAATGTTAATAAGAAATGTTGTATTATTTAAAAAAAAATCCATCCTGAGGAATGATATTTGCACCAGTTTTAAAAGTGTAAATTTATAGTAGAAAAGTTAACAGTTAATGATGTGGTTCTAGAATTATACCTATCGTTCAGGATTGGCATTTTTTACTTTTTTGTTATGATTTGTATATGCTTTAATGTATTTTAATGAGGATGATGCGATGGATGAAGTAATGCCTGATCCTTGCAATGAATCAAACTCAAGACCAACTGATCTAGAAACCGTAATCTGTACACAATTTGGCTATCTTGATTGGAGAAATCTTAATTTTGAAATGTTTTAATTATGTTATATGAGGTGGTGTCCAATAATTTCCAAAACTTAAATATCATACAAAAAGAATTATGGTACAGAAGTGTACTTCAAGGTACACAATTGTCACAAACAAACCAGAACACCACTGTGCAAAGCCATGTTTGTTTACACTGTTTGCTTTGTAAATCTATGTTCATAATACTTCATATGTAACAGATTTCGAGGGGCTAAGAGTTTTAGTTACTCTTCTCAAAATCAGGAAGACACAGCAAATGTTAAAATGGGATGATGAACATTCTGCGCTTTAACTAGCATTTCTAATGCCAATGAATAATGAACATTCTATAAGTGTAATAAAAAATGTAGAAATTGCCAAAATATTATTTGTGAAAAATATCTGTAAAGATTGTCAGCAAACAATTCATGATGTTTCACTTAATTTGATGTAAACATCAAATTATAAACTTCAAGGTGAAAAATGTTTAAGGAGATGGCCTGAAATCTATCAAAGAAGAGTTTTTTTAAGGAAGAACTATTTTTTGTAATATTCAAATTACTGAAATGACTCTTATCATTTAGATATTAATTTTACAATAAATAAAAAAGAATTTTTTTACAATAATTATTATCATAGTTTTTCAAATTGAATTTCAAAGTTAAATTTCTGAAAAAAAAATTTATATTTCATCCAAAAACTGGCAGCTGACAGTTTGTTTCTTAAATGTATTGGTCACAACAGAAAAACAATAGCCATTTAGTTGCTTACAATAATTAACATTTTGATCACTAATTCTCATTCAATTAATATTAATATTGATACTGAACTTATTATCTGTTCTTTCTTTTATGTTCAGCAATTTTTGATATTATAATTTTGCAAATGGACACAGCGGCTGGAAATCAGCTAATTGCTAGAGTATAGTCGATCATTTTGTTATTACACAATTGTTTTTTTTTTTGGTTGTTTTTATTCACAAAATATATGTATCAATTAATGCAACATACAAAAAGCTGCTTCGTGTATTTTGGTTTTGCAACATTTTAAAATCAACTGTAAGTCACACTGAGCTAAAGTAAAAATACATTTTTAAACCCCCCAAACTTTTTGTTTGTCTTGTAAAAAAAAAATCCTGTAAATGCAATAATTTTTTCAGTGTTATAGTATAATTCTAACCACCTTTCTAAACAATATTATGTATAATATCTTTATTTATTTAAAATTAAATGTATAAAAAACAATTTAAAATAATGCATCCAGAATTCACCAAAATAGTTGCAAGAAAAGAAATTTATAAGGTTTAAAATCGTCATGTATTAATTCTATTTTTACTTTATCTTCTTTTTTCAATTGAATATAACAAAATAATTAAAAAAGAAAGTCACATTTATCACTTAAAATTTCTTTAAATTATTTTTGGAGGTATTTGTCACAGTGGACTTAAGTTGGTGGAATATTGAACTATTAATATCATAACAGTTAAAGAAAAATCAAAATTAGTCAAATAGAATGCTACAAGTCAAAATTCTTATAGACAATCATTTATTCATACTTTTTGTAGAGTATTCAAAGAAAGATATTGGATTATTCAAAATTATTTTTATTATTTTATTGAAAATTAACTATTTTCAAAACAGTTTCATATTTATGATAATAAATCAGAAAACTGTGGATGACTCTTCATGGTTAAGTGGTATAACTCTTCATGGTTATACCTAAAAGTTTATTTGAAGACAAAGAAAAAAATACATACCACTGCAGCATTTCGACAACACTCTTCAATTTTTTCAGAAAATTCTTCAACATTCCAAGGATCTTCAGTTGACAAAGTTAAAAGAGTTACAGTTTGCATACTTGATAAAACTTGAAGTATTCTATTAGTATAGACATCATGGACTCTAAATTAAGGACAGATTCCAAGCAGAGTGTTTTAAACAATGAAAATGGAATATACAAATATGTGTAGTAAATTTATAATAAACAACATGTTATAGTTCTGTCCTTTTAGAATGTAAAAAAACAAAGTCTCTCTTTGAATGCAATATTACTGCAATAAATAAATTGAATTATTAAACATGAAAGCCCATTTATTTGAGGGTAGGTATATTTAAAATAATTAAACTGACAATAAAATGCTCCTTATGTTTGTCATTAAGATGACAAACTAAATAATTCCGAGGTATTCCATTTTAATTCAAAACATTTTCTAAAATTTTGTTGCATCACTATTATTATCTGGCCCGAGGCCAGTGTTAGCGATCATAGGCTTATAACCTATGAGATCGCTTACGTTAGCGGTCCAAGAGCTCCAGATTCGGGTCGCTATAACCCAAGGGGCCTGGATCAGCACAGGCTGCGGCGCGAGTGTGAGGCTGCCTTACAGGGGTTGAAATGGCGCATGGAGCACAAGGAGGAGGTGGAATTGATGGCTGAACAATTCCGCCGGGCCATCAAGACTGGCTGGGATAGGGTCCTACGGTGGCCCCGGACAATGGACGGACCCTTATGTAGTGGCCAGTCCGCTGATCGAAGAGTGCCTGGGGAGCTGTCATGACCGCTACTTTCGGAGAGCCGTCTGTTAAACGCAGGCGGAAACCCGGGAAAAAGTGGTGATCCTCTGACCTTAGCGTGCTGCGCGCAAGAGTTAGGTCCGCTAGGAGAAGATACCAGCGTTGCCCCCCAACGGGGATTATTGTTGTTGACGTGTGCGCTGAGGTTCTGCGGATCTACTTGCGCGCCCTAATGAGTACTTTCATGCCATCAAGGAAGCCAAACTCAAGTTTTGGCATGACCATGCGCGAGTTGCAGCGCAGCCCCTGGCAGTTCGCGAAGTCATGTTACTGGCCAAAGCCGTTGCACGTGCTGTCCAGTGTTCGATCCGGGTTTGGTAATCGTGACCACACTTTAACATCTGTGGCGACTTACCAGGGGTTCCTGGATACTCTGTTTCCAGATGCTTCGGAGGGTGAAGCAGATGTCGGCATTAGGGTGGGTGAAGCACCATTCCCTGACGTAGTTCCCTGACGTACGTAGATATAGACCGAGTGGTTTCTCGAATAGCACTGAGAAAGGCACCGGGGATTGACCAACTTGAGCCGGATATTTTCTATCATCTGCTGCCTGTCATAAGAGAGCCGCTTGGCAGACTGTTCTCGGGATGTCTAAGCTGGGGTTGCTTTCCGACTTGTTGGAAGGTGGCTTTGGTGAGGGTCCTCTTAAAATCAGGAAAGGATCCGAGTGAGGTCAGCAGTTATCGACCCATCAGCCTCTTGCCGGTAATCGACAAGTTGCTTGAAAGGCTGGCTGTGGAACGGCTCTGGGAAAGCATCGATATGAACTCACTTCTAAATCGAAGCCAGTATAGTTTCATGAAAGGGGTTGGCACCGAGGATTGCATCTTAAATGCTCTTGCCGAGGTGGAAAGCGCTGACTTTAAATAGTTTTGGCAATTTTTATTGACATAAAGGCAGCATTTCCTTCCTTGTGATGGAGTTCTGTCTTCTATGAGTTGGAACGCCGCAATGTTCCCGTAGCCCTGCAGACCGTAGTACGTGACTTGTCTGATCACACGGCTGTGTTTAAGGATGCGAACCTAGTTGTGGAAAAGTCCGTCACCAGGCGAAGCCCTCAGAGCTGCGTTCTCGGTCCCTTGCTGTGGAACCTGGTATTCGACGGATTTTTGGGGTATTCAACGGGTGCCCATGTGCTCTCCAACCACGCGAACTTGAACCAATATTTGTTTCAGTTCCGCCTGGTAGCTGTGCGTCTGCGGGGAGGTCCAGTCGAACGAACATATGATGTTCGACTGCTCAGCTCTTAGGGGGGGGCAAGAACTCAGACCACCCTGGAACTTAGAGGTCAAGGGGAAAATTTGCCACTCATAAGTGGCGAGTCAATGTGGCGTGAGCCACATTGTCGGACCGTGTGGGTGTTCCTTGCTTTGTTCAACTGGCATCAGTAGTTTATTTAAGGGAAAGATTCCTACTTCATTGCTGTGGGAAGCTACCCGAGAGTTATGGCTGCCCATCAGCCAATTAAAGCTCCAAGCGCTTTAATATTGGTGGACAGGTACTTGCTGGCATTCAGTGACCTAGGCGTGGCAGCGAATTGCTGTCTTGACGTGATAAATTTAATTTATTGAATGTCACATATATTTTGGTACTTGATATGGGTACGCTTACCCATTTATATCACAAGTGAGCCGGGGGACACGAAACAAGTGGTGTGTGGCACCATGCTTAGTTCGCTCACGCAATTAGGTTAGCTCTAGGAGCTAGTTAGAACACTGGTCGTTAAACTTATTCGAGGCTCGGTAGCCATTTGTGGCACAGACATTCTTCGGTCTTATGTTTAGGGCAACCGAATGGTATGGTGGCGGGAGAAATGCCATGCAAATCAATCACTATTGTTGATTTTGGTGAAATTTGGTATATTTAAATTTTATATAGTTACTGCTGTAAAAATTTCAGAATTTTGCCACCTGTTTCATGGTTTTCCGGCCCAAAAATATTACCAAAATCTTACGATTTGGCAGCTTTTTTTTTAATGATGGCACTCAGTAACAATTCAATTTTTTTTTATAAGTGTTATTAGCACCTAAGAGTTAAAAGGTAAAAAACAGGCCTGTTACCCTAAGCCCTTCATTATTTATTTTGGGTTCAAATTTAAAAAAAAAACAACAATATGTAAATGTAACTGCAGTAAAAAATTACAAAATTTGGTTATGTAACGAAATAAATTTTGAATACACTAAGATGAAGTTGCATATTTACTCATTCCATAAAGCTTTCTTTTACATCTGTACGATGTAAAATAACAATGCTACAGCTCATAGAAAAAGTGACGAAAATGGCTGTTTGTACCTGTTGGCGAGTTAGAAAATAGTCTATTAGTTAAGAAAAAAATTTTTTTAAATATAATTTTTTTTTTTTTTTTGGAATTACAAGGTAATTAGTTATCAAATACCAGATATCATTAAAATCAAAAGTAGTGATGCACTGATAATTTGTTGAATTAAAATGGAATACCTGGCCAGCCAACGTGGCGCGAATGGTAGCCTTTTATCTGGAGATCCCGGGTTCGAATCCTGGTCAGGCATGGAAGTTTTACACACGCTACAAATCAGTCATCTCATCCTCTGAAGCAATATCTAACGATGGTCCCAGAGGTTGAAAAAAAAATGGAATACCCCGTGTTGTCATTGGTTTATTTTCCCATTCTAATTAGATAGCTACAGAAGTAAACTGTGACAGCAGTGTATGTTAAGAATAATCTGCGATATTGAAGAGTGAATATGTGTTGTCATTGGATTAGTTTCTTATTCTCCTAGACAGTTATTTTTATATTTAAAAAAAAAATTTTCTTGAGTAACAGACTATTTTCTAATTCGCCAACAGGTAATAACAGCACTTTTCGTCACTTTTTCCATGAACTGCGGCATTCTTGTTTTGCATCGAACAGAGGTCAAAAAAAGCCTTTTGGAAAGAGTAAGATGGGACTTAATCTTAGTGTACTCAAAAATTATTTTGTTACATAAGCAAATTTTGCAATTTTTTACTGAAGGTATATTTGCATGTTATTTCTTTTTAAATTTTGGGCCCAAAATAAATAATGAAGGTCTAAAGGTAACGGCCTGTTTTTTACCTTTTAACTCTTAGGTGCTAGTAATACTTATAAAAAAAATTTCACTGTTACCAATTATCCTACATTAAAAAAAGGCCTCCAAATCGAAAGATTTTGGAAATGTCTCATTTTGGGGGCCCAAAAACTGCATCTGGAACAAGTGGCAAAAATTTGACATTTTTGTAGCAGTAAGTACTTGTTATGTTACTTAAACACATAGTTTCAACTAAATCTGGCTTTGTTTGTTATTAAAGTTTTTGTTTAATTTATAAATATTTTTCTTTCATGGATTGAATTTTTTTAAATATGGCATCTTTTTTAAAATTAAATGATGACATACTTTACCTCAAGATCTTTGAATGTCAGTAGTCAAGACTGCAGTTGTAAAACTACATGTTGAATAACTACATTTCATATTATTTAGCCTGTCTGTAAAATCTAAAAAAATAATTATTTATAAATTTGTGTATTCCTTCTGAGTAAAAATTCTTATCAATAATCTATTATCAGTAAAATTAATGCGGCAAATAACACAGGTCAAAAAAAAAAATTGGACCTGAGTTAAAAGTAGATGAATTAGAATATATTTTTTATGCTGAATCTTAAAATGAAATCAGTTTTTCTTTATCATCCTGAAATTTTTAGTTATGACCCTTTAAAATACTGAGAAACTTCTTAAATAATAGAATACAAAAATAATAATAATAATTACAATTAAAATTCCTACCTTTATTTTGTCTACATTACGTTTATCTTAATTTTTTTCTTATTTTTCTTTTGCATTCACTGAAGTCTTCTCTTTTTATCATCCAGCAGTAGTTACTCATCATAGATTCATTCCATCTGCCTTGAAAATGTCGTTCCATCTGCAATAAATCTTGGCTGTACCTTTTTCCTTGTTCGTCACTGATATCACCCAAGTTTAAAGGGAAAAAGTCCAAATGAGAATGTAAAAAATGAATTTTCAATGACATTCTGCAGTCTAAATTTTTGTAGTTCGCTAAGAATTCATTTATAACATGGTTTTCAGCTTTTTTGTTTCCAAGAAAACCGGTAATGATATCTTTGAATGACTTCCATGCTGCTAGTTCTTTAGGATTCAGTTTGCTGTCAAATATATTTTCACAAATTAATTTTCTTAATTGTGGCCCAGTGAATATTCCCTCTTTTAATTTGGCTTCACTTAATTGTGAAAAAACTTCAGCTAAATATTTAAAGCTGTCTCCATCTTTACCTAATGCTTTAACAAAATTCTTCTCAGGCCTAGATTTTTGTGTAGAGGTGGTAAATAATGCGATCTGCTTCAACAAGGGGAATATTAACAACATTTTCTTCTCCTGGGGTAAACTAATTTATTTTTGGCCAGTCTTTAACTGCATAGTAAACATATGAAACACATATATTTTGTAAAGCTACTCTGGAGGCCGAGAAAAAGCCCTATCACTTTCACGTCAGCAATGATTTGCCATGAGTGTTCATCATACTTAATAACTTATAAAATTTTTGACATACTTCCTTTTTGACATTCCTACAGTATGTGCTATCGGTATAAAAGAAAACTTATTCAAATTATGCAACAACACTGCCTTTAAGCTTTTTTTTGATGAATTTATAAATAAATGCCAATCATGAATACCATATTCAATGCTCAGTTCAGACATTAGCCCCCTAACATTACAGTAGGAACAAATTAAACCATCTTTTCTAAAGTATTTCAGTAAATTTTTGTTTAGATTTCTGTACATTGAAATTTTAGTATCCTTGTTTAATAAAATTTTATTTTTTAAGACGTAAACCTAGGAGTTCTGCATGTTGTTTTGACAAATACAAGGTACGAATTAGGTCACCCAGTTCTGCTTGTGTGATGAGGTGAGGTTCAGTACTTGATTCTTCTGGAATGCAATTAATATCTATTGAAGTTGAGGTGTCATTGCCTTCTGGGGAATCAGAAATTTCTTTCCAAGAAGTTGGAGCGATCGGAATCAGTAAATCAACACCATGAAGTACTGGTCACATAACTGAACGAATATTTGGGTACATGATACTGCTTTTATTGTTTGAATTGAAACTAGTAACATCTATTAAGCAAAAATAGCAGTCATCATAATGGTTAGTAGGCTCTCGCCAAATCAGAGGTATACCAAAAGGCAAATGCTCTCTTTTTCCTTTTAACCACTGGTTTAGTTTAATGTAGCACTTGATGCATGCTACATGTAGAGCCCAGGATTTGTCTTGGTGTCCCAAGGGACAGTCAGAATAATGTTTGTAAGAAGTTTTCAGCAGACATTATATTCATGCTGTAGACCTCTACAGCATGCATCACAATATAAATCAGATGTGAATAAACAAACATACAGATGTACTAACTTATTTGTATTGTTTGTTATACAAATGATGGAACATAAATTTAAGGGGATGTAACTTAACGTTACATGATGAGTTGTTTTGGAATACATATTCAGATTCAGCATGTAAAATACTATATAGAACACCTACTTCCTTTTCAGTTCAAAATTTTAGGTTGACCAGTTTAATTGTGATTAAAAGCATACAAATGTAAACAATGATTACAAATTAACCCAGTGGTTAAAAGGAAAGAGAGAGAGAGCATTTGCCTTTTGGCATACCTATGATTTGGCGAGAGCTTACAAACCATTATGATGACTGCTATTTTTGCTTAAAAGATGTTACTGGTTTCAATTCAAACAATAAAAGCAATATTGTGAACCCAAATATTCGTTCAGCTATGATGCTTACAATGATTAAAATTAAATAGCACATGTAGCACATTTTAATTGAAATTCTTACTCTATTAGGTTAAATCATTAGTTAATTGAAATATATTTAAAAATAATAATCTACTAGAATTAAAATTGGAAATAAGATTAATTTAAAAAAATGTATTACCTTGTAACTAAAACATCAAAATCATGAATTGCCTCTGTTACATTTTTAACAAAATCCTTCCAAACAGGATTTGTCCAGCAGATAGTGTTTAATGCTGGTGATAACATTGCTGCTAATCTTACTAACTGAGGAAGAAATAATGGGCGTACTTCTAATTTGACTCTTCTGACAGTAGTTAGGAAATTATTTATTAAAAACTGCAAAGTTATATTTCTGATTAATAAAATGCATATAATAGGGTGTTCAACTTAAAAGAGGCTCCCATCAATCAGTAGTTTTATACTAAATATACTAAATGCATATTTTTGTTAAAATGCATATATTGGTGGGATATGGGTAAAATAATGTGGAAGATGTACAACTGGAGCTGGAGAGGGAAGGACTATTTTATTGCCTGCACATTTGAGTATTGCCGGTCTGCGTCAAGCATTAGTTTTTGAACAAGGTTATGTAATCATATGTTGTTATTTGTTAAAACACGGTTAACTGTTGAAAACATATATTCATGATGGAAACTTATTTAGAGATGAAATCTCATGTTGCATCTCAGCGAAAGTTCAGGGAGATATTTGAAAAGGAAGCACCTGTGAAAAGTATTATTCAGAATTTACTTAAAACATTCTGTGAAACAGGTTAGTATTAGATCAGAAACATGCCCGACACAGGTAAATTTTAATGGTGCAGGTTGTACAGGACATTAAAGCAACAGTTACAAGATAACTCATAAATCTCCTCATAAATCTTTGCAGAGAATAAATTGGTAAAAAACATCTCACTAGGTTCAACCTCCACTGCACTGAAAAGAATACTGAAAGGTTATTGTATCAAATAAAGGTTTCACATGAACTAACTAATGTGATTATGCTAAAGGGTTCACTATAGTCAGTGGTCCAAGAACTTCATTAGAGGCAACATTAGCATTTTAGTTCAAGTGTTTATCACAGGTGAAGTATGGTATCTCCTTGGTGTTTAGCATATGGTATATGCTAATAGTCAGAACTACTAGACCGGGGATACTGAAAACCCGCACATTTTCTTTGAATATCCCTTATACCCACAAAAATAGGCATATGGTGCAGTTTCAAGGTGAAGAATAAGGACCCTTACATTTTGAAAAAACTGTGGATGCTGCTGTCTACCAAGAAGTTATCCAACAGTTCATAGCCTTACTGTGACAGGATGCTGGTTGCAATAGTACAGCACCACTTGCCACTATGGCAAGTATGGTGCTATTATGGAGATGCTGCAGTATTTTTTTTTTGGAAGAATCATTTCTAAAGGATTGTAGGCTCCAAGATCTCCTGATCGGACTAGTTGACTTCTTTCTATGGAGTTAATTAAAAGAAATTGTTGGTGGTAGCAATCCACACATCCTGCAGTTATAGAAGACAAACATTACAAATGTCATCAAGGAAATTGATGGGGTACAATTAAAAAAGAGTAGCTAGAAACCTGGTCAAATGTGTTGACAAGAGCATATAAATGGATACATCAATTTACACCTTCTATAAATTATTATGTACATGTTTGCCAATAAACTATTATTTATAGACTAACTAAGTGATGGGGCCTCTTTAAGTTGAACACTCTGTATTTATAATTATACAATATTTTAAAAAGTAAACACGTTTATTTTTCAACTGTTAGAGATTAATTTTGTAGAATACATTTAATAATCTATTCTTAAAATATGAAGATATATAGAATGTGTAGTAATTTCAATTAGAACATAATGAGGTGGTATAAAATTTTTGAATCTCTTTAAAATTACAAAAATTAATTCTATTTTGTGTGTATTGACTGCATGAGTTCCTTGTTAACTGAGTGAATGTGTAACCAGCAAGTCTGATATAATATTCACTGAACTCACTGGAGTAAATTTGTTGAGTTGCTGTGTTTACCAGTTAGTGCTTTGTTAAGTTGTTGTAAATAAATAATCCTTTTATCCTGATCAATAAATAGTAATATATTATACAGATCATGTCAGTTATTGGCAATAATGTTATTTCATAGCTAAAAAAAACCAACTGACCCAACGCTTCCCTAGATGGAGAGAGAAACTATGACAAAACCTTGATCAGGACAGCATCACAAATTACACAGCTAATTATAAAATAAACAAAATAATTATTAAAAAACAAAAAATCCTACTACTAATTTGTATACATCTACCTAAAATAATTACGAAAAATGTAAAAAAAAAATCATTAAACAAGTTTTTCTTTCTTTGTTACAGAGATTTTTCTAAGGATCTGTGTTGGGATATTTAATATTGCTTATATATTCCAAGATGTAGCCAGGTGCATATGTAGGCTATATGAAGTGGTGACTTTAATGGCCTCCCCTTTGTTAAGTATAACAGGCATTCGAATACATCATAAAATGTAGAAGTAATATTAAAGTTCACAAGTCAGACTAACTTCACCGATGGAAATGTCTGTCAAGGCATTTGCATTGGTGGCATCCTGACAGAGGCCAAAGTGATGATTGAGTGATGTAATCGGGTTTAAGGGTTTGGGAGATGGTGTACATGCGGTAAAGCCATCTTCCAGCCCCTGGTTAAAGCCATGGCTCCGGCTTTACCAGAGGTTATGGTAGTATGTGGTGACCAGAATCATCACAAGGCGACAGTATATTCTCCTGTGGGATAAGGATGTATCTGAAATAATACCTGGTAAGAAAAGAAAGAAAAAGTTGTTAATGATTTTTTGTTCATTTTTACTTCCTTGTATGAAGTAAAGGAAGAATTGTGATTGCAAAAAATTTCGGTTTTCAGATTTCAACGGAAATATCCATTTTGATCACCCCTGAATCCATTCTTACTTGTTTCAGCGTGACGTCTGTATGTATCTTGCAAACTGAAAAACGATTAGACGTAGGATGTTGAAATTTTGGATTTAGTACTGTTGTAATATCTAGCTGTACGCACCTTCCCTTTTGATTGCAATCGACTGAACCAAAAGTGTCCAAAAAAGCTCAAAATAATTTCACTTTCAATTTGTGATCCTTGTGACTTGTGTCTCAATGCATGAAGAAAACATTTGCCACCACATGTTATACAATATTATTGAAAATAAAATTTTTTGGATTTGATCATCATGTCTATGCTGTTAAAAACCAGTTTGTGCATAAAATAAACAGTCATATAACTTTATACAAAAGGTTATTATTCAAAATCGATTCTTGAATCTTAAATTCAATCTCATGCATTTAAAGAAAGCTCGGATGGAAATTTATTTTTATGAAAGCATGTTACTTGGATATATTCAATAAACAATTTTTTTATATTTAATAAACACAAATTATAAATACATAATTATTAAAAATAACCAAAAATCATGCAAATGGCATACCTGTAATGAATCATTAACATGAGTAAAATAGTCAGATTTAGCAAGAAGTGTCATAGTAACAACAGGTACTGGTATGTTCATCTTTGTCAGACATTCTGCTTCTCTAATAAGTAAAACTAATCTGTGATCCAAATTCACAACCAACTTACCAGTATCTTCTGATATAGCAAGAAGTTTTTTATTTAGGCAGTCATCAACAACCCACACCTAAGAGTAAAAAAAATAATATAACACAGGAATCATAAAAGAATATGATATCTAATATGTGATTTATATTATGATTATTTAAATAGAACTATATAATATAGAAATATTTATTAAATGACAAAAATATAATTATGGAATACTGAAGTAAAGGCTTCAGAAACCTCATACCAGAACAGAGGAATGTTTTTGAGAGGAAGAAGGTAATTACATTGTTTCCAAACAAAATTTAGACTTTAATCCATCTACATTGAAGCTATAATAATCATCATCAATCACCCTAAAGATAGTGCTCAGAAAGGCAAAGTGATAGCATCTTTATCCTTGATCCTGACAGTTCTGAATCCCAATCAAGCTTGCTATTTTTTTCATACATTTCAAAATATATTTCTTATATAAAAAAAATATATATAAAAAATAAATAAGCATTCAGGAAGTAGAAAGCTTTAGAAATAAATTTAAAGATATTCCTTATAAATAAAATGTAATAACTCTAAAACATAATACGTACATTATGACTCATCCACAAATTTGTCAGTTCTTCTTCATAATTAATTAATGTACTGGCTACATAATTATATTTTCTTACAACTTCAATTGTAGTTGGCATCATCTTCAAAACAGGATGTGTTGATGCACTTTGTACAAGATCTTCAAGATGACAATGTAATGATCTTGACCATTTTAAACGACCTGTAGTTTAAGAAAAAATAATAAATTTACACTATTTTCATATTTTACTAACAGCATGATATGTAGCTTAATACATGATGTATATGTACTAGCTGGCCTGTCTAGGCAGAATCTGGACCCTCGGGGCTCAGGTCAACCCAGGCGAATCCTGGAGCAACTCAGGGGCTCTTTGGGGCCTCTCAGAGCCAAGGAGCCTACCCCATAGCCACAGTGTTTGCCATTCCCAATTTGCCAGGGGGAATGGCACTCTCGACACCTGAAGAGCTTGCTTCGGTTGCCATTCCCATCTACCCAGAGGACTCCACCCCCTGGACCCCACACTGTACATTTATATACATTTCCGAATAACCATAATATGTTAGATCAAGAGTGTAACTGATGAATGCAAAAGTTAGCCCTCAACCTACTAATAAATACGCTGTTTTAATTATGAAAATCAGAGGATTGTTTGCTTTGATAATATAAGAGCACCCCATTGCACCTCCCAAAACAGCGCCCCAAAGGCAATCCATTTGGTACCAGATAATGGTGATGTTCGCCTCCCATGAGATGTTCGCATACCTCATCAATCTACTAGCCTCACACGTAGGACCAACAGAAAAACCATTATTGTTAAACAGAATTTTTTTAAATTCATTTAACATAAATTTAATTCAGTTATTTTTGTAATATTATTCATTTGATTATTCAAATCATTCAGTTCAAGCACAGCTCACACAGTGATGGAGACTTACAGTTCACAGTTCATTAAAGTTTGTGATTTAACCAGCAAATCTCCACTACTATGAGTACACACACACACACACACACACACATATATATATATATATATATATATATATATATATATATACACACACACACACACACACACACACAAGTAAGTACACATCAGCTAATGGACCAGTAGGCTGATATTATATTTCTTTTGCAGGGCGAAAATCATTTTCATGTTATCGTCTCTCGAAATAAACATATTATAAGAAAAAATAAAAATCCAAAACTAAAAACCTAAAGCTAGATTAAAACAGATTTTAACCTAGCTTTTAATATATGTAATCTAACACTTAAAGCCAATAGCACATAAAATAATAGTAAAAACTTACAACTAATATCTGATGATAGCTAAACTATCATCTAAAACTAATATCAAACTAATTTGTTTAAAATAAAATCAAACATACGAAAATAATATTTAACTAAATATAAATAAGATCTAAAATACTAAAATAGAAAAATAAAAAAAACAAAAACTTACAACTAATATCACAGATAAAATATCACTTAAAACTAATACACAGTCATAGACATAAAATTAATAATAAAATAAGTTCAACAAAACATAGATGGAATTTAATAAAGTCAAAGAGGAGCGTAAAGGACTCCTTCTTGGATAACCGAAACATTAAAAAACTAATATAAAAACAATATTAAATTTTCTGTAATAAACTGATCTGTTGGAGAAATGACAACATCCGGTCTACCAGTTTCTTATCCTTGCCCAGGATTCGATGAATGTTTTTGGGCAATTTAAATTTACTATGTAAGGCCGTATAACATACTCAGTCCACAACGATGTGGCGCACAATTAAGCGGCAGTTGCATTGAAAGCATAGTGGAGTGTTTTCTCCTGACATCCCCTGTGTGACGAGATATGATACATAGAGTTCATTGAACTTAGAGTTCAGTGAGAGAAACAAATTGCAGATATACAATTTGAAAGGGAGATTTTTACAGCAACATCAGGAATGAGAGTATCTGTCCTTGTAGCCGACACCTCATTCTGCATGAAAATAACAATTCCACCACTTTCTCTACTGTCTACGAGGCAGTCGTATCTCTCACAGAAAGAGCCTCTGAGTGTTAGTGCATCCTGTTGTAGAAGGTGCGTTTCTTGGAAGTACATTATCAGCAGTTCATTTGTGTGCATCAACATCTTAGAGTATTGATAAGAGGCATTAATAAATAACAGGCTAATACAATGCAGTTGCAGATACAATGCAATTATAATTTGCAATACAATGCGAAGACCTCTAATGTTCCACTGAGTATGCTCATAAGTAAACGTAGTTGTAAATACAGGTAAATATATAAAAATTATAGGTGAACCAGTTTTTCTTTTTCGTATTTTTGATTTTAAAAACTTCGATTCCCAGGGTTCGGGTGGTTCCTTAACCATATCTTCCAGTATACGAGGTGATAGAGGGGGAGATTTTGAAAAATGGGAAGTCACAGACAACATCCCAGAGAGTGTGATTGTGTGGCTTCCCTTAACAAGGAGTTTATTAGATGGCTATCGTCAGCTGCATTTACTACTGCCTGTACCTGTAAAACTTTGGAGGCAGGAACTTTTAGAGCCTTTTACATCACTAGTGTCAGTTTCAATAACTGCAACTATTGGCTTCTTATTCATCTTCGTTAGCTCAGAAATAGTTGCAACAAATGAAACAACCTGATCAGATAACATCTGAACAAGTTTTTCCAGCTGATTGCAGGATCCGCACTGATGGTTAGTTACCTGCATTTGCAGGGGCTTAACTTGGCGGCGAAAGAAACATCTGGTTTAACCAAGTTACAAGAATTTTGTATCTTTTTATATCCTCTCCAAGCGACTGGAAAAGATAGTTTCTGCACACAACGCCATTTTGATAGGTCGTGTTTTTAGTCTGCTCCAAATGAATATATTGTGCGGTTTCAATATTACTATTTGTGAATTTTGTTCTTTGTTTGTTGGTAAGGGTGTAATTGTTTGTTTGAACATTAATTTGGGATATTATTTTTTGTGTAATTGGTTATTTCGAATTTGTGTTGCTTGGATAGTCTTTAGGCTAACTAAGGTATAAGATAGTTGAGTGGTTTATTTAATTTATTAAGTCACACTCCAGGGTAGCTTTTTTTGGTGTTTTTTGTGATAAAATACGTTGTTTTAGCTGTTTGTTTGAATTTAATATAATTCAAATAAATTTGTTAATTAATCGGTTGTGATTTTGCTTACATTGGCAACGACCATATTGGTTCTTTGTGATTGGTCGTTGTGTTTGACAGTGGAAATCTTGCATTGATTTGATTAGTCTTTCCTTTGTTTAGATTGCTATCTGATTTATTGACAGTGAACAACTTTAAATTAATTTAATAGTTTTAGTTTGTTTTTATTCAATTAATATGAGTATGTCTGATAAGAGGGGTAAGAAGAGTAAGTCCGAGCGGGAAAAATACACTCCTGGTGAAGTAACAGCTGAAGTGCGGCCTGATGATTCCTCCTTATCAGAAGATGATGAACCAAGGGGCTGGGGTATCGGGTATCTCTTCCCAGGTTAAGGATTTGAGCAGGATTTTGTTCAAGCAATAGGTGTGGGATTTCTGCTCTGTTTGTGAGAGAATTTATTGAGCAATATGAAACGCTTATGCAATTCTTAGAGAATACCAGGAGCAGTTCAGGTAAGGCACACAAAAAAGTTATCCCCAGAATGAGAGAATTCAAATCAATTATTTCTGCATTGTGGAAGGGTATGATAAGTTGATTAAGAGGCCTCCAGAGGTGCGTGAGATGATGCACCTAGGTAAAGGTATCTGTTCCAGTTGTGGTGTCTCAACGTAAGCCTTATTCTCAAGTATTGAAGGAGAAACGACAGGCAGTCTGTCTCGAAAGCAGCCTGAGGTTGTTTTCGTTAATTTAAAGGGGTAATGGCGAAATCTAGCAAGGAAATAGACGAATTTGAGGTAGTCCTTCGACAGAAGAGATCGAGCCTGAGAATTCAAAATATACTTGAGATGAAGAAGGGCTAGTTGTCGTTGCTGACGACAGAGGCAATTTCTGACTCCCTCGTGGTCGATAAAACAGACATGAAAGTTACCCCCAAAAGGAAGAGGTGTCCTAAGGTCATTGTGTATGATATTGATCGACGTCTATCTGAGGAGGAGTTAATGACTCTCAACTGAATACTAAGATGGCTGAGGCGGCCTTTAAGGCTGATTGCTGATTGTTATTCAAAATGAGTAGGTGCGAAGCGGTGCGTTACCACGGTGTCTTCAAAGTGAGTCCTAAATTATTTAAAGGCTTTGTATCTGAGGACAGGTTGTTTATTGGCTACCGATGTAACGTTCTGGTTCAGTAGGGTCGTTTCCTGCACAGATTTTTTGGATACATTGTTCACAGTTAGAAGGAACGGTGTTTTTAGAGGTTTTGATGGCTTCATTACTCGTCAACCTGTTTGAGTAACAAAATAAATTTTATGTGGTTTTAACTTACATAAAACATACATATTGCTGTAAACATTTCAGATTTTTGCCACCTGTCCCATATGTGGATTTTCAGCCCCAAAAATGAGACATTTTCAAAATCTTAAGATTTGGTGGCCACTTTTTTTAATGAAGGACACTTGGTAACAGTCCAATTTTTTTTTTATAAGTACTACTAGTACCTAAGAGTTAAAAGGTAAAAAACAGGCCTGTTACCCTTAGTCCTTCATTATTTATTTTGGGTCTACATTTTAAAAAACAACAATATGTAAACGTAACTTCAGTAAAAAATTACAAAATTTGGTTACGTAACAAAATAAATTTTGAATATACTAAGATGAAGTTCCATATTTACTCATTCCAAAAAGCTTTCTTTTACATCTGTAGGATGTAAAACAATAATGCTACAGATCATGGAAAAAGAGATTAAAATGGCTATTTTTATCTGTTGGTTAGTTAGAAAATAGTCTATTATTCAAGAAAAATTTTTTTTAAATATAAAAAAAATATTTTTTGGCCACTACAAGGTGGATAATTATCATATACCAAATTATCAAAATTAAAAATACTGATGATGATCATTTGTTAAATTAAAATGGAATACCCCAATTTTGCACTGACTACTTAACGATTTACTACCTGATGATACTGAAGTAGGTGAAACCGCATACCATCATCATACTAATGGATAATCAGGTTTTATCTTAAAAAGGGTACTGAAGATGCCATACTTCATGTGATGAGTGTGGTAATCTCCAGTTGGGAGGAATATGTCCTACGAATTTTTGTGGATATTTCTGGGACATTTAATTACCTGTGGTGGCCTGCTATACACTAATTACAGAAGAGAGATTGTACTGTGATTGAGTTGCAGGTTATGCAAAGTTACTTCAATCATTAGGATGTTGTGCTCCATGAGGGCAACCATGAAGTGGGGAAGACACTGTCCAAGGGTTGTCTGCAGGGCAGTGTGTCAGGTCCCTTATTGTGGGTGTGATGGAGTTTGATTCGCTTCTGCAGTTGAGGTTGAGGTTGCCCAGGGTTGCCGCATGGCTTATGCTGACAATGGGCTCCTGCTGGTCGAAGGAAGTTCACAGTGTGGGATTGAATTCTGAGCCACTCAAGCATGCAGGATACTCGGGCTATGGGATCATCAACGTAAGATGACGTTTAGCCAGGAGAAGATCACGCACGATGATTCTCCTCAAAGGCCATTGGGCTGTGAGGTTGCAAGCCCGCGTATTGATGTCAGGCCAACGTATTAGATTTGTTCAGGTTCAAAAGTACCTCGGGGTGTTTCTTGATGAGAAATTGCAGCTTAAGAAGCACCTTCAATATGTCACGGGGAAGGCCTGTAATGCCTTCTTCGGATTTCAATATGTGGTCAATCTTGATTGGGGTCTTAATTTTAAGAATATGAGTATCTCATATAAGGATATTTGCAAGGCAATTATGCTACATGCAGTGTCTATTTGGACAGATAAGCTAAAATTTAAAAGCTATTGGGATATTTTGTTACACCTTATATTGCTAATGTTAACAGTGGTTACCGTACAATTTCAGGGGAGGCAATCTTGGTAATCGCAGTTGTGAAACCAATAGACTTGATTGCGTCTGAGAGGCAACAGTGTTATGTTGCTAAAAAGTGAGGTGAATTGACTTTGGAGTAAACAAAGGAGGTAGAACACTGTCTACTCATGAGTACTGGTTGCTGGTAAATTAGTGTCAAGCTAGGACACAGTATTGATATGCAATAATTTTGAAAAACAACATTGTCCTTCCTGTCACACAGGACAATGTTGTGGTAATATTAAAATTATTTTCAAATAAATAATATTTAAAATTAACTGACAAATATTTAAGCTTAATGGTTTTGTAAAATCTTACAAAATTTTAAAACTATAAAACTCATGATTTAAGGTAATAGAGCTGAAAACATTTTACATGTTGCTGAATGTAGAATGTATATAAAAAAAATGTAAAAAACTTATATGTTGTCAGAAATACAAAGGTGTAAAATTATATTTTAAACCATTTTTTACCAGCAATTGGAGGAAAATTCCTGGAAAGTGGTGGATCATCCTTTTGTTTTCGAAAAAGTTTTAGAATTCTTTCAACTTCTTGTTCACAATATTTAAGTACTCTGGTGTATTTTTCATCCATATGGGTTAAAGGAATTTTCTCACTCACCTGTAAAGTAATTGTATAAAAATAATACGGTTTGTTCATTATAAATATTATGTTAATGTAAAAAATAAATAAATGAATTACAAGTTTGAAATAATTAGTTACTAAACAAATAAAAACAATAATAAAACTCGCTACAAAAAAAACCAAAAAAAAAACTGTTAAATAAGTAAAATCTGTAAAAATAATTATTATGGCCTATGAAGAAAATCTTTACAACCAAAATTTTATTACTTTCTAAAACTTCTGTGATGGTAATGCCATAGACATTCATCTATGTCTTTCATCCAGAATCCACAACCTTCTGGAGTATAATACCAGGCTTGGCATTTTTCATATATTTCAATTAATTTCATTTAATGTATTCCCTCCTTTCATAAGTCTCAGGGTTTTGTATAATGAGATATTTGTTACCAAAACAAAAACTTCTTAGTTTTGTATTCATAAAACAAAAAACTACAAGTATCTGTAAAAAGAAATAATTTAATTTAATTAACATTCATAAATTAATGTTTTATTTATTTTTAAGACTCCTATTAATCTATTTGCAAGTACCTTTTCAAAACGAGTTAAAAATCGAATTCCTTGTGGGCTTTCCCAGACACTCTGAAAATTTTCTTCAATAAGATTACCAATCCGTTGTTTAAGATCATTAGTACGTTTGATAAATATATCAAAATCTCCATCAAAATCCTGATTTCGTTGATCTAAATAATCATAAGATTGACTTGCAATACCCGCTTTAGCAGAATCAAAAACTTTCATAGCATCTTCTAAAGCTGTAAAGAACATAGAAATTCAAATTAAAAAATCACTTTGAAAATGTAAACATAAAGTGATTTTTAAAAACTAATTAAAATTATTACTCATTTTCTTAATATGTAGACATTTGCTTCCAGAAGATCTATTCAGAACTACTGTCTGATTCCTTCTTCAGTGTGTGACAGATGACTTAAAACAATCAAGCGTAAACCATTTACAATGACATTGCATTTGAGAAAGTTAGTCATATTTTAAATTAAGTGTCTTCAGTTTAAACTACATTCTGTAATGCTGATCAGTGAATAAGAATTCATTTGTTTTATAATCTAAGTAGTAGATATCATACTGATTATAGGTGGAAAGCTAATTATGACAAAGAAAATTTTTTTAGGAAGATAATTAGCTGAAATAAGAACAGTTTGTTGCCAAACATTTGCCCTAGTTTAAAAAAAAAAAAATGTTAATTACACTGAAAAGTTAGCCAGTTATAACTGGTATTTCAGGGGGAGTATAACACAGCTCTTAATTAAATATTTGAATTTTCAATTATAAATTCAATTTTTCCTTGAAAGTCATTCATTTTATCATTAGAAAATTCAAATTTTTTGAAACTATTTAGCATATTTATTTCATATTTAATTTGGATTCCAACTGCATATATATATAAATTAATAGAATTTTCTGAAATATTTAAAAAATAATACACTGGTTAAAAATTTTAGCCCTCAAAATAAATCACGAATTTTCTCATAACAAATAATAGTTTTGAAATTCTATGACTGCAGAACATGAAGAATAATTATTTGAATCTACAAGTGAGACTATTTTCTGTTTGTCTACCACTGTAGTGGAGTTTTAGTATTTCAGCCTTTCATTAGAGAACCCACCGGATTGGTCTCGTGGTTAACGCGTCTTCCCAAATCAGCTGATTTGGAAGTCGAGAGTTACAGCGTTCAAGTCCTAGTAAAGTCAGATATTTTTACATGGATTTGAATACTAGATCGTGGATAGATCGTGTTCTTTGGTGGTTGGGTTTCAATTAACCACACATCTCAGGAATGGTCGAACTGAGAATGTACAAGACTACACTTCATTTACACTCATTCATATCAGCCTCATTCATCCAATGAAGAATTATCTAAAAATGGTAGTTACCGGAGGCTAAACAGGAAAAGAAAGAAAGCCTTTCATTAGAAGATTCTGTTAAATTCCTGGTCAGACCTAATATTTTCCATAATGATTAAACTTTCATACCTCATTCTCACTTACATATGTTTTTCAGATTATTTTGTAAATTACCGTAAAAATCAAAATCAAAGCAAATGAAATTAGAAAAAATTACTTTTATACCTTACATGTACAATAAGGATACATTTTAAAAGTTAGAATGAAATTGAATCTTATTCTACACACTTATGAAATAAAATCTTTTAATTTATTGCATTTCAGATCACTGTCAGCACCTCTCCATCATAAAAATCTTGAACCCAGACCTGCGATACCTCTTTATTATATTCTCAGCCATACAATACATTTTACACAAAGTAAAAATCTACAGATATTGCAACAAACAAAAGCTTTTCTGATTTCTGTAATTACTATAATAAATTTTCATATAAAAAATATTCTTTATCTAGATATTTCCAAAAAATTAATTTTTGGCTTACAACGTATTTGATAGATAAAGATTCAGCTTTCTATTCTTATGACTACACTCTCTTGTTTATTGAATTATGAAATTTAAATGTGTGATGTTTCTATATTAAACTGTATGTACCTTACATAACTATATGCAGCCAGGTATCATCTCAATATATAAAAAAAATGTTTTACATTTATATCTGTAAATCTATTTATGATAAGGAATGTATTAGAAGAAATAGAAGAAGGAAAAAGTGTAAAAAAAGTGAAGGAAAAGGGCAAAAAATAGGTGGATGCATAAGGTTTGCTGATGCATGCTGATGATATGCTAATTTTAGCTGGCACAAATGCTTCAAAGATTAATATCTCAGGAGAAAGGTATGAAAGAGAATGGAGAAAAAATGTAGGAAAAAATAAAGTAATGGCGGTAAACAAGAAAGAGGACTTACTAGTAAGTACAAGTGAGGGAAGAATAGAAAAACCAGAAAATTACAAATATTTTGGGATTATGTGACTGAGGTCTGGAAGAGCACAATGGAAATATAGGGAAGGACAGCAATGTAAAAGGAAGCCTTCAGAGAGATTAGGAAATTATTATTTAATAAAAGTCTGAGCTTAGAATTAAAGAAGAGGCTAGTCAAATGCTATGTATGAAGTGTTTTATATGGAAGTGAAGCATCGAAAATGAGGAAGAGAGAGAGACTGAATTGAGGCTTATGGAGAGAGTAAGATGGATGAATAAAGTAAGGAATGAGGAAGGAATAAATGGGACCAAAGAAAAAGAACACTTATACGGGAAGTACACAGAAGAAAGAGAAAGAGTTAGAACAGATAGATAGAAGAAATGGAATCTTGACAAATGCATTGGAAGAGGGAGTAGAATGAGAAAGGAAGTGAGGATGAAGAAGAAGAAGAAGAATGATGTTAATAAATCACTGAAGATTGAAAACTACGAGGGAACGAATGAGAGAAGGTTTGGAACAGGTTTGGATGATGAGAGCAGCGGCATGAGGGACATGCCACCAAGTAGAACACCAGATGAAGAAGGTGATCTATTTTGTCTATAGTATATTTTGTTATTTCAAACAATCTGTAATTTCATCCCATTGTAATTTATTTCTTTATTAAAAACTTACTTGAATCTTTTTCTTTGCGTATTATTTATTTAACTTATTACTTACCTTCCCCCAGTAGAAGACCTGAAATTAAAAAAAAGATAATGTAAATATTCATTATTTATTTAAAGTCAACATTATTTTCTAATTATATTTTTTTCAAGATAAATACAAACAAAACTGAATTAACAATAATTCTGTCTTTTGTGTTCTCTCTGGAAAAGAGAAAACATATTATACAATATGTTTATAATTAATTATGTTACATACACTTGGAATATGGTTGATATAGAAGGTGGGCAATATTAGTTGTACTCTAAGAGTTTTTTAAAAATTCAGTATTACACAGTTTAGTACCAGGAATTAAAAATTAGAATCAGTATTTAATAATCTACAAGTAGCATATTTTATTAAAAGTTCACAGGAAAAATTATGAACATGGAGGCTATATATGTAAATGTAAACATCATATATATTATAGATATAATTAAATTGCATTATCATATATTTGGTAACTAATACAAGCATGTAATTTATGTAAAATTCCAAAATATTTTGTAAAAATATACTCAAATGTATGAAAAGACAAATCAGCTACTGGAAGGTACAATTATAATTTTCATAGGACTAATTATTATCAACATAAAGCATATTGCAGTAAATTAAAAAATGGACCATTCTCTAAAATGTAGTTTTTAAATGCAATAAACAAAATTAGAAAAGGATTTTGTTTATATAAAATTGATGCAAGTATTTTCATGATTTACTTCAAAGTGTTTTATCAGTATTTGTATTTACCAAAAAGTTAAAGAATAGAATTTTCACAAGCGTTTGACAAGTCACAAATTTCCATCTTCAGTCTTATATTGAAAGAAAAACTATTTTTGTAAAAAAAAAGAAACAGGTTTAAAATATTTCATGCCAGTAGATTTTTGTGTAGAAAGACACTGGAAATAGAAAGTTGGTGAAATTTCATTCTACTAGGTTGTGTAGAAGTGCTGTACTTTCTAATAACAGTTTCATTACTTTCTGTTAAGCTAAAAAAATTATATTTTTGGGAGTATTTGCATGGATTCTGAGAACAAACTCAAGATAGTAAAATATGCATTTCACTCTCAAACCCTAAACTGGTGAAAAACAACATATAATATTGATAAACTATTTTACTATGTGAAAAGCTGGTTCAGAGGTTCATTTTTTGTTTAATTTTTATCAGATTAACTTATGTTATAAATGTACACTTTTACTTTATGAAAAAACATAATAAAATTAATATTAAAAAAAATTAAACGAACGAAAATGACTTGTTATTATATGATTACCTTCCATTCTTTTTTCAAATAAAGTGTTATAATCATCTAGAAGATCAAATACAGATATTATTTTTCCAAGACGATCACAAAATGCATCAAATTTTCCAAAAACATAATTTTCAGAAAAACTGAAAGGTGTCTGATTAGGAAGAAATGGTTGCCTTTTAACCAGTGTATACGTGTTATGATAAACTCTATTAAGTCTTATACAATGAAGAAGTTTATCTCTTACATCATCTCGATCTTGGGTCCAAATATTTTCTTTACTTCTGCATGTTATATATTGCTTACATTGTTCAATCATTTGATTTGTTATCTGTAAAAATATATTATAATAATTAAATACATAAACTGATATGTAATTATTCCATTCTTAAACATAGATAGAAATGGAAACTTCAGATTTATATATAAGTATTATCCATATTTCAAAAAATGGATTAAAATTAATTTTTAACTAAACAAAAATTTTAATAAAAGATACAATGTCCATTTCACAATGTCCATGAATACACAAAAATACAATTTAATATTACACTGATCAAACAATATACTTACTAAATGGTAAAGAATCAAAGAAAGAAAGCAAACACTTATTAAAAAAAAATTACAAATGACTAATGTAGTTATTTATCTAAAAGTGATTTTTGGAGGTAAGTATGTAGCTCCTCCTTCAGTGGTTACTGGTGATCAGTTACTAATGGTTATGTCTTCAATGGCGTGCATAGTTGTTGATGATACTGTTACATTCAGGTGCTGTTAACAATTATATTACCAAAAATTCAACTGATGAAGATGTCACACAATTATATCTAAAAAGATCTTCTGTAGGAACAATTTCCACATAATTAGAAAATGAATTGTAACTAATTTTAATATTTTCAAAAAGGGCTATCACTTTTGTCATATTGATCAAAAATAGAAAGTACAAAGTGAAAATCTGAAAAGTTTTGTTAAATAAAAAAATCACACATTTATTGTATATAAAAGTGCTTAAACTTGGTAAATATTCTCAGTCTAATGGAAGAATAAAATACATTCAACCGTACCTGACTATTTAAAAATAAGTCATGCCTGTACAGCATTGCTTATTTTTCTGAAGTAGGAGAAATGGCTGGTCAGTTGGCACTGAAGTTAGTATACTAGTTTTTCAGATCAGCTGATCTCAGTATTAATTCACAGCAACAATCTAGAACTTTTTCACATATCATTTCATTTACCCTTATCTTCCTAGTTAAAATACTAGCAGAAACATGTCTTAGGTCATAACAATAAAGACAAAGAATGATTAAATAAAAGAAATTCAGCCAAATGTATATATTTGGCTAATGTATATTTATTTATATTTCATTCAGTATATAAAGCTTTTATTTTTAATTTTTATATGTTACCAAAGTTTCTTTACACCCTCTACAACAGAGTAGTATCTCTATTTTTCACCTTGAAGATTCAGTGTTTGAATTTTTGTCCTGCTAGAATTTTTTCTCATGTGGCTAGATAAATTATCATCAGATAAAAAGAGCGGTAGGGAAATACATTCTTATTTCCTACTGTAGGCCTCTATAATGTGCCACTGAAAACAGACAACTTATCTCCTTGAAAAAACTTTATTTCACCTGCACTTTCCAAAGAAAATTAAAAAAAAAATTAATAACAAAACTGTTTAACTTACTTTGACCATGAGTGAAGATGTTCGTTCAGAAGTATTATAAAATTGTGAAACACTATGGATCAATCTCACTGTTTGAAGTAAACTAAGAATTGAATCCTTCATTCTCACCTGCAAAAATATAAATAAATGAAATAAAATTAAAAAAATTATATTCTTTTATCCAAAACAACAATATTAGAGTTAACTGACTGCAAGCTGGTTTCTTGCCAAGAGCTGTCATATTTTCATTAAATTTTTATAAAAAATTGTTTTCGTTGTTATAAAAAATAAACTAGATGGCTGTGCAATGGTTTTACTACCACGCATGTTTCACTCTCTGGTTCTGAGGAGGTGTAATGCAACCGTTCTCAATGAACTCGACCGGGTTGCCAGTTCTTACGAATGAAGGTGGCTGAGACTGCCACATGATGTCCCTGTCCCCTTCTTCCGTGCTAGCATCCGGAATGCTGGCTTTGGCATTCCTTGTCTTGGTCTGGCTATCCCCGCTATGCTCTATAATAGCCTCTCCTCTTTGAAGAATTTGCATTTCTCCGTATCCCATTCGATTTTTCTTTTTTCCTGAATACAAGGTAGGATCGCCTTTGCCCAGCGATCCCTCTCTCGAGTGGGGACACCTTTCTTCGTTCAAGAAAGAGACGGTCCGCGTATTGGCGCGGTCTCTCGTGTCAATCCACCGACAGATACGAGTTGTGTGAGGTTGGAAAGGTCTCATTCTCGACTGTCTGGATTGCCTCCCGGAGTATGGCTATTCCAGGCAGGGATTATGCGCAGTATGTCCACACGGCGATCAATTGCCTCCCGTCTGCAATTAGAACATCTCGCGGTCGTAAGCATCTTTGCTCTGTCAGGTGCAGAGCTGGTTATCATGCTGATGAGCCATTGCTTATATTATTCAAAGCTGCTTCTGGACACACGGCAGACGTGTCCTGCGTCATGATGCTGTTGCCAAAGTCTTGGCGGCAGCTCTTCGTAACAAGGGGTACAATGTCCGTCATGAACATCACTTCGATACTTTCGAAGGGGTCCGGAAATCTGACGTCGTTGCAGCCAAGTATTGGCAGGCTGTTGTTGTTGATATCCAGGTTGTGTCCGGCTCCAGACCGATCTACCGAGGCCACCACGAGAACGTTAATTAGTACCAAAATGACGCGTCTCTTATTCAGGCGATAGAGACGCTGTGTGATGTTACTTCGGTCCTTGTGACATAGGTTACTGTCACTTGGAGAGGTTTCTGGTGACTTCCATCCGCTACTGACCGCAAGGCCATTGGACTGTACGTGGACGTACTCTCTGGGGTCACCACTCGTGTGCTCCAGAGGTTGACTACCAATTTTAATCGCTGGCAACAAATGACCTTCAGGCGCCGATTTCAGTCGGCCCGAATTGTGGTGGCGGGTAATTCTCATTATAGGGCGGTGATTGGTTAGTTACTCTGGTTATGATTCCTTCTTCCAGGGATTTCCGTATCGCCCTGTTCTTCTATCCGCCTTTAAACTTTCTCTTCTTTTCTTTTCTTCTTTTCTGTTTTCTTTCTCTTGCTTAGTTTTCTCTGATGCGTAAAGGATTAAAAAAAAATAGAATATTCCTCTGTGATCCTCAGTTTCAGGAAAAAATGTTCCACATTTATTTACCTATTCTTAATGAAAAGTTAGAGGAACCCTGACTATTCTGATTTTAAAAGTCTTCCTTGTGAGTAAATCATTGAAACACGATTTTAACAACTTTATTCTTTTTCTAAAATAAGAGACACTGAAATCTCTTTAAATCATTTTATAACATTACAGTGTTACATCCTATAACATGCAAATATTTAAAATTAATTTATTAATTTTTATAGTACTAAATTGTAATAACGAAAAACTGACTGGATCATGAAGATAAAGACTGTGACAGCATTTTTCCATAGCTTGGATAAACTTTGCATTATCTCTTGCTTCATTATAACAATATGTAATTTTGAAATCTGTCTCTTTCCATAGCTTTACAACTTTACTGTGAGCTAATAACAAGCACTGTATAGTCATCT
The DNA here is from genome assembly GCF_047948215.1 of Lycorma delicatula. Taxonomy (NCBI): domain Eukaryota; kingdom Metazoa; phylum Arthropoda; class Insecta; order Hemiptera; family Fulgoridae; genus Lycorma; species Lycorma delicatula. Next base: position 84,365,001 of record NC_134462.1, on the reverse strand, counting down.
GAACCTGTAAACCAAGCATCTGTAATTAATTTAAAACTAGTGGCATGTTAAATGACAAAATACTTGAACTGGAAGTAATTTAAAAGAAAATATTTTTCTACTGTTACTATTTGATAATTCTTTAGCAGATTCACAATTCTTATGTATTTAATTTAAAATATTTTTTCAAATATTTTATTACATTATTACTAAATTTGTTTAAATTAAAATTAAAATCACTTTAAGTTACTCAGGACAGAGTAAACAAACATCGTAACAATATAATTCTACAAAGGTGACTTTAGAATTACAGTAGCTTTTATACCAGTAAATGTAACTTGCAAGAAACATATATTTTTTATCTCAAAGTTCTTTAGAACTTCGCAGAACTGGATGCACGGCGAAGTCAACGAACTAAATTTACAGTTTTAAACTTGACCTAACCTAAAAGTGAAATGAAAATGAGAAAAAAAATAAGCATGAAAACATTATATTTCAGTTCAATTAGATTTTTAATAAAGAATACTTTCAAAAAATTACTCGAATTTTGTTAGACAATATTTTTTTTGCATTTGATGAACCGCGGGACTGGAATATGTCACTTTTTCTTTTTTTAAAGGTGACTTTACGAATCGCGCCGTTAGATAGCAGTTAGGTAAAATACAAAAACTTGATATTGTACTTGAAATAATAAAACTTAAAATAAAATCTACTACAGCATGTTTTAATAGTAAATGCTTTTATGTAAATGAAATTACTGAAGATGAAACATTTTTTTTTAATTCCCATCACTTCTTTAAAATATATATATATATATATTTTTTTTCAAACCACTATCACTGAAAGAAATAGTTACCCTGATAAAGCAATTAAAGAACAACAAAGCACCAGGAGAAAATGGAATAATGTCCAAAATGATAAAACATGGAGGACAGATTATGGCTGAGAGAATTCAAAAAAAGGTTGAAGAAATCTAGATAACAGAAACACTACCAGATGAATGGAAGACGCAAACCGTACCGTCTTCAATTAATCCAGCGTCTTTCTGATGGAGATAAAACACGTAGGCTCGATTTTTTATTACAGTTACAGGAAAAGATGTTGTTAGATGAAGGTTTTCTAAACAAGATAATTTTCAGCGATGAAGCTACTTTCTATATTAGCGGCAAAGTAAACCGTCAAAACGTGCGAGTTTGGGGAACTGAAAACCCACACGCTTATGTGGAACACATTCGGGATTCTCCGAAAGTAAACGTTTTTTGTGCGATCTCTCGTGAGGCAGTGTATGGGCCGTTCTTTTTTATGGAAACGACAGTAACCGGCACGATATACCTGGATATGTTACAATTATGGCTTATGCCTCAGCTACTCAACGACTTCATTTTCCAGCAGGATGGTTGTCCTGCCTGTTTTCATAACTAGGTTCGACAATACCTTAACACAACATTACCTCGGCGCTGGATAGGACGTGCGTCTGAAGAAGACCAACACATTATGATGTGGCCACCAAGATCACCAGACCTCACGCCATGCGATTTCTTTCTCTGGGGTTATGTGAAAGATAAGGTGTTTATCCCACCAATGCCGCACGATATCGTTGAGCTAAAGGATCGCATAATCAATGCAATCAACATGTCATTCGAAAATGACATGTTAGAACGAGTTTGGGAAGAGCTAGAGACTTTCGTGTTGATGTGTGCCGTGTCACCAGAGGAGCACATATTGAACATTTATAGATTTTAACAAAAACTGTTTGAGTCCCTGCATCACCTCGTACAACTTTCATTTAGGTAACTAAAATACTTTTTTTGTACTGAATTTTTTGAATTTTTGCAACTCCTAAGAACATTATGAAACGCCCTGTATTTAAAGATATAAACAAATAATTAAATAGTTAATCTGAATCAGATTGCGATAATACTTCTGCAGGATCATCACACACGCGATTTGCCGAATCAATGTGTATCTCACTTATAATTCGCCATAAATGGTGAAATCGTGTTTTATAATCACTGTTTACGCCATTGCGTAAAGTATGAGTTATTTCCAATGAATTCAAAGTTAGGGTTGGGTCATGTTCTTTGCTTCAGGCTTGGTAAATTTATTACTGTTTCGTATTTGGGCTTGTCATATTTGTTTGAGACCTGGCGCCGGCCAGACTGTCTGCTTCTGTCATCTATAGTGACCGTGTTTTCATTTCTCGAATTATTTATGGCTGCCCTTTTCACACACCCGTTTTTCATTCGTTTCCATACTATTACATGCACTCATCTCTTGTATTTTACACACACACTCTCCTGTCCACTGCATAGGTTTGCTTCCCCCTACTTCTCACCACGCCACCTTTTTCGCCGAATCTTCTCTAGCTGCTGATTACATTTTCATCGATGCAGAATCTCTCCAAACTCGTTGCTACATATCTGAGATGATACGTATTATTCTACCTCTAAACCACGTCTCACCCCTGTATTCCTGATACACCAGTGCGGACTACGCCCAGGATTACTGTATGTATTCATTTCCCTTCATTTACCTTCAATTCGTCTCTTGCTAATATTTGTGTGCTACAGGCAAGTTCAATTTTCATTATTTATTACGTTCAACAGTTATTTTATCATTAAAATTTGTGGAACATTCAGTTCATCATCCCTTATGCCTTTCGATTTCAAGTTTAGTTTAAAAAACCATTTATTCACTTAAGTGCAATCATGATAGGTAGCTTACCTATTTTACGTGCTCTGTTATTACAATTTGTTGTTATGGTAATTAACTCTATAATTTAATCTTGTAACTTGTTAATCGCCGAGATTAATCCTTTTCTACTCATGAACTGTATTCATAATACTTCTCGTAAATTAACCTAAAGTTAATTACTCCTGATGTGCAGTTATGTTTTAGGACTTCTTTATAATTTTATATTTTCAAGAAAGCTTACTAGTAAAGGAACTCTATTTATATGTTTATTTATTTCAATTTGATTATTGTAATTAACTCTTTTTGTACTAGAATATTATTGTGGCCTTTTTTCTATACTGAACTAGAATTACATGTTTTTAATTATTTAATGATAAGTTTGTTGTTCATAAATCAGGAAAGGCCAGTGCCAATAATAAAATTTATTGTAATTTATTTTTTCTAAGTTAATGACATCTGTTCATTGCTAATTTTCATATTAGTATATGTCAGTAGTGCAACTGTTTTCCAGTTACACTTTTCTACTGATGTTATGCTTTAAGTATCTAATTGAAAATAAGGTATTTTATGTTCTCTTGTTTTCAGGCTTTGCTAAATTGTGTATTTAAAAAATGCATATTCATGTATTTTCTCTTTTTAATATTATTATTACTGATATGCTGATTTCAGTTGATATTTCTTATGTGAAATTAAGTTATGTTTATTTCCTAATTTCATTTAATTTAAGGTTATGCTTTAATATAAGTTCAGTTGTTTTACATAATTAAAGTCCAATTTCTTTTGGCAAATACGAGCTGTGTGTTTTTTGTTAACTTTACCCAACAATCACAATACTTCCTTTTAAATAAAAATTCGACCATATGTCTGTGGAAATGGTTTTTGGAATTTTCATAACGCGGCACATTGCTTCTTACTTCCCTCTATGACGTTCGACTGTCTGCGTATGTGCCCCAATCTCCGGATCTATAAAATTGTATAAAATACAATTGACTGTAAAACTACAATTGACAGCTAAATACAATTTAACTGTGATCACAGTTAAATGTTGGAAGCCTCCTGTTTGTAAACAATCATAAGATTTCCAACAGTCACTAATAATTGTAGTACCTGGGTGCACATGGTCCTTTATAATGCAGAGCAAAGTTTCCTTATCACGTGTTGGTACTGGAACCGTAAAAACTTCTTTTGTGTCTCGTTGTATTCCACCAAATATCCAATTTCCATTTATAATTCTGCCGCGATTATATTTTCCTTTACCGATTTTGGCTTCATCGATTTCTACAACTTTGCCTACTCCTCCAACCTTTTTCGAATTAATACACAAATATTCAAAACAAATTTCCCGAAAATAATTGCTCCAATTTACCAGAGTACTAGACGATAAATTTAGCTCACTACACAACATATCTTGCCGAGGTGGCTTTATTACACACCATATTACGGAGAAACGTAAAATAACAGGTAATTCTAACCTAGCGGTGGCTAACCATGTATCGGCGTATTGCGAAATGGCTACGTTACACAGTTTACTTTCTTATTTCTTATGTTTTTTAAGTACACGAAGGCGTTTTCTACAACGGAAAATGTGTCGATCTTCATTCAGCTTCATTTCGTTATTACATGATGGACATTGTCTGTGTTTCGGCAAAATGCCATAATTGTAAAAAACTTGTCTCACATTATCAAACGACTGAGAGAATTCAATATGTGTAATAAATGTAAATTCACAATTTTTACATATACATTTCAGGTCCATCAGATTTTTTTATTTTCATCCATTGTAGTTCACTCTATTTACTTACTAAACACTGTTAATTCTATAAAGAAAACTCAGAAAACTTAGACGCCGTGTGAGAATAGCAGACTATAATGTAATGTAATGAATAAGTTATAAATAATAAAAGTAATGTAGTGAATAAGAAAGAATTCTACATTATCCGGAGTTGAGAATCTGCATTATCGAGTGTATCAATATTCAAATATCTACTTTTCCGACACTTCATTTCCATCATAAAATACATTTCAAAAGATTTTACAACGATTTGAAATGTTTTTTTTTGTGATTTCTGGGTGAGGCACCTCAACTAAATAATTACCTAATAAAATATTATATATTAAATAAAAATATAAATCTTAAAAGAAAAAAAAACAGGAGGAAACAGCTGTGTTATACCATTGAGCTGCATGGTACAGTTGTAGCATATTTGGGTTTTATTCAGAATGTTCTGCGTTCAAATCCTGATTAGGCTTGGCATTTTTTCATGATTTGTAAAAAAAATTACAAATGAATTTTGTCATTTCATTCATTTGTCATTAAAAAAAAGTAGAAGAAGGATAGTTTAATTAGGTCTAAGCCTGTGGTTACCATAATGGAATAAATAGAATTATTCCAGTAAAAATAAAAAAATAAAAAAATTATGTTTGATAAAATCAATTTAAAAATTAGCGACAAAAAAGAACTAACTAAATAATAATGAACATAATTTAAAGGAGAATCACGAATCATTACAATAGAAAACACAATAATATTAAATAGATTATGTAATAAACAGACAAATAATTAACTTTTGTTCATATACATCCTGTTCAATAGCATGTCATCTTGGCATCAGTGTACGAGTACACTACTATGAATGTTGTTTCATACTTTAAAACCTATTATTGACTTGCAGCAAATTGTAGAAGTTACACATAAGTTCAATTCCAATATCATATTAATTTTAATGGTTTTATACTTCAAAAGGATTATGTTACAATTAACAATTCAAAATTAGAAGAAAAAAAATTATTAACAATTTAATAACATTTTTAAATTGTTTCCATAAATGACTCATTTTCAAATTAATAGAACTGTTTTTCCAAAGTCAGCATTTTTCTCAGTAGAGCTCAGCAGTATTGTTAATGATACTCCTTAACGGAGCACCTTTTACATTGTTAAAGTGTACCATTAACAATAGAGCTGTTAGAATCTCCACTACGGGAAATGGCACTAATAATTTATTTCAAAAGGCCTTTCAACAGTAGTTCCATTAATGTAAAAAAAAAAAAATAATTTCATTGTTAATTCAACATTTTGTTATATGAACTGAATAACAATTTTAATGCTATCACAAAGAGCAATAACTCAACATATTAGTTAACTTATTGTTAACAATACCTCAGAACCTTTAAGCTGGGATACAATTTGGGAAAACTGAGCACCACGTTTTTTCCAATATTCAAGTTCATCCTGAGGCCCACTAGAATCATTTTCTTTTCTCAGTTGTTCACTTTCCATGAGAACTCTCTGAAATATTAAATAAGTAATATTAAATAAAAATATACTTTTACCCAACAAAAAATATAATTTTATGCAAGTACAGATGTTTTTTTTACATTAGTGCCATTTTATTACAATACACAGTATGTACTTGTATATGGTTAATTACCTATCTTATTGTTAAACAATATGCTATTTCATAACAATCTCAAGTAAATACTAATAATTTTTTTTTCTATTAAAGGGATTGTGTGCAAGAACAACTGTTTCTTCCAAGTTATCAGACCTGAAGAAACTCCTCATGAAGAGGTTTTACTCGGATATTTTATATTTAAATGAAAAACAGTGTAAGATGAGAACAAGTACTGGTTATACCTTTATGAACCGACACTTATGTACAAGTTATTTCTTGTGAGGCAATTTCAAGCAAATTTTATGATCACTGTTTTTCTACTTATTCCTAAAATGGAAATAGTTAAAAAGGTAGCATTTACATGGTAAAATGAAGAGAAATAATAAATTGTAATGAATACAGTAATTCCAGCTGAGTTCCAAAGATACTTAAAATTGTGTAAATTTTAATAAAATTATTGTATAAAAGTCCAAAGGAACAATTTTTATAATAGAATGGTTGAAATTTATGATTTATTTATCTTACATTGACATGATCTGTGTAAGGCATTTTTATGTACTGATCAAAATAAAGATTTATTTTTCAGGTCTAAGAAAATATATTAGTGTATGAGAATTCTTGGAAATTTTGGGTCGAATCTTGTAAAATAGAAAAAAAGGAATTAATTACAAATTATTAAAAAAAACTACCTAATCTATTAAAAAACAAACAAAATATTCGTAATAAACATAGTGGGAATATTTTACGAAAAAAGGATGATTTTTATTATAGAGAAGTCTACTTAATTTATTTAACCCTATGGTTCTGAACTTTAGCAGATATCTTTCAGTTTACTAACTGAAGTTTAATATTATTACTTCCTCTATTCTATTTCATTTTTGTTTATATTTCTTTAATCTTCAACAGATTAGGTATTATTTTTTACATCATAATAGTGGTTTTGTATCAATTCATACATCACACACCATGTATGAATTAAAGTAATCAAAAATGTAACAGTAAATAACATTTACCTCCTGCACTCTTTTAATCCATTGTTTAATTCTTTCTTCTAAAATCTGAACGTCTGCTGGTTGCCTTACTAACTCTTTAGCATCATTAATATCATGAATATTTCGTAATATAGTAACATCATCTTGAAATAAATTTGGTTCATCACATACTTCTTCACAAACTGTAAAATAATTATAAAAATGTGAAACCTATTAATAAAATTAAACTATTTTCACTTAACATTAAATGAGACTGCTTGACTAACTAGTTATGAAATTATGTTATCAAATCAAGAACTTTAAAGTTAGCTGCTACTTGTATTCTACTTGATGGGTGATTCGCTAAACCTTTATCATTTGGAAAATAAAATAGCAGTACCTATAATGAAATGTGCCAACCCTTCACAATGAGCTTAACTTCCTGTTAAAGCTATAGTTATTTTTTTATATTGATAATAAAGACAACTGTTTGATTATTATTATTTTGTTTCCTCTTAACCACCAATAAATACCAACAATTCTGTAGAAGATGTAGAACAGATGCAGTACATATGGAGTCTAAAAAAATGAAAAAGAAAAAAGATACTTTAAATATTGTAGATACTTTTACATTACTCTTTCTCCCTCCCTCCCTCTCCCTTGATCTCTCTCTCTCATATTTTACAAACCTCCCAAAGAAATTTTAGAAAACCAAAATTCTGTTCAGAAAATTTCTAAAACCTAAATGGAAAATACCATCAGTTTTGTAAATTCAAAAGTTTTAGAGATGATCAGGCTACATAAAATTCTGAGTTATAAAAAAAAATGATCTAACCAGTAATTAGAGAGAAATTCTTTATAATACATATATAGATTGTAAAATTTCTGGTAGTGAAACACTGAAAAACAGATATTAGGGAAGCTAGAAGAACCTAATAATATAATTAGATGGTTTGATAGAGTGAAGTATGAAGTGGTTTTAAGATGAACTGGAAAATAGAGAACGTAGCAGAATCTTGATTAAAAAAAAAAATGATGTAGTTGGTGGACAATGTTTAAAGGGATCCAGAGTAAGTGAATTTGATTTTAGAAGGAAGTATAGAGTGTACAAACAGTTAAAGACAAAGATTTGGTTGCATAAAAGAGATAATTGAGAAAGAAAGATATAACAACTATATTGAGGCTATGGAATTAAACAGAATAGAAAGGAGGTGAGAAATGCTTTAATCCAGTCAAATGACTGACAACCCAAAAATATCTAACCAATACAACTTAAAATATGTTATGTTGTCAGATAACAAGAAAATACTTAATTAAAAATAATTATGAAAGGCATATTGATAAATAAGTAAATGTAATTTTATTTAAAATTTTAAGATGATTGAGTTAGCTGTTAAAGAATTATGATTTAAATGAATAAACAGTGAAAACAAATTCTAATAAAAACATGATTTTATGTGCCTATTACTGTCAATTTTCTGGATATTCCTTGAGTGAGTGCTGCTATTTGGATCATTTTTAAATTCAGAATTTATTTTTAAAAAGTTGTAAACTCATTTTCTCAATGACCCTGCTTGCACTTCAAAAACATCTTATACATAGTAATTTTATGTGATATTCTTAAATTTTATTTTTATTTTTAACATATTCATATCATTACTTATGTTACAATTTTCAACAAATTTATTAGAAAAATTCTTATTTAGAAATGATTAATTTAAAAATCTTTACCCTTTAAAGCACTGCAGAAAGATCTTAAACCTGGTAAAAGTTGATTTTTAACCATAAAACAGTTTCCTTCTTCTTCCTCACTTTCTGGAGAAGGATGAGCTAATGCTTCCATAAAAACGTGTTCCATCACTCTCTGCACAGAAGTGACTAGTCCTATCTTAGATGCATCCACAATGCCACAAAATAAATCCTGCATGCAAGCAGAAAGTAAAAGAATAAAAATGTATACAAAGAAAAACAGGATATAAAAATAGACATTTGAAGCATAATTTTCTCACTTAATTATAGGATTTATTCCATTATTTTAACTACAAATTAACCATTTTTAATTATTAAAAATGCTTACTGTTCTAGTACCAAATTAGCTTTTAATGAATAGCTGAAAAACATATACTCACAATAATTACACATCTGATGAAATAAACAACATATACACAGATACGACTGCTTTAAAAGTCTTGTTTACTGTGGCTAATGGATAAAAACTCATTAAGTTAGAATAGCTCAAATAACAAATACATCCTCCTATAGCATAATAATATCCATAACAATCAGACATAATTTCAGTCATCCATCCTACTTGATTCACGGAAGAGTCCTACGGTTCAAAACTTCCTTCCAACCATATTAATATATTCTCCTCTACCTATGCTATACCCATCTCATAACAGCTTATTAAACATAAGTCTATTAATACTGAGTTACTAATATGTCCATGAAGCACCAGTTTAAATAATTTACAAACTGCAAATTATGAAACATACGTATATAATATTTATTACATTAAAATAAAAGAAAACTATAAACTATTGTTAAGGATATTAATTGTATTCAACTGGTTGCAGTGATTTTCAAATGATTTCCCACTAGGTGGAATTAGTAGCATAAGTAGGATGTAATTGTCAATGTAAGAAGATATTAAAGTATCTGTAAACCACAATCATTGTGACAATCCAGCAACAATTTCATGCTAGAAGGATCCCCAGTCTACAATGGTATATTAAGTGAAACGAAAGATTTCAAGATGAAGACTCCAGTATATTGCTTCTTGGCTAGGACAGTTTAACTGTACGTTTAAATTTCAGTTTCACAATTTGGAAGCTGTACAAGCTTCAGCTGGTGGATTCTTAGAACTGATAGTAAATAAATGTGTTCATTTCTGTATCAGACTGCTGGAACAGTTTTGTGGAATCACTTAACTGCAATAATAGAGAAATTTTTCACATGTAGAGCTGAGAATCTATAATGCAAATATATGGCTGACTAAAAATTCAAGCATATTGATGAGAAAATCTATACAGAACATGGATAAGAACAGTAAAGAAAAAATGTAAACATGGATCAAACCAATAAAAATTGTAAAAAAAAAAATAAGTATATGTTATTCTAAACAAATCAATATAGTAAATTATTATCTAATTAATTATATCCATCAGATCAAATTCATCCCTTTCTATAATTCATAGGCTATTCAACAACTTCTTAGAAATTAAATTTTTAAAAATGGGCTTCTAATATTAGACAGGCCTTCTGACTTCTGTAACATTTTAAGATATACAGTAGGATCTCAATAATTCTTCACCCGTTATTAGAAAGAAATATTATTTCTAATATTTATTAGAAAAACAAAGGAACGTTAAAGTGCAAAAAAAGATTACAGATTTCCTTCGAAAGTAAAATAAAGTGTAAATATGTAAACATGAATTTAAATACAGTACCTTTTAGGTTTTAGTTTTATGGATAGAGGTGCTTAAATAACGTAACATACGCCTAGTTACTGTGTTTAGTCTTTAATTTATGTATTATAGTGTTGTATGTGTAGTGATTTTTTTTAAGTATGGTACAGTACTGTATATACATAATTTTTATAAAAAATTGTGTTAGTGAATGGTTTACTTATGTAAGTACACTACATACATGTTGCTGTATAATAAAGTACTAATGTTCAATAGAATGCTGTAGTTAAGTTTCATCAGTTTGCAGTCTTTATATGACACGCTCAGTAATGGGAAGAGGGTGATAATGGTTAAGCCAATACAGTATTAATTTTTAAGTAACCCGACTTTTGTTACACTGTTCAGTAATTCATCATTTTCATTAATTCATCAGCTCCTCGGTCCCAAAGGTAATGAATTATCGGGGTCCTACTGTAATAGCATAAAGTATGTCTTAGTTTGATTCTGTATTTGATTTTTTATTCTCATTCATAATACAATTTCCACACAACATTGAAAATTAAAATTAACAGATAGTCAATGAATTTTAGAAAATGCTGTTATTCATCTGTAGCATTATTCTACTGTATATCTAAAATATTAGAGTTATTTTACAAACCTTATGAAATCCTTCTTCTGGTAATTGTTTGCCTGTATTTAATCTGAACATATAAATACAAATTCCTGTAAGTGGAACTTGCCATCCATCCGTCAGGAATAGTTTTTTCTTTTTTGGAACAGGATTTAAAGATTGCATCTTTGGTAATGCAGCAGCCACAGCTCGCAATCCAGCTGGTTTTACCTATAAATATATTGAAGTTATAATAAAAAAATAAAGCAAATGTTCACAGATCATGCGGCTAATAAAGTTTTATAAATATTATTAATGAAAAAATTACAGACAATAAAACTGGATTTTTCACTTAAAACATTGACTTCAACATGCACAACTAATTTTGATAAAAAAAGTTTATTAATTTTTTAAAAAGAATATGAATCTAGATCTGTGATCAAATTATGACTTTGAATTAAAGCATTATTTAAAGCATTTTCAAAAAAGTTTGTTTATAAATATTAATTCAAGAGTAACAACTGATACTAGGAGTTCTTTTTTTTTAACGACTTGAGAGCAACCGGTAGCCGCCTAGAAGATGTTACTTCGGTTGGTCCCAAGTGCGGTGGCTGAAGAGTGCAGCTTGAAGCTGATCTCTCAACGGGGTCCTTCTTAGATCGTTGAGACATCACAACATCCCTCCTGGTTGCCATGGTGACTCTCCCCAAGAAGGCTACCCTTCCCTTCCCTATCACCTAGTCTGGGTCCGGATATGCACCCCATGCATATCCCCCCTGAATTACGCATCCACCTCACAAAACTTGAGGGTCATAAAAATAAAAAATAATAATAGAATGAAAAAATTTAAAATTACCACTTCAGCTTGAGGTGTTGATTCAGCTTCTTCAACTTCTTGATAAAACCATAGTAACTTGTTACGCATATGTGGTAAAAATAGCTGATTGATTTCATCTAACTGAAATATCAAATAAAATATATCATATGAAATAAATTAATAAATATTGATAAACCATCTAAATATAAATTTTAAATCTCACAAGGTAAAAGAAAAAATAGTTTCATATGCTGGTTGGTCATCCATATATTTTAAACATTTCAATTATGCTTAAAATAATCTTTCTTCATTCATATTTGTTATGGTAAAATATGGATATATTTTTTATTTATTTTAAGTTAAATTTATCTGAAATCTAACAAGTTGTAAATACAGTTAAGGATAACTAAAATTTATGTATTTAAACAAAAGTTTTAGAGATTCAATTTCATGTTATCAGATTACAATGTACAATTAATGTAAATTTGTCAATAAAAACATGTATTGCTATTATTTCTACTAATTATGTTGTGTTTTATTATTCTATAATGAAACAGATTTCAATCAAATTAAATTTTTTAAGTAGATTTATTAAAACCTTTCATGTTATTATTAATTTAAAACAATTTATAAAGTTAGATTTTTGAAAGATTTTTACAAAACTTTCTCTTGGGAATGTTTCTTTCATTAAACAAAACACCTAACAAAATACCTAATTTTGTATTCCAAATGTCTAGAATTATAAATAAAAATTGATAGGTATTCAAAATAACATTACGATATATTATGTGACTCTTTCATTACTGATAATGTCAGAGTACATCTTGGTAACAAAATAACTTTTGCTTTTTCTCTGTTTTGTTGTGGATTACCAATCATGATTACTGCTCATGATTATGAAGATTAATGAAGGAACAGGATATATATAAATATTAAGTTTATACTAAGGCCAGAAAATTAAAAATGGGTTGATGATTGGTGGGTACAGAGCATGAAAGAGGTTAATGGGTAAAAGTTTTATGCTGGATAAAATAAAGGATTACCTTTACCTTCTGAAAGAAATAATGACAAATATTTTTTTAATCATTTTTATGATAATTGAATCTGAAAAATAACTTAATTCATAAAAATTTTCTTCTTTCTTCTTAGAAATGCAGTTTTAACAAATTTAATTTATACATGAAAATAAGCTCAAATAATACATGAGTGATTTAAAAATATTAAGCATACTATCTATTAGTTTTTTCTCAAAATATTATAATATAAATCTTGTACTTTAAAATAAAAATAGAATTATTGTGAAATTAATATATTTCGGTTTTAGTTAATGTTTTAACTCAAAATTTGACTTGGGGATTCTCATTAATCCAAGTACCATTTTCTGGTTAGCTGGATGGACAATTTGATGCTAAAATTTGGGTTACGTTAACTGATTACACAAGTAATGCATTATTTGTAATATAACACATGAAATGTATTTCACAGTTTTTACTTCCATCTAAACTTTGCAGGTCATTTCAAATAGTTGGATTAGAATACCTTTTCTGTTCATTGACTGCAAGGTTACTTGTTTTGTTTAGATTATTATAGGTAGATGACCATCATGTACCTTTTCTAGTTCAATGGTATAACAAGTAACCAATCAATTTACCTGATTGGTACTCAATAATACCTCAATAATAAAAAAGTGTAAGGCACTTACATCTTAGATATATTAATTCACCAACTATAAATGACTAATTTACAATGTTTTTATTTAAAAATGAATTGATAGAATACATTAGGGAAACAATTAAGATAATAAAGAATTATTTGTAACATAATATAAATGACAAAAATGTAAATTTTGAAAAGTGGTCTGGAAAATATAATATAATATTATATAATGATAATATTACTTACCATGTTTCCATCAAACACATGATCCATTATATCAGGTCTTGTAAGATTAGTGCCATCTATGAGAAGTTGAAAAGTAAATTCCAGACGCGGATCCATCTCCCCCCTTCGAGCTTTGCGCTCGCACTCCTCCCTCCGCCTCTGTTAACAGATTTTCAAAACATGGTAAAAATATCTTTATAAAAATATTCCTTTTGAGGAATATTCATTCAAAAGTTAAGTTTTTCATGCACAAAATTCAAAGAATTATATAAAATATTTCCTCACTAGAATGCCAGTTTTTCACTGGCATTCAACAGCATTCAATTTTATTTTAACTGTTTAAGGTTATATTGGATAAAAGTAAGATAGTCTGAAAGCTATAAAGAAGATATTTACTATTACATGACAACAATTTTTTGTGCAATTTGGGAGATATGAATGCTCAAGTTTAACAATAGGTAGGTAACTGAGGTGATCTAATTGGGGGCTTAGTGATGTCATAGCGTAAGATATAGACTTAAATGGCCAGGTGTAAATCATTCAAATATGAAAATCTGGAATCATCCAGATGTTGTCATTCAAATGGACTACTGATGTTACATTCAGGAAGATTGATAAGGGGAGCCACCTATGTCTATTTAGAATATCATTATTGTGTATTATTATGATTAACTATGCTAAGATGTAGTCTTTTTTTAAATAGGAAAAAGGCAAAGGATGTTGTTAATGTTGGAGGAACATTATGTTTTATGTGAGCTAATTTGTTTTGAAGTCTACATGGTATTCAGATTTTTAAAGTTTATGAACTATTTTCTCTGAGTTTTTGTTTATGAATGTTGTTATATATTTTTTGATTTTATTTATTAATACTTAATTTGGTACACATGATTTGATAAGTGTTGTTGTAGCCATTCATGTATGCTCACTGTCAGTGAGTTTAACCTCTATTTCAACAAGAGTTAAATTTAAAACATGTTCTTTACTGAGAAGTTACTCGTAGTTATGTTAGACGTGGAACATCCTATAAAATCTTATTTGTTTCCCACACTGTGAGCTTCAAGGATAACGTAAAAAATAAATGAATGAATGGTACTGTATTTAGTTCTTATGCATACAGACTTGCATTTAAACCATTTCTAAAATCGCATTACCTAGAGTAATGCTATAATATTGACTGAATAACAATTATACTACTTTTTAATGAACAAGCTGCGCCACTTGATAAATATTTCTATTTTATTTTGTTGCTTGCCTAGCTTTTAAACCCCCTATAATTACTAAAAATTTTTCCATTTGAATAAAAAGTTAAATTAGTTAAACCACAAAATTAATGTTTTTTGAATGTTTAGAAAATGAGAAAGCTAGTGTTATTTGATTATTCACTTGCAAAATCTATTTTCACCCTTCCAAAATCTATCTCTTAAAAAGGTTTTTAAGCATGTATCTAGAGTGTAACTGCAATCATCTTGAAAATGTTCAGTTTTCTTAAATATATATATATATAATTTAATATATAAATGATGTATAATTATTTTTGGTTGATGATTACAGCACATGAGGTTGAAGCTTATAATTGAGAATATGAAATGGAAATTTTATAGTGTGAAGAAAGGCTGAGACGTACCACTCTGTGGTGGAGGTTGATATTTATATTTAGTTTTAAAAAGCTCAAATGATGAAATCAGAAGTGTTGTGTTACTTTTTTTGTACCTTAATTATCTTTTATTAACATCTTACTTTTAAAAATATATTCTCTGGAAAGTATACACACACACACACACACACACACACACACATATATATATATTCAATTTTTTATTGAACAGGGAGTATGAAAAAAGAATAACAGGATTTTAAAGCTATTTAAGATCTCTTAACTATGACTTACAGTAATGAATAATAAATAAAATGAAAGAGCAACTCTTAGAGTTTTCCCAACCCTTATGCAATCCGAGTACCTTTTGTCAGTCGGCACATTTCCAACAGATAGGAGAGTTTGTCCTATATTTTAATTAGCATGTCTGGGGTAATAAAAGTAAAAGCTTCTTCAATCTTGTGGCTCAAATTTGGTAGATCAGTAGTGAGTGGTGCGGCATACACAAGTTTCTTGTTTACAAAACCCCATAGGAAAAAATCACATGGGTCAGATCGGGCTACTTGGAGGCCACAGCAAACAAGCTCTGTTATAGGTCCATGCCGATCGATCAACGGTTACAGAAAACACATCATTTAACAGATCGCGTATAGAGCTATGCCAATGAGGAGGCACACCGCTGTTGTAAATTAAAATTCTCTGGTCCATCTTGCAGCTGAGGAAACAGCCGTGTACTCGTACCCAACATATCAAATATGCAACTCCTATGATGGTTGCCACAGCGAAAAAGAACGGGCTGTAAACTTTCCATCGGGATATTGTACAGAAAATATCTAATTTTGGGAAGTCCCTTTCTGTCTCGTACGAGTTGCGGATTCTCTGACCTCCCAGATAAGGATGTTATGTGTATTAGATTTTCCATCAGATGAAACGTTGACTCCTCATTAAACACATTACGATCAGAAAGTCGTCATCTTCAAGCTGCAACATTCTGATTACGAAGTCGGTACACACAGCGTATTCGGTAGATTTCAAACCCTGTAACACTGAAAACGACATATACGCATATGTAAGCGTTTCCTTTAAACATTTCATACTGTCATTATTCCCCCCTAGTTAACGGTTGGTCTGCCTTACAGAATTTTTAGGACTACGCAGGAAAGGCTCCCTAATGCTTTCAACATTTTCTTCAGACACCCTTGGTCGTCCCGTGCTCTTCCCTTTCTGCAGACATTCGGTAGTTTCAAACCGATTATGCCACTGAGAATGTTATTGTCACAATTGAACTTTCTATGGAACACACGTTGAACTGTATCTACAAATTCAATTTAGCAAATTGCAAAACACACAAGGCTTTCTATTCAGGAGTCCCCAACTTTGCTAGCGGTACTATCAAGTGGAAAGAAAAGGAATCAATTTACGACCATGAGTTCAACTAAAACTATCTCTTTTACTCTTTGATTTTAACCTTAAATCAGCACTGTACACCTCATCTAAAGGATATAACAAATTAAAATGATATATATTTTTTTGCACACCAGGTAATAATAATCTGGACGGTAATTGTGCAAATTTATTTTAATCATTTACAATAGTGAACAAATAAATTAAAACATAACTTTCTTGTTTCAATACGTTATTAAAAAATAACACGCATTAAACATTTACATTATCCATTGTACAATTATTTTTACATAACGTTGTAGAGCTAAATACATCATAATCGATAATAAAAATATTAAAAGGTCTTGTCTGTAACGGAAAACTGCATTCTCACAACCTGATCTTCCGCCACACCTGAAATTATCAGGGAGAACCATACTGGAATCAAAAGGGTATGAAATAAAGAAAAGTGTCTTAAGCTGTTTTTATTAAGAACGTTTACTAAATCGATTCCAGAAAATCATCGAAATTAACAGAAATGAGTGTAGTTTTGGATCGAATTCTGTTGACATTCGATAATGACCGCAATAGTTGATGCCACTTAAATTCTATTTTTTTAAATAAGTAACTAATAACAAGTAAATATTAAAAAAATTATTAATTTAAATAAAAAACGGATTTATCATCGGAGAAACAGAATGTGTATTAATAT
Organism: Lycorma delicatula; assembly: GCF_047948215.1. Taxonomy (NCBI): domain Eukaryota; kingdom Metazoa; phylum Arthropoda; class Insecta; order Hemiptera; family Fulgoridae; genus Lycorma; species Lycorma delicatula. The sequence continues at coordinate 84,347,561 of NC_134462.1, read as the reverse complement.
TCTATTTTTATATCATAGAAGATGTTATAAAATAAAACTCCGTGACAGCATATATCTATCATAGTTCACCAAGGAATTTTTTTTTATACATACATAAAAATGATGTTGAAATAGAGTGGCGAACATGAATAGAAGTCTCTCTCTATATCTGAACGATGGTAAAGATAAATAAAAGTATTTTTATGGCTCCACAACTCGTTTAAGTGTCACGAAATTTGATACTTAAAAAAAATACAAAAAAAAAACATAAAAAATTACAAAAATATATTTGATTACGTATAAAAAATAATTTTTTAAAAAAGCGTTTATTTAACTAATATTAATATTAACATTAATAAAAAAAGGAAACAAATTAGAAAACCCCTCTACAAAGTAAAAAAATAAGAATTAAATGAAATTGAGAATTTTAAACCAAAAAAATATTATATATTAACAAATATAAAAATGCACTGAAAAGTAAAAAATAAATTATATAAATATCTAATAAAAAAACCAATAAATAAAAAATAAATGTAATAATTATTAAATTTTAAAATTTAAAGCGCGTAGGGGTGGGTTATATCAAATTCCGACATCGTAGTGCTGTATTGTCATTGAAGTTACATATGTGTACCAAATTTCATTGATTTTCATACGATAGATCAAAAGATATAGCAGTTGCAAGATTTGATTATTCCTAAAGCGAGTTATAAATATAAGCTTTTAAAAAACTTATTTGTATATATATATGGGGTGTGGTTTTTTTTTGCATTTCTCAACGTTTCATGACCCAGGGACCGTAAAAAAAAGTGCGGGGTAATCTTCGTACGTACATATGTTGACGTGTTTGAAGCTTAATAACTTTTGACTGGATAAACCGATTTGATGAAATTTGCCCCAGAGACCCGTATATATGGGGTAATTTGTCGGTAAAAGTTTGGGATCAATGTCTCCGGAGGGTAGAGTAGACAGTTTATTTGGTATCAATTTTCTCAAAATTTTGCAAACATAACCCCACTTTATATTAAGCTCATATACATGTATTCATGCTTATTTAACCATTTAAAAAAAATTGCCCTAAATTTTATCATTCCCTAAAAATTGAAAAAAGGTACCTTTTTATACATTGCACACTTTTTAACCGAATTTTTTTATGTTTTCTAGGCATAGTAGTAATGCAAATGACCTAAAAAAAAATAAATTCTTTGGAGATAATATTCGGGGTAGGAGAGCCGATCAAAGTTTAAAAATATAGATTTTAGGAATTCTTTCAAACTTTACTTTTAGTTTATTTAAACTTTTAATAATAATATTACAATAAAATTTCATCATAATTCTCCTCCCCCCCCCCCCAAGAAAAGAAATCTTAGATAGCTTTTTATTGGTTTTACAGTGAATTTTTATTGGTTTCCAGTGAATTTTTTTTGTTTAGTTTCTTCGATTTAACGTAGTAAATATACACAAAAAGTTTCCTGGGAAGTGATTTTGGGAGAATCAAAGCAGAACAAAGTAAAAAAATATCGATTTTGCGAATTTTTTAAACGTTTTTCATAAATCGTTATTTTTCAATAATGTAAGAATAAATAACCAGTACCAGGAAAGTATTACAACTTTATCGTCAGCTTTTTTTAAATTGTTCGGGATTTTATTAAAAGTAGGAACGAAAGCATAATGAGGTATTTTTTCATAAGCTGAAATATTGTGTTGAGTTATAAAAAATGCAGTTCCGTGGTTTCTGGTCAAAATATTGTGACACATGGTTTTCACAGGCTTCTACTGAAATTAACCTAGCACCATTCAACGAGTTCTGCAGAGACCAAGCGATAGTCTGACGATGCCAGGTGTTGGGGCTATACGGTGGATGCATTAAAATCTCCCAGTCAAGTTTTCTCAACTTCTGACGGATCGTTAAAGATTTTGCGGTCTAATGTTGTGACATGGTATACGACACCCTTTCTGTTGACTAGTTCAGGCCGTTTCTTTGAATTGCTAGGTGCAATCACGATAATTGTTGGCAGTACAGGTTTGAGTCTATCGTTCTGCCTGGTGGCAGCAGGTCGTGATGCACGATGCCCTTCCAATCCCACCAAACGCATAGCATATCATGGGCCTCAGTATGGGCTTTGCCGCAGACGTGGGAGCTTCCCCTTGATTCGACCACGATCTTTTTTGCACGTTGTTGTTGTAGGTTATCCACTTTCATCACTCCCAATCAACCGCTTCAGAAGTGGATCGATTTCGTTATGTTTCAGTAGAGATTCGTAGAGAGAAATCAATGATTAAATTTTTCTGAGTCACATCATGTGACACCCAAACGTCGAGCTTCTTTTTGTAGCCAGTTTTCTACAAATGGTTTAACTCTGTCTGGTGATGGATTTTTAAATCATTAGCGATGTCATAACTGCTTACATGTCGGTCTTCCTCGAATTTTTCCAGAATATCATTCATTTTTTCTGTGATTGGTCGCCCACTGCAAGGACCATACCGTTTTCGTTTTTCCAAAACGAAAACCATTGAACCATCTTTTGCCTGTTGCTTTTAATAACGTATCTTGCCTATAAACTAACAAATTTCTTCATGGTCTTGCACAACATTTACGCCTTTATCGAAATAAAATTGTAAAATATAGCGCAGTTTTGCGGAAAATTCACTCACTCATCTTTATGGCGCAATACCTTACTTCTGAATATAAAAACTCCAATATTTTTTCACTTGTATTAGCTTGAACTGCCAACTGTCAAATGACGTTCGACCTGACCGACTGTGTTTCCTATATTCTTTTTTTTCTTTTTCTGTTTAGCCTTCGGAACCACTTAAGGTATTACTTCAGAGGATGAATGAGAATGATTTGTAAGAATGTAAATGAAGTGTAGTTTTGTACAACCTCAGGTCGCCCGTTCCTGAGATATGTGGTTAATTGAAACCCAGCCACCAAAGAACACCGGTATCCACGTTCTACTATTCAAATCCAAAAAGTAACAGCCTTTACTACGATTTGAACCATAGAATTCTCGACTTCGAAATCAGCTGATTTTTGATGACGAGTTCACCACTAGACCAGCCTGGTGGGTTTTCTATACTCTGAGATTTGGGAAGCTAACGTTATCTCGTGCGCAAATCGCTCATTACATTTTAGATTACCTATTATTATTAGTACGTTATGTTTAGAGAATTGATTGTTTATAAAGCTCTGGGTATTGTTTCAGATTTGAAATTATCTTCTAGTACCCATATGTTTTATTTGGCAATAAAAGTTTTTTTTATATTCTTCCTTTTTACGTCACACACAAAATTACAAAAGTAACGAAGATAAACTTTTATAAAATTCCTTTGTAAGAACAAAATTTAAATTTGTTTGTTTAAGAATAAGCTGTTTGTAATTAAAAATGTAAAATAATTTTTCCTTTAGTTTTTCTTATTTTTATTTACTCTCTTCGTATAGAATCCCTGTTTGATAGTGAAAAAGGAGCGAGTTGCTATTATTTTTCTTCGCAGTATTATCCAAGGAAATATTGGTAAATCAGTTTTGCTAGGTACGATTAATTTTTATGTTCCTGCTTCCTGTGCTCGTTTTAGGTTTATATTTTATCATCAGGGTCAAGGATACATTTTTAATTCATCTTTTAATGGCCTATCATGGGCGATTTTTTAAACGAATTTAGCTTTTCCTATTAGATTGGCATGTGACTAAGCCTTCAAACAGATGTTTAACATTCTCTCGCTTCCCTCTCACATTCTTTCTTTCTCTCTCACTGTCTTGTCTTCTTGTATATATTATATATATATTAATAAAATATGACAATCCTTAAATAATCGTTTAATAATTAAACACTGAAAGATTAAATTTGATTTCATACATCAAAACAATCCATTTCTATATGAAATTACCAAACTCCAAACCCTCATTGGGAGCAACTCAAACATTAAATGGCCGCCATTTTGATTAGGGTTACCGTAGCCTGAAGGTTTGACATCAATTTTATTTTAATGCCCTTTAAAATTGTATCTGATAACCCCTATCATTTTGATCAAAAATTGATCAGTTGTCCTCCCTGGGTTTGAGGTTTGAAAGTTTGAGGTTTTCTAAAAAAATTAAATAAAAAAGATCGTTTCTAGATAGGATCATTTGCTAATTTTCACATCTCTTTAAATAAAATAAAAATACACGCACACAGCGCGCGCTTGTGTGGAGCAAATTCTTTGTGCCAGAAAATTTTGTGTTATACTCTAATTTGTCTGAGAGTAAATAATCATTACTCTCAGAGAAACAACTTCGATCATGTCTCTTGTACTTTAGTGATATGTAGATCTGTACAGATATAAACGTACTTGGAAAGAAATTGTAAGAAATAAACAAATGTAAGCCTTTCTGCAAAGAAACGGAAGGTAAAAATAATTATATATACTGACTCAAATCAGATGCGGATTGTTTGATTATTTATTTATAATTTAGATTTTATTATTACGTTTTAAATGTATTTAATTAAATAGAATAAAATATTAGAACACAAATAAAATTAAAAAATATTAGAAAATATTAATATTTATTTATTTAATATTTAATTTAACAAAAAATTTATCATTCAGTTAATTAATTGATTAATTTTTTTGAAATCATTTTTGGTAAAATTCAATTTCATTTTGAAATAAGAGTTCTTAACAAATGAATCATTTAAACCAATATTTGACAAATTAATTTCATATTTCTTCTAGAAACGTATTTTTGCAATCGTTTTATCAATCAAGTTACACAAGCGGGTAACGAGTAAGTAGTGTCACACAACAGGAAGGAAGATGCTCCTCCTGGTACCATTAGAATGTTATTTGTATTCCAAGTTTCTCAAGAAGTACGTTTAGCATGCCAATGTAATGTAACAGACACAATATATAGTCCATATATTGTTTTAGTGACGTGTAGCAAACTCGGTAAACATATATGTAATGTAGACATGTATGCACATTTTTATATAGAAACAGAAGCAAACGTAAGTATCACAAAACATAAACAGAGTACATATTAGAATATAAAACAAAGAATCATTTTACTTATCAATTTTTCTTTCTAAGAAAATATTTAAAAATATTATTTCTTAAGTAAAGAGCGTGACTAAATTTGTTTGTAAACTGATTTATATACAAATTGGTTTCTTAATATTATTTACGTTGTCAGTAAAACTCGTTGCTTCTTTTATTATTATTATTACTATTATTATGGGTTTTTTAAAAAATTGATTTTGTTGGAGCCATTACCACGGACTTAACAGCTGCTTGCTATTTCTCATTTCCTTGATTTTACTTTAATTTCCCTTCTTGGTTGAAATTTTCTAGGATAGTAACATAAATTAAATTATAACTTGTATTTAATGCATTATCCACAATTTAGGAATTATTTTAAACAATAATTTAATAGGGTAAAAATATAAAACTAATAATTATAAATTGTTTTTTAAAATTGTATATATATATATATATACACATGTATATATACAGAGTGTCCCACGAACAAACCTACAGGACATGTTCTACTGGTGAAAATAAGGAAAAAGGTTCATATAAACATAGGTCTGGAAACGCTTTGTTTTTGAGTTACGGCTAGCGAAATATTTATCCCATGTTTCAACTCTTCTTATAAAAAGAAGCCCTTTTGTAATTTTTAGAACCCAAATTAAGGAGTAAATTTTGTGGTTTCTTATGTAATTTGAGCTGGGAACTAGGATAAAACTGGTCCCAAAACTGTAGTAATTCTATAGTTTTTAAGATATCCGACGTAAACCACAAAATTCGGTGTAGAAAAACAAGCTTTTTTAGGTTTGCAGTATAATAACTTTGTTAAATGATATAAATTCAGAAGATTTAGAAACAAAACTTGTAGAGAATTTAATTATGGGAGAATTAATGTAAATACAACCAATAAAAAGTAAATAAGAATTTTTTAAAGTTGGTTTTTTACTTCCTTGTACGAAATAAAGGAAATATTGTGATCGCGAAAAATTTCGGTTTTCAGATTTCAACGAAAATATCCAGTTTGACCATCCATGAATACATTTTAACTAGTTTCGGCGTGACGCCTGTACGTACGTATGTATCTCGCATAACTCTATAGTCTGTAGGATGTTGAAATTTTGGCTTTAGGAGTGTTTTAATCTAGTTGTGCGCACCTCCCCTTTTGATTGCAATCGACTGAACCATAAGTGTCCAAAAAAGCCCAAAATCCAAAAAAATTTGGATTTTGGCTTTTTCTTAACTGCGGTAATAAGCCATCATTGAGAGCTTTTCAAGATATATCATAAATGATAGTTATTTTCGTTCGTTCCAGAGTTATAGCCAAATTAAGTTTTAATTAATGAAATATGTGGATCTTACAAGGTAAGGCACTTCGGTTCGAATCCGACTTCATTTCCTTTTATTTTTTTTAACTTTTTTTTTTTAAATTTAAATATATTAATAATTATTAACCTCTTATTGTAAAAAAAATATTTACCATAAATAATAATTCAATATTATAATAAAAAAAAATGTATACATGAAAAAATATCAGAAGTTATTAATGAAATAAAATTTTATATACTTTTCATTTAAAAAAAATGTGTATATGTAATTTAATAGTCATAAAAGGAAGTCATGTGGGGTCCACATCAGATTTTTGTAGAAGAAAATCAGAAGAAAAATAGAAGGAAGTCGTATTATTGTTTCTTATTAGAAGAGGTGAAATCCGGCGAATGAGCTTCCAGACCTATGTTTATATGAAAGTTTTTCATTATTTTCATCAGTAGAACGTGTCAAGAAAGTTTCTCCGTTATATATATATATATATATATATATATATATTTCAAATTATAATTATAATGTATTCATTTATTTAAAATTTTATCTATCAAGATGTACCACAGTTTTATGAAATCATCGGTTTAAAAGTATTCTTTCACTGAAAGTTATTATTACTTACTTACTTTATTCATACGTATTAAACAGGTTGTTTTATATTGTTTGAAAGAATAAGGAGACTCAGCTTTACCAAATAACATTATTTTACGTTGTAAACCACCTTATTTTAACGTTAATCATTTTATGTGTCACCGATAGAAAACAAAATCGTGAATAGGTCTACAGACAAACCGCCCCCTTAAACCGTGCCAATACAAAGAATGAAGCAACTCAAGAGGTTTTCACAACCTTAACACGCATCTAATAAGCGTTTAGCAAATACCTTTTTTTCAGGAGGTTGGGATTAAGTTTTAAGAAAAGAGATGGCTAGTGATAAAAGGCAAATAACCCCTCCCAAAAAAAAACCCTTTTGACACGCCGGAAGGCGGAGGTAGATTTAACCGATGCTAAGTAGGGGATAAAAAAGATTTTCACCTTAAAGTTAAGAAAAATTTTTAATTTACTCAATACGACAATGGTTGCATGTGAAAAAGATTTCACACGTTTAACATACCACAAGCCCCATCTTCTTACAATTCCAGCAATATTTTGGTCATCTTGTGATGATGCAAATGTGAGAATTTGCTTGAAGTATCGGCGCTGTCTATCCCATTATCTATAAAAAAAAAGGAATTACCGCAAAACGTGTTCAAGGTGGGTTCCGAGACGGTCCACTTGAAATCATGATGACACCCGAATTCACATTTTTAAGGAATTTAAGCGACGTTTTTCAGCGGAGAGTAATGATTTTTGTAGATCGCATAACTCGCAACAAACTTGGATTCATCACTTTGAGTCGGAATCCAAAGTCAGAGTACGGAATGGAAAGATCCAATTTCAATTCATAAGGAAAAGCTTAAAACTTACGCGTCAACCGGTAAAGGGATGCTAACAGTGATTTGGGACTATAAAGGCCCAATTTATTGCGATTATTTGGAAAAACAACGTACAATCAATAGCGAGTACTTTTGTGACCTGCTAGAAAATAAAATTAACCTGCAGTAACGGGAAAACGTCCTGATTCTCTTTAAAAAGTCGTAATCTTTCTGCATGATAACGCTCGCTTCCTTACAGTTCAAAAGATAAGAGAAGCTACTCAAATGTCTGGTCGGGAGGTGTTGCTGCATCCGCTTTACAGTCCAAAACACGCATCACCAGGTTTTTTTTTTGTTTTTAAGTGATACAAGTTCGGCATTAATGAACGAGTCAATAATGGCACAGACAACAAAGTGAACAATCCATTACTACTGGAATGAGAAAGCTTACGGAAAGATTGGAAAATGGCTAAATGTACCGGGGATTACTTTGAAAAGTAGTGTTAGTTTCACTGCCGTTGATGAATGATATTTTTTCTACATTCACTTGCCTTTTTATAAGCTTTTATTTAACTTGCTTTAGTTATAATCAAATCTTGCAACTGCTATATCTTTTGATCTATAGTTTGAAAATCAATGAAATTTGGTACACGTATGTAACTTCGATGACAATACAATACTACGGTGTTAGAATTTGGATATGAAACGCGCTACCCCTACGCTAAATTCATGCATGTTGTTGAACATTTTTATTTCTCATGAACTATCGTATGAAAATCAATGAAATTTGATTCACGTATGTAACTTCGATGACAATACAATGCTACAGTGTCTGCATTTTGATATATATTCTTTTCTACTAGTCTTAACTACTTTATTTCGAATTTTATTAACTCATCTAGTTTTTAGCGTTCTTCTGTAATACCATATTTCAAAGGCCTCTATTTATTTTCTTTTTATTTTTCCGTTCCGCATGTTTTACTACTATAAAAAGTGATACTTCACACAAATACTTTCAAGGATTCCTTTTAGGTAATTTCCATAAGAAAGCTACTTACTACCTATTGTAATGGGTACCATGATTCGACTTCCGAAAAATTTCGACATATCTTCGCGTTTCACATCCCCCAGACCCCAAAACCACCATCAGCTCAAAAGTTTATATATACATTTATATATATATATATATATTTCACTTTCTTGTGGACACGATAACTGCTGTAATTTTGTGGCAATCACTTTCAAATATTTTCATAAAAATAACTCGAAATATCGGTGAGTTCGTTAACGGCCAAAATCGGACCATGGGGGTGGAAATGCTTAGGCTTTTTCTAAAAAAAACAACAAAATATCGCTATAACACTCTTATTAAGTAAAATATCGAATTCGTTTAAAGTTCCTACTATTCTTTGGATAAGAGCCTAAATGTTATCTAATTAAAGTTTTTTGATATCATCAACCATTGGCCCAGGGGGTGGAAAAAATGGGGTTTCAAAGACAAACAAATTATACCTCCCTTAATAAGCACAATATCAAATCGGTTTCAAGTCATCGTAAGTCCTCTAAACATTACCTAAAACCTTTGTCTGAAACAATTTTTGATGTGACCAACCCTTACGGCAAGGGATGACCAAAATGTTACTGGAATTGTAATATGGGGGGCTTGTCGAATGGTAAATATGTGAAACCTTTTTTACATGTAGCCATTGTATTGAGTAAATTTAAGGTTTTTATTAACTTTAAGGTGAACATTTTTTTCATCCCCTACTCAACACCGGTGAAATTTACCTCCGCCTTCCGGTGTGCCGAAAGGGATTTTTTTATAATATTTAGATCAGTAATTAATACTACGAATACGGTACGGCATTAAAATTTTTAATTCTTTATTTATGATTTCTAAGAACGATAAGGTATACTTTTTAATTATAATTAATTTACTGGTAACCAATATAAACCGAAGTATATTTTTACTGATTACTATCAACCAAGTTTTGATTTACTAAAATGTAACTTTCCTAATTTTTATCTGATTAACAGTATTTACAATGACTTTTTTCACTTTAAGATTATCTAATATTTTTGGACGAATTTTTATAACCCAAAATAGACCAGTCATATATTTATCAATATATAAATATATATATATATATATATATATATATATATATATATATATTAATATATATATACTAATATATATATATACTCTAAAGAATGTTTATCTTATTTTTTACCGATTACATTTATTATTTCTACATACTTTTATTACTATTATTTCATATAATTTCCATTATTTTGTATTAATATGGAATATAATCATTTATCTTTTTTTTATTTTCTGATCAGGGTTCTTTTGCGGTTTCTATTGATCCTTTCAGGAAAATGGTGGATCATTTTTTTACTTATCCATAGAATAGCTTACAGTTTTGGACGTGATCTTGAAATGTATATTAACCTAAATATATCTTTATTTTATGCCTGAAGAGGTGTATAAGATAAATTAACCTAAAAAGTACCTTTAAATTATATAAAAATAAGAAATGCATTATTTATATATATATATATATATATATATATATATATTTATAATGCATTTTATATATATAATGCATTATATATATATATATATATATAAATAATGCATATATATAAACCAATAAACAATTTATAATGCATTATAAATAATGCATTATATATATATATAGTAGTTATTAACAAACACGAAATTTAATGCTTAAAAAGGCGACAACAAAGTTGCTATACTTTCCTGGCTTGGTTATTTATTCTTATGTAATGTAAAATAATAATACATGAAAAAAGTACAAAAAAATTTTTTTAAATCAATATTTTTTATTGTTTTCTGCTCCCCCACCTCCAAAATCACCTCCTAAATTTTTTTTGGGAGGCAATGCTTCTTTTTAAATGGTAAAATTTACGCATTTACTGAGCTTAATAAAATGGGATTAACGATTTTTTTGACAAATTTTTGGAAAATTGATCCCAAAGAAATTATCTACTCCACCCCCTGAAGATATTGACCCCAACCTTTTACCAACAAATTTCCCATATATCCGGGTCTCTGTAGCGGATTTCATTAAAATCGGTTTATCCACTCAAAAGTTACAATACTTAAAACACGTCAACACACATACATATGTAAGTACGAACATACCTTCACGTTTTTTTTTGTGGGGGGGGGTTCTTGGGTTATTAAATTCGAGAAATGCAAAAAACCCATATCCCATTTTTTGACTGATTACCATGCTTTCCTTCTTGTAGCACAACTCTAGAGCTATAATGCCACGAAAGTGAGAAAAAAATTATATAGAACGATTAAAAATTTGAAACAAAATTAATATTATTAAAATCTTTTTAAATATTACAATTATTATTATCATCCCCATCATCGTTATTACCTGAAGAAGATCTCCTGCTTCATCTTCCTCGTCTTCACTTCCGCTAGAATCATCATTATACCTTTGTATTCCATGTACGAACATGTTAAAATATTAGTTATTCCGCACAATACGTCACTTTTTTGTAATACTGTTACAATATTTTTATCGTAAAATTTTTAAATGTAAGATAATATTTCTACCAAAAAATTATCGTATAATAAGAATTTAATAAGAAAAATACTATATTTTTAAACTTATTCATAAATAAGAAATTAAATTATATATTTCTTTAAAATAAACATAAAAATAATTATAGAATATATATATATAAAAAAAAAAAACATATGTGGTAAAGTATTCGTTACATCACAACTTGTTGAATGACAGAACAGTAGTGCAATGGTAGAAGCTCTGAACTAATGTGGCTACAGATATACTAAGCAAGCGCTTCATATTTACAACACCCTCTCACCCCCTTTATATAGTATTTTCCCACTTTTTACAAGAAAACCTTATATTCTAAGTTTTACACCCGATTTTCTACGTTATTCCTTCTAACACGCACATCAAGAATATTTTTTAAACTACATCTTGAAATTTTTATTGTCAATAACGGAATAACTAGGTATCTTTCTTTTTTAGCAAAAAGTATAAAAGATAAATAGCACACACAAATATATATATATATATATATATATATATATATATCTGTCAGTCATAATATTAAGACATTTCCATTTTCTTGTCGTAATATAAAATATATATTGCATGCAACACATATTTTTAAATGTGCACCCAACTGTACGTTTTCATTTATATTTTAAAACATAAAATTCTGATCACGAATTAATAAAATCTATAAAATGTGTATTAGCTTTACGCGTATGAATTTTTTATTTATTTTATATTTAATAAATAATATTCTTATATTACTTATTTTATATTTAATAAAAACTTTTATAAAAGAAATCGTAAAAATAAGAATTTTAAGAAACATACATGACCCAATAAAAAAATATATATAAATTAAGAAAAATAAAGGAAATTTATAAAAATTATGGAAAAAAGAATAATTAAAGAAAGAAAAACTAAGACTTATAACCCTAATTAAGGGGTTTCATTGTTATGGAAAACTAGGGTAAAAAGCATAGATTATTAATTTTTTTTTGTTTTCAGTCATTTGACTGGTTTGATGCAGCTATCCAAGATTCTCTCTCTGAAGCTAGTCGTTTGATTTCGGTATACCCTCTACATACTACATCCCTAACAATTTGTTTTACATATTCCAAACGTTGCCTGCCTGCACAATTTTTTCCTTCTACCTGTCCCTTCAATGTTAATGCGACTATTCCAGGATGCCTTAGTATGAGGCCTATAAGTCTGTCTCTTCTTTTAACTATATTTTTCCAAATGCTTCTTTCTTCATCGATTTGCAGCAACACCTCTTTCATTTGTCACTTTATCCACCCATCTGATTTTTAACATTTTCCTATAGCACCACATTTCAAAAGTTTCTAATCTTTTCTTCTCAGGTACTCCGATCGTCCAAGTTTCACTTCCATGTAAAGCTACGCTCCAAACATATACTTTCAAAAATCTATTCCTGATGTTTAAATTAATTTTTGATGTAAACAAATTATATTTCTGACTGAAGGCTCGTTTTGTCTGTGCTATTCGGCATTTTATATCGCTCCTGCTTCGTCCATCTTTAGTAATTCTACTTCCCAAATAAGATTGTTAATAGTAATATATAACGTAAAATTAAAATTAAAAATAAGATGTGTTGCAGTGTACGTAATATTATGTCGGTGATATTAAATTTTTTTATAATATAGTGTACATTGTCAGCTACGATTTATTACTATTCAAAATATATAAATCACCTTCAATTTTCGAAATTCTAATTTCTTTTGTTATGCAAAAAAAGGAAGAAACAAAAAAAAAATATATAAATTTACAACAGCGATTTAAAAATTACATTTGCTTTTTAATTTAGCCAAACAATAATATGATATGATTTCTTAACAATGCATTGTACAATACTATAATTATATTTTAAAAAAAGGAACCAAATCAAAATGCGCCAAAATGTGAGAAATAATTTCGTCCAAATACTTAATTAATGCCTCAAACACTTTTTTGAAGCGGCGCCTGCTTCTTACAAAATTAATTTCCAGATATAATATAATTTTTTTCTATATTATATACGTATACTACATAAAAATCACCATCAGTGAATTTCATATTTATGTACTTTGACTGCTTTTCAGTTTGCAATTATTATTAATTTTTATATAAGCCACCTATATCTATATAGATTCATTCAAGTACCGCATAAATATAAATATGTATTTTGGCGCCGGTTCAAAAAAGTGTCTAAAGAATTAATTAAGTATTTGGACGCAACCCACCGGGTTAGTGTTGTGGTGAACGCGTCTTCCTAAATCAGCTGATTTGGAAATCGAGAGTTCCCGCGTTCAAGTCCTAGTAAAGTCATTTATATTTATACGGATTTGAATACTAAATTGTGGATACCGGTGTTCTTTGGTGGTTGGGTTTCAATTAACCACATATCTCAGAAATGGTCGAACTGGGACTGTTCAAGACTACATTTCATTTACACTCATACATATCATCCTTACTCATCCTCTGAAATAATACCTGAACGGTAATTCCCGGAGGCTAAACAGGAAAAAAAAGAAAAAAATATTTGGACGAAATTATTTCTTACTTTTTAGCGCATTTTGATTTTGGTTCCTTTTTTTGTTAAATAATAATTTCATAACTTTTGTATATGAATAATAACGATAGGTTATTCGGCATATTACCAAAAAAGAGCACATTAACAAAAAATGTGTTCCTTTTTGGTGATATAATGCACCTGCCTCCAATCAAAGACCATTGGGGTTTTGTTCAATGAAGCAAAAATAAATCTGTGGCATTAGTTTTCAGCTTAGATGATTTAGTTTTGAATAATTTAGAGCCACGTGAAGTACTGAATACCCCACACGATAAAAAATACTTGCTGAGACGGAAAGATTGTGTTACACTTCGCTCAAGGCGTCGATACGTTGATTACAAATATAACAGTATTACGACGAGCACATACTCGTATTATGAAATATTTAGTTGTCCGACCTTGGAAGAGACCGCAAAAGATGTAATGATGTAATGTAATTCATATATATAGAATTATAAGATTCCCACTATCTCTACCGATGCCTGTATATTATATACAATGTATATTGGGTCTGAAAGATTTAAGACGAGATATCTCGATTTTTGATGATTTTATTAACAGTGTTACATATCTTGAACAGAAACTCGCATTATCTTCCCTTCAAAACATCATAAAACATCATCTAACGTTTTGCAGACATATAGAATAGAGCAATGGTTCCCAAACTTTTTCGATTCGCGGTGCCCTTTTTCAATTAAACTTTTTCCACGGCGCCCTACCCTAAGTAAAAGTAGACTACTCGTAAGTAAGAAATAAAAATAAATAAAACTCGTGTATCTTCATTATTTTGTTTTATTTTATTAACATTAAATTAATAATTATAAATGTCTTGGTTCAATTAATTAAGAAGCTTTTACAATATTTCGTGGCGCCCCTGAAGAGGCCACGGCTCTCCGGGACGTCACAGCGCACAGTTTGGAAATCAGTGGAATAGAGGATTCCCAATGTCCCCCCTACCTTCAAAAATTTTTTTTTGTCAATTTTCAAACCGATTTGTTGTGTCTAAAACATTTTTCAACATCATGGTACTATCGCAAAAGCAGCTACGTCGATTGTAACAAGATTTATTTCAATTGGATTAATAGAAAAAACATTATGGACGAATAAACATTAAAAAAAGATATATACGGGTCGAATACATAACCTCCTTTTTTTGAAGTCGGTTAAAAACAGAATAAAATTTAACCTTATTGATTAATGTATGTAAATATGTATTCTTTTATCTACATTCTATTAAATTATAAATATCGGTTAGCAATTTCGAACTATAATTCTTAAAATTTATTCAATTATTAATTGCTTCTCTTTCATAAAAAATTAAGCCTATTTTTATATTAATTTACGTAATTTATCAACATACATTTATCTCACTTTTCTCCTTAAAGAACTACCAGGAATTCGGATTAAGCATATTAATCATGCACATAAATTATATTAATCCGTAACTAAATTCGGTATTTTCCAATTATAAAAAAGATGAACATCTATGATTTAAATATTTAATAGGTGAGTTCCCTAATACGTTGCCATATAAAATACCATGTCTCCCTACAGAATCATGCCGACGTACCTCAGTCCTTATTGCTTAATATATCCAAAAAAAAGTGCCAAATAAGAACTCACCTGACCCATCTCTTCTAATTAACTATGGAGAAAGAAATATTGCCGATTTCACTGTTTTTACAAAATTCTAAGTATTAGCGTTTAATGATTAATTCACTACATAAGCTCCAAACTTGTGCTGCTTGGAATTATGGAATGGAAATTTTGTAACGTACGAAAAACGTCATGCCATACCAGGATTTGAACCCTACACTTTCCAGATGAAAGGCTGAATGCCACGACTCTACAGTGGAGATTGGCAATAGAAACTGCTTTAAAATTTCTCTCACTGTAATTGGTATTTCCTCACAACTGAATCCTGAAAATCCTGACAGGTTTTATAGAGGAATATTTTGTTGTTTAATGGACCGTTCCGACATTTTTCCCAATAATCGATAAATAAACTAAAATTTATATTTACGCTTAAATCTGATTCTATTTTTTCTAACATTGTTTTTGTGAGTAATTATTTTATCTAGGTGTATTCATAACTACCTTGTTTCTTCATTGCTTAAACTTACAGGAGAGCATTGTTTTACATATATATATGTGTATATCCTTTATAATATTATACACTTACATATTAAATATCAGTTTAGTGAGCAGTGGTGTAAAACGCATGAAATTAAGGACTGCTTTTTAAAGTTTTAAAAACTAAAAATTTTAAAGATTTTAAAAGTTCATAATTTGTGTTTTTACATATATGAAACGAGGTATCGTAGGAAAAAATCGAATACAAAGAAAATATATTCTGTACTACAAAAGAAGAGGAGAAATTCAAAGATCCAAAGTAAAACAAAAAAGGTTTTTGTCAATGACCTATAAATTAATTTAATGTACCTTATGACATCAGATATTATATTCCATGACAGGTAGCCAACAAATAGCAGTTATGACAAACAAACAGAAAATGATACGTAGATTTTTTATAAGCCTATGAAAAAAGAGCATCCAACCACCCTTAACTTTCTAAACGACTTTAAATAGTTTTAAGATTCAAAACTTATATCTGCATATTCATAAAACATATATTAAATATAAAATTACCGTTGACAAAAATATTTTTTTTTTTTTGCTTGATGGTATCGCCACATAAGCTTTAAGCCGGTATTCGAACCCGGGACCTCCGGATGAAAGGCTGATATGGCAGTATTAGTATGTATGTAAATATTTTTACTGAGAAAAATGATAACTCGATGAGAATATATATATATATAATTCTCATAAGAGTTATTTCAGTAAATTAAGTACTGCAAACTTACATTTATTTTTTTTAATTCTGACATAAGTTGGATCGGTATGCAATGAAAATGAAAAAGAATACTGGAAAACACCAACTTCAAAGTTAAACGCTGAGAAGTAAATTAATTTAATTTTTAAATTTAACATTTTCAGGCGTTATGTAAATTATAGAAATGAATCCCGGCATATACAAAATTACCTGTAATTTTTAAGAGGATTTTATTATTCAAAAATTATTTTTTAAACCCATATAAAAAAAAATCTATCAAAATATATTTACCTAGAAAAGAAAATAAACAAAGGAAAATTTCATTAAATTATTAATTTATTTATAAGGCATTTAAATTTTAAAAACTGTGAAAGCGTTGTAGAATCTTATGTATTACAGGGCGGCGCAAGAAATGATCTAACATTTGGTTTTGTTAAAAAATATTTGTTTGAATCGCAATACAGAAAAGTAAAATACAGCGTGTTTAATATATACCTGGAAATTATGTTCTGCTTATCACGTGTTCAATATGACCACCATCACATCTAGTAACTTCTTCAACACGAACTCCTATATTGTTAGTAACTCGACGACACATATCCTCAGTTATCGCGTTGCACGCCTCAATGATCAGCTTTTGCAGTTCCATAACTGTACAAGGATGTTTAAGGAAAATGTTTTCCTTTATAAATCCTAAAAGAAAATAATTACACGGATTCAAATCAGGACTGTTCGGGGGACAGTTCTGTCCACGCGCAAAACGATTAGGAAATCGGTTTGAAATGACATTTGCGTTAAAGGTTTCGTGCAGAAACTTTAAAACAATATTAGCTGTGTGCAGTCTAGCTCTATCCTGCATGAATCACTCGTTTTCTAATCGAAACCCCTTTTTCAAGAAGCTGAGGAACAAAATATAAAAATTAAACATACTAGTGATATACTGAGAGTTACGGGACGTATTTCCCGAACCTCAGGACACTAAATTGAGCAAAATGTTCATATCAACATAAGTTCTATTTTGTTTTGTTTTCCTTCTGGACTCCATTTTGTAATTTTCAACAAAAAAATTATTTCTCAGGAACGGGTTAACTTACATTAATTGAATTTGGAAAATCTAAGACTAGTGACTTATTCTACAAAATAAAAAAAATTGAAAATGTCATTTCAAAAATGGCGACCATCTTAATTTTATAATCTTCAATATCTTTGTAATTATTTGTTTGATCAAATTTTTACTTATTATAAAATTTATTAAGCATTTTATTTTGAACAAAATGACAACTCATTTGTAAAAATCCGTTGACAAACAATCAAGTTATTGCAGACATATAAACCGGCGGAAGCTTGTGCATCGTAATGCAAGCTGATAATTTTTATTAATTTACTATTATTATTTATTATTAATAATTTCTATTACATTTAGAGGTAGGAAAAAAACAGGCAAAAAATTATCAGCTTGCATTACGGGGCACAATCTTCTGGCGAGTTAATTGTCTGCAATAACTCTACTGTTTGTCAACGGAGTTTTACAAATGAGGTATCTTTTTGTTCAAAATAAAATACTTAATAAATTTTGTAATAAGTAAAAACTTGATCAAAAAAATAATTACAAAGATATTGAAGATTACAAAATTAAGATGGCCGCCATTTTTGAAATGTTTGAAGACGACGTTTTCAATTTTTTTTATTTTTTAGAATAATATACTAGTCTTAGATTTGCCAAATTTATTTAAAAAAGGTTTATCCGTTCCTGAGAAGTAATATCTTATTGAAAATAAAAAAAGTGGCGTCCAGAAGAAAACAAAACAAAACAGGACTTATGTTGATGTGAACGTTTTTGCCCAATTTGGTGTCCTGAATCCGTACCTGCAGTTCCCGGAATACGTCCTGGAACACTCCGTATAACGAATTAATTTAAAAACTGTGTGTATGTCTGTGTGTGTGTGTGTGTGTGTGTGCGTGTGTGTGTGTGTGTGTGTGTGTGTGTGTGTGTGTGTGTGTGTGTGTGTGTGTGTGTGTGTGTGTGTGTGTAATATAAAACTTCCCTACATCTATATCTCGTGAAAATATGGAACGAAGAAAAACTTCCAGAACACTGGACCACAGCCCTCATTCATCCATTACATAAAAAAGGGGATAAAACTAATCCGGAAAACTACAGAGGCATATCTCTCCTGGATTGCACATACAAAATCCTGTCGAGAATTATATACAACCGATCCAAAAATCAACTTGAACTGGAACTTGGGGAGTACCAAGGAGGATTTAGGCCATGGAGAAGTTTCCCGGAGCAAATAATATCCCTAAAACGTATGATGGACTTATACAAAGGACGAAAAAACAACTAATAATCACCTTCGTCGACTTTAAAAGGGCCTATGATTGTATACACCGACCATCCATGCTGAACATTCTGAGATACCTGGGCCTTCACCCTTAACTCGTAAACATGATAAAATTAACTTTAACCAATACCCAGTCCAGAGTGAAATTCAGAGGTGAACTCTCTCAACCCTTCTACATAAAAACTGGATTGAGGCAAGGAGACGGCCTCTCACCACTCCTTTTTAACTGCGCCCTTGAATTTGTCATGAGATAATATAAATCCCAAAAATATAAAAATGGTGCAAAAAAAATTCCATCACACTAAATTGCCTGGGATTTGCAGATGACCTCGCTCTTTTAGCAAATAATATTCAAGAACCCAAAACACAAATCTTGAGCCTTCAAAACCTAGCACAAAAGATAGGGCTTCATATCTCTTTCGAAAAAACTGAACTAATGGCCATAGATCCTCTGGTAATAGAGCACATTACGGTAAACAATCAGAAATTTAAATTAGTAAAACAATTTAAATATCTAGGGGAAATAATAACTAATAATTTAAATGAAAAAGTGACATGGCAAAACAGGACAAATAAAATGATTAAATCCTAAAAGTTAACTTGGTCAACATATAACAAAAAATGCCTTTCGTCTAAAACAAAATTTAAACGTTATAAAACTGTAGTTCAGCCAGAAGTTACCTACGGAAGCGAGACCCTTTTCAAAATCACTCAGAAAAACCGAATTGATAAAATTCTGAAAATAGAGAGGAGAATTGTCAGAACGTGTATCAATAAAAAACACCAAAAAGAAGGCCGATGGTGGATTGTGCCAAATGAGGTGGTGTATCGAGAAACAGAGCCTGTTACTGATACTATGCGGAAAAAAAGAATCTCTTTCTTTGGTCATCTCATAAGAACACCGGAAACAAGACTGTCAAGAAATATCAATGTAAAGCTCTGATTCCAAAAACTAGAAGTAGGATGGATCAAAGAAATTAGAGAAGATATGAAAGAATTGAGAATTTCCCTGACTGACCCACAGAATAAAACTGGAAAAATTACAAAAAGACAAAAACATTAGATTTAAACAAAAGAGACAAACGAAAAAATACAACGAAGAGGGTGTTTACAGATGAAGAAAAGAAAGCAAGATCTGAACGGATGAAGAAATACTGGGCAGCTCGGAAGAGTAAAATAACACGCTTTTCTCAGAAAAGATCTAACTAAAATTCACTTAGGTGGTCCCATGTTGGCCGTAAAAGCATAATAATAATAATAAAAAAAAAAAAAAAAAAAAAAAAAAAAATAATAATAATAATGCCCTTTTTTTTTGAACTCTACTCCCCTGGGCCGGTCCGACTGGTTGGTATTGCGCCACCCAGGGGAGTGCCTGTTCTACTTTAATGGGCCTTCCCACATACCGGCTATAAATCCAGCATGGCAGGTCGGCCCACCGGTCAGTTCTTTTGCCCCATCCGTATATCGCCACGTCAATACCATGTATTGTCGTGACGTGGCGATTGGGTCTTTTCAGATCTTGTTATTAACCTAACGAAAAACCCTTAGGAGTCCCCAGTGGATCATCGGAACCGACACACCTCGGCATATCAGCCCTCACCACTGAGGCTGTCCACCCTGCCCTATGCTAAAGTTTAAAATCCTAGTCTCCTCTCATCGTTGTTTTTCTGCATAAGTATTCTTTTGATGACCAACTCAACTTTTTTCCAAGTTTCTTCACTGTTTAACATGCTATTGATTAGTCTGCCAGTTCCATCAGATGACAGGTCAATACCATCTGTCTCTTCCCTCCATTTATGACATACAGTGAAAGTATGTTTGACATCATCATCACAGTCACAGTACATACAGGCTGCAGTTTCCCTTCTACCGACTCTATGCAGATAGTAATTAAAACTACCGTCCTGTAAAATACTGTGACGTGTAAAAGTTTATTTCACCGTGTTTTCTATGTATCCAGTTCCTTAGATTGGGGATTAGCCTTCTGGTCCTGTCTCCAGGGCCTGCTGTGCTCCATCTCTCCTGCCATCTCTCTATTAGCCTATGCCTCGCTTCATGAACTTCAACACCTTGATCTCTTTCGACTCTGAAATGAGCCATAAGGTCGATCGGAGGCACTCCTGATAAAACGCATAACGCCTCATAGGAGACTGTCCTGTACGCGGAAACCACGCCAAGCAACAGTCTCCTATGGGTCCTAACTAAGCGTACCAAGTTCTTCTTTATCCGTACTGAAGGCCACCATACCGGGACAGCATATAATATCGTATCGATGACATAACCGAGGACGCAACAACCCTCCATTTAGACGCTTTAGGTGCTCTTTGAGAAGTCATAATAATATTAAGAGATTTAGTCATCTTATCAGCCCTATTGCAAACCTCGTGTATGTGTTCCGTAAATGCACCATTTCTCTGAAAGGTGACCCCCCAAGTACTTTAATCTATCTGTTTCTGCTATTACTTGTTCATTGACCTTGATATTTAGCCGTTCGATGATCCTTCTGCCAGTAAATGTAATAAAATTACATTTACCAGTATTTAGCGTTAGATTTTTTTCACATAGCCAACCATTTATTATTTGCAATGCCAAATTGGCCTTTTCTTGTGCCTCCAATTCATGCCTGTCACTCTCCAAGACCACCAAATCGTCGGCATAGGCTATAACTTCAACCCCAGCAGGATAGTCTAGATTTAAGATCTCATCAAACGTTAAGACCCATAATAATGGGACTAAAACTGAGCCCTGGGGCACTCCACCATGTATATCTATCTCCATTTCTCCTTCTTGCGTTGCCACCTTGCATGTTCTATCAGAGAGGTATCTCATTACTTGCCTCCTCAAATATGGACTAACATTTTTTGCTTATAGCGCTCTATGTATATGGCTCCATTTAATGGAGCCAAACACATTCTTGATATCCAATGAGACAAACAATGGAACACCCCTCGTCCTCCAGGTGCCGCGTCTTACATCTGTCATCCAGGAGACTACTTTCTTGGCGGCCATCACTGTGGAGCGACCTTTCCAAAGCCCATATTGCTTTTGGCTAATCCCCACTCCTTGATCAATTTCTCCAATAATCCTTGCGGCAAGCATCTTCTCGATCACCTTGCTCATATTATTTAAAAGGCTTAACGTCCTGTATCGAACTTGTTCTTGTTCCTTTCCACCCTTGGAGAGAAAAGCAACTCTTGCTTCTTTCCAGCACCGCGGATAGCAGTCATTCTCTAGCCCATGGCTGGCATGTCCGTCATTTCCCAAGGCCGTTGTTTAAAAAGTCCTTTAAGTATAGCGGCTGGAATTCTGTCTACGCCGGGGCTTCTTTTATTGCCAAGCTGGTCAATGGCACAATTCAGTTCGGCAGGTGTAAATCTCCTGGGCTCAAAATCAGGTAAGGTGACAATCGCTTCTTCTTCGCACGGAAATAACTCGTTGAACTGGACCCTGACGTGATGCTCGCTCAATATCGGTAAACGCCTGCCGAACTTCTTCGTGACGATTTTGTATGCCTGGCCCCAGGGATCATTGTCCAACTTCGCAGAGTCTGGCCCAATGATCTCTTTTGACTCTCTTGGTACACCTATTAAGCTGACGCCTTGCCTCTATATAACACTTGACTGCGGTGTCATATTCAGAGCCGCCTACGATCCTTAGTCTTTGCATTTTCCTCCTAGCTTGTTGTAGAGTATTGCGAAAGCACGCTATCTCATTGGACCACCAGTATACTTGTCTTCTACTCCTGGTGGCCCTTATCTCCCTGTCCATCTCTTATTGAATAATTGATGTGAGGGTATCAGGTGTCAATTCAATTATAGTGCTAAGTCTTTGTGACACTTAATCGGCTATTTTATCCACCTGGCGAGCCGTGGGTCTAATCACGATAGGTCTTTCTACTGCAGTATAGGTGCCATCTCTTATGACCAATTGTAATGAAAAATGGTTACTAGCGATATCATTGTCCAGGACTGTTAATTCACACTGATCCCTCAACCATCTGTTGTCAATGATGACTAGATCAAGTATCGAGTAATGACCCCGAGCCTCATAGGTCGGCGTGCCATCATTTATACAGTGACCATCAATCGATTCCATAAACTCTTCCATTAATTCACCGCGTCTATTACTGTGCGAGCAGCCAATATAAACAGTTTTGCAATTGAAGTCCCCCAACAAAACAAACTTCTTATTCTGCCTAAACAGAATTCTATAAATGCTATCCAAAAACTTCTCATAATCGATGATTGAGATGTTGTGGGAAACATACGCCGCTACAATAATTATGGAATCCAACTCCGTCGCTATTACGCCTTCAGCTCTCTCCTTAAAGCTCAGGGCCATTCTATTGCTTACATTCCTGATGACCACGTCACCCACTGTGTCAGCGATCCATGCTGATTTCGCCGATTCATATCTATTAGGTTCCATGATCACCAACAGGTCAACATCACGTTCAAAAGCCAGTTCATGGAGCAAGTCATGCGACAGCGTGCTTCTGTTCGCATTAGCTAAGAGGAGTTTAGTCATGTTTATTATGAGAACACGCCCAAGCACCAGTCCGATGATCATGACTTCCACAATTGAAGCAGCTCTTAGGCTCCCGATACTCCGCAATCCTATGCCCTTTGCCGCCACAGTTAAAACATAGGTCCAGCCTGTCTGGGCCCTTGCAGTCTTGTCGACGGTGCCCAGAGCCCCAGCATCTGTAGCACTTTTCGTCATCTTCCCTAATAAAGGCTCTGCAGTTCACCCAGCCGATACGTAAGCGCTGCTCCACCATCCTACAGGCTGCCTTATAGGATGTGATCACCGTAACATTTTTAGTCTCCGCGATTCCGGGTCTAATTGAAGAGATCCTGACGTCCTCCATATCACCAACTCTTGCCGTTACTGCCGCTAAGATTTCTTCTTCAGTGGTATCTACTTCGACATCTCTGACAATGGTTCGACGCCCGGCTATTGTTTTAAGATCCACTTTTAGGTCTGCAGCTTTACTTTTTAGAATACTCGTAAATTCTTCAGCACTTTTAGAACCCTGAATTCTTACCAGTACATCATCATTTCTTCCTTTTTTTAGTGAAATTACGTCATTAGCATCATCTTTTGCAACCGCCGTCTTCATGGCACCCAAAAGCTCAGCATATGATTTACCCGCAGCTTTGACGACTAATGTTATGCTATCCTCCGCAGGAGGGGTTGACTTCTTAATACGCATTTGCCCGGGCCTAACCTGGGTATCAGCACTGTCCGTATGTAGAGTCAGAACTTTGATAGCTTCTTTTTTTCCCTATAGAGATACGACAAAATCTTTTTAGTATAGTTTCCTATACTATTATTAGGCAATAATAATGCCCTGAGGTAGATAATCCCACGTCCGGAACACAACATCTATGTTCCACGTCCAGGGCGGCAACAGCTGTACTTACGTATTGTACGTAAGTACAGCTGTTGCCCACCGTTAGCCAGCCCCTTTAGCCGTTAGCCAGCTTACATATAGCTGGCTAACGGGGTTCCGATTAAATTCCTCCGTTATGCTTTTTTACGTTTGACCTGTTTCCAACTTCAGGTCACTAATTGGATTTTTCGGCTACCTGCAGGAAATGGAATAATAAACGATTTTGGAAATGGACTCATACCATTTTTAGAGCTGGCGGTGTGGGAGCCAGGGTCAATGTTATTGCAGGTGTAACGGAGACCCTTCCGTTGTCCACATGCCCCCTGGGATGGCAAGCATGTAGCAATGGTGCCCATGTATGTCGGTGCATGGGAGCTCTGAAAGCTTCGGTGAGTAGGAGCCTGGAGTCAGTGCAGAGATTGCGCATCCGCTCTCTGCCAGGTCATATGCCGGTTCCACCGGAGTACCGGATCGGACCTCCAAGGTTAGTAGCCCTGGAGTGGGGGTGTACCCCGGCGGCTAGCCTTGCTATAGAAGGGATAAACGTTCATGAATATTGAACAAACAAATGTGGCAGAGGGTGCACGTAAACACCCTCGTTTAGAAACCTCCGATTCGCCACAAGCGAAGAGGAAAAAGAGTAAGGAGTCAGACAAAATTAAGAGAGATGCTGACAAAATCAGCAAGGAATTGAGAAAGTTTTTGTTTGGAAACAATGCTCCCAAACCAAGATTTTTAATTATTACCAAGGAGAATGGCAACTTTCAAAAAGTTAGTCCATTCTTGATCGCGAGAGATAACTAATTGTGCTGGTGGTCCTGTTAAAGAAATTCGTAAAACCTTTAATGGATTACACGTTGAAACTATTAACGACAGTCAAAGTCAAATAGTCCAGGCATTGAAGATGATCGGTGAATTTGCGGTATCAGTGCAACCGCATAGCACCCTTAATACATTCAGAGGAGTTGTTGTTTGCCGTGATCTTCTAAACTGTACAGAAGAGGAAATAGTACAGGAAATGTCGAGTCAAGGAGTGATTCAGTGTCGCAGACTAACAATGAGAAGAAATGGCGAAGTTCTTCCTTCGGCCTCTCATGTATTGACGTTTAACAGGCCTACCCTTCCTGAAAAAGTGCGTGCTAGTATACATCGGCTTGATGTACGTGCGTTTATTCCGCAGCCTATGCGATGTTTCAAGTGTCAACGTTTCGGGCACACTGCAGCTAAGTGTGAAGCGCAGGAAATCTGCATATGTGGAATGAAGATACATGAGGGTGAACCATGTAAAGACCCTCCAATCTGTATTAATTGTAAAGGGCACCATAACTGCCGATCCAGGAATTGCCCAGTTTATAAATCTGAAACGGCCATTCAGGAAGTTAAAACGCTTTAGAAGGTTAGTTATCCTGAAGCGAAGAAAACTGTTAGTCAACGAACACCTCGACAATCGACCAATTATGCTGAAGCAGCTGCTGCCCCTTCTTCAACCAAAATTAACGTGGAGCAGTTGCTTAATACAATGGCACCAAGCCTTGCAACAATGATAGAAAAAATCATTGATGCTAAGATAGAGTCGACTCATCGCACAGAACCATCTAAACATGAGAAGGCTCAATCCCGCATTGACATCGTTGATAAAAGAAACGTACCAACGCAGCATAAAAAACTAGCTAAACCTGCGATCATAACACCATCACCTGAAGTAGTAAATAAAAATCTTGATCTGTCTAGAAAAGAGGAAAAGATCACTCGGTCATGTAGTTACAAAACTAAGGAAATAGTCACTAGAAAATCCGAGTCTACCGAAATGGAGGTGCAAGTCGTTATTGAGAAAGCACCAGAGGTAGACGATATACAAACTGTAACAATGGGGCCTTCAAAAGCTCAAAGAACAGCTTCAGCGAGACCATCTATTTCAGCTGGACCCAGCACCGCTGTAGAGATAGAATCCAGCTCATCAGCCGCGGAAAGTGCATCGCTTGCTAGTCTAGATTCAATAGCAACGATGTTAACAGCACCAATGAAGCTTTCATCACCTGATGTAAGCCGGCGAACGTCATTGGCATCAGAAAGAGAAGACGATGCCATGTCCGAGGCCTCAGACACACTGTCATCGGAAGTTGAGGCCGTTCGCAGAATGGAAAAACGGTGCAAAAAAGGATGGCCGAAAGGAAAGCCTAGGAAGTAATTTGTTGGATCAGAAGTTATAGTAAAATGTAAAATTTTGATCATTTTTTGACACGTGAAAATGTGAAATATTGAACCCTTTTTTTTTTCTTTTTTTTTGAAGTGGGATGGGGCTAATGACCAAAGTAGTCGATGCCCCTAAAAAACCTCAAAAAAAAAAAAATAATAATAATATATGGGTTGTCATCATGATGTGAATTTAAGGAAAAGAAGCTGTCTAAACTAATCCGCGCTTCCTCTTCTTCATTGCTGATGTATCCTTTAAAGCAAATTCCGGAGCTTATCATATAAAAAAATTCATATTTTGTTATTTGCACAATAGTTTTATAAATCTTCGTCTTCAACTGGAAATCTTCGAAATCAAATCTATCAAGGAACGAAGTAAAAAAGTAATTTCAGCAGGAACTACAGAAGAAAGATGAAAATCTACCGTTCCTAATTTAACAAAATAGGATAAAAAAATGAAAATCGCTTTAATCCACCCCAAAAACAAAAAAAAAGAAACATTATATATTACCACAAACATTTTATTATATTATATATTATATAAGTACCAGTAATTGTAGCTGTTATTTTGAAGATTTTTTAATATTGATTCCTAAACTAAATTTAATAGAGTAAACGTTTATTTTAATTTTAACACACATCCTTTCCAAAACAAATAGTTCATGACGCAATTAAACTATTCAATTTGTATTTTATTTATAATACATTATGTATTTTATATATATTATACGTAATAATAAATTTAATATTATTTTTTTTATAATCTAATGATAACCCTAAGCTTTTTAATTATATGAAAGTATATCAATGTAGCAAATAAAAATATGACTTAATGAAAAGATTTTAATAATGGTAAAGCACGCTATAGTCTACACATGTAAACTTTATTTTATGACTAAATAAAAATGATTAGACAAATTATAAAGTTTTATATTTAAAGAAAAAGAAACTATTTCTTATTATGAATTCGGGAATTTATATAAATAAAATATTTTATTTATATAGTGTATATTTTTACGGCCGTAAAATAGCCATTAACTTTTCTAATATAAGGAACTTTTCACAGTAAATATATTATTTACTGTGATGAACATATAACTGTTTTATCGTATGAATCAATGAATGATACTTCCATGTTTATTTGAGTACACACTCCGTATTTAAAATGTCAAAATAAATATCAATTTTTTAAAACAAAAAATTAGGCAAATAAAAGAAAAACAATTAATTGATCTTTAATAACTGATAAGATCTGTGGACTTAAAGTCTAATTAAATTTCCGGCTTCCGTGGCGCGAGTGGTAGCGTGTCGGCCTTTCATCCGGAGGTCCCGCGTTTAAATCCCGGTTAGGCATGATATTTTCACACACGCTACAAATCATTCATCTCATCCTCTAAAGCAATAGCTGACGGTTGTCCCGGAGGTTAAACAAACAAACAAAAAATCTATATATATTATCTAGGGAATAAAAAATTCATCTTTTAGGATAAAAAGACTCGTCTGCAAAGATCTTTGAACGGCAACCAGGTGTAACATTTGAGCATGTTGATATCCGATCAAGAGATATTATGAATACTTTTAATTCATTCGTCTTTTTATATAAAAATTACAATGAATTTTTCCCAAATCTCATGTAAACTATTTAATTTTTAAAGTATTTTAAATAATTCTAACAGCTTCATGTAAATTACTTAAAAGTAAAAATAGATTTAAACACAAAAATTGAATTTTAATTTGTATTATTTAGTCTAGT
Organism: Lycorma delicatula; assembly: GCF_047948215.1. NCBI lineage: Eukaryota > Metazoa > Arthropoda > Insecta > Hemiptera > Fulgoridae > Lycorma > Lycorma delicatula. The sequence continues at coordinate 84,319,186 of NC_134462.1, read as the reverse complement.
GGTTCGCGAATTTTTTCGATCTCGGTGCTTTTGCTGAATCCAGATAATCACAATGTCAAATTGTAACAAGTACACTTACTGAAATAATCAATAATCTTTTGGAAGGGATAAAAATAAATAAAACAAATTTTTGATCATAAAAAATGTAATTGAACAAATTTTACGACAATGAATTGAAAATAGAAATAAAATTATGAAAATTTTGTAAATTTCGCGGCGCCCCTGTGAGAAAGTTGCGGCTCCCCAGAGCGCCTTGGAAACATTTCGTGAATAAAAATATAATCCATAATTATATAATCTATAATTTAATTAATCTAATTCTTCTATTCTAATAGTAGATTTATAATAATAAATATATTAATTAATTTAATTAATTTCTTGTAATTAAATGTAATTTAAATTATAATCTATAATTTAATTAATCACTGCCTCTATAATCTGTAAATACAATATAAAAACTAAATTCTATTTACTTTTTCATCACGTTATTTTTCGAATGGATGCTTTAGGAAATTAAATTTTTTTAGGTGGTTTCACTTAAAGCCTTCTAAGGAAATATCTAAATAAATTTTACTTTTAAGGTTGATCTCACTCTGGTCATTCTCCAACCAGAAATTTGAATATATAACTAATATAATTACATATTAGTTATATATTTATGTATTAGTTTTATAAATGCAGATCTAGCATCTTACAAATGAAGGCCGTAAGATATTATTTTTATATTTTGCTTTAAATAAAAGAGTACTAAAAAAAAATTTAAGGAATTTGTAAAATTTTCTGTTATTATAACAAAAATTTCACAGTTATATTATCGTATAAATTATTATAAAAAAATCTGATGTCTACACCACATGACTTTCTTGTACGCCTATTAAATTACATATACAAATTTAATTTAATGAAAAGTAAATAACATTTTAATACAATTCTAAATTATAATTTTCAATTAATATTAAATAATATAGAGTTTCACCAAATCTGATATGGACACCATATGACTTCCTTATACGCCTATTAAATTACATATATACATTTTTAAAAGTACGTAAAATTTTATTTTACTTCGACTCGTTGAAAATCTCTCAATGAAGGCTGATTACTGGAGTTTATAAGAAGTCCAAATTCCAGATTTTTTTGAATTTTAGATTTTTTGGACACTTTTAATCCAGTCGATTGCAATCAAAAGGAGAGGTACACAAATGGATGTTACAACAGTCCTAAATTCAAAATTTCAACATCCTACGCCTAATAGTTTTTGAGTTATGCGAGATACGTACATACGTACGTATGTACGTACAAACGTTACACCGAAACTAACCAAAATGGATTCAGGGATGGTCAAAATGGATATTTCCCTTGAAATGTGAAAACCGAAATTTTTTGCGATCGTAATACTTCCTTTATTTCGAACAAGTAAAAATAGGCTATCATTAACAAAGAAAAAGAAAATTTAACCATTATATTATTATCTAAATTAAAATAATTTAAGACAAAAATAATATTACATTTTTATCGAACAATGTTTACATAACCTCTAGATTTCTTAGACAATGGTTCTCAAGTAATGTCCCATAGGAATCAAAAATATTATAAAAGAAAGATAAAATTGATGCGTTTTCCAATAATAATTATTGATAGAATTTTGGATTATGAGAATTATTATTTTCTACATTTACCCTAGAAGAAAAAAAAACTTTTATATATTACGTATGCATATATATATATATATATATATATATATATATATATATATATATATATATATATATGAAAACCTAATTATAACCGCACAGTAATTATTAAATTAAACGGTCGAGAAGATAAGACACATTTACCGACTCATTCTTAGAGAAAAGAAAAACGTTACAATTCCATAAATACACACTTTTTAATATTACATCTTCATTTCAAGACTTTGCTGTGTCTTAACGCCTCTTGTAACCCTAATTATAATTTGGTCAGTAATTCGATCTTGTACTTTTTTTTAATTATCATAAAAAATTTATAAATATTTTGTAGAATCTCAATGATAAAAAAGGTTTCGGCATTTAAATCTAATATCTGTATATATATATATATCGAGTAAAAGAAACTATAATTTATCCAGACTAGAAAAAACTGGATAGATTGATTTAGGTCCTGTTGTAGTATTACATAACAACTGATGTGAAATAATTTTAATTACTCGATGAAAGAGTGGTAGTTATAAATTAAAAATAAATTACACAATATTAACAGAGACAAATAGGAGGAATATTAATAAGGAGGGATATTTGGAAGGAATAATAGACTGGTTATTTTAACATAATTTTGTTCAATATTTATATACAACAAAATGTCGGTACAATAATTTTTTTAAACTTTGGTAAAATTTAACGGGTTATTAATTCTGTTAATTACTTTCCCACTAAAATTTATAATTAAGCTAATCTGTTTTAATAAATAATTAAAAATTCTCTTTTCCTCTGATTTATATTTCTTTATTTGAAACTAATAATTTTGATCAAATTTATTTTCATAATTTCAATACAAGTTAAAAATAAATAAATAATTTGAAATACATTAAAATAATTTTTAACACATTAATAAAAAATTATTACAAATGAATAATAATAGTAATATACCAATCATTATTGTATTTTTTACTCACCGCTTCTGAATCTTCACTAAGTTGTCTTTGCGGTAAATATTTATCATCTTTATAAATTTTTTCTTTTTTAAATATTAAACCCATCATAATTTTAATAAAATAAAAAGAAAAAAAATTAATTCAAACCGCGTTAAATGTAGGGTTATAGCTTAAATAGATAATAGTTTAGTTCTTAGTGACCGTTGCTAGGTATAATAAACAGGGTGTCTTGACACTTTGTGATTTAACATTAATGATTTGGTCACGTTAAAGGGAATACTAACATGCCCGCACGAACTCACCCCTATTTATTATAACCCCATTTTAATAATATACTGGCTTGTTAGTAACTAAGGAAATATTAATCTGATTTTTTTTTTTTAGCTATTCTTTTTCTAGTTCATCCATTTATAAAAAAAGCATTTTATTGTATTCATAGCTACTACTCCGTCCCGCCGTCATGGCGGAGTGGTAGCGACTACTTTTATCTGGATCTCAAAATCTTCAGGCTTATTTTATTTTTTATACTATGCGATAGCAAATTAATGTTTCATCAAAAAAAAAAAATTGTAATTAAGTGTAAACCTGTACGCTCATATGTGATTTTTAGGTAGATTTCATAAGAAAGCTACAAGTAGCTAGAAAGTAGAGCGCAGGCGGCTTTGTCAACCGCCGAGGGCTGGATGGACATGCAAAATTTATAGATTTCTGTGCCCAACACGAAGTTTATGCTTCAAAAGGGTGCAGACAAATTATCAAGCAGTCGAAACCCCCACATTAAATATAAAGGCTGTGTAATCAGCCGAGTAAGGGTTCATAAGTACCTAGGTGTTTTGTTTGATGATAAGTTGCTTTTTAGCAACCACATTAAGCAAGTTGCGGCGGACGCTGTCTCTGTGATGCGCAAACTTAGAAGGATTGCTCGGGAAAGACTACGGGCTGTCGGGTCGCCAAATGTACTTGGTGTACCGAGGTGTCTTCGAGAGTATGATCGCATACGCGGCGCCAGTCTGGGCGCATAGGTTGGATAGAAATAGAGCACTGCTTCAAAATTTAAGGAGTGCCCAGCGCAGAACCTTAATAGTATGCACTGGTGTTTTTAAAACAACCTCCTACGAGGCTACCACCGTATTGGGAAAGGCTCTCCCAATCGATTTAGTGGTGAAAGTTCGAGCAGCCATGTTGAAGTTACGAAGAGGTCGGGAAACCGAGGTATTTGGGATGCGGTTTCGAGCCAGGCGAGAACCGGAGCGGAACGACTATCACAATGCACCGGGTCCAAATTTCGTTCAGTTGCCCATTTCCCGCCTGCGGAAGAGGCTATGGAGCCTCGCGATGGATGCATAGCAGCATGAATGGCACACCACGAATAAGGGAAGATCCCTGTATAGATTTATACAGGATCTGGGGGGATGGTATGCCTCGAATTCAATGGTGAGCCCAAGTGCTCACCAACCATGTGAATTTGATGCAATATCTGTTTAGGTTTCGCCTAGCGGTTGATGAGTTGTGTGTCTGCGGGGAGGTCCAGTCGAACCAACATCTTATGTTCGACTGCCCTGCTCTTGGGGGGGCCAGAGACCGGGCCACCATGGAACTTAGAGGTCAGGGGGAAAACTGGCCGCTCATAAACGGCGAGTCGATGTGGCGAGAGCCGCATTGTCGGACCGTGTGGGGGTTCCTCGATGAGGTTGCGATGTTCAACCGTCATCGTTAGATTTTAAATTTAATGGGATTTATTGATTCCTTTAGCGGAGCTGTGGGAAGTCCTTATCCGAAATAATGGCTGGCCACCAGCCAGTAAAAGCTCCAAGCGCTTTAAATAGTGGAAAGGCACTAGCTGGCTGACAGCGACTGAGGCGTTGCGGCTTAAATTGCCGTCTTTTTAACTTGTAACTTTTTTAAGTTTTAATTTGTAACAAGGGGTGCGCCTCCCCGATTTAGTTTTAATGTGACAAGTGAGCGGTAGGGACACATAAGCGGGTGCTGTACGGCACCCAGCTTAACCGCTCACTCAAGATAGGAGCTCACTAGGAGCATTAGGAATAATGAGGTCGCAAATCTGTTTTGAGGCACAGTAGCCGTTTTTTGGCACGGAACATTTGGTATATGCTCTAGGGCGACCGAATGGGGTGGTGGCGGGAGAGATGCTAGCTAACCAAATAAGAAAGCTACGTATTGTAATGGGTACCATTATTCGACTTCTGGAAAATTTCGACATATCTTCGAGTTTCACATCCCCCAGACCCCAAAACCACAGTCAGTTCAAAAGTTTATATGTACATTTATATATATATATATATATATATTTCTTCTGTCCGTGTGTATGTGACTGAACTCCTCTGAAACGGCCAGACTGATTTTGATGAAATTTTGTATGTGTGATTAAGGTGATTCGAGAATGGTTTAGATTCACAATTTGATCCGATAAAAATAGGTTTCTATAATTAATTTATTTATTTATGTGTTGTTGTTGATCTTAAGATGGTTAAGGTTCACAAGTGGATCCGGTAGGCAGCGCTACGATCGCGTTTTGGTGCTGCGATCGATCGATTTCTAGGAAATTTTTTTATTTTGTTGCTTTTTCGAATATCAGTTACTTGCGTTGTAGCTTAGTGTTGTTATTACATTAAAATTCGTATTTTTAACGAACTACTGTGTTTAGAGAGTAGTTTGAATTAAATCCGATAAGATTTCTGTTCTAACAATTGGATTTATTTACATTTTGATTTTTTATAAAGTGAAAGTTTAAATTTTATGAAGTTCCGTAATGTTTTGTAAGTTTCTTAATGTTCAGTATTAATTGTAATGATTTTGCAGCCACAACCCTTTTCGTTAAAAAACTATTTTCCACCGAATACTGTAATTAGCGAGTGGTTTGAATTAAATCCGATAGGTAGTGCTGTTGTTTTACCATTTGGATTTATTTACATTCTGACTTTTATAAAACGAAAGGTTAAATATTGTGAAGTTCCTAACGTTCAGTTATTTAAGGTTTTATGAAACTTTCAATTGTGTTCATTTAATCTGTATGTATACTGAAATCTAGCAATAGCGAAGCATTGCTAGACCAGCAATACCAGAAGCAGCTTCTGTTCGTTTAATTTAGGTGGTCTTTGACTTCGATCAGCGTCATCAACAGAGCCTGTTGTCCGAAACTTTTCGATAAGAGTTCGTACTGCATTGGGGTGAGGAACAGAAGTATTTGGAAACTTTTCAGAAAACTTACGCTTCACTTAATCGGTATACTTTTCACCTTCACGAAAGACGTGTTCAACGAGAAAAGTGCAAAAGAAAAATTATGTTTCTCGCAACTATTGATTCCGATAAACGTAAAAACACGAAACGAAGGACGTTCAATCACAACTCAACAATAGACATCTTGGTTTACTACCGTGCCCAACGAACCCACAGAATAACCAACCTAAGGCCGAAAAAACAGAATGCACCATATAATACTAAAGCATACTGCACAGCGACTTTCCGAACGCTCTGTACATACCATGTTTGTAATAGTATGTATTACTGACTCTTAACTAACATTAAGCGCAATTTAAATGTAGTGTATATAAATTCAGTGTCAATTTATAAAAGAATATCGATTTATATGAATCGAGGAGTTCTTAGGAATACGATCGATTTGTATTATTAAGAATACGATCTGAACGATTTTTTAATATCGTATTTCTTGAATTTTAAGTAAGGATTTAGGCAAAAATCTAGATTATTCAATAATTAAATTAGTAGAATGACTATCCGAATGGGTTTCGTACTTTTATGTATAACTTTTAATAACATATATTGAGTCTCTAAATAAGTTATGTAATGTTAAGAGGTTAAAACACAATTCTCTAAATAAAATTTAGAAAATAGCCTCAATTTTCTACTAGTTTTTATTTTCAAAAAATCTTTTAATAGGCTTTAGAGATATTTGTTGTAAATATTCGAGTTTTTTTTAGAACATTTTGCTGATAATTGATATTTAATAACAGTTTTATTTTTCACAATTCTCATAGATTAACGAATAATGTAATTTTTCTTACATTAAAATGATACAAAAAGCACACATAGAAGTTATTTCTGTATACTCCTAAGAATATGTCTTTTCAAGATATATTTTTTATGATATGTAACAATGAAATAAAATATCTAATTTTATCTATTATAACAACAAAAATCCCTTTCGGCATGCCGGAAGGCGGAGGTTGATTTCACCGCTGCTAAGTAGGGGATAAAAAAGATCTCCACCTTAAAGTTAAGAAAAACTTCAAATTTACACAATACGACAATAGTTGCATGTAAAAAAGGTTTTACATCTTTAACATTCGACAAGCCACATCTTCTTATAACTCCAATATTATGGTCATCCCTTGCCGTAAGGGTTGGTCATATTAAAAATTGTTTCAGGCAAGAGTTTTAGATAATGTTCAGAGGACTAACGACCACTTTAAACCGATTCGATGCTGTGCCTATTAAGGAAGATATGATTTTTTGTCTTCGAAACCCCACTTTTTCCACCCCCTGGGCCAATGGTTAGTGATATAAAAAACTTTTACTTAGATAAGTTTTAGGACCTTATCCAAAAAATAATAAGAACTTTAAACGAATTTGATATTTTACTTAATAAAAAAGTTATAGCGATATTTGTTTTTTTTTCGAAAAAGCATTGATATTGTAAAAATATATTGCAATGAACTCGATCGAGATTTTGGGTTGTTATATTTTATGTATCAACTTGAAAGTGATTGGCGCAAAATTACGGCAGTTATCGTATCCACAAGAAAGTGAAATATATATATATATAAACTTTTGAACTGACGGTGGTTTTGGGGTAGGGAGATGTGAAATCCGAAGATATGTGGAAATTTTCCGGAAGTCGAATCATAGTACTCATTACAATAGGTAGCTTTCTTATGAAATTTACCTAAAATAGATATTTTAACAATTTTAATGAAACCTGAAATATTAACTGGAAATCATAATTATACTGTAACATAAATTATTTATTAGGGTTTCTAGTTTTTGATTAAAAAAAATTTGGGATTTATTCGTTAAAGACTCACATTAACCAATGAATTAAAAACCGTTCAATTTGCAGTACAAAATTTTTACCGCATTTCTCAGAATTTTACCAATAAAAAAATAAACAGTAAAATTGAAAATTTTACCAGTAAGATTTAAAACTAAACGTTTTTTTATCATTTTCAGAAATAACTTTGTAATTTTTTAACAACTATTCCAAAAATCTTCTGGGAAAATATGGTTTTGTTATTTTTAGGAATAAAATCACTTAAAGAACAGAAGAAACGTAAAAATAATCAAATTTAAAAGTAGTTTTGGGGGAAAACGTTTTTTTGTAATTTGAAACTAGGCGTCCAACAGATTATATGAAGTGGTTCTTTGAAATTTAATTTCAATAATTAAATTTTTAATTTAATTTAAATTAAAGTATTAATTTTATTAAATTGTTTACTTCAAATATATATTCTATTGAACCTGAGTTTTGCATTAATTAAATAATTTAAATCTTGGAATTTACCTTTTTGTTTGTTATTTTTTAGTTAATTAAAAAATGCATAACAAAATACTTTATATTATTTTAGGTTTTGCCATTTCTACCACTTTGTATGAAGTTGTCATACGGACTGGTTAAATGTTTTATCTTTTTTTATAAAAAATGAAACATTATCCAAAAAAACCTTTAGTAACTGATGGAAACTAAGAAAATGAAATCGACTAATAAAACAAAAAAATAAAAACCTTTCATTTTCACGAAAGAAAATTTAATAATACTTTCGGACTAATCAGAGATCGAGATATTAAAAGTAAATTTTGAAATTTACATTTATATATTTTTTAAAAGATAAAGGTTTATGAGTAATAAAACGGACCACCTTAAAAAATGTACATCTTATTTTACACATATGAATGTAACACCCTGCAATAAAATGCTTAGAAACGAACAGAGGCTGATAAAATGAAAAAAAATATCAGTTTTTAATAAATATTACTGATCATTTACCGAAAGTCAATAGTAGAGTGGTAACATCTCTACCTCATTATCTGGAAGTTCCAGATACGAGTCTCGGTCAGGCATGGCATTATTCTCACACTAAAAAATTCACTAACATCATCATAGTAATTATTACTGAGCCTCAGTCTGTTATATTACCGTTTCAATAAGTAAATAAAAAAATTGTGATCGCGGAATATAACATAACACCAGTATCCAGAAAATTGTAATAAAAATAAAAAATAATTGAATTCTAATATTTACATTTTTCATATTTGTTCAAGCATTATTTTTGCGTAGAAACTGATAGAATTTAATAAACGAGGGATCAGTTCTAGAAACGCAAAAGTAATTAAACCTAATTTAATACGAACATATACATGATACACAAAGGTGGATTATAAGACTATACATTTTCACGAAACAAATGTTTTTACGTCGGTCTTTAGTGATATTTTTTATAAATATTTCACATAAAAAATAAAACATACAGTAACTAAGGGAGTTTGTCAAAAACCATTCAATCATAACAATTAAAACACCAATCATAATTTTGAGCTAGCATTACACAATATCTTCCAGTAATCAGACGAACAGGACCGAAAAAACTGAATTTGAATTACTTTTCCCAAATAAATATATGTAAAACGATTGCTTTGGAAAGAAATCGATACAACCTAACCAATTAAAAACTCATTTACGAGAGGTGGATCAAAAAATAAGTTACACCGTTGCCGTGTTGTTGAACTGAAAGGGATATATTAATGTCTTGTGGTGGCAGCACTGTTTGTGTTGTTGTCTTCACGCTTCCCCAGCAGCAATTCTGTACGACATTCAGTACGTGTGTAGTGTCGTTGTCAATATCGCGTGTCCTCTAGAAGTTTCGTTCAACATAGAAGTGGGTTCAGTAGCCTGATTTTTGTAGCAAAAAATTACAATTGTGAAATTCATCGCCAAATTGTTGAGGTATACATTGAGAATTCAATGTCACGCCCCATGATCGCAAAATGATGCCAAATGTTCAGAAACGGAAGAACAAATGTGAGTGACGAACTGTGTGCTGGGCGTCCTTCAACTGCAAACACGACGGGTAACGCGGAACGCGTAAATGAAATGATCTTGAGTAACCGGCGCATTAAAATTAGAGAGATTGGAAGTGAACTTAACATCAGTTATGGTACTGTGTTTGCAAGTACTCACGATCAGCTTGGTTACCGTAAGGTGTGTGCCACATTTGTTGACCGACAACCACAAACATTAATGTTTTGCGTCTGTTCTTTCTTTTCTTCAACGTTATTGTAGGTCTGGTCCATAGTCTTTGAAACAAATTATCACAGAGGATGAGAGGTGGATGCTTCATTACACTCCTGAGACTAAACAAGCACCACATGAACGGAGGCACAAAAATTTGCCGCAGCCAAAAAAAGTGAAAATATCCATTCGAACACATGTTCGAAAGGTTATGCTGACAGTCTTTTTCGATTCTGAAAAAGTTTTTTACGGTGAATTTATGCCCCGAGGAACAAAAATCAGTGCAAAATCTTACTGTGAGAATTTAAAAAAATTGCGTAAAGTCATTAAAGCTCGAAGACCCGGAAGATTGAGGGATAGGGTCGTTTTTCTTCACGACAACGCTACTCCTCATTCAGCTCATATGACAAAGGAGTTAGTGCAAAAATTCAAGTGGGAAATGCGGTCTCATCTGCCTTATACTCTGCAATTACCACCTGTTTGGTTCTCTCAATTGAGACCTGGGAGGGGAGCGTTTTGCTAATGATGATGAACTGAAGGAAGCGGTTCTTAAATGGTTGAAGGAAATTGGACGAAATTTTTATGAGAGTGGAATTGAAAAACTTGTCACAAGGTATGAAAAGTGTTTAGAAAAACTTGGTGATTATGTTGAAAAATAGATAAAAATTGTAGATTTTGCTCAATAAAAAAAAAATTTCTTTTATGAATATGTGTTTGTTTCATAGAGGGGGTGTAACTTACTTTCTGATCGTTCCTCGACCTATTTTTTTGCATCATTAGAAATGTTTCCTTGATCTAAGGTAAGTCAAATGATAATGTTCTAACAGAACATTAAGATGTACAGACAACGACAATACCTGATAATCGGTAGGCGAGATCAAAAGATCATATTCTTTAATCTAGTCTTCTTTCCTTTAGTAATACAATTTTTTTTTGCAAAAATCAACCCAAACCTGTTAAAATCGAAATATATGTTTTTTGTTCTTTTGCTCTATCTCCCTTCGATTACAAATTTTTCAACAATTTTTTGAAAGCTTATACTTCAAATATAGGAGCTATCAAGAAATGTCTACAATTTTTTTTTAAATTATAGACCCGAGACCTAAAATGCAGAAAAGGTTTTTGAAAATGTTATTTTTCTTATTCTAGCCTATATTGAAGAGGTGTTAGGTTTAGAGAAAACTTTACTTAAGCAAATTTGTTAAACTTAACCCAAACATGAATACGAGGTGTGACTATGAAATAACGAGACTAGTGGTGGTACAGAAGAACGCGCATGCGCCAGATTTTTACGACCGATAGCTATGTAGCGTGAAGCCTTCTCTTTCGATTGTTGCCACTCCAGTTTCTGTAGACATATTAGTCTGGCCGTGGCATTCGTTTGGATAATATTTGTTTTTTTGTTTGGCAGAAAAAATGAAAAGTGTTTTATTAGAGTAAAGAATTGTCGTGAAATTTCATATGAAAATTAGAAAAACAGCTACTGAAATTTATCTTTTAGTAAAAAAATATATATGGCAATGAATTTTTATCAATGTGTTTTTATCACGTTTTTGAGTGATTTAAGCGTTTCCAAGATGGCCGAGAATAGGTTGAAGATGATGTTCTCCCGGGTCACCCTTTCACGTCAAAAACGGATAAAAATATTTAAAAAATTGGAAATCTGATCCGATCTGACCTCCGGTTAACTATTCTTGTTTTTATTCAAGGTTCTACCTTAACTCCGTAAAAAAATTAGAAAAAAAAACAACCCGGATTGTGGAAGAACAACTCATGGGTTCTTCAGTAGAACAACGCACTGTCTCACATTGCAGTGTCTGTTAAGACGTTTCTAGTCAAGTATAACATCCCAGTGTTAGATCATCCCCCTTATTCGCCTGACCTGGCACCATCTGACTTTTATCTGTACTCCAAAGTCAAATTTGTATTAAAAGGAACAAGATTTTAGATCGTTGAAGCTGTGAAAGAAAAAGCGGCACGCGTCATGAAAGAGCTCACAGAAGAAGACTTCCAGCACTGTTTCGAACAATGGGAAATTCACATGGAGCGTTGAAGGGTTAGAGGAGGGTTGTATATTGAAGGGGATAATAACTAAATATGTATAAATTTAAAATAAAATATTTTACATCATTATTCTCGTTATTTAATAGCCACACCTCGTATTTCTAGAAAAGGTTTCTTAAAATTTATTCCCTCATTTCTAAAAAAATATAATATATATTTCTGTTGTTTGGATTTAACTCTTTTAATTTTTATTAAAAAACTTTTTTTTATTTTAATTATTTTATTATCTATTATTTTAATTATATTTTTTTTTAATTACTGTTGCTACTGATGACGAAGATTACTTTTTTCAACCGATCAGTGATCGACATTATTTTCACAAAAACTGGCAGGGAAATATATGTATGCATAAAATATATTAAAGAAATTATAAATGATCATTAATACATGTAATAAAGCAATAAAATTTTAACGTATTAAATTTACGTAAAACCCTCCCGCCCTAACCAGGGAAAGCGGTTGCCACCTCCCTCTGCTGGACAGTTCGTTCTTCTGTAAAATACGTATGAACGCGTACTAGTGAATCGTTTGGTTTGACGTTGCTCCGTCTTCTTGGAAGATGACGTACTCTTTTTTTAGCGTAGAATTCTTCAAAAATTGTACTGTACACTTCTGTATTGATAGTCTGGTAAAAAAATATTGGCCCCGTTATTCGATTACCAGAAACAGCACACCAAAAGCTGAATTTCTAATTCTGAAGTGTCTACTCAAACATCTAATGAGGATTTTCAGTCATCCCGATACCTAATGTTGCGCGAATTAACATACCCTCTTTTTTTTCCTGTTTAGCCTCCGGTAACTACCGTTTAGATAATTCTTCAGAGGATGAATGAGGATGATATGTATGAGTGTAAATGAAGTTGTAGTCTTGTACATTCTCAGTTCGACCATTCCTGAGATGTGTGGTTAATTGAAACCCAACCACCAAAGAACACCGGTATCCACGATCTAGTATTCAAATCCGTGTAAAAGTAACCGGCTTTACTGGGTATGTAAAATTAACATACCCAGATAAATAAAACCGTACATTGTCTCATTTGAAATACAGCACTAGGTCCTTGTGCTGTACTTCAAGTGAGAAATTCTTTGCATAGCGGCTATGGCCTCTGGATCCCTAACGGAAGTTTTCCTATTTCGTTTTTCAATTGAAACCGACCCCGTTGTACCCCATTTTTAACCAAATAATGTATACTGTTCTGTACTGGAATACTGGTATTCGAAAATTTTCCGCGAATACTCGACGAGCTTGTTTGAAAGGATTCAGAATATACATAAACTTTCACTATACTGCTCCCTTTCCTCTATCGAATAGAGCATTTTATAAAAATACAACTGCAATGAACTAAACTATACTGCACTGATCCACTTAAGGTATGATCCAATCCCACGTTTCTAAAAATTTTAATTTTCTCTTAAGATATGGGAATGACGTTGAATCATTGTAAACCTTTTTAAAAAATAATCCTTAAAAGACAAACTATTTTTATAGTGTGATTATCAGTAGGGGTAAAGTTTCTGAAATTTTTAAAATTGAGTATCTTCTGGAATATTTTTTTTTTTAAATACTAATTAGTTGTAAAATTTTTTAATTGCTAAGAAACGTCTAGTAAGATTTAATTAAAAATAAATAAATAAATAAATTCATAAATCTTATATTGTTACTGAAGTATCTTAGAAACGGAATTTTTTTTTAAAAGTTCAGTCTACGATTGAGCGGGTTTGTGTGAGGTAGGGAAGGCGGGAGGGCCCTACCTCAAAAAAATAATATTCTTTTATTATTTCTTTTTTTTAAAGATAATAAAAGAATATTATTTTATTATTTCTTTCATTATTTTTAAAAATAAAAATAAAAGTATATTCATAGCAGAGAATTTTTAAGCTTCATTGAATCTAAATATTAATAAAAACACAGAAAATTACTTTTGGAAGAAGCAGGGTAAGATCAATTCCAAAACTTATTTGCATTAAGTTATTAATTTATGAACTTCTTCCATTCCTTTACAGTAACATAAATTTCAGTTCTACAAAAGGAAAAACAGGTAAGTATACATCGATTATAAAAGCCAAAGCTCTATGTAATTTTTAAAATTAAAAATATAATTAGGAATTTGTATATACTCGTATAAGCACCATCTTTTAAATCATCATAAATATTAAAATTTTTTTCTATCCTTTTAAAGGAGAAAGAAACTGGTTAATTCTTCACACCTCTTAACTGCAGATAGTTTATCTAATGCTGCTCGTTCTTTATATAAGAAACATCGATAATAAGAGGTACTGGTCGTGGTAAAGATTAAAATAGTTTTCTATGCTTCTAAAGAAGAAATAAATTGGTCAATTCTCCAGACCTCTTGACCGCAGATATTTTATCTAATCGTGCTTGTTCCTTATATAACAAATGTTGGTAGTATTAAGTACAGGTGGGGGAATTTATATCATTTAGACACATTTATATTTATAGAAGACATTTTAGTTTTTACCAAAATGTCAGAAGCCTAGTATGGGACAAGAAAGTACTGGCAAAGCGCAAATATTAAATTCAAATATTAATTTTCAGTTTTGAAGGAATCATGCTTTCAAACTTCTTCAGACTTTTTTTACAACATCATTTTGTGTTGTGTTGCACTCTATCATGACGTTTCATTAGCGACCAGATCTTCAGTCAGATTCAGTTCAGGATGGTAGGTGGCAGCCTTAAAACTGAATGACTGTTACTTAAGGTGCATTATATTATGTGAGAATCGTTCAAAAATTAGAGGCAAGTAACTGTAGAAAAAATATTTTCATTCAATGACAATATAACTAATACAACTTTTCAACATAATCTTCGGCTTCATTTAGGTACTTGTCCAATCTTTCTGTGAGCGTTCTTATTCTAGTAGTAAAGAATTTTCACCTTGTTGTCTGAATCATCCTTGACTCGCTCACTGATGACATGTAAACAAAAAAAAATTGTGAGATCGGGACTGTAAAGTGGATGGGCCAAGACTTTCCGACCAGACTTTTGAATACTTTACTGTTTTATACGAGATATACTTTTATTAAGATATACTTTTTGGTTAAATTGTAATTGGAATCTGTAAATGTTAAAAATACTGAATATAATGAAACGTTGTAACGGTGTATGGTGAAATTAATAAAATTGTTTCGAGAAAACCTGGATCTGTTCGGAGTATTAAGTCAGGAATAGAAAATAAACGCATGCAGTAAAGTGGGTAGAGAGAAATGGGAACAAACGCTGAAGTTGAAAAGAAGATGCGATGTCTGATAGCAAATTTCAAAGAGAAGCTAAGAAACTAATGAATGTACCTGGTAAAGAAGATTTAAAATAAAAGTGGTTTGGATATAGTGTGCTATTATTCATCAAAGATGAAAAAAAATTCAACGCCATTCTCGGTAAACTGGTGTGAACGGATGAAAATTAACAAAAATTAATCAAATGAGAAATATGAAAATAAATTCCCACCACACTTATAACTTAGTTTTTTGTTAAATATTTCATTATTTTCGGTCCAGACATTTTCATTAACAATTCAAAATCAAAACTAGCGATTCTTAAAAGTTTTTAAAACTACCAACACAGCGAATTTCCACTGTTAAACAGTAAATATCATATTTCTTCAGGTAAACCATCAAATCACGGTAAATCTTTCCGGGTTTGTAGTGAAGGCCGCGCCAAGTATTTTTGTTATCGTCTCCATAATACCAGAATGTTACACAGACTAGACTATGTTACATACACTAGATTTTTCCTTAAGAAGAAAAAGTTTATTTTATTTTATGTTACTCTTTTCAGTTTTTGGAATTTAGTTATTTCATATAGCTAACATCTGAATATGGACTTGGTGAATGATAATTACTGTTTCGATAACTTATTGTGCGTTTAAGCTTACATTGAACTGGAATACGAAATGAATTAACAACTAAATGGAGCGTTTTCAAGAATCACAGCAGTAAAACAATGTGAAAAATATGGCAATTAGAAATAAAGATAAAGAATATTTTGTTTTCATGGTAATGAGGAAACGCATATAGAGAAAACATGGCCTATTTTTAATGATACGTACAAGATAATTACAAGAAATATAGGGTTTTCCCCACAATGTTTTTTTTACGTTACGTATATTTTGTTTTTTCTTCCGAATCAGTGGCTATTCGGAGATATTTTCAAAGAAATTATAGATTTTTTTTGTAACCCCAACTCCTCTGAGCCACTGTTATAAAATTTATAAATTCACTGTTATAAAATCCGTGTCACACCTTTAAATCGTCTACATTAATTTACAGAACCGGTACAAAGCATTAGCCACTACAATTGGCAGACTACAAAAAATGTATTAGAATTCTAATACATGACATAGAAAAAGACGGAATAAAAAAATGAAATTATAAATAATTATAGATCATGATGACGTAACATTACATACATAATATATTTAACCAGTCGATAGACCTATTTAATAAACTCTACAAAAAATAACGCAGACATATTATCAGCACGCAGTCAAGCAAATAAGATTTTAGAAATTATTATGGATCAATGAGTAGAATTAAAGTAGCATTTTCCAACCAATCGGTAGTCAAGAAATAATTAAAAAATAAAATTTTTCTTTTAAAAAATTGATAATATACGAAGTTGCGACTGATAAGGTCATTCTAACATTTTAAAGGCAATTACTAAGTGTGATAAGACAACATTATTCTTCTGCCAATCGGTGATCGAAAAAATAAGAAATACAATTTCGAAATTTACGTTTTTTCGTTGTTTTTTAGTTTAATAAAATAAAATTCTTTTAAAAATTAATAATTTTTTCAGAAACGAATAGAGCATAAAATATACCAAATTACATTTGCTTGAAGAAACTAACAAATCCAGGAGCCACAAAGCGCCGAAATATGTCACTAAAAGAACTTTTTTTTTTTTAAATGTGACTGATATGAAAGAGGAAGCATGCAATGACTGATCTGATGGAATTAATAATCTGGTTTTATGATAATACATATTAATTAATAATGTTGGGTGAGATCTTAAGAGAAAATTTTGTGGTCAGACCTTCAAAATATTTGAAGGTTATTATTTCAGATCGTATAAAACTTGCATCATTATGTTTTTGCGTAAAAACCGATAAAACTCAGCAAATAATAGTGTATTGGTTTTTTGTACAAATCTTTCCGTTTAAAGATCCAACAAGTACACCAGACCAAATTGTTTTTGTCCTTATATCTCAGGATTGACCGAACCGATTTTCTTCAAATTTGGCTCAAATATTTCTATGTATAGAGAATTGGTATATCTTTTTTCAAAATCCGTTAAGGGGGGTGGCATTGGCATTTTAGAGGAAACTGTATTAAAGCAAATTTGTTACCTTATACAGAGTGATTCAAAGAAACGGGAAACTTTAAAAAATTTTTTTTTTAGAAAATGAATTTTATTTCATGTAATTTTACAAATGTTGCCATTTTAGGATACATACATTTTAGTTTATTTTTTAAAGATGACATCTTCCAGGTGACCTCCTCTTCTACGTAAACACTCACGAAGTCTCTTCGTTAAATTGTTCATGATTTGACGTAACATCTCAACTGGAATTTCCGCGATTGCTTCTCGGATCTTTGCCTTCAGTTCTTCCGTTGTAGAAGGTCTACTGTGGAACACTTTGCTCCTAAGGTTACCTCTCAAAAAGTAATCGCAAGCTGAGAGATCAGGCGATCTGGGATGCCATCTAATGTCACCATTTCGTGAAATGACACGTTGTCCAAACAATCGGCGTACAGCTGCCATCGATATTCATGCAGTATGTGACGTTGCTCCGTTTTGTTGAAACTAGGCTGTGTTAAGAATCGGTGGAAATCTCTTTTGTTGTTCCACAACAAAGGTTTCAAGCCCGGTTACGTAACGAGCCGCCGTCACTGTAATCGCAAGACCGTTGTCATCCTCAAAAAAATAAGGACCTATAACACCGTAAGATGACATAGCACACCACACGGTCACTTTCTGGCTGTGCAACAGACGCTGGTGTAGTTGCGTAGGATTTTCTTGTGCCCAGTATCTGACATTTTGCTTGTTAACAAATCCACTGAGGTGGAAATGCGCTACGTCTGACATCCACAGATAACAAACTCTTCGTTATCATTTATCTTCTGAAGCATTACATTACAGAATTTTTCTCGCACAACTGCATCGTTCGGTTTCAGTTCCTGGACGATCTGCAACTTGTATGCATGATATTACAAGTCCTTCACTAACATTCTTCGAACACTTGAACTATGCAATTGTAAAGATGCTGAGAGACGACGGATTGCCGATGTGGACTTCGTGTGACAGCATCTTGTAAAGCTTGAACATTCTGTGGTGTACGGACGGTTCGCTCACGGCCTGGAGGTTTCTTTTTCATTGCCTAACCAGTTTCCTCAAAATTAGATATCCATGTTTTAATTGCATGTGCTGATGGAACACTTTCGTGCCGTCCCAGATTAAAATGACGGCGAAATTCTCTACGCGCTCCCTCCACACTGTCATTGTTTTTGTAAAACGCTTTGATAACAAATGCACGTTGCGCACCACTCCAAGGATCCATGACAACTAAATGGCAGGTTAGGTTAGAGAGTCTGGCGCCACTTATCAAGTGGTACCAATCGCCCACGGATACCAACACAACTTTCAAAATTTCCCGTTTCTTTGAATCATTCTGTATATATATAAAATTGAAAAAATATATTTTTTTAAAAAATTAATAAGAAAGTTATAGCAATATTTTTTTTTGGGAGGAAATGGGAGGACGAAAAGTCCTCCCATTTCCAACCCCATGATCCGACATTAACAAACTCAACCGAGATTTTGGGTCGTTATATTTTGTGTAAATTTGAAAGTGATTGGCGGAAAATTACGGTAGTTACCGTCAACACAAGAAAGTGAAATATATATATATATATATATATATATATATATATATTGTTACTTCATAAATGCCTGATTTAATATCGGCGGGCGATAACGGTAGCAACGATGTGAGCAAGCGTACAGTATACGGACGCGCTCATAGAAGCATCACTCCCACCACGCACTTCTCCCATTATAGTAGCACTGTAGCCCCACCACTCTCAGACTCCAATATAAGAGCGTGCATGAGAGTGTATTTGCTAGACTGTCCAAAGGACTGGCCAGCACTATCGCGTGACATAAAAGCAAGGATTGGGGGGCGCCTGGTGGCCAAAAGCACCGGGCTGTCCATAAGGCTGCAGCTAGGCAGCGAGGCAGACTACCAGGTGGTGCAGAGTTTCCTGCACTCAAACGGAGTTGCCTTCCACTCCTTTCAGCTCCCGAAGGACAGGGAGCTGAAAGTAGTCATACGGGGAATCCCTTATGGGGCTACCCCGGAGGAAGTAAGGGAGGAACTGACCTCCCTTGGATTTGAGGTGACTTCTGTGAAGAAGCTTCTCACCAGGGACGGCCGGGAAACCCCGACCTGCTTAGTGGCCCTTAAAAGGACCCCCAACTCCAGGCAAATCTATGACCTCAGCAGTATCTTTTACTGCAAGGTCGCAGTGAGCTTTTGTGTCACGAGGGGGGCCGCCCCAGTGCCACAGATACCAAAAATTTGGGCACTCATCGAATTATTGCCGGAGAGCCCAGCAATGTGTTAAGTGTGGTGGGGATCACAACACTGCCACTTCTATTAAGCCGCGTGAGGAACCAGCCTCATGCGGGAATTGTAAGGGGCCGCCCCTATTACAAGGAGCAAGTCAACAGGGTCAACGGTATTAAAAAGCCCGCGACTGTTGACGACCGCAGCTAGGCCTGCGTTACCGGTGGGGGAAAAGACATCCACAAACCGGTGCTTCCGGCACCTATGGCAGCGGTAGTGGAAAAAGGGGAGGAACCCTCCCCAACACCCGCCAAGCCAAAACCGGCGGCAACCACCAAAAAGTGGTAAAACGAAAGCCTGCTAAGAAGGCTGCAGCCAAGCCGGCCCCGGCGGGAAAGGCAAAGCCTGCTCCGGCTGGGAAGGCCAAGCAGGCAGTTAAGAAAACTGCGGCCCCTGAGGCCCCGCGCCCCACCAAAAGGGCGGCCGCAACCAATGGCGTCTCACATATAGGACGGATAGGCCAGTACGACCCGGATACCCCACCGCCGGTGGAACCGCGGTTTTAGTCCCTAGACGCCACATGCATATGTGCGTTGATCTTCATACAAACGTGATGGAAAAAACGTGTGTGCATGTGGAGCATCTAGGCACGGTGTATCGGCTGGTTTCGGCTTATAGCAAGCCGAACACAGCGGTAACCGGCGCCGATCTGGATGCCGTGCTGGAAAATTGGGATGGGCCCATTCATGGATGACCTCAATGCCAAACACGTGTTGTGGAACAGCAATCTGACAAGCGCGAATGGCAGATTGCTGTACGAAAGGGCGAGAACCCGCCGCTTGGTCGTCGTAGGCCCTGAGGTGCCCACGTACATGCATCGAACAGGAAGAGCGAGGCCTGACGTGCTGGTATTGCAGTCATGAATGGGGTAACCCTCCCGTTCATGATTGAAACGATAGAAGACCACAGCTCGGACCACTCCCCTGTCTTGTTGGAACTAGGACAAGCAGGGGGCGGCCGAGATCCTCCGCCTATACCCCGAAGGTCAGTTAACTGGAAAAGGTTCTACGAGACCCTCCAACGGGAGTACAGGCCGGCGAATCCTGGGCTCCTGAACACCCCGGAGGAAATCGACGACACTGTCGAACGCGTCACGTCATCAATGACCGAGGCCCTGTCAGGCAGCTCAACGATGAAAGCGCGCACAGTTGTTCGAAACGACCTCCCTCCTCATATCTCCGACGCCATAGCGGAGAAACGACGATTGAGGAGGAGATATCGAATCACCCTGTCCCTTGTTGATAAACGGGGGACAGGGTGAAACAACTGCTGACAAGACATCGAGAGGATTCGTGGAACGAATACCTCGCCTCGATCTCTGACGACATCTCGGTGTTCAGGTTGAACAGGAGAATGCGAGAAGGGAAGAAGCCTCGCCATCCGGTTGTGGGGCAGCGAGGTTTTCTTGTATATTCGGAGGCGAAGAGGGCCGAGGTTTTCGCCGACACCTTGGAGGAGCAATTTACTCCAAACCCCCCCTCCCACCATGAACGACGAGCACAAAACCGAGGTGGAGTCCTTTCTTGTAGATTATTTCTCACAGGTGGAGGACGCCCCTCTAGAGATTGACCAAGTCACTGAAGCGGAAGTTTCCGCAGCCATTAAGGCCACAAGCCCCGACAAGGCCCCGGGTGTCGACGGGATCAGCGCCCGTGCATTCCGGAACATACCGGCCTCCGTGATTACAACGATTTCGGTGATATTCACATCCATTTTGTACTTGGATATCTCCCGAATTGTTGGAAAACGGCCAAAGTCGTATGTTATCCCAAACCGGGGAAAAGTTTACTTTTCCCCGGAATTATAGGCCAATCTCCCTGTTACCGGTATTGTCTAAGTTGTTCGAGAGAATTTTCCTCGAAAAACTGAGGCGATACATGAAGGGAGAAGTGCGGCCGGAGCAATTTGGGTTCAGGGAGGGTCACTCAACGACCCTTCAACTGGTAAAAATAATAGATGACCTTGTCGGAGGCCTGAACAGGAAAGCGGTGACTGCAGCCGTTTTTCTGGATGTGGCCAAGGCCTTTGACAAAGTTTGACATAGCGGGCTGCTTTATAAACTAGCACAATCGCCGATTCCATACCGTTATGTCAGACTGATGCGGTCATATTTGCTAGATCGTCGTTTTGTCGTGCGCGTAGGGGAAACAATTTCCTCCACTAGAGAAATAGCCGCTGGGGTTCCCCAAGGAGCAGTGCTTTCTCTTTTCCTGTACACTTTGTACATAAACGATATGCCGCTGTCGGAAGGGGTTAAAACGGCACTTTATGCAGACGATACGGCATATTTCTACAAATCCGCAAATGTGGATTACGCGGTCCGGAGGCTCCAAAGGCAACTAGACTTAGTGGAATCGTGGCTCGATATGTGGAGAATCAGGGTCAACGGTGAAAAATCGGTGGCCGTGATCTTCACATACAAGACACGCAAACCGGCCAGGCAACTGGAAATCTCAGGGGAGAAAATCCCTTTTGAGAAAACGGTTAAGTACCTGGGGGTGGTCTTGGACAGCCGGCTTACCTTCGGCGAACATGTTAATTATGTGACCCGGAGGGCTAAGGCCGCCAGAGCCTCACTATACCCAGTGCTAGCCCGTACCCACTGGCAACTAAGTTACTTATTTTTCGGCTGTACGTACTGCCGATTCTGACATATGCTTACCCAGCATGGGGGGGGGGCAGTGTTGAGGTCCTTGCTTCAAAAGAAGATTGAGGCCGTCCAAAACCATGCGTTGCAGACGATAGGCTTAGGGGCCTCCATATCGCATGAGCCATAAACGGAAAAACGCGTTAGAAACGTTTCCGGGGTCGCGAGTGAATAAGTTTTGAGTATTAATTGTGAAACAAGGCAACAAGTTATACTGTCTCGATAAAAGACAATAGAATGCGGTAAGTGTTTTCCGCGTGTGTATGCTCTGTTTCTTTTGTTACAGATACGTGAGTTGGTTGGATCACCGAAATAGAGAGGGAAACGTCTTTTTTTTTAATCCCGCCATCCAAAAAGAAAAAATAGAATATAATTTTTTTTTTCGTGTGTGTGTTCTGTTTCTTTTGTTACAGATACTCAGAACAGCCACCTCCCTTCTTGGGCACACGTGTGTCTGGAGATTAAGATTATGATATGTAGTAAAGAACCTGCTTCTTGCTTCTTCCACGAAGGCGATCGCCGCCCCATACCCGCGATCGCGAATAGGTATCATCAAAAATTGTAAGTTCCCTATTCCCTTTCCTTTCAAGAAAGAAGAGGGAACGAGCCCAGCAGCCATCAGCCCAGCAGTCACCAGCCCAGCAGCCACCTGCCCAGCGGCCACTGACTGAAAAGAAGAACGAAGAAAGAAGAAACCTGCACTTTTCCCCGTTCAGTCCTTCGGGGCCACGGGAATTTCAAGGTTAATGGCATCTTCGGTTACTGCCAATTCTCGGAATGTGCAGGCCAAAGAAGAACGAAGAGGTCATCGGAAGGAGAAGAAGAAGATAGAATACCGTCTACGCGACCCAACGTCCCGGACGTTGGGTCTTCGCCCCCTTCTCCTCCGAAGAAGGGGGCGCATTGCTCCCTCCATACAGTTAGTGCTCCGTTGTGGCGTATTCCTGCTAGCCTATGAAGCGTTAGTACCGAAAGGACTAATGGCCGCCAGAGCCCCGCAGTGTCGGGTCGGCGTCGGTCGTGCGGTTCTTCCCGAGCGATCCCACGCTGGGCCGGCTTTTGCTGCTGAACCCGGCGAGCTCTGGGGGCCACCAATGCCACGCTGTAGTGGGGACTCAACTGCCGCTGAGGGAAAGCCCGGTTGGACTTCAATAGACGAGCCGCAACTCCCCGACTTCGTCTGGAGACCAGCTTCCGGACCCAGCAGCTCTTCGCCATTCGGCGACAATATATATATATAAACTTTTGAACTGGCGGCGGTTTTAGGGTCTGGGGAATGTGAAACGCGAAAATATGTCGAAATTTTCTGGAATTCGAATCATGGTACCCATTACAATTGGTGGCAGCTTTCTTATGAAATCTACCTAAAAACAGAGGTAAGTTTTTCGATACATCAAAGATTTAATTAAATAATTTTTCAGGATGTTGAGAATACTACAATTTATTTTAAAACTGTTGTATAGATTCTTGTATAAATTATGAAGAAAATTAAACCTGTAATTAAAGTAATTCTTATCTGAATAAGTTACACGGTATAAGTTATGAGCTTATTTTTTTATCTCTAAAATTGTATGCTTAGCCTTATTTGAATCCAGTGACTCAGATTTTTCCGTAAAATCAACTTGTGTTTAGAAAATTTTAATCATTATTTGTACTTTTATGCTAAAATTTGGACTGTTTTTTCAGTATCTTTAACTCGAAAACAAGATATTTTCAGAACTATATTTATAAACAATTTAAAGAAAAAAATCTATAAAACACGTTTCTAAACTATTTGTGTTAACCTGCGATTCATTCTGTACATTACAAGATGCAAAGATATAAATGTAGGTTACAATAAAACAGATGTTGGTCTTTTAGGAGTCAATAATGTTAAAAAGTAGGAAATAAATTGAGGAAAAATGAAACCTGTTCTTTTCATCTGAGAAACTGTATTGGTAGATCTGACTTGTTACCCCAGATAACTTAGATAAGATAACTTAGTAAAGAAACTGAAGAAAGTAAACTCCAAAGAAAGGCAAAAATCGGCATAACGAAAGTAATTGTAGACCTCAAACTGCATATAAACACGTTGAAATTTAATTAACTGGCCCTAATATAAAGATGGATTTAAAATTAAGTTAATTAGAACTTTTTTGAATTTGAGCTCAAGGTAATTAAGAGAATTCTGTTCCTTTGTGACCCTTTTTCAGAACCCCATCCATTTTTCAAGAAGCGATTGCTTCTTTAAATTCTGCATAAGTAAAAAAACCTAAATGAGATATAATCTTTCTATGAGAAAAAAATAGCTTTAAAAAAATCTATATAAATTCAAGATATTTTTAACCTAATCTCAAAGCACAAACAAAATTCTTAAGATAAATACGTTAGAATTAACAGTAAAGAAAAAATGTTTATACTGTTACAATAAGTGTTAAAAAAGCTGATGGCACAGTAGTATGACTTTCCCACCACGCGGCTAAAGCCGCGTTCCGGGAAAGTCCTGCAACTCTGGGTTTTTTGATGCACGGCTTACACACACAACTTAATGTAAAATATTTATCATTTTATTTAAATGTAATATTTTTTCTTTTACTTGATTCAATGATTCAACTAAAGCGCGCGCTCATACCGTGTTTAATTCGCACAGGTGCGGCGGTACTAGCGGCGACGGTCGGCAGATAGGTGTAGCCGCGAGGCTTAACGCACCACGTACCGAATCGACCGAGCGATCGAGACCAGCCCACACGTAATTAATTTTTTTAGACTTTAAATATTATTCATTTATTACGTCACAACATAGCGGTAGTATAGAACATTTTTGGGGTGTGGGTGCGATTTTTAAAAATGTTTTTTTTTGCAAATATTATTTTTTAATCGTTAACAAATGTGCCTAAAGAAAATATGACCTTAATTAGGCGAAATCTCGGGATACTGAAGGTGACCTTGCTCTACAGTTCGTTCACCTCCTTGACCATTTAAGTTGAAAATTTAATGGCAGCAATTCCTCATATATCTGTAATTTGACTGACTTGGCAGATTGAAGTGTACCACCACTAGTAAATTCAGCTCAATAATGAAGACAACAAAAAATCTCCCTTGTAAACCTGGCTGTTTTAAGAACGGAGTTTTCAGGTTTAAATTCGGTTTTTCAGACTATTTCCTCGTGTCGGTTTTGTATTTTAGAATGTTTATCTAATAAAAACTTTCAAATAAACAAAAGGATTTCATCGGAACAATGGAAGATTTTTCTGGAAATTTTGATGGTAATACGTTTGCAAGGAAGATAAAATAGAATTATGTAGCTATGAGAAAGAGACAACAGATTTGTTTCTGGTACCACCTGTTGTATATCACCTTAATTAATATGGACTGCACGAGTATTTGTTAGTGTTCACAATAAAAGATAATTATTTAGTTTAGACTGAACGTAAAGTATTATTTTAAAGTATTTGTTAGTTTTTCTGTAGAAATAATTTATAAAAATCTAAAATTTTTTTAACAGTAATTTTTATATTCATAATTTGTTAATTTTTTTTTTTTACTTTTAAACGCAGTTCAAAAATTAAATCATTGATTTACTTACTCCTATAGAACAAGTCTGCAGAACCTAGGTTCTGCAGACTATACTACTTAAAACAGTTCAACGTCATTTTGTTTATAATCGAAACTAAAAGGTTGTATTAAGGTGGGATGAGTTTGAAACCCCTATTACAAGCAGAAGTTCTGTTAGTTTGACATGCTGTCTTAAAATTACATGTACAATATTATATAAAGGGATTTATTGATATAACTTTTTTCTCTTCTAAAAAAACACTTTTTCAAATATAGGTCGAAAAGGAATTTTCTATAAATAAAAGGAAACAAATATAATTAAAAAAATATATAAACGAGTAATGGAACTAAAAAAATAATAAATGAAATCAATAAGACAAAATCTACAATTGTAACTTAAGATACTTTAGATCAAGCAGCGACAAAAATATTTGTTTCAAAATTAATACCTCAACTGTAGTTCGGCTTAAAGATATTTGTTAACCGAATTGTTTAATGAAACAAATTTTATTAAAATCATTGACACCAAAATAATCTTTAGCAGCTTTTAAAATATTTATTATGCTGTTAAATTGAATCCGGTAATTAATTTTTGAATGAACTATTTATTTATTTACTTATTCAACAGCAATAGGTTGACGCCCTATAATAGTAAAGGCTAGGAAGGCATCAAAACGATCCTGGCAACAATATGTGTGGAGTACAAACTTTACTCCCATAACTTGTCTTCAATCTGATAATGAACTGTTGGATTACCCAGTCAATTCGAAGTAAAACGGCTAATTATGACGAATGTTTTAAAAGTAAAAAACAGAACTTGAGGGTCATCTAAATTTTGGAACTAAAATTCATTTTTCATACAATATATCATTCAAAATAGATGAACTTATAAAAGCGTTGGAGAAAACCGGTATACAGCACATGAATCAGAAAAAATACATTACGTCATCAGACAACTAAGTACCCCTGCAAAGCTTATATTACTAGAATTAAATAATCATATCTGGAGGGAAGAAATATACCCACGACAGTGAAATAAAGCATATATTGTTCGAATTATTAAAAACAAATCCGCATATAAAAAATAATTTCTTAGAAAGACGTCTTTTATCCTCGCATCAAGCAGGATTTCAACAGTGCCAATCAAATTCTGATCAAATTTAGAAAATAGTATATACATCAGTTTCATCACTAGGAAACACTGTGTCGAAATTTTCTTTGATCTGCATAAGGGTTTTGATATGACTTTACGTTACGGAATAATGAATCAACTACATGAATGAGTTATGGGAGTAAAGTTTGTAATGAGTATTCATCAGAAAAGAGATTGGAAAATGGCATACTACAAGGCTCGAAGTTGAGCGGTACTTTCTTCCATCAATAAACTGATATTTGCCATTCCAGGAGAAATCAGCAAAAGCGTTTACGTTGATGATCTGGCAATCGTATACGCCAGTAAAAATACACTTATGGTGAAGTAGAAGTTGCAGTGAGCGATAAACCCCCTTAATGAAGTTACAAAGAATAACGAATTCAAATCTTCACCAAAGAAAACGTAATGTGTACACTTCTGTAGAAAGAGAATTCCTCATCGTAGTCCTGTTTTGATCATCGATGAACATCATCATATTCAGTACAAAGATAATGTACCCTTTTTTTTAACATCAATTGGGCTCAGGAAAAGAGACATTACTGCGATTATATAAAGCACTGGTTCAATCAAAACTCGATTATTGGTGTATTGCATATTCATCTTCTAGAAAGTCTCATCTAAGAAAGTTAAACGTCATACGTATAACAAGGGAATCAGATATACCACAGGCGCTTTCCTTACAAGCCTGGTGACTAGTTTAAGATCTGAAGCCATGCCGGCTTCAGATCAATGTAATGGCATTACATTATAGAAGAGAGATCTTACTATTAAGATACGCAGCAAATATATGGGCATTTCATAACCATGAAAACTGTAAAAATATAATAATCCTTTGGCTGTAAATCACCATGTTACCTATTCCAGACCAGCCGGAATACGGTATCGTGAGTTAGAAACAAAACAATCTCTACGAGAAAAATGCCGCCGTAAGCACAAGATTAGATCTCTCTTATGGAAGAATAAAAGAGAAACCAGCAGTGTTAAAATTCCAACAGGAATTTTAAACATCATCAGTAATTATAAGGGATATATGGAAATTGTTAATGATGGTTTTAAAACTACTAACGCGTTTATAGTATGCCTTCGACGAAGTTCGTATGTGGTACGTTTGAGAACACTCTATGTAAAGGCACTTTACACCCGAGCATAGAGTTCTCAAATTTGCATAGTACTGTCCAAAATTCTTTGTGAACTTTATTTTTTTTTTATTTTATGTAAATGTCAGGGCCCATATGTGTGCGTAAATGTTTCATGCTACGTTTATTTTTGTATTTTATTAAAATGTAAGGGCCTTACACACCCTTATATCTGGCGATCCAAATACTCTGTATGGTTACTTTTAGTTTAGCCTGTTTTGGTTACTCTTAGCATTAAAAAGACTTCTGAAAATAAAATAAATAATAAACAAACAAAAATTTATAATTTCAAAATACATTAAATGAAAATAGATTTGTGAACAAATAAACAATATATCTGACAACAAAGTTGTTATACTTTACTGACATTGGTTATTTATTCTTATATAGTGAAAAAACCCACAATATTGCCCCTAAAGTATCTTCTTGGGTTACATACTACTACTATGCTTAGGAAGACAAAAATATTAGGTTAAAAAATATTCAATAAATTAAAAGATAGCTTTTTATTTTTGGGAAAGTGGAGAATTTTGAGGAAAATCAGAAAAAAATAATATAAGCATGCAAGCATGCACTAAGCTTAATATAAAGTGGAGTTATATTTGCAAAGTTTTATGAAAATTGACCCCAACAAACTGTCTAACCCACTCCCCCAAACGTTTACCAACAAACTGCCACAAGTACACGAGTGTTTTTTTATAAAATTTCATCAAAATCCGTTTAAACAATCATTTTTTTCCTACATCCTTGGACCGGATCTGCAGTCAAGCATGACTAAGTCCAGGGACGTGTCCTTGAAAAGTTATTAAACTTCAAACAAGACAACACACGTAAATACCTATGTACATACGAATATTACCCCCTCGCCCCACTTTTTGGTTTTATAGGGTTCCTGGATCATGAGACATCGAGAAAAAAACCCATACATTCAGTCATTTTTTGTCTGATTACCATACCTGTAGCATAGTGATGCCCTTCCTAGTTACACCAAGAAAAATAAAAATGAAGTTATAAAAAAACAATCGTTTGTCACATTCTTCATAAATTTAGTTATTTATATAAAAGTTTATTACACATAGACATGAATAAAATTATAATAATCACTATAATAGCCTTAGCAAAATGTTTATCAAAAGGATCTTTATTATATGTATTATTCACATTAATATTCAAAATCACACACATGTACAGAAGGTTCACTTTTTTATATAATTATTGATTTATTTTTTATAAAATTTATTTATTTTCTTAAAAACTGACAACTAAGAACAATGAAAAAAGATGATGATGATGATGATGATGATGATAAGAGATGAACTTTATAGTGTGCGGAAAATGTCAACCATCCTTATAATTCGAACCCAGACTTTTCGGATGATAAACAGACGCTAACACGCCGCATGGATGTGTCAGTGTCCATGTGGCGTGAATTTTTCCTGCCGCATTCAGTTCAAATTTAAGTTCAGTTCAATATAATATAAATTATAGTAGTGTTCAGTTCAATATAATATAAATTATAGTTGTATTATCTTAAATAACTTATTATTTTAGAGAATAACCGATTTCTGTATTACATTTAAATTAACATAAAATTTAATGTAGGAAATAAATTTTGAATAAATCGAAAAAAAGTTTTTTATTCTGGATATATTAATCCGTAAAATATTTTCACAATCTAACTTCGTCTACATGATCTTCTAATTTATTATAATATGAAATAAAACCTTTAATTTATGATAACGAATTATGTAAGAAAATGTCTTTTTTTAGTTTTTCTGGAATACCGATTCCAAAAAAAATACAAAATTTGGTTCAAAACCTTATTTTATGTGTGTGTGTGTGTGTGTGTGTGTGTGTGTGTGTGTGTGTGTGTGTGTGTGTGTGTGTGTGTGTGTGTGTGTGTGTGTGTGTGTGTGTGTGTGTGTTTTGGTTTCCATTTGGCTTAATGTACGTCAGTTAAGATTTAATTTAATTTAGAAAGTTGCATATTAGGGTTAATGTTACTTTAATAATTGTTGTTTAATCTGGGATGAAAGGATTTAAAATTTTAACCTTTCTGAAAGGTATTAAAAATAAAATATTACAAAATAATTATTGAATATTTTTCAAAATTATTTCACCAAGTACACAGGGGGTGGGTGGGTGGTCTGACTAGGTACCCACCGTGAATAAACATTTTGATTTAAATCATGTTAAATTTATTAAATAAGTAAAAATATATATTTATATATACACAACTCGTATCGTTTTTTGTTATTTGCTGTGTCAGCATAAATAATCAAACTATGAAGGAACGTTTGATCGACAATTAGATTAAAAAATAAAGTAACAATAAGCTTCCTTTATCTTCAAATACTACATACATGTAAAATAAATAAATGTAAATATTAAATACTAACCTTATTTAAGGCTTCCATTTCGGCCGCTGTTTTATCCCCGGTTTCTTCCATCATTGTTATATCAATTAGTTTAGACAAAGAACCGATCGGTTAGACGGTCACGAACCTTTCTGTATATTATGCAAGCAAGGATAATATTCAAAGAGAAACAAGACTACTACTGTTAGCTACGTATTCCAATTACCCCCCTTGACTTCATCCTCCGCTTTGCGCAGCCGACTTAATCAAATCTGACGGGAAATAACTCCTATACTTTTGAGTTATTGTTTGAAATGTCATTTATTTCAACTTTATCTTATAACTAATGTGAAAGTAGTTTAACAAATCTATAGGGGTATTTTTTACTAAACATGCAGAGTAATTACAGAACAGTTATTATTAATTTCTCAAAAATTAAAATAATAAACAAAAAAATTGTAAAAATAACTAATTATTCTTTAATTCCGAATTGCGATACCAAATTATTTTTAATATAGATTTATTGTTTAGTACGGAGTACAGAAAATGAATATAAAGTTATTTATCGATAAGCAAAGATAATTATTTTTCCTTTCCACTGACTATTCTAGTTTTTCTTATGGCTATGCACTAATCGAATGGTTTTCCCTGATATTAATGATGTTTACTGTACATCTGTGATGAATAAATTGAAAGCATCACTTTTAGTATCGAAGTTCTCCTTAATTTCAATACATAAATAGATTATTTACGGACGTGTACTTCGTGCTGGTTAGAAAAAAAAAATTGACATAATTTAAAAATTTATTTCATTCAGATTATTAATCACAACTGGAGTCGGTTAATATATTAATACCTTATCTTACCATAATTAAAAATTAAAAATGACCAAAAAGTAATTCCCCTGATATTTGCCTAGAAGGATCAAGAAAATCTAAATCAGAATATTACTAAATATAAAATAAATTAAAAAAATTGTTGACTGCATTTCATAAAATGTAAGATTAATAATTGTATGAAATTCCAATGATAAAAATATATGTGAAAGTAAAAAATAAAAATAATCTATTTTTATATTTTTAAACGTACACCTTTTTTTGTTTTCCGATATTCTCTTTAGTTGTTACGACAAATCTTATTTAGTTTTAATTTTTTATAATAAATAATAAATTGTGTACAGAATATAACAATTTATGATGTAATATTTGATGCGGATATAACATTTATAAGATGCTAATTTATACACTTTGAACGTAAAATTTAAGTTTTGATAAAAACAATATTATTTTAAAATACTTTATCGGAACAATTCTTTTTAAACGAAATCTTTTAATTTAATTCCAAAAAAATTGATCGGAAAATGTTAACTGGTTAGTTATTATTAAAAATGACAATAAAAGTTTAATAAGATTTTTTATCTGTGGACCGAAAGTGTGATGAGAAAATGATTAGATTAATTCTATTGTATATCTTGATAGTGTATATTTTTTTCAAGAATAAACGATGATTTTTTTAGATATTAATGTATAAATACACACAAAAATTAGAAAAAAAAAATTAATAAACAACGATCAATATGTTTTGTTATTAACGACACCAAACAATAACAGCCTTATGCAAAATTAAAAAATCTGAGAACTTTCAAAGGGAAATAATAATTTGTGATTATCTTAAAACAACTATCAAATAAGATACACAGAAATACTACTATTTTCATCTATTGGAATATTATCTACGCGATTAACAATGCTAAATCTACCAGGTATAAGTCGTTACGGCTGATAAAAAAACAGAAGTTCTGTGATTGGTTAGGAGGTGGTGTTAACAGCATTCAGTATCGTAATTGGTCAAAGGAGAACGCTGATTGGTCGTAATGTATAGGTCAAAATATGGTGCATTCTGATTAGTCAGAATTATTCATTTTTGCGATCGGTTACAAAATGAGGAATTGGATTAACTCTGATAATGATTCGATTTTTAATCCAACAGTAATTAAAAAAATTCAAATACGGGTAATCATGAAACTTCAGTTTCATGATTACGCCTTATAATAAATGGAAAAATATAATACTAACTGGATCTTACGTTAGTCACACAATTCGAATTTCAGAAATAAAGAAATAAAAAAAATTTTCTCATTCTTCATATTTATTTTTTTTAAATACTAGTTTATTAAAATAAAAGATTGGGTTAACTGAAAAAGTACTTGTAAGAAAATAAACAAAATATTTAAGACATTAGCAAATAGTAAATACATCCAAGAACTATATTAAATAAATTGGTCAAATGTAATATGTTACAGGAAGCAACAAGAAAAAAATTATCATACTCATTCTACATTTTTTTAAATTTATTAAGAAGAGATATGTAAAATTAGTCGTTTCGTCTAATAAAAACCTTTACGGTTTCCTAATATTATAATCAGTTTATGGAACCACAGAAAAATTATTTGGGTATTTTCTCTTCCGCGATTTAGAGTTTGAACAGAAAACTTTCCTCGTGAAACGAAAACATTGTCCCTAGTCTCAGATAGTGGAAATCTTTTTACAACAATTAAAATAAGTACGTTACAACAGAAAAAGTACTTGTCAGAAAATAAACAAAATATTTAAGACATTAACAAGTAGTAAATACATCCAGGAAGTATATTAAATAAATTGAACGATATGTTAGAGGAAAAACCAATAAAGACCCAAATATTTAATTATTGCATTAAATTAAATTCAATCGCTTCTATTGTCTCAATTTTCCCTTGGTTTAATTATTTTAATTATTTTTGTTTCATTTCCTTTTTCTTAAAATTGTTTTCATTTAAGTAAATGAGATCCCTCCACTTTTCTGCTCATGTCCCTTATTCAGTATTTAGATTTTAATATATAGTGTGCATATATATCTGCTTTCTAAAATTTCGATTTTTTAATTTATTTTAGTGCTTGCCTTACTTTGTAAAAACATTATTTTTAAATAAAAAATGTTATTATTGTGCTATTATAACACAAAGTTGCTTGCTCAAGAAAATCATTTTGGTGACAAGTATATCTCTACTTATCAGACTATCACTGGATGTTTGGCTGTATGATTTATAGTTTTATTTTAGTTTACTGTTTATTTAATTTTAGGAGAAGGCGAAGATTTTCGTTAAAAAAGACTGGGCTTGTTTCTAAATTTCTTTGGTGTCTGAAGAAAAGATAAAATTAAAATTCACAAAAATTTCAGCTGATCGAAACTCGAAATCGTTAATAGTTAATTAAAACTCAAAATTTGGTATTTCTACCAAAGGTAAAAATATTTCGATCTTTTCAGGTATTATGAACAATGGAGTTTTAACTCTGCCTAGAGGGAGTTTTAAAGCAGTCATCTGAGTGGGGCTGTTTATCTCCTTTACAGTTCTTCTCGGGTAGATGTAACCTTACATGCTATGTACCCGATTTCCGTCATTATCCTCGATACCGGCTATGTCGTGAGTTTTTGGCCAAAAATTCATTGAGGTCTGTTCTAAGAATCTTAAGATGTACTGCGTCCGTGGTATTTTTGTAGCCGTATGAACGGATCAATCCGGGGGTTATTTCCTACTCAGTGACTGTACAAGCCCAACCTGGTGGTGCTGAGATATGCTTGTCGACTTATAAAGCCAAGCCTAATTTCTTCTAAAACATTAAATACATATATCGTCGCTGATGATTTTTTTAATTATAATCTTTCAACGATACTAAAAGACCGTTTCAGATCTCAGTAAATGTATAATCATCTCTAGTTTAATTTTATTATCCAGGTTACCAGTAAATTCTATTCGCTGGGGTTCAATAAACGGCTCTGAATAGGTTGGCTGGCTGAAGTTAAGTCATAACCTAATGCCAGACTATAATTATTTTAAGCTAACTATTTGTGAGACAATATAATTATTACAAAAAAGAGAGAAATCGATCAAGTTATACGGAACATATTAGAATTATATCACCGATCTAAATTTCAATTTTTTACAATTAGATAATACATCGCCGATATTTCCAGGGTACTTCCAGATTTGTTTCCCATGTCAAAATTACTATCCAGATATTTTATAGAGAATACGAGTGACTCCATAACTTTAACCCTGATTTAAGAAAGATACCACACAAAAAGATAGTTTCTGCTAAAACTATCTCATTTTTCTCTCATCATTCAAATTTTGTAAGCGCTCCTCTATTCGTCTACAGGTGCGTCCTTCTGAGATCGGACGACTTCAAGAAGTGTTGCATTAGATAAAATTAACAGAAATAATAATAATTTATTTTCCAAACTAAGAATACACTTTTTAAGACAAACAATACAGTATCATTTAAAATATACAATAGAGTTACAAATTAGACACAGCTTATTACTAACATAAATTCTTCTGTTAATATACAACAGTTTGTACTCGTAGCTTCTAATTGAACTACAACAAGATTATTATTATACAAAATTATTATGAAATAATAATTTTTGTGATTTAAAAATAGTTTGGAAAATTAGCTACTCCTTGAGGACAAGAGTTCTGTTTTAGGAATTACCAAAAAATTATTAAAACATTGAAGAATATTAAAGATATATAAACGGGTACAGAAGTGGCTGAGTAGAAATTTAACAATTCACGAAAGCCATAAGCTTTATGCTTCCCTAGGATAACTTGTCAATTTTAGTCACAATTGAATAAAAAAAGACTATCTTTCACACAATTTGGCAAAAAATTATAAAGCTTTGGTGTCATAAGTGAAAAATCTACGAAAACCCTCTTCCGGGGTGTAGGAAGTACAAAATTACCCTTGCTTCACATATCTCGGTCAATTAATCTATACTTAAGAGCCTTATCTCTACTCCTAAGAAAGAAAAGTTTGTGCCTTAAACAAGTATGAATGCCTCAAAGGAAGTAAGTTCAAGATACAAAAATGGTCCAAAAACTTTGGGAGAGGAATGACGGATTCTAATAAATTATAAATCAAATTGCGAGAATTCATATGAAGTTGCTGAGTACCCGGACTAGAGTATAATCCGAATAAAAAATAAATAAAAAAAAAAAAGAGAAGGCCGACTCGATTATGGGTATTATTTATTACTCCTAATGTGTACGTTGCAATCTGAACAACTAGTGAAAAATAAGCAGCCTTCTCCCTAAAGCACAATGAGGATGTCAGACATGTAGTCTTGTACAGACTCAGGTCGACTATTCCTGAGACGTATGGTTAATTGAGCCCCAACCACCAAAATCAGACACTGGTATCCACTTTCTAGTATTCAAATCCGTATAAAAGTAATTAAATTTTACTAGGACTTGAACCTCAGAACCTTCGAATTCGAAAATCATCTGTTAAACAAGTGATTTGCGACGACTAGTTTACCACTAGACCAACCCAGTGGGCTTCAATTATGGATGAAATATATTTTTTTTAAATATTACGGGTTGGTTCATCGAGTAGAAGAAGGAACAGTCTACTCATTATCAATTTTTCAAATGTATTCAATGATTTTTTCTTTAAAATTACCCAATTTATTTTTGTGCTTATAAATTTAACGTTTTATTATTTTTCAAATAGTTGAACCAGTTTTCATTTAACTCAAATAAAGAAACCTGGGGCTTCTGGTTAATTAGGTAAGGTCCTTATTAATCACTTTGTCCTTGATTTAATCTTCTTCGACATCAGTTCAACGGTATAGGTTTACTGTGCTACATCGTTCACGCTGAGAATGCCAAGTCCTTGATGATGATAGAGCCAGGTACACCCCTGATAAAATATGGTCGGATAGCTGCACCTGTGGATTTATTCGGAACTCCGCTTTTTACCGGTGGCTGAAATATCAATCAAAAGCCGGGCCTCCTAATCCCTTAAAAGTAAATCCTAAAGCCCTCCCTCCTGAGGAATCCGGAAAATGTTTAGGATTCCACTTTTTTCTCGGCATTAATCTTTTTAATTTATGATATAAATGTGAATTTAACAGAAATTCTATCTAGATTCACACTCAGAAGTAATCCAAATAAAAGAAACAACTGTTGTACATTGATTGTACTATTATTTTGGCTCAAACTAAGCACAAATTAGAAAAAAGAAGTTATTTCAAATGAAATAAATAAAACCTTAAAACAAATAAATTGCAAATGATTAAAATTAAAACCATATTTCTTTACGTTTTAAGGATCGTAAAATATAAATCTGATCTCAATTCATCCCGAATTTCTTACAGGATCACATTATTCGTAACCGAATTCCCTTTTGAAAGTTAACATTAATAGAAGTCGGACAACTATAATACAAATGGAAATTAAAACTTTATCCTATTTTTCTCAATGGTTGCTTTTCATTACGATTTGCTATTAATATTAAATATTTGTTCCTGTTCTAAAATTTACACAAATCCTAATATTCCTCTATTAATATACTCTTTTTTAACTTGGTTTTTAAAACTAACTGGAAAAGAATTGTGTAACGCCAACCTTCCTCATTGATAAAATTATTTTTTTTCTCAAAAAAAAACTTAGTGTAGATGAAAACTGAAGAATCTTTCTAATTTAAAAGTAAATAGTAGACTTCTGAAATCAATTGTATTAGAATTAGTGTATATATCTGATTTATCTGCCATAATATGATAAAAAAGATGAAAAATAAAACGATAAAATTATCAAAAAAATTACTATATTTTCCATACAAGAAATTTTAAAAAAATCGAAAAATTAATAAAATAAAAAAGAATCAATAGTCACATGAAAAATAGAACAAATTTTTATATTATTTTATAGTTATTTCATTTTTTATGTGACTAATTCAACTAATTCAACAATTTATTTATATAGTTTTTTAGTGATTAATTCAACATAGAAGTCTAAAAAAATTATGAATATGATACATGAAATTTAGCGTATGAAAATATCAAGCGTCATTGGGATTCGAACCCGTAAACGTTTAGATGAACCACAGCAAAAATCGGTGAAGAAAAGAATTACTTTTTTCATCTTTGTTCATTTTTTATTAGTGTAACCGCAAATTTGATTTCAAGGGATTAAAAGTATTGTACTAAATTTTCTGGTAGATAAAAAAAATTAGCTTAATTTAAAAATAATAGAAAATATCTATATAAACGGTTACAAAGATAAATTTATAAAATTGTAAACCCTGAAAATCAGTAAACATAAAAAACTATACTTTTGTCCAGGTTTTCCTTTTCCGTTGAAATATTTATCTTTATAAATTTTCCTAGATCTACTGATGATAATTATTAAGCAGTCAAAATGTGCATCAAGTTGTAGATTTTTATTTTAGTTTTGTATTTCATTTTATTATTTAAAAAAAAGAAAGAATTTTGAGCATTTTCTATTTACTAAGGATTATTTGAATGAATTTAGAGTTTTGGAAAACGTCTATTTTTGGATCTTCTAATGAAAAATCATCATTAACTTTTATTGATGGACACATTTAGTCAACGGAAAAGGGTGAACAATATTTTTATTTTATATGACCACGGGAAATTGCATTTTTGGTCGCAGGCAAAATACAAACGAATTGGGAATTATATGACATTTAATTTTTAAATAAACGACCGAGTTATTATTTTTGTTCTTTTCAGTTTTATTCTAATAAAAAATTATTGATAGCTTAATTAAGTTACTAAGAAATTAGTTATAAAATGGAAGATAGGGTTTTGGTTTATTTTTTTTTTAAAGAGGTTAAGATATTTTTCCATTATAATCGTTAATCAAGTATTCCATAAATAAATCCCTACTAAAGCCAGTACAATCAAAAGTTTTAAACAAAAAGAGATAAAATAAAAAATTACATATTTTCTTTAAAAAATATTGATAAATGTGTTCTATTTTAAAACAGAAAAATAAAAAAATGAAATGAAATAAAATAAAGCACTTCTAGTATAAAAAATAAATAAATACGGGTATTCTTATTTTACTTTATAAGTCAATAAAATAGTTATTTGTTTAGCTCAGTTGGTATCCGTGGCTAAGTTAAAGGGGTGAGAGAGTAGAAGAAAACTAAGAGACATAAATTGTCGGGATATAAATAAAGTAAACGGATAACTCTGTGCCTGTCGCCGCAATCTCACAATTCAGGAAGCGTTATTTTTAACAACCTTACCGCGGTCCAAACATTCTTAGATAAAACAATATTTCAGTTTTAAATCTTATCAAAAAGTGACAGAATATTTTTATTTAAATAATAGTAGTAATATTTTATTACCGTCAGAATACTACGTCCTTGGTATAATTCTTTTAATTTTCTTTTAAAGTTAAAAATAAGAGCAATAATTTTTAGTAAAATAGATTTTCAACCACAGTATGACGCTCAACTACTTCCTTAATTTTTATTATTTATTTTTTTGTTTATTCAACTCCCAGGACCACCGTTAGGTATTTCTTTAGAAGATGAGATGAATGATCTGTAGCGTGTGTGAAAATGCCATGTCTCACCGGCATTCGAACCCGGAATCTCCGGATGAAAGGCCGAGTCTCTACCACTCGCGCCACGAAGGCTGGCGACGCACAACTACCAAATCAATGTAATTGTTGTGAGATAAATAATATCTTTTGTTTTTTTTTAAATTCAATATTCTTAAAAAGTAATTGAAAGTTTTCTTTTATAATGCATGCATTTCTTTTTTCTCGAGTAATTATTTACACGCGATACAATATAAATCCAATTTTATTTTCCTACCATTAAATAAATCATAATTAAAAAATTTAATCATAATTTTAAAAAAACCAATTGAAAGTATGCAAGCACGCATGCTAATTGAAATCATGTAGAACTGAAAAGTAAAAAAAATCTTGTCATAATTTTAGAGATAGATATTGGGGGAGAAGAAAAGTTATTAAAGAGTAAACTATTATTATTTTAATATTATATATATTAATATTATTTTAATTATTATATTATTTTACTTCTGTTTTAAAAAATAATTTGACCTGTTATCATCAGATTATCAATTTTTTAAATCTTTTCAAAACCATTATTGTTTTATACATCAAGTTTGAGAACCAATTTTTTTGTAACATTTCTCCATTAAATTTAATCCACTTTTTTAAATTTTACTAAGAGCTTCATTATCATCATTTTATTAATTTTTCCACAAAATTTTTGAATCCAATCAAAATATCCCTATTAGTGTAATTTTTACTGAAAAATCTCCTAATTTAAGAATAATCTTTACAGTAGCTACAGGCTCAAATTACAGCTACCCTCCTCCATTTTTTATAAATAATAAATATTGTAGCATTTGAAAAATGCCAAAAACTGGGATTTAAATCCAGAACCATTCAGATGAAAGTCAGAAACACATATCACTCCTACATGAAAAAAATATTTTTGATGAATCCATGAAGAAAAATTGCCAAAAAGAAATTATTTTCTTATAAATTAACGTATAATTGAAAAGATTATCCAACTAAGAAAATACGATAATGCAAATTATCAGTTGTTTTTAATTCTGGTTTCATAAATAATAATATTAACAAGTATTTTGTTAAAAAATCTGATGTGGACACCACATGACTTCCTTGTACACCTATTAAATTACATAACTTTCATTAATAACTTTTGATATTTTTTCTTTTTTTTATTATTATTATAAATTGTAATTTTTTTACAATCAGAGATTAATAATTATTAATAAATCAATATATTTAAATTAAAAAAGAAAAAAAGATGAGGTTGAATTCGAACCGATGTGCCTTCCCCCCTTGTAAGATCCAAATATTTCAGTAATTACAATTTTATTTGGTTATAACTCGGGAACCAATGAAAATATATACTCTGAAACCACTTATGATATATATCGTCAAAAAGGTCTTAATGAGGGCTTATTACTACAGTTAAGAAAAAGTCCAAAATCCAATTTCTT
Organism: Lycorma delicatula; assembly: GCF_047948215.1. NCBI lineage: Eukaryota > Metazoa > Arthropoda > Insecta > Hemiptera > Fulgoridae > Lycorma > Lycorma delicatula. The sequence continues at coordinate 84,278,895 of NC_134462.1, read as the reverse complement.
TTGGATTTTGGTCTTTTTGGACCCTTTTGGTTCAGTCGATTAATTTCAAAAGGGAGGCTAGATGTTACAACTGTCCTAAATCCAAAATTTTAACATTCTTCAACTAATCGTTTTTGAGTTATGCAAGATACATAAAAATGTACAGACATCACGCCAAAACTAGTCAAAATGGATTCAGGCATGGTCAAATTGGATATTTCCGTTGATATCTGAAAACCGGGATTTTTCGTGATCACAATATTTTCTTTACTTTGTGCAAGAAAGTAAAAATCATAAAAGAAAGTTACATATCTAGAACTCACCAGGAGATGAAAACCGATATACAATTTTCAAATTGTATATCGGTTTTCATACAAATTGTACATTTGAACCGAGAAAGGTTCAAATGTTTGATAAAAAAAGGCTCATAGGTTACTAGGAACTGACTCAAATACTGATAATTCATCTGTAGTGCGGAAACAAAAGCAATATTGAAAAAAATTAAAAGAATAAATATATTATCTAAATGAAATCTGGAAAAAATCTAAAATTTGAAAGGAGACAATACAGAGATGTTAGGTCAAGTATTAAAGAGAAGTACAGAAGGCAGTAATAAAAATGAATTTTGGCTAAATATGAAAATTGCCATAAAACAACAATAGAATAAACAATTTACTTAGAGTTAGAAGAAAAAAAAATATATCAGAGACAAAACTGAAAAAAGGAAAACCAAATTTCAATAGAAATTTCAAGGAAAAGAAATTTCAATAACTAGAAGGTTAATTAATTAAGAAGAGTAACACAAAAGCAAAGGAAAACTGGCTTGTAGACAATTTCTCAGATTAGAAAATCAAGAAAGAAAAGGGCTACGAACTAATATACAACAAAAAAAGTAAAAACAATAATATGGGATAAGTGAAAGAAGATAAAAAGCACTAAAAAAATTTATTACCAACAGAAATGGCAAAGTGCAGTACAAAGAAAAAGAGGTATTTAAAATGTGGAAGGAATACACTGAGGGACTGTACCAATAACAGAAAACTGCTTGATAATCCCATAAAAGATCAGGTTGAAATGGAAGAAATTGATGTAAGAACAGCAATTCTAAAACTGGAAGTTATTAGTTAGTAATAAAAGACATGAAGACTAGAAAAGCTGTACGATAGATGAGCTGCCAATAGAAATAATTTAATCTTAATGAAGAATAACAAAAGATGTGAAACTGTGAATTACATCTACAATTTTGAAATGTGGCCAGAAGACTTTCTTAAAACATCATTCCAAATAATAAAATGGGATAAGTGAAAGATGGTAATAAGCACTAAAGAAATTTATTACCAACAGAAATGGCAAAGTGCAATACAAAGAGAAAGAGGTACTTAAAAGGTGGAAGGACAAAAATATCAAAGCACATGGTGCAGTAAAATATCAAGATTAAAGTCAACTGGTTTAATTTCACATTCAGTAAAGATTCTTCTAAAAATTCTGAACAGAATACTAAGTAAAAATGTGGATAAAATGTTTATAGATGAACAATATGGATTCAGAAAAAGGGGGACAAGGGTACAATTGAGCTAATAAGAACTATTGTGAAAGGTATATAGAAAGAGATAAAGAAATAACTGTTTATTAATAGGAATGAAAAAATCATTCAGTTTTGGAACTAACAGAAGTATACAAAAAACCAAATATTATTAGAGTGAAAAGATAAATGTTTAAAAAAAGAATTGACCTAAATTAGGAAAAAGTTAGAAAGTAGGAAATACACAAACTGAGTAGTTTGACCTGAATGGAAAAATAAGGCAATAGTGCTGCTTAACGCCAATTTGTTTAATATGTTGAGACATAATAAAATGTACTAGAAATAGATGAAGGAATCAACATTTGAGTTGGGAAAGACTGTATATGGCTCACAGATGATGTAGTTTTAGGATTATAAACACAGAATATTCTACAAATGATTTCTAAATTAACAAGACATATGCCAAAATATGGAACAAATTTATGTTGGGAAAGTGAAAGTATCTGAATTGGAGACAAGTCCCAAAAAAAGAGAACACAAAATAAATGTTTGCATAAAAGAAGGAGGAATTGAACAAATATAGCTAAATGTTCAAAGTATCTACGAGGGTTATTTTTTTTTCAAGGTCTGATCAGTCACGAAATTAAAACCACAGTGAAAATAAAAAATTTTTTATTTGTAACAAGTTCTTACATAGTTACGCTATTTCTCTACATAGTTGCCACTCCAATTTAGACATTTGTTGTAGCATGGTACCAACTTTCCAATACCCTCGTCATAGAATGGAGCCGCCTGTGTTTTCAGCCATGTTTCTATGCTGGTCTGCACCTCTTGGTGGATTTCATGGAACGTGGCATGACCATCACTGCAGCCTCATACTGCGTGACTCTTCAACGTCCACGAAGGGCAATTCAGAATAAGCGGAGAGGAATGTTGTCATCAGGCATTGTCTTTCTCCATCACAATGCTCGGCCACACATTGCAGCTGTAACAAAGAAGCTCCTGCAGCATTTTCGTTTGAAGTGTTTGATCACCCACCACACAGCCCGTACTTGGCTCTATCCAATTTTCACCTCTGTTCACATGAAACGCTGGCTAGGAGAACAACATTTCGGCACAGACATCGAGCTGCAGACCAGCGTAGAAACATGACTCCGCATAGAAAACACAGGCGGTTCCGTTCTATGACGAGAGTATTGGAAAGTTGGTACCATGCTACAACAAATGTCTAAATCGGAGTGGCGACTATGTAGAGAAATAACGTAACTATGTAAGTGCTTGTTATAAATAAAAATTTTTTTATTTTCAGTGTAGTTTTTAATTCTGTGATCGATCGGACCTTGAAAAAAAAATAACCCTCGTACTTTGGTAAAATTGGTCAGTCTTGACTTCATCTCCTCTTTATTTGTAATATCATTAAGATGTTTATTTCTTTCTATAAATGTAAACAAACTTTTTATTTTATTACTGCCATGATTACCAGCTGTTTGTACTTAATTATTTTAATTTGCATTAATAGAATTAATATTTCTTTATATACACTAATGACACACATCAAAGGTTAATAAAGAATTTACTCAAAATAAGGCTACTTGTATTTTTAATGATATCCGTGAATTAATGCTGTGGTGAAAAATAATGTAAAGAAATTCCATTATGTGAATCTATAACAATGTTAACTGAAACTTGTAAAACTGTTCAGTTCAATATGTACTACTGATGGATGTAATCATGGGCAATAAGAATAAAGAAACGATAGAGGCATTTAAATTTTGGGCAAGGAGGAGACTAAATGAACTGATAAAGAGAAAAATTAAGAAATAATGAGAAAAGTAAACAAAGATAGAAGTTTAATCAGAACAAATTTAGAATAGGAAACCTAATTGGCTGGGAACAGAAAAATTAATTTAAACAGTGCAAAAAATAAATTATAGAAAAGAATAAAGATTACAGATGATCTAAGTGAAAATGGGAACTATCAAGATCTTAAAAGTTTAGCTAGGAATAAAGGAGAATATTGACTGGTGCGGTGCCAAAGATGGATCCCTATCCCTATGGATCCCTCAAGACATAACCAAATAATGAAAAAGACTAATTTGTTTACAATAATTACTTCATTTTTTATCATTATTACCTAAACAAATTTTTAATTCTGTATTAACTTGGTATTAAACAAAGAAACAATAATAATACTGTTATTATTTGAAGTTAAAGTTCAAATGTAAATATTAAATATGAACAGTGATGAGAAATTGTGAACACAGAAAATTATATGTGGCTGAATATAATTAGTTACATTTACAAAAGAAGTAATAAAATAAACTTATGTTTATAACTCTTTTACATTTAAGACATCATATATTAATAAATATTCTAAAAAAATAAACAAAAGAAGAATTTTTTAATAATTTGTTAAACAATAAAAAGTTTGCACAAATGCACAAATTCAATAATTCTGTTCTCTGTTTTGAGGTGTAAAAATTTATTTAAACCGTGTCAGCGTAGCGTAAATAGTTAAATGCTATCAACTCTTTCCTATATGGAAGATTTATAGTTCAAAGCCTGGGTAATCCAGTTATATTTTACACAGCTCCTCAACACTTCCAGACTATTATTCTGTCATTAGATTTTAATCTATATATGTAAAATTGAATGTTTTTAGTTTTGTCCTGTATGCATCCTATAGCATCCTATACCATTCATCCCATTGCAATGAAAATTTGGTAAGTTGTTGTGCGCATGCCCGCAAACGTTGCTGCATTAGTTTGCACCAGCGTTGGGGTCGAAATATTTGGAAAAATTGTATTTATTGTCTGATTTGGCTCATATTCAGAATATATATTAGATTACTTATGTGAAAGGAAAAATCTTTGCAAAAACTATACCTGCTAGATAGCACCAGTGTCAAGGTATTTATGAAACAAACAAATATACAAACAGACTTTCTTCTTGTATATATATAAAAAGGCTATGTCCATTATGTGTGTCTACTACAGACTAAAAAAACCACTGGACTGTTTACACGCTGGTTTTTGCATAATGGTTCCTCGATCTGACCAGAAGTAAAAATTTAGGGATATTTTGAACAGACTACTGTATTTAGAGAGTAGTTTATATTAAATTCAATAGGTAGTACTGTTTTGACAATTGGATTCATTTACGTTCTGACGTTTTATAAAGTAAAAGTTAAATGTGAAGTTCCATAATGTTGAGTTTTTAATGTTTTATAAAATTTTCAATTGTGTTCATATAATATATAGATTTTTATACTCAAATTTAGCAATAGTGAAGCATTGCCGGGTCTGCTAGTTATTAATAAGTTCTAGCTTGACAATTCATCTGTGTAACAAAGTATAGGTATATTCATCCATGTGTATATACAAGGGACACACTACCTGTGGATCCCAAATCAATAAACTGGAATTAGATACTTGGATACTACCAGAATATCATACAAGTAGATATCAATTTATTTATAAAAAAAAAAGACTTTAATGACAATATTTTGGGCTTCTTGAATTTAGCCTGTATTGTTAAATACAAAATTTATTAGCATAATTTTTTTTTAATAAAGTTTAAAAGATTCTTCACCATAATAATGCGTTATTTAGAAAAAAATAAGAACCCCTGTATGTTAAATTTTTGAATCAATTTTCAATAATTCCTGATATGTAAAGTCAATTATAATCTAGAAATGTAGATACATATTTTTTTCAATATATCAGAAGTAGCTCTTCATTCTTTACTTCCTAATAAGCATACAAATTTCCTATCTTTGCTATAAGATTAGAAACTGAAATAATTAAAATTAAATAACTCACAAAATTGTTATTATTTTAAACACTTAGTAAAATAAATATAGCAGCACAACTTTATTTTATTAGCTTACTTAATGATGCTTGAAGACAAATGTATCTAGATAATTTCAAATATTTTAATTGTTTATAATACTTTAATCATAATAAATGCGATTTAATTTATTAAGTAGACTAGAATAGAAATAGGAGAATAAAATGAGGAATTTTTAGAAACAAAAGATGTTAAAAAAAAGTTAGTTTTTTTAATTAAAATTAAAAACTAATTTTTCAAAAGTTAACTTAAAGCCTTTATGTTTGAAATTATTGTTTATATCATATATACATTTTTTTTTTAAATTAATTTCTAAAAAATTTACAAAACAAGCTTATTAAACAGATTCAATAAAATAATTGTTACTATAAAATAAAAATTTCAACTGAAGTAAAAATAAACCCAAATGATTTTGGATTTTTTTTATCACTACAATCTGTACTGGAATTACCTGTACCAGAATCATTCATGTCATCATTTTAGAATGTAAATAGAAATAATGCCGAAATTTTAAATAAAAATAATTATTTTGGAACAAATTTATTTTTATGGTTCTAACTTCTCTAAAATTTTAAAAATATATGGACAAGTAACGTTATTGGATGGGATATGTAAAAGTCTACCCATAAAAAGTAAAATAAAATTTCAGTTTACACTTCTCCTTTGTACAGGTTACTAACTTTTGTTTGAATATTACTCATTATTAGAGGTAAAAATGTACCCTAAATAAATTCTTATCTTATAAAACACAAAATATTTATTTTATTATCTATCAAGCATATATATTGCAAACAGTGAATATTTTTAATCAATATATTTTATTTTACATTTATATTTTGAATTAAATGTAACCTGGCTATTAAATTTCAACTTTAAGGAGAGCAGTTTTTTTTTTGTTTACATGACATCAGTGAGCGAGTCAAGGATCATTCAGACACTAAGGTGAAAATTCTTTACTACTAGAATAAGAACGCTCACAGAAAGATTGGACAAGTACCTAAATGAAGCCTAAGATTATGTTGAAAAGTTGTATTAGTTATATTGTCATTGAATAAAAATATTTTTTCTACAGTCACTTGCCTCTTTAATTTTTGAACGATTCTCACACAATGTAATGCACCTTAAGTAAGAGTCATTCAGTTTTAGGACTGCCATCTACCATCCTGAACTGAATCTGACTGAAGATCTGGTCTCTAATGAAACATCATGATAGAGTGCAACACAACACAAAATGATGCTGTATAAAAAAGTCTGAAGAAGTTTGAAAGCATGACTCCTTCAAAACTGAAGATTAATATTTGTCACTAACACAGAAAAGTAGCGAAGACAGCTTTGTTGATAATACCGTAATAAATTTTGATGACCATGAATGGTGAGCCGATTAATCAAGACTGGCTAGGAATTAACAATAGACTATTTACATTGGCTAACAATAAACAGATAGTAGGATGCAATTATCAATATTGCACCGGTGTTAAATAAATTTGCTTTGATGGCAACAATAAATGCAGCTACTCTTCACTGTTAATTTCTGCATTGCTACATGAATAATACAGTACTCTTGAAAAACTTCCATACAGTATTTATATACAAATCTAAATAAGTTTTAAAAGCGCTTCTTTGCACTTTTCTAGTACTTTCTTGTCCCATACTAGGCTTCTGACATTTTGGTAAAAACTAAAATGTCTTCTATAAATACTGTATCCAAATGATATAAATTCCCCCACCTGTACTTAATACTATCAACATTTGTTATATAAGGAACAAGCAGGATTAGATCAAATATCTGCGGTCAAGAGGTCTGGAGAATTGACCAGTTTATTTCTTCTTTAGAAGCATAGAAAACTACTTTAATATTTACCACCACCAGTACACCTCTTATTATCAACGTTTCTGATATAAAGAATGAGCAGCATATGATAAACTATCTGCAGTTAAGAGGTGTGAAGAATTAACCAGTTTCTTTCTCCTTTAAAAGGATAGAAAAAAAAAATTTAATATTTATGATGATTTAAAAGATGGTGCTTATACGAGTATATACAAATTCTTAATTATATTTTTAATTTTAAAAATTACATAGAGCTTAGGCTTTTGTAATTTTCCAAAAGTAATTTTCTGTGTTTTTATTAATATTTAGATTCAATGAAGTTTAAAAATTCTCTACTATGAATATTCATTTATTTTTATTTTTAAAAATAATGAAAGAAATAATAAAATAATATTCTTTTATTATCTTTTAAAAAAAAGAAATAATAAAAGAATATTATTTTTTTTAGGTAGGGCCCTCCCGCCTTCCCTACCTCACACAAACCCGCTCCATCGTAGACTGAAATTTTAAACAAAATATCCGTTTCTAAGATACTTCAGTAACAATATAAGATTTATGAATTTTTTTATTTTTTTATTTTTAATTAAATCTTACTAGACGTTTCTTAGCAATTAAAACATCTAACAAGTAATTAATATTTTAAAAAAAGAAATATTCCAGAAGATACTAAATTTTAAAAATTTCACGAACTTTATGGCTACTGATAATCACACTATAAAAATAATTCGTCTTTTAAGAATGGATTGTTTTTTAAAAAGGTTTAAAATGATTCACCGTCATTCCCATATCTCAAGAGAAAATTATAAGTTTTAGAAATATGGAATTGGGTTATACCTTAATGAGCATAAATTTACCGTATTATAAAAACTCACGCGCGCGCACTTGTGTGTGTGTGTGTGTATACGAGGTGCGACAATAAAGTAATGAGACTGATGTGAAAAAAATGTTGCTTACCGTTTTAGTCATGTTTAGTGTTGTCTCCTTCAAAGTAGTTCCCCTCTGATTGCACACACTTATTCCAGCGCTTCTGCCATTGATGGTAACATTTCTGGAACTCATCTTCTGTAATATCCTCCAAGAAACTCGTCACACATTTTGACTCTTGGAAATAGAAAAAAGTCGCACGGAGCGATATCTGGTGAATAAGGTGGGTGTGGTAATACTGAAATTTGTTTTGAAAAAATTTTGAAATTTTTAAAAATTGCTGTACTGACAGAGGAGTGTGGGATAGCGCATTATCGTGATGCAGAATCCAATTATCAGGAATGTTGGCACGGACATGAAGAACTCGTTTACGAAGTCTTAATAAAATTTCTTTGTAGAAATATTGGTTAACTGTTTGTCCAGGAGACGGCCAGTCTTTATGAACAATTCCCTTGGAATCGAAGAAGCACAACAAGCATGCATTTCACTTTTGACCAAAAAACTTTTTTTGGTCTGGGTGATCCCTTTGAGCACCATTGCGAACTTTGGCGTTTTGTCTGGATCATATTGAAAAAACCAACCTTCATCACCAGTGATAACACGGCTCAACAAATCTGGATTGATTTCCGTTTGCTCTAACAGATCGGCTGCCACATTTTTCCGTGTTTCTCGCTGTTGTTGGGTGAGATTTTTGGGAACCATTTTTGCACAAATCTTTCTCATACCAAGATCTACAGTTAATATTAGACGAACCGTCTCTCGATTGATGTTGAGTTCTTCTGCAATCATTTTCACGGATAATCTTCGATCAGATCGTACGATTTCACGCACCCTGGTCAAGTTAATCTGTCCGTGAGGTTGATGGTCGTCCACTGCGGTCTTCATCTTCAACATTCGTTCTGCCTTCACTAAAAATTTTATGCCACCGAAAAACTTGAGCTCTTGACATAACCTCCTCTCCAAAGCCTTCTGAAGCTTACCATAAGTTGTCGCGTTTTCACCCGATTTAACGCAAAAAGAAATGGCATACTGCTGCGCAATATTTTGCGGTTTCATTTCTGTGACGAGAGACACAAACACGTGTTCACTTATTACAGCACAACTCACGACTGAGCAGTTGCATCATGTGCCGCTTGGACTAGAAGTAGCTTATAGACCAAGGTCAAAGATTGTGTGCCTATGCAAGCTGCAGGGTTGCCACATCTTTCAAAGAAAAATCAGTCTCATTACTTTATTGTCGCACCTCGTATATATATATGTGTGATACATGGATTTAATTATGGATATATGGATTATGTAGATAATAATGACTGTCCTAAGTCTGTTATGGTGAAGAAATATTAAACTAGGGTATCATGAAAAGCCACCGGGTTGGTCTAGTGGTGAATGCGTCTTCCCAAATCAGCTGAATTGGAATTTGAGATTTCCAGCGTTCAAGTCCTAGTAAAGTAAGTTATTTTTACACGCATTTGAATATTAGCTTGTGGATACCGGTGTTCTTTACCGGTTGGGTTTCAATTGACCACACATCTCAGGAATTGTCGAACTGAAACTGTACAAGACTACACTTCATTTACACTCATACATATCACCCTCATTCATCCTCTGGTGGTGCCTGTCTGAAGTAATATCTGAACGATAATTACCAGAGGCTAAACAGAAAAACAGAAAGGGTATCATGAAACCATCTTTACACAAACAATATTTTCCATTGAACATCTCATTTTCAAAAACAAAAAACATTTTTTCCAGATTATTCCATCAAATCACCAACTGTTACTTTATATTTGTCTGCCATCAGCTAAAACAAAACAAAAATAATACAGTAAAAACCATACTATATATAAGAAGCAGAGAGGCTACTGATTTCTCTCTATTGTTTGATATGCAAAGTACTTGAAAAATAATGAAGTTGGGGAAAGCCTTTTGCTTGGTAAATTATTTACAGAATGTATCACATTTAAATACATTTCATGATGACTAATTTAATAGAAAGAGCATAAACTGATCTAATGATATAAAATATCCACTTAGAGGTAAATCTAAATCATGTTGTTACATCAGACTGCATGGTCATGTCTGGTGGTAACTGCCTATAATACCATGGATTCACAAACTCTGCTGCATACAATGCAAATCCTTGCAACTAAGCCCCTCCCTGGTGAATTAAAATATATTCTTGATGAAACTGTAAATGTTGTTAATTTTATGAAGTCAATAAATTAGACTTGATTGGACTTCAATAAGCAAAGCACTGTGTTAAGAGAAAGACAGTCTTCAAAGTACTTTACTTATGTATACGGATTAAAATAATTAACTATTTAAATGGTTGTTTGAAATTAAACTTAAAGTATAACTGTTTTGAATATCAACATTATTGTCCAAACTCAAAATTTTACAACAGCTGAAAGATTAAAAAAAAAAGTTGGCTATCAATACTCATGAATATTTATCACACACACATTTTCTTACAAAACTAAACTTGGAATTTCAGAAGTTTTTTTCTTTCAGTAACCAGTTAGTTGTAGTTGAGTGGTTCGATGCTCCTTCTCCATTCCTTTCTATTCTCTGCTAATCTTTTAACTCACAAATTTTTTACACCCTATATCCTCAATTATTAGTTTCACGTATTTCAGTCTTCATCTTGCTCAACATTTTTATTTTCTACATGTCCCTCTATCATCTCGATTCCCCCCCAAGGGGAGAAGTTAAGCTACATTGCGAGTTAAGCTATATCTATATTGTTGGCGAAGTCGCGACGGGGCACGCTAGTACTTTTATAAAAATTTTTAATGTTAGTATTTTACAAAATAAGAATAAAAAGGGACTGCTTAATTTTACAAATAATGTTACTTAGAGAAGAGTATGTTAATTAATTTACAACGCATTATGTTCATTATTTTCTCTTACAATTATGGTACAAAGGTCTGAGGATAAGAAGCGCTAGTCCTGAATGGCTTTCTCTGAAAATAATGATGTTCATTGTACAGTCATTCATTCTGTTAACCACAGAATGAATGTGACACCTGTAACCCTAATGAATCATTATTACCGTTATTTCAGAGGGTTTGACATGCTAATAATCAACAGTTCACTCGGCTTATTGAAGAGAGACAACAGGAAATGATTCATTCTTCACTTTCTTCAGGAAGCCAAGCAAGCATGAATCTTGTTATTCTTGAGGACGGTTAAGACTGTAAGATGAGAATAGAAAGTAAGGTAAGAAATTAGTTATTATTTTTCAGTATTAACTACTATTTACTAGTTTCTCACCTACAGCTTTTAAAATTATAGCACTTAATACGCATACAATGTTACAAAGTTAAATGGATTCTGGTCTTATTTTATATTCCACATAAAATAGTTCACCAGAAAAATGAAGTGAAATTACAAATTTTTAAATGAATGTGTCCAGTGCTGTCCTTAATTTATGTCCACTGCTTAACTTATGTCTTAATTTACATCCACTGCTGTGATTGAGGATGTCGGTGGCATCGATGGTTTGGATAAGGTGGTCGACCTGGCCCGGGGTGTGGACGGTTGGTCACATTCGAGGTTATTGGATGAGATCCCGGGGGTGGGGCAGATGATTTGGACGGGCTCGCTGCGGGTGGGCCAGGTGGTGATTGGCAATACCCGTGTCATGGATTTGGCGAGTGGAGCTGTTAATATTGGCGGGATGAATTTTGTGATGACGGTCGATTCCTATGAGGGTGAGGAGCGGTCAATAACTCGTTTCGTTAAGTTGGCCCGGTTGGTCCTGGTCGAGAACCTGAATGTCTGTTTTTGTGGGCCGGAGGGTGGGGCTTTATCTACGGAAGGATACCAAATATATGGCTCGGGGAAATTCAAATAAGCTGCAGGTGCATATAGAGGTATCTCTGTTGGTGGCCAGGGGGGATCGGGTTCCGGTGAGGAAGCCGACAGGTCCCCCAATGTGACAGTGGTGGTAAAGGCGGCGGGTCGCACATATGAGGGCCTCCTTGGTTCAATGAAGGATATCGTGTCGCCGGGTGAGGCGAGCATTCTCTCGGCAAGAAGGGTTCAGGGTGAGGACCTGCTGAAGGGCGGCCGCATCCACATTGAGTGGGTGTCTTGCCAAGTTTTGAGAAGGTCTGGGGAGGAACACTGTTATCGGTACTGGAGGATCGGACACCGGGCTGGATCCTCCAGCGGTCCTGATAAATGAGGTCATTGTTTCAACTGTGGGATTGCAAGACATCTTCGAGCGGATTGTCCGACAGAGGTCAAGTGTTCCCTGTGTAATATTCGGGGTGTCACCCTTTGGGGGACATGGCTGCAGGGCCAGCTCCGGCAAATGAGACCCGTCGCCTGTGCCTTGTAGTAGACCTGCATTGGGACAACACAGCCCCTTCCAGGAGGGGTAGGCCGCTTAGTTGACCCACTGCCAATGATTGGGCAGGGACTCCCCTCGGATTTTCTTAGAACTTTGTATTAGGGGGTAAATTAAGAATGTAGTCCCAATGGGGAATCGCTTTGGGGTTCTTCACTTGAGGCATGGCGTAAAGACTGAGTCCCGATGGGGGATCCCTTTGGGATTCCCTCATTAAAGGCATGGCACATAACTTATAGAGTCCCAGCTGCCTGGGGGGAACTGTGGTTCTTGACAAGGTAGCTTGAGGTGATGGCACCTCACCTCCTGAGCTGTATTTATGCTTAGTTGCATGTTCGGCTCCCAGGGGGTGATAAAAAAACAAGCTCAAAAAAAGAAATGAATGTGTGCTTCCAAAAGATATTTTAAATCTATTGTTGCAGCATCATTCATTAACTGAAGTAACTCAGTAGTTTTAACAGTCTTCTGAAAGCAAATTCCATGCATTTATGATGTATTTTTTTTATTATCTTTCACCTACCCAAATAAACTCTTAAACTTTAGCCTAATAAACTTTATTATTATTTTTATTATTTCCTTTCATTTAAGAACATAATCTGTTTTAATTGTTTATTGTTATTATTTAATAATATATTTTATTTATTAAATTATCTATTTATCATAACTATATAATAAAATAATCTGTTTAAAGAATTTGAATTTGCAACTAGTTACATTTAAAGTTTCAATCAAAAGTAACCAAACGTTTATTTCTTTTCACAACAGAAGTTAAATAACAATGCCTAAGTGAAATTTGGTTTAAATTGATTATATTTACTAAAGTTATCATTAAAATCAAAATAAATAAATAAAAACTATTAATAGAACTGATCAAGTAATACCATATGACTTATTTTAGTCCACCAAAATTATTACTTTTAATATAAAAATTAATACTTTTAATACAAAATTTATACTTTTATTATATAAGCATTAAAAAATAGTGTAATGGTGACATTTTTAATTATTTTTTATTCAGTAATAATTAGTTAAATTAAAAAAAAAGATAAAAAATTAATTTTATTCATCAAAAAGATTTGTAGGATCGAAAAGTGTAAAATACTAAGAATTGTACAATACTCTTGTATGGAAATGCTATCGCTATCTATGAACTGATTTGTGAACTGCGCTCTTACGACATGACGATAGTACAATAGTGTTGCTATCTGTGATTTTTATGATTAACTTGACTACCATTTTGTTTAAATGGAGTAACATTGTTGGTATTTATTATTTTGTATCATTTTATATAAAACAATTTGTTTTAAAAATTTGAATTTAAAATTTGTTATATTGAAGTTTCAGTGAAAAGTAAACACTTATTTCTGGAATCAGCAAAAATTAAAAATAACAAAGGGGAACTCTGGATGAAAATTTTCCTTCAAATATCCATTGTAGATAAATAAGAAGTATTAATTTGGAACTAATTTTGATTCGTTCCAATTAATTTTAATTTTGATAAGTTAGGGCTAAAGCAAGTCATATAGAATTTCTTGATCTGGTTTCTCAGTCACTTTTAATTATTTATTTTTTTATTTGATAACTTGAGTAAAAAAAACTACTTCAAAATTGGGCATTGTTAACATTGATATTGTTGCTCTGGGTTAGGTTGCAAGTCAAAAGAAACTTTAAACAGTTTGAACTGAATGTTAGGAGAGAAATTCTATTCAAAAGATAAACAAAAATAATAAACTATGACTAAAATAAAGATAAAGATCAATTTAGAAAGGAAAGAGAAATTAACAAACAATGAAAGAATTTTATTATTTAAGCTGCACAATTCTAATCAAATACAATTGAAGTAAGGAAGGAATCAAAGTAGACTACACAAGAATAATGTTTTAATGAAGAAAAGAAGTTTCCTTGCTTCAAGTATATGAGTATATTTCTGAATTAAAAAGAAACTTGAAGAATTTTTTTATAAAATCTAACATTTTACATCATGTAAATATAAATACTCATAATAGAAAACATTATATTTCTTTCCAAATGAAACAATACACATTTCTGAAAAAAAAAACTGAAAGTCACGCAATTAAACCAAATTGCTTATGGCCTGCCAAAACATTTGCCATTGATCTTTTTTACTAGGGCTTAAAAAATGTGAAAATAAACTGAACATTAAAAAGTTAAGTATATAGAATTATAAATATTATTTTAAGACAAACTGAAGAAGAAAGAGACGTGAGACAGAATCTTGTATAAAAATGATTGGTAAACCAAATTTTAAAATGATTAAGCCATCCAAGTTGGGGTAATTTTGTACTACAATATCCATAATTTCTTCTATGAGAAATTTCACATGAAGTTGAGTTCATATTATAAATAGAAGAGATTCCTTCTTTTCTTTCATTAAGAGATTGTAATAGTTCCATCCTTTTATTTCATTTTACAGCTGCCATGTAAAGCAATTTTAAAACTTTTGGGAGAAAAGTTGGGAAATCTTATAGAAAATCACCCAGTTTAAATATTTCAGTAAAAAATAAAAATAAATACAAAAAAGGCATTAAACACTCAAGATCTAATTTTTTAAAACGATTTTTAAAAAGATCCATTACATTATTGTCTTTGTTTTCAAATAACATCATTTTATACCATACAGTAAAAGTACAAATACTTTTATCTTAAATTATAGAAAAAATTCTGACAATAGTATATAAATAAATTTATTTTTTATTGTTATAGTAAATCTACTTTGAAAAAAATGGTATTTTCATGTTTTCCTTTGTTTTTGTTTAATCTTTTCTTTCAATTAAATGTAACCCGTGTTGTTAGATATGATAAAACTATTATCACTCCATTTACTATAGTAAATGGAACTTAGTAACTTAGTTTAAAGTTTTTGTATCGCCAATTCGAGGAGGTAAAAATGTAAAATTTTGAGGACAGCCAGCTTATAAAATGATAAGTTTAACGCCAAGGATAACAGAATCTACAGAAATGTTTAGCTTAATAACATGTTTACCTTTTAGTGGGTTATATAACCCCAAAAACGTTTACTTAATAACTTTTACATAGCTTACTTAACTTCTAGTAAAACCTTTACTTAACTTTTACTTAATATAAGGGCTGTAAGAATAATATGTTTAGAAATACTGTAGACTTTTGCCAGCTTTTTTACTTCCTTGTACGAAGTAAAGGAAGTATTGTAATCGCAAAAAATTTCGGTATTCAGATTTCAACGGAAATATCCATTTTGATCATCCCTAAATCTACTTTGACTAGTTTCGGCGTGACTTTTGGACGTACGTATTATGTCTATCTGTATGTATCTCACATAACTCAAAAACGATTAGCCGTATGATGTTGAAATTTTGGATTCAGGACTGTTGTAATATTTATTTGTGCACCTCCCCTTTTGATTGCAATCAACTGAACCAAAAGTGTCCAAAAAGCTCAAAATCCAAAAAGCTTTGGATTTTGGACTTCTTCTTAACTGCAGTAATAAGCCCTCATTGAGAGCTTTTCAACAACGTAAGTGGTACTTATTTTCATTGGTTCCAGAGTTATAACCAAATAAAATTTTAATTAATGAAATATTTGGATCAAGGCAAATCGGTTCGAATCAGACTTCATCTTCATTTTTAATTTTTTTTTTTAATTTAAATAATATATTGATTTATTAATAATTATTAACCTCTGTTGTAAAAAAAAAAAAAAAATATTTACGATAAATAATAATTTAATAATAACAAAAAATTAATAATAACTCTTTGATTAAATTCAAATTTAGTTAAGGAAAATTTTGGGGTACATAAATTAAAATCTAATAATGTGTTAAACAAAGATGGTACACCGATTTATAATACGAAAGGCAAAGTCGTTAGGTGGGTGGAATATATTGATGAGTTATACGGAGGAAATGAATTAGAAAATGGTGTTATAGAGGAAGAAGAGGAAGTCGAAGAGGATGAAAGGGGAGAAACAATACTGAGAGCTGAATTTACGAGAGCATTAAAAGATTTGAACGGCAGAAAGGCTCCTGGAATAGACGGAATACCTGTAGAATTACTACGCAGTGCAGGTGAGGAAGCGATTGATAGATTATACAAACTGGTGTGCAATATTTATGAAAAAGTGAAAGTTCCGTCAGACTTCAAAAAGAGTGTTTGTCATGATACCAAAGAAAGCAGGAGCAGATAAATGTGAAGAGGTACTTACGTATTAACGCTACCGCAGCTACAGTTTTATTTAAAAACAAAGTAGTCAATCGGATTTCGGTGGAAAATGGGCTGATATAGAGTTTAATATAGATTCTAAACAGTCTCTTTATTAATTTTAAAATATTTATTTTATAAATATAATTTAACCAAACTTAACCTACGCTCGCTTCGCTCGCTAACCTTGACTAATTAACACCGTAATTTTTTGAGTATTTATTTAATAAATTCAGTAATTATTGGTATTTGCAATTATAAACGTTAGTTTTTTTTTTATCAGCAACAAATTTCCTCAGAATTAAATTCTCTACAAGTTTTCATAATAAGATTTTCAAATTTATAATCATTTAACAAGTTATTGTCCTTTAAACCTAAAAAAAATGTGTTATTCCTCCCCGAGATTTTCTGCTTTACGTTGGATATCATGAAAACTTCGGAAGATACAGTTCTAGGACCTATTCTGTTCGATTTTTCAAGTCCTAAAACATATGAAACCGTCAAGTTTACCCTTTATTTAACACCTTAAAAATTTCATTATGACCTCATTTCATCGGGGGAAACTTTTCATCCGAGCGAAACTTTTTCCTAGCCGTAACTCGATAACAAAGCATTTTCGTATGTTTATATGAATTTTTTTCTTATTTCAAGCTCTAGAATCGGTTCCAAAATTATTTTCCTTTCCTCCTAAATCACTCTAATTTATTTAGAAAAATTAAATAATAGTGAATCGGTAAATCAAGAGAAAAATTGTATAACTTAAATTTACCCTTTAAAAATTGAAAAATAAACGAAATTATAAATCACAGCGACGAACTTAAACGTATTAAAAGAGGTAATAAAATTAAACCGATTAGATAAGAATATAAGTGAAAGTATTTCTCTTTCTTCTGTTGAAGAGAGATAACAAAAGGGGTCGCGTGCTTAGAAAATAAAAACTTCTTATGACAGTCATTACTGGGGAAAATTAGTTTTGTCATAGTACTTTAAAAAATTTTCTGCTATAATAAGTCACTTCTATTTTAAAATGTTTTGTTTCTTAAGAAATATATTTTTATTTTTAACTTTAATGCAGTAAAGAAGTTTCATATTACTTTTAAACAGTTTCAGTTGATACTGAATAGATTATTTATCCTTATTATATTAAACTTACATGAAATGTAACCTTTTTCTGAATATACTAGGGTTATACAAGGGTGTCCTTGAACATATATATTAAACGGGTTTATTTTATACTACTAATAAAAATAATTTAGGCCAGAAAGTTTTTAAAAGGAATATTCCAATAAAACTAATATAATTGTGTCGCTATATTTCCACTCGTATTTGCTTGCACTTATGTGTAATATAAAATAACACAATTTGAATAAACTTATATTGCTTTAATTTCCTTTTTCTATTTGAAATAAATTTGTTTTACAAGGTAAAAAATACTCAAATAACTTACGTTTATCAAACTAATACTGATGGATGATTTTCCTTGAAAATTTTTATTGCTGTCGGAAGTGTATTATTTTCTGCATCCGTAATTTTTTTTTTAATTTAAGAAAATAAAATACCCCTGACAGTGACAGATTACTTTCCACAACAAAAACTGTCTACAATCTACAAACTTTTATTTGTACGTACAATTCAATATTTTTGTAAGTTTAAATCGATAAAGAGCTTACGAAATTTTTGTTTCATTTTATCTTATTACATTTATTTGTAAAGATTACCTCGCCTGACTACGTAAGAAAAAATTCAAAATCTATCTACAATAAAATTTTGGTGGAACGTGATAAGTCAGTAAATCTTATTTCGTCGATGTAATCGGCTTACACTACTAAAGAAAAAATAAAGCTATAAAATACAACACACTCTTTTGGTTTTAGCTTTACTGCTTACACAACAATGGAATTATCTGGTAAATTTAATAAATATATTCATTCAAATTTTCCAGCGGTTTTTAAGTTATAAATAAACGAACAAATAAAAAAAGAAAGATTTATTTATAAAGAGAAAAATTAAAAATTTAACGAGACGTTAGGAAGTATTTAAAAAAAAGAACTAAATAACTATACGTCATTGCACGATGATCAGGAAAAGACTTTTGTCCTTATTCAACGAGATTGGGATTTATTAGTGTGATAAATAGAAACTAGGAGCAAAATACATTCTTAAAAGAGAATGTGTATTTGTGAGCTGGTGTTACCTTTGGATATCAAAAACTGTTCTATAGAGAACGGAGATAAGATGCCTTTGAAAAAAGTTGCATATTCCCCCTACAAAAAAGAAAAGAGATACATGGAAGGTGCAACTAATTCATTAAGGAAACAGGAAACATTGTTCTACTGAACACTATAGAACGCAGCAAATCTAAGAGAAGCAAGAGAAAATAATATACAACTCATATCATATTGACCTAGGCTGAGTCGCTTACAAAGCTCAGTAGACTGACTGAAGAAATGCTGTCAAACTGAGGATTGATAACTAAAGATGATAACGATTTATCAACAATTCCTGTACCAGTCCGAATTCCTGTCTCACGCAGGGAATAAATTCGAGCACCCCAACGCCGTAGGGGAAGACATCCGCCTTGTGACGCTTCCGGAAAGAGAAGGTAATTAGTAAAAACTAATTATGTATTTGTTTCTGTGTACATAGAAATTTAAATTAAGCATTGGACTATAATGTTTTTAAGCGGAAATTTTATCAAGTTATTATCTAACAATACTAAAAAATATCTGCATTGACATTTTATTATTTATTCGGTTAAACCGAAAATGGTACCATGTACCATATTCTTGAATGTGATAAAGTGTAGCATTAGATCCTGCTTTCAGCTATTCTATTTGATTCATTTGTTTTTTGGTTCTTTTATTTTACAGAAAACTTTAACCGTGACCCTGAAAAGGCCCAGAAAAACATTTTCTGGAGCAGCACCCCCACTAATTTTAACTACGAGCTGCCACTGATTGTTATTCGACGAATTGACTGAGAGTCGCTTGATTTTAGAATTTTCCCTTGTGCGAAGGGAAGGTGGACGCCGAATTAGGACTACTACTCCGACAATAATCGGCTTCTCTCGGCTTCAAACCCGACTTTAAGTGAAGAAGGTTGGTTCAAGTTGTCCTGGGCATGTTGGGTGGAACCTGGGTACTGATGGGACCTGGGAATGCTAGTGAGTAAACGCTATGTTTTGTTACCCAAGATAACATCCGTGAAAAAGAAGGATAGATGTAACCGCTAAGGTAGCATTTGATGCTACATGCCGGTGATACTACAGCTGCATTCGACAGCTGTAGTATTACCGGCATGATACTACAGCTGCATTCGACAGCTGTAGTATTACCGGCATTTCCTTGGCAGCACTCAAAGGTAGCCGAGTGATTGCGATGCTACAATGTGTGTGAATCGACCAGCAAATTTCATGATGGACCCCGGAAGGCTAAGTACATGTATTCTGTCATTTTTGTAATGTATTCAATGGGAAACCCAGAAAGGAAGAGTGCGCACTCTGTATCAAAGTTCATAAATATGCAGCAAAAAATATTTCTTCATTATAAATGTCAGTTGGAAAAAAAGTTGTTGGTGGTTTTGTAAAAGCAAGCTTGCGCCTTTTCTTCCCACGAATGGATCCGCATTGTACATACAAAACAAGCTTAACTACCGAAGTTCCTGTAAAAATAAGACCTTTTATTTATCACATGGAAGGATCCTCAGCCAAAATTTCAAAAACATATTTTGAAATCCCTGTTTGAAATTTCAAAAACGTTTCTTTAAAAGTATTTTATAATTCTGTTATTTTTTTAATATTTTGAATTTTTTTCCTAATATACGTTTTGAGGACACTACATTGTAAAGTATAATACACTGTCTGCTTAAAGTTATACTGTTCATCTAATAACGAAGTTATCTGGTTAAATTTACCCCGAAAACCATTTTCCAGAAAACCAATTTTCTTGCCTGTTGCGAAAAAAAGCATTAACATATCTATTTAGAAGCCTCTTCTCAGAAGTAGAACATTATATTATGTAATAATACAGTTTAAGTATTGTTTTATCAATATAACCTAGTAACATTCTCTGAAAGTAAAGATGTATACTGTACGACTGTTCCCTATGATGAACAAATAAGCACTCATTTGTATAGCTAAATATCATCTGAATTTCGAAGGGCTTAGTATGTTAATATGCGACTACCTAACTGGCTCAATAAGACGAATACGGAAAACTACTTCACTTCTCATTTTTCCTACCAAAACTACCGTTTTTTAAAAATTGCTTTGTCATTCTTGGGAATGATGACATTAGTTTATCTACAACCGTAAAGTTATAAAATATACCTTATAACATACGAACATATAAAATATAATTTAAAAATTACTATTAGTACATTATATATTTAACATGAATTATAATTTACAATTATTAATTTAATTGATTAATATAATATATTATTAATTAGTATAAGATTTGCATCCCAAAAGAAATTCTGATCCCAGTGCCTTGATAAAAAAAAGTAGATCTATGACTTCAATTAAAGACCTAACGATTTCAGACAGATACTACGATTTGAAAAAAGAATTTCTTGGTCTTGGTTAGGAGGAAGAATTTATGGTTTATTCTCATCGTCCTTACTACAATCAACTGTATGAAAAAATCTCCTTGTAATAAAGTAGAACATGGACGCAAATATGCACAATTTATTTCATAATTCTATGTTAAATAATTGAAACTGGT
Organism: Lycorma delicatula; assembly: GCF_047948215.1. Classification (NCBI taxonomy): domain Eukaryota; kingdom Metazoa; phylum Arthropoda; class Insecta; order Hemiptera; family Fulgoridae; genus Lycorma; species Lycorma delicatula. Next base: position 84,257,519 of record NC_134462.1, on the reverse strand, counting down.
AAAAGAATATAATATATCGTAAGTGTAAAGAACGCAACACACACCCGCATACAAACACATACACAAATACAAAGGAAGAAAACAATCATATGAGTTTGCATGAACTCCGTGTTAATTTAGTTTTGACGGGTGCTTACAAGGAAAAGGAAGAGACCGCATGCACGGTGAAAATGAAGGCTAAAGTTTAAACCGGAGTGCAACTTATACAATCAATATGAGAGGCTTCAGTGATTTAAACCCCTATTGCACGCAGACCTCTGATCAAATTTTATCGCCTGTTTTAATAGGTTTTCTGCAGTATCATCCTCTGAAAGTAATCAAATCGGTATTACTTATTCGCGTTTGAGTTTGATTGTAAATTTGTTTCTGATCTTTTATTATTCAAAAAGGTAAAGTTCAATTTTGAATTTTAACATGCATTTTCAGATCATATATATACGTGTATAATCTTAAATAATGAGCGCGTAAAGAGAAACATCGGCCGTAAAAATCTTGCCAAATTTTTTTTTCTTCTCAAAATAATCTAGAGGAAAATGAATATAAAAATTCGTTCAGGTTAGTGCTAATCAAATTCAAAGAAAATTGGCACGCTATACTAGCTAATTTTATTAACTCAGATTATTTAATTATGTGAATTTTGAAACATAATTCATAACATTTTACTGTATTAAAATAAACAGTAGACTGTTTGAAGTTCATGTTATAACCATTTATTGAACTTTTTTTAAAAGGAAATAGGTGTTCAGAACAGCCCGAGAACCTACTTCTTTTTATAAAAATAAAGGTAATAGTAATTTAAATAATTGTGTATTTAATTAAATAATTAACATTCCATTTTATTATTATACATTTTTACTCAAAACAAAACAAGAAATTCATTATAAAATCAGATAACATTGTTTCATTAAATGAGTTCAATAAAATAAAAAAACCAGCAGAAAATATAAAAAGAAAAAATTACGAGTAAAATATATTTAAAATGAAGCTGACAACTAAATGTATGTATGTATATATATTTACATTTGTATATACATAAATGTATATTTATATACATTTAATTGTCAGCTTTTTTTTAAATATATTTAGCCTGTCTTTTTCTTATTATATTTTTCTGCTGTTTTTTTTTTTTTTTTTTTTATTGAAATCATTTAATGAAACAACTTTATCTGATTTTATAATGAATTTCTTGTTTCGTTTTGAGTAAAAATGTATAATAATAAAATGAAATGTTAATAATCTATATATATACTAGCATCCCCGTCGCGGATTCGCTCGCTAAATATGTTTACTTGTCTTTCCCGTCGCAGTCAATTAATTTTTTATTTTATTTTTTTTAGTTAAGCAACCCAGAGGTTGGTGCAGCCAGTCGTGTCACATATACAGTAATAATGGCAGGGGCTGTGTTGGTAGAGTCATTGTCGCACTTCTTAAAAAATTTAAACCCAGTAAAACCCGAACACGGTTTTTAAATATTTTGTCGCAGACGTTCATCACGCTGTTCTCGAGATTCTTGTCTACGAATTTCTGCTGTTCTGATTCATTGAGCTGCGTTTCTTGCTGCAATTTGTTGTTCCGATTCATGACTCTCTTAAAACGCATGCGTCGTGCATCTTTGCTACACGCATTGTTAAGGTTAAATTTTTTCCGCGGCATTATACTGAAATTGAAAAATAAATTGATAATATTTATTATTTAAATAAATAAATTAGATCAAAATTAATGAATGAATAATTAACAATTAACAGATTAAAAAATCAAAATAAAATACAAAAAAATTAAATAAAAAGCAAGCAAGAAATACTTACAGGTTTTTGAGGTGGTATGAAAATTAATAGACAAAAAAGTTATCTATAAAGTCTTACGTTATTATTATTTTTCTGTTAAAAATTATAATAATATCCAAACGATACACTGCACAATTATAACACAATACACAGTATAATTATAAAAATCATTTACGAAAAATTAAAATAGTACGGTTATGTCGTGAACATAAACAAATATGACGTGGAATAGAATGTATTATCTAGAAATCAAAACAACGCCATCTACCGGATGTGTACGCAATCTAGATGTGAAACGATGTTAGAGAGTTGTATCGATGAATTACTACGCAACCTAGATGTCAAACGATGTTAGAGAGTTGTATCGATGAATTAACTTACACCGCCACCTATTAGGAATTCATAGAACTAACCAATAAAAACACACTATTGTCGTATAATAAATATTTAATTTGCAATAACAAATATTTAGGTCAATAATTGAGATAAAAACTATCCTATCTTTTAAGTTGGACCAAATTACAGATAATTACGAAATCTGATCAAAATCGGTTTAGTAGTTTCGAAGTTTATCCCGAACATACATCGTGACACGAGATTTTTATGTATATAAGATATTTATATATATATTATATATTTATTTTATATATATATATTTCAAAAACTAAAAAAATAAGATCTTAATTAGGCGAAATTTCGAGATACTGAGGGTGACCTTGCTCTACAGCCTCACCCTCTTGATCTTTTAAGTTAAAAATTTAATTATATCAATTTCCCATATATAGAAGTAATCTGACCTAGGTCAAAATCGGTCCTGTAGTTCTGGAGATATAAAGTGATGTATGTAGAGGTCAACCCCAAACACAAGGGAACATTAACATCCGGAAAATTTCCATGCGGTTTTTGATTTTTTGGGTTTCTTAGGTGTGAAAATGTCAAGATCCCGTGAAAACAGTATATGCCCAAATTGGAACGATTACAATACTTTCTCCTCTTGAGCTATAGCGCTATCTAAACGGGAAAGTAAAATCCGACTTAAAATGCCGATTCAAAAGGTAAAGTGTAGACCTAGCTATTCATTTCTTTCATTAATTTCAAATTTTTGAAATCGATATCAAAACTTACCATCCCTTAATTTAGAACCCATATTTAAAAAAAGTCGAAATTAAACAGAATGGCAACTACTTTTTTGTCGATTTTATTTTTTTTGAAAACTGTTCATTTTTAGATTTAAAATAAGGCGTTTGCTTACAACAAAACCCACCCATACGAAACAAAATCATTCCATAAAAAACGCAAAAAACGAAAAATCTTCGTTTGGAGAAAAATAAGGAAGGCAATACAAAGTTAAGTAATTTTTATATTAAGTAACTGAGAGGCGAGAATATGTATTATTTTTGTTTACCTCTTTTAACAGTCTATTTCCTTTAAGTTCGTGAGAAAATATCTTGAATATCAAAATTAAATCCGACTTATCTTTGCGAAACGACAGTCTAATACTAAGAAATGATTACGTCAAAAAAGTAAAAATTATTCTCAAATGTCTACTTAGAAAATCTAATTTTTAGCTTAAAACAATTTCCACTAATATCTGGACGAAAGTCAGTACTGAAATCATCAATGAAATCAGCGCATCATTGCTGAAACTTGAATATACATTATTTAAAACAAAAAAGCGCACCCACACACACACACACACATATATATATATATATATATATATATATACAACCAAAAAGCCATTACATATTTTTAGGTATGGAAATTCAATTAAAAATTTAAATGAATAAAATGTATTCAATTTTTGTCACTACAATATGGTTGAAGGTAGTCTGTTAATCAGGGATTTGTAATATACAATGGTTTTTGTCTTGAAAAATTCAGGACAAAGAACATGTTTTGGAACATCACACGTCGGCTACACTACCTGTGGACGGGTACTGTTGCCTACGCAACGGGTTTCTGAAAGTCTAGAGCGTATTCTCTATCGGCAAGGGACAATGCGCCTTTAGTAGTAAATATAAGTGATAATAAGGAATCTTCATATCCGCTACTATTCATTAAAATTAAGGTCGTGATTAATCATGAACAAAAGGAAGAAATACTGAACGCTCGATACAAAAATTAAGCAATGTACAAAAACTTTGATAGATATATCAGCGTTACTCTAATAAAACAATGGATAGTCTTAAAGGGCGTAGTTGAATTGGCGCTAATATAATATATTGGAATACAAAACAAATATATTTGATACCTTATTTCTACATTAAATAACCACAAGTATTACTACATCAATCTTACATTTCAGTCGAAAAGGTAACCTATAATAGGAACGCACTATTATGTTTCATTGAAAATTAGTGACATGAAAATCAAAATAGACGGTTACTACAAAATGCTTTCTTGAGAATTAATAAATCTTATTTTTGGAAATTGAACTTGCTCAAACATTTTACATTTTAATCTAATGATTGTTTAACTCATTTAGTTATTCTAACAATCTCCACCATAACTTCATTGTTTAACTTGATTTTAAACAAATGAGGCGTGTCATTCTGCTCATAAAAAAATGCTAAATATCTTGACAAAAGTTAAAATACTTTACTAAAATAAAAAAATTAAAAAGTAATATTTCTAATTTATTTAGTACAGAAATTCGGGTTAAATATTTGTAAAAAATGTTACTAAAACATTAATATATATATATAAATTAATATTAACGAATATGTATAAATATATTAATTAATATTCATTTTATATTAATTCACGGAGTTCGTTATAACTTCGTCGGTAAGAGGCGACAAACCCACCGGGTTGGTCTAGTGGTGAACGCGTCTTCCCAAATCGGCTGATTTGGAAGTCCAGAGTTCCAGCGTTCAAGTCCTAGTAAAGCCAGCTATTTTTACACGGACTTGAATACTAGATCGTGGATACCGGTGTTCTTTGGTGGTTGGGTTTCAATTAACCACACATCTCAGGTATGGTCGAACTGAGAATGTACAAGACTACACTTCATTCACACTCATACATATCATCCTCATTCATCCTCTGAAGTATTATCTAAGCGGTAGTTACCGGAGGCTAAACAGGAAAAAGAAAAGAAAGGGTAAGAGGCGACAAAATACACGAACTACGTTTACAGTATTAAACATAACCTAACCTAACAGTGAAATTAAAATCAGAAAAAATAAGCGTGAAAACATCATACTTCAGTTCAATTAAATTAGTAACAAAGAATACTTTCGAATTTTGTTTTGACAATTTTTTTTCCCATTTGATGAACCGTGGGACTCGAATATATCATTTTATTCATTTTTTTAATGTACCTTTACGAATCGCGCCGCTAGATAGCAGTACTTGATAGTACTAGGTAGTGTAGAAAAACTTTATAATGTACTAGAAACAATAAAATTGAAAAGAAAATATATTACAGCTTGTTTCAATAGTAAATACTCTTATTTAAATGAAAATACTGAAGATGAAACAATTTTTTTAATTCTCATCACGTCTTTAAAAATAAAAAATAAAAGTATCAGTTTACAAGAAATTATACTAGTTTTTAAAAAAAATGAATAAATAAAACAGAAGTAAATTCGGCTGGTAAAATTGAATTCAACGATAAAAATCGAGGGTTACACTTACAAAGTAATAAGTGCTGTATTACATCACGGATTTTCGATTCGTAAATGTCATTATACTAGTTTTAATAAAAAAGGTAAAATATGGTATGAAGTCAATGATATGATTATCAACAAAAAAATTGGCCGTGAAATTCAATTTGTTTGTTCTAAGCAAAAAATTTTAATAATAAATCCGTAAGATAACAGTCAGTAATTCATAAAACGAATAATCTAACAAAACGCAGTGATATCCAAAAAAATTACAGTGAAATTGTAAACGTACGGTAAGAGTCTCGCAGATATCATTTCTTCCGCTCAAAACAATATAAATAAAATTGTTTTTAACAAAACGATTCTGATATCAAAAAAGATAAGACACTACATTCCTAATATCAAAATCTGTTATTAATTTAGAATTTTCTTTAAAAAAATAAATGTTAAATATGTGTAATAGACAATAGATATTCAACAGTAGATAATAAACAATGTTTAAGGGTTCCATATGATAACCAAAATAAAGAAAAAGTTGTTAAAAAACTCTTACCGGTCAGATTTCATTTATATGTAATACATGTCACAGTTGCAGAAATAATACAATTGTTATTATTATTCGTTGTTTAATAAATGAAATCGGGCCGGTTCTGTGTAATAGGAACGCTTAAACATTGTTTATTATCTATTATTGTCTATCTATTGTGTATTGCATATATTCAACACGTATTTTTTTTCAACAAAATTCTAAATTAATAACAGATTTTCATATTAGGAATGTAGTGTCTTATTTTTTTTTTATATCAATATTGTTTTGTTAAAAACAGTTTTATATAAATTACAGAAATTTTTGTTTTTTGAGCGGAAGAAATGATATCTGCGAGACTCTTACCGTACGGTTTACAATTTCGTTGTAATTTTTTTTGGATAAGATTTTCTTTGTTAAAAACAGAAACACAGACGGAAAATTAAAAACTTCCATCGAACCTTTGTTTTTATGAACTTTTCTAGTGTTTATATGAGGCAAAAACTACCGAAATATTTGACTTTATAACATATTGACTACAAACAATGAGTAAAAATGTTTATTTAAACTTTTAACTTAAAGGAATGTAAAATTCTTTAAATAGAAATTTATTTAAAAAAAAGAAGGTAATCCATTTATAACACAAAATGAAGAATAACATAACGTCATTAATCATTAATGATATTTATTGTTAATACAGCTTAAATGTCAAAAGGTAAACTAAGTAACCTTTCTTCATTAATGTCTTTTAGCTATCAAATAAAGCAATAAATTGATTTTAACTATTTTTGTTTTATTCTCATTTTTATTCTATTGATAAGACAAATCATACTAACAAAATAGAATGACATTAATTTCTGACGAAAAATAATTTACTAGATAGCTTGTTATCAGTTTTCACAAAACTATACTGAACGTTCATATTTCTTTGTTGATGAGTTTCAAGCTTAATAAGTGACTTCTAAATAACTATAAAAACTCATTTATAGTTTTATTTAATTCCTTTTTTCTTATATATACAGAATGTTTCATTTTAATCGCCGCAAGCGATTTTCTCGTAAAATACGTACGCACAAAACAAAAAAAATCATCTAGACAAAAATTACTCAAATTGGAGGGGAGAAAACCTCATGGTGACCTTGGATTTGGCCTTTAACTTAACAACCGTCACTTTATTTCAAGATTTTTTTCAAATGGAATGACCTATTTTTGACCTCACCAATGAAACGAGCAAAAACTTTAACGTTGAAATGTATAGTCATACAAATAACCTTTGACCTTTTTTTGAAGATCATACGGGTAACCATCAGAGATAGTGTTATACGGGTGATAGTGGTGTACGGATAGCGGTATTACATGTTTTTGAAGGTCATACAATATTCCTGGAATATAAATATTCCAGGCTTTTAACTCGCAAACTATGGGTAAGAGCATAAAAATGACTTTATACTATCGTATAACATATCGATGGTTAGCTGTATGATCTTAAAAAAGGTCCAAGATCATATATATGGCTACATATACCAATGTAGAATTTTCTGATATTTTCATTGGTGGAGTCAAATAGATCATTCCATTTGAAAAAAATCGTGTTAACTTGGGAAAAAGGTCAAGGTCAAATCCAAGGTCACCGTGAGGTATCCTCGTCCAATCTGAGTAACTTTTGTTTAGGTAATTTTTTTGTATTTTGCTTAGTTTACGAGAAAATGAAACATTCGGTAATTTATATATATATAAATATAAATTACATATATTATCATTTTTTGTATAACTCAATTTCACTTTATTACTAACACTATATTTTTCTTCAAACTAATGAAAGAAAATAAAAAATATATTGTACGCTTTTTGACTACTTTAACCTTTTTTTCTGTTTAGCCTCCGGGAATTACTGTTCAAGTATTACTTCAGAGAATGACATGTATGAATGAAGTGTAATCTTGTACAGTCTCAGTTCGACCATTCCTGAGATGTGTGGTTAATTGCAACATAACCACCAAATAACACCGGTATCCTAGATCTACTATTGAAATCCGTATAAAAGTAACTGCCTTTAATAGGACTTGAACGCTGGAACTCTCAACTTCCAAATCAGCTGATTTGGTAAGACGCGTTCACCACTAGACCAACCCGGTGGGTTAAACTATTTTAAACTTAACTAGAATTATACTCACGTGAAAAGTGGAAAAAATATTCGAGAATATGTTTTATTTACTACCTAATAAATATTATCTTTTCTTATTGCCTATGGGTTATCTAAGGAGATTTTTCCCTTAATAATAAGGTTAAGGGACCAATGATTTCCCAGTTATTAGTCGTTTTCCGTGTAATAGTATTTCAAATCAGGAGCTTTTTTTAAAAATAAAAATAAAATTATGTTCGTTTTGATAAGCTGAATACAGAAATATATAGTTTTAAATAAAAATGGCAATTTGTTGATAACGAAAAATGAAATATATAAAAATGACCCTTGATCGATGTGAGTGAAGCAGTACTTAAAAGGAAACATTTTTTAAAATATAATTAGTCTCCAATATGCCCTCAAGGAATGAAGGAACTTGAGGGTGTGTGGGGGGGGTCTCAAAAAATTAGATCGTTTTGAGGTAGGATTATTTGCTAAATTTCATTTTTCTACGTTTAACTTTTGAAAAGTTATTTTCAGGGTCACACACTTAGTAATAATGAGTGTATGTGTGTGTGTGGTGTGTGTATATGATATTAATCTATATAACCTACCGGGTTTGTGTAGTGGTGAACGTGTCTTCGCAAATCAGCTGACTTCGAAGTCGAGAGTCCAACGTTCAAATCCTACTAAAGGCAGTAACTTTTATACGGATTTGAATACTAGATCGTGGATACCGGTGTTCTTTGGTGGTTGGGTTTAAATTAATCACACGTCTCAAAAAAGATCGATCTGAGACCGTACAAGACTACACCTCATTTACACTCATACATATCATCTTCTGAAGTAATACCTAACGGTGATTCCCGGAGGCTAAACAGAAAAAAAATATTGACTGTATACGCACAAACATAATTACTTAGTTTTAAGTCCTTTAATGAAAACAATAACATACCTTAGGTTATTGTTAAGAAACGAAGAAACTTTCTATAAATTACTGATAGAACGGTCTAACGCTGTACAAATGATGGTATAAAGAAATGAGTCACTACCGAAAACGACACACCCACTTTTCAAGAACAATATTAAGCCCTAAAAGTCTGACCGGTAGCTCTAATAACTGAAATGCTTTACATTCTTCAGTCATAAGAAAGATTGAGCCAGATAATGTAAAGCGACAGATTAAAGTACATTTTTCTATTGTGAAGTTGTACCCTGTTTCAAGTCAGCAGGAGAAAATATAAAAAACAAAAATTTAAATAAAATTATGTTTAATGATGCCAAAAAACTGGAGGAAAAAGTAGACCAACCTTTTTTTAAACGTTTTGAATTCAGGTTACGGAAAAAAAATTGTAAAGTTTTTGAATGTTTTTTTACTCAACCAACTTGACGTTTTGGATAAATAAATGTTAACACCGATCGGCTGGTGTTAAAAACTTTTTCTTTAACGCTTCAAGACCCTGATTCAAATCAAAAAAATTATATTTATATTTTTTTAACTGGATTTAAATACCCATCTTGGTAATTTAAAGATATTCCTGTTTACTTATACTTTTCTATAGATTTAAAAATACTTCACCAAATGACGTAAAAAACAAACTGGAAGAAGTCAATATAACAGAGAAAAATAGAGAGAAAGTGTGTGTTGTATAATTATTCTTTGAATATTACCTAGGTGAGGTAAAGAAATTCATTGCAGTGGTGTAATATTGTTATATAATAACATAAAAATGATTGATGTATATGTATATCATTATTGTAAGTTAGAGGTGTCAGAATAGTTTATTATTGCTATAATTTCTTATGTTATAATGTACTATAAATGAAATAAATCAGCCAAAAAATATCAAAAGCCAATAAATGAATAGAAATTGATTTGATCCACTTCTATACGCAGTACAAAAGGATCAATATAAAAATATTATGACTAATTTTACTTATACGTCGACGTTAAGGGCAAAAGTTGGTGACGAAATAAAGTAATAACACGATTTATATAAGCTACATTTATATTTCAAATATTTTTAACATAATAGTTAAATTGAAAACACTGAACTACATCGTAACTAAATAAAACACTTTAATTTAGTCAATTTGACTGTATAAAATTACATATTTGACATTGACATTTAAAAATTCCTTACAACACAAAAGGTTTTGTTATTGGACTACTACAAGTAGGAAAAGCTTTTAAGAAAAGTAAAAGTATTTTCTAAACGGTTAAAAAAGAGTTCAGAAATCAATTGTTGGTTATTTTACGCGTAAAGATTGTATAATGGTGGAGTCGATAAATTAAAATTATGAAATATTGAAATTTTTTAAAAGAAAATTATAAAGTAATAAGGAAAGGATAAAGTATTTACAGAAGGAAGGAAAAATAAATTATCTATGATTTAATTAATTTGTAATATTTCAGCCCTCCTCTATGAATCATGAGACCTTGCCGTTGGTGAGGGGGCTTGAGTGCTCAGGGATACAGAGTAGCTGGACCGAAGGTGCAACCATATCGGAGAGGTATCTGTTGAGAGCCAGACTAAGGAATGATTCCTGAAAGAGGGCAGCAGCTATTTCAGTAGTTGTTAGGGGCGTGAGTCAGGACGACTTAAACGGCCATATCAACATCACTCAGTCCTCTGAGTACTGCGCAGCTGAAAGCAATGGAAAACTACAGCTGCTTTTTTTCCAAGAAAATGTGGCTCTCTGCATTTTCACATAGCAATAATGGAGGCGCCTTCCTTGGTAAAATATTCCGGAGGTAAAATAGTCCCCCGTTCGGATCTCCGGGTGGGGACTACTAAGGAAGGGGTCACCAGAAAATTAAAAAATAACATTCTACGAGTCGGAGCGTGGAATGTTAGAAGCTTAAAAAAGGTTGGTAGGCTAGAAAATTTAAAAAGGGAAATGGGTAGGACAAATCTGGATATAGTAGGAATTAGTGAGGTTCGGTGGGAAGAGGAAGGCGACTTTTGGTCAGGTGATTTTAGAGTAATTAACTCAGCGTCAAATAATGGGCAGGCAGGAGTAGGTTTCGTGATGAACAAGAAGATAGGGAGGAGAGTGGAGTATTTCAAAACGCATAGCGATAGAATCATTGTAATAAGGATAAAATCAAAACCTAAACCGACAACGATTGTTAACGTCTATATGCCTACAAGCGCCCATGATGATGATGAGGTAGAATGTGTATACGAAGAGATTGATGAAGCAATTAAACACGTAAAAGGAGATGAAAATTTAATAATAGTTGGAGATTGGAATGCAAGCATTGGAGAAGGCAAGGAAGGAAATATAGTGGGTGAATACGGGCTGGGCAAAAGGAATGAAAGAGGGGACCGACTTATAGAGTTTTGCACGAAGAATAATTTAGTAATTGCCAACACCCAATTTAAAAATCATAACAGAAGAATATACACTTGGAAAAAGCCAGGCGATACTGCAAGGTATCAGATAGATTATATCATGGTTAAGCAAAGATTTAGAAATCAACTCGTTGACTGCAAACTTACCCTGGAGCAGACATTGATAGCGACCATAATTTGGTGATAATGAAATGTAGATTGAGGTTTAAAAACCTGAAGAAAAGGTGTCAGATGAATCGGTGGAATTTAGAGAAGCTTGAGGAAGAGGAGGTAAAGAAGATTTTTGAGGAGGACATCGCAAGAGGTCTGAGTAAAAAAGATAAGGTAGAAAATGTAGAAGAAGATTGGGAGAATGTTAAAAAGGAAATTCTTAAATCAGCAGAAGCAAACTTAGGCGGAATAAAGAGAACTGGTAGAAAACCTTGGGTTTCAGACGATATATTGCAGCTGATGGATGAACGTAGAAAATATAAGAATGCTAGTGATGAAGAAAGTAAAAGGAACTATCGGCAATTAAGAAATGCTATAAACAGGAAGTGCAAACTGGTGAAAGAAGAGTGGATTAAAGAAAAGTGTTCAGAAGTGGAAAGAGAAATGAACATTGGTAAAATAGACGGAGCATACAGGAAAGTTAAGGAAAATTTTGGGGTACATAAATTAAAATGTAATAATGTGTTAAACAAAGATGGTACACCAATATATAATACGAAAGGTAAAGTCGATAGATGGGTGGAATATATTGAAGAGTTATACGGAGGAAATGAATTAGAAAATGGTGTTATAGAGGAAGAAGAGGAAGTTGAGGAGGATGAAATGGGAGAAACAATACTGAGATCTGAATTTAAGAGAGCATGAAAAGATTTAAATGGCAGAAAGGTTCCTGGAATAGACGGAATACCTGTAGAATTACTGCGCAGTGCAGGTGAGGAAGCGATTGATAGATTATACAAACTGGTGTGTAATATTTATGAAAATGGGGAATTTCCATCAGACCTCAAAAAAAGTGTTATAGTTATGATACCAAAGAAAGCAGGGGCAGATAAATGTGAAGAATACAGAACAATTAGTTTAACTAGTCATGCATCAAAAATCGTAACTAGAATTTTATACAGAAGAATTGAGAGGAGAGTGGAAGAAGTGTTAGGAGAAGACCAATTTGGTTTCAGGAAAAGTATAGGGATTAATAGTAGAAGATTAATAGTAGAAGGAAGATTAAAGAAAAACAAACCAACATACTTGGCGTTTATAGACCTAGAAAAGGCTTTCGATAACGTAGACTGGAATAAAATGTTCAGCATTTTAAAAAAATTAGGGTTCAAATACAGAGATAGAAGAACAATTGCCAACATGTACAGGAACCAAACAGCAACAATAACAATTGAAGAACATAAGAAAGAAGCCCTAATAAGAAAGGGAGTCCGACAAGGATGTTCCCTATCGCCGTTACTTTTTAATCTTTACATGGAACTAGCAGTTAATGATGTTAAAGAACAATTTAGATTCGGAGTAACAGTACAAGGTGAAAAGATAAAGATGCTACGATTTGCTGATGATATAGTAATTCTAGCCGAGAGTAAAAAGGATTTAGAAGAAACAATGAACGGCATAGATGAAGTCCTACGCAAAAACTATCGCATGAAAATAAACAAGAACAAAACAAAAGTAATGAAATGTAGTAGAAATAACAAAGATGGACCACTGAATGTGAAAATAGGAGGAGAAAAGATTATGGAGGTAGAAGAATTTTGTTATTTGGGAAGTAAAATTACTAAAGATGGACGAAGCAGGAGCGATATAAAATGCCGAATAGCACAAGCGAAACGAGCCTTCAGTAAGAAATATAATTTGTTTACATCAAAAATTAATTTAAATGTCAGGAAAAGATTTTTGAAAGTGTATGTTTGGAGTGTCGCTTTATATGGAAGTGAAACTTGGACAATCGGAGTATCTGAGAAGAAAAGATTAGAAGCTTTTGAAATGTGGTGCTATAGGAGAATGTTAAAAATCAGATGGGTAGATAAAGTGACAAATGAAGAGGTATTGCGGCAAATAGATGAAGAAAGTAGCATTTGGAAAAATATAGTTAAAAGAAGAGACAGACTTATAGGCCACATACTAAGGCATCCTGGAATAGTCGCTTTAATATTGAAAGGACAGGTAGAAGGGAAAAATTGTGTAGGCAGGCCACGTTTGGAGTATGTAAAACAAATTGTTGGGGATGTAGGATGTAGAGGGTATACTGAAATGAAACGACTAGCACTAGATAGGGAATCTTGGAGAGCTGCATCAAACCAGTCAAATGACTGAAGACAAAAAAAAAAAAATATTTCAGCGTGGAATTACAATACAAACTTTATAAGTAATAATGATTTGAAATATTTTAACAATTCCACAGAGAAAAGCTACTCAAAATAAATCTACTGGAAACATCGTAAAATAAATTTTATAAAATGGTTTTAAAAAAAAATTATTAAATTTCAGAGTTTTTGAAGTCGTTACCAAATTAAAAAAAAGTAAAAACTTACAATCTATTAATACGGCGCCAACTTTAAAATAAAATATTTTTGTTTTTGATAATTTTTTTAAATCGATTTTATTTTTAAAAAATTATCTAATTTAAATATTTAGCGTTATTTTTATTTCAAGTAATGCCTAGAAAAATAAATGACACCCATATGAAAAATATATGTTCGTATGTAATGTAAAAAGTGAAAAATCAGCGCCGGAATAAAAAAAATTAAATTAGAAAAAACCATATTGTTAAGCTATCTAAAATGCGGAAGTTTGTTAAAATTCTTAGTCTGAATTTTCCCACCTAATCTTCTTACAGTTCCCGTAAAAATATTAGATAATTAAAAGTCTAGGTTTAAAAGATCGATGTAGATCTAAGAGAGTGATGTCGAATTATTCAGTTGTTTTATTTTTTAAAAATTAAATCGAATTTTTATGTCTTGCTTTATTATTATTTTATTTAAAATCGGAACTTTTTTGTTTTATGCTACCCAAAAATTCTTTTTCGTTTTATGCCACCCAAAAATTCTTGCCCAAATCAACTCAAAAATAATTATTATGTTGAAAAAAACAAATTTTAGACGAGAAAAAGGAAAAAAACTTTTTTTTTAATTTTTGAAAAACCACCTACAAAGAGAGCACTTGTATTCACGATCTAGTATTCAAATCCGTATAAAAGTAAAACTGCCTATACTAGGACTTGAACGCTGGTAATCTCGACTTCCAAATCAGCTGATTTAAGAAGATACGTTCACCACTAGACCAACCCGGTGGGTAATTATTTATTATTTAAATAATTAAAACATTACTATTGTCGAGGTTAGCGAGCGAAGAGAGCATAGATAATGTACGTAGTAATTATATATGTGGTGTGTGTGTATGTATGTATATATATATATATATATGTATGTATATATATATATATATATATATATATACATTCAGGATATATATCATTATACCGCAATAATCCACTACAATAAATACTCAGCAAACAAATAAAAGAAATCGTCAAACCGTCTATACGACGTAGAATCTTTCATTAAACAAATTTCATTGGAGTTATTTTTTTTTTAAATCCACTACCGGTCGCACAAAGGAATTTCCTCTAAAAAATAAACACAAGAATAATTAAAATTGGGCATTTGGTAATAAGTAATTTTTAAACAAGCATAAAATGACATTTTTATTTATAATTTTTATAGAAATAATACATTATTTTTTAATAATTTTTATTTTAAAGGAGGAGACCTCCTTTTTTTCAAATGTGTAAAAAAACGATACATCGACTTTTTAACACCAATATTATAAAATTCCCACCGAGCTAGTCTAGTGGTTAACCCATCGTCGCAAATCAGTTCTTTAACGGCTGATTTTCGAAGTCGAAGGTTTCTTAGGTTCAAATCCTAGTAAAAGTTAGTTGCTTTTATACGATTTTATTACGAGGCAGTGGATACCGGCGTTCTTTGGTGTTTTTTTAATTTTTTTAATTTTTTTAACCTCCGGGACCACCGTTAGGTATTGCTTAAGAGGATGAGATGAATTATTTATAGCCTGTGAAAATGCCATGCCTGAACAGGATTCGAACCCGGGACCTCCGAATGAAAGTCCGAGACGCTACCACTCGCGCCACGGAGGCCGGCCTTTGGTGGTTGGGTATCAATTAACCACACATCTCAGGAATGTTTGACCTGAGACTGTACAAGACTACACTTCATTTACATTCATACAGATCATCCTCATTCATCCTCTACAGTGGTTCTGGAGGCTAAACAGAAAAAGAAAGAAGAGAGACAGTTGAAAAGATTGCCACGTACACGTTAGGAAAAAATAAATATTATTTATTACTATAATAAAAGCTTTCTAAACATTAAATAAAAAATAAATATATTTGTCAAAATCAGTAATAATTTTAAAACTATTCATCACATTTAGCAAAGATTCCCGAACATCCTTCATATTTATTTCATATAAAAATACGTCGCTTCGTGGATCATTATCGATCCTCAAACCCAGTTTTCTAGAAATCCCTGTAGATATAAAACTATAAAATATTAAATTAATATATGGTTATTATTAATATAATAGATTTAAATAAAATAATAATAAAGTAAAACATCAAAAATTTGATTTAATTTTTAAAAAATAACACTGAACTGAATAATTCGACATCGTTTTCTTGGACCTACATCGAACTTGAAAAGTCTTAGTCTAGACTTTTAATTAGTCTCCAGATGCACACTTACTGAGTGACCTAGTAACATAATAGTTCATCATATTTTCACTAAATCTAAACAATAATCACATCCGTACCCGTTTTCCATATTTCATAAAATTTACATATTAAAAGATAGAAAATCTTAACTGTTTTTTGGAACATTCTGCAAGACAGTGTTTCAACGGTCAAATAATAGTTGATAAAGGTAGTTTTAATGTCTTTCAGAAAAAAATTAAAAAATTAGTTCAAAAATAATTCATACATCTGTTTCCTTTACGGTAAATAAATTTGAAAGACTAAATGAAATGGTTTTATGACTCTTTAAACTTCTATCAACATGGTAGCATTAGATAGATACAGTATGTATTTATACAGCTGGTAATGTAATTTGTAACAGCATATGAAATTTTCATTTTAATCTAATTAATAAAATAATTATTTAATTGTGTACCGGAAAAAATAATTAGAGAATGGAAGAAGAGATTGGAATAAAAAAAAAGAATGAGCAAAATGACTAAACAGGTTAAATTGGGATATAACCAGTGATAAAATTAAACATTTTTAATTTTTAATATAATTAATTAATTTTAAATTTAATCTTCTGCAGTGCTCCCTGGTGGGTTACAACAATGAAACTAATCTAAGAACCTGCTCCGAGGTGATACCTGTGTAATGCAAAAAACCACATCGAAATCGGTTCAGTAGTTTTTGAGAAAAATAGTAACGGACACACACACACACAACCTCTTATCCCAAACCACATATACAGTCTCCCGTCGTGGGTAAAAATTTAGGGGTTAGTTGTTCGGCGACTTTTTTCAGAAAATATAAAAACATCAACGTAACAAGTAACACTAAAAGAAATAGTAGGAAAATTAACTAACTGGCATGCAAGTATCCTCTGAGAAAACAAAATGTATGATCGATATAAAAATCTCACTAAAAGTTTTAAACATAAAATATAGGCTAATCAATAGAATAGAAAAATTTAAATATCTAGGGAAAATAATCCAGAAAAATGGTTCGGACAAAGAAGCTAACAAAACCAGGGTTAGAAAAATGGAACTAGTATTTAAATCGAAAAAGAATATGAACAATAAAAAAAAACAGTGTCCATAAAAACAAAAATTAGACATTGCAATAGTTATTAAACTGGAATGGCAATATGCAACGGAACGTTTATCCTTAACAAGGAAAAGAGAAATACAAGAACTGGAAAAAAAGATAATTCTGAGAAAGTTCTTGGGACCTAAAAAAGAAAAAGAAGAATACAAAAAAAAGTAACAAATTTATTTGGAAAATGGAAAGCTATCAGACACATTTAAAGAAAAGAATACTAATGTTTTACGGATATTTAATCCGGATGCAAGAGAACAGATTAACTAAGAACAAATATTTGAACGTTTCAAATTTAATGGCAAAATAGTTAACAAACGGATAAAAGTAGTAAATGGATAAAAAAATACTTAGAAGAAATGAACTAAAAAGGAAAATATTATGGAAAGGAAAGGTTTTAGAGGAAAGATTTAGAAATTTAATGGTTTCCGGGAGACAGAAACGAAAAATACCAAGAATATCAGGTCAGAAAACAGAAATAAAAAATTTAGTGAAAGAATGAAAGAACGCAGAGTAAGAGAAAAGAAATCACAAAGTTATTTCAGAATTCCAAAGACGGTAAAATTCAGCAATAGAAAAAATAGTTATCATTCGGCTTCGTCTTGTTTCTGTCGGATATAAAAAAAATCTGGACACCAAATAATTTCCTTGTACGCCTGTTAAATTACATATGCACATTTTTTTTTAAATGAAAAGTACATTAAATTTTATTTCATTAAAATCTATTCATTTTTTTGTTGTTTTTTATTATTATTATTGAATGATTATTTATCGTAACAATATGTATTATAATCAGAGGTTAATAATTATAAATAAATGTTTTTAAATTTTAAAAAAGAGTTAAAAAAGAAAGAAATTTAAGTCTGATTCGAACCGATGTGCCTTCCCCTTGTAAGATTCAAATATTTTATTAATTAAATAAAGTTTATTGGGTTATAACTCTGGAACCAATGAAAATAAGTACTAGATACGATATATAGTTGAAAAGCTCTCAATGAGGTCTCAATTATTACTGCAGTTAAGAAAAAGTCCAAAATCCAATTTCTTTTTAATTTTCGCCTTTTTTGGTCACTCTTGGTTCAGTCGATTGCAATCAAAAAGGGAGGTGCACAACTAGATGTTACAACATCTAAAATCCAAAATTTCAACATCCTACGGTTAATCGCTTTTTGAGTTATGCGAGATACATAAGTACGTACATACTTATGTACAGACGTCACTCCGAAACTATTCAAAATGGATTCAGGGATGTCAGAATGTATATTTCCGTTGAAATCTGAAAACCGAAAATTTTCGCGATCACAATACTTCCTATGCTTCGTACAAGGAAGTAAAAATCGCATTATATCGGTAAATCGGTTGGATTTATCTAAACTTTAGTTTTTCAATTAACTCTTGTCAAATGATAGAGATCGTGAAAAATTAAATAATAATTAAACAAATTTTTGCAAAAACGTAGTCACCTACAGTAAAATATTTTCCAGATAGATAAAAAGACAAAAAAATCAAAATATCGTACGTACACCTTTTTCAGAACTGGATCAAACTCCTAAATTAATATTTTTAAAACCCACTCTCCTCGGCTGGTGGCAAAATATATTCAAAATATTGTGACGATTTAATAGATTTTTCCTAAATTAACTACAGACCATATCCGTTTTTTGTTTTTTTTTAACTTAAATACCTCGATTGTTTTTTTTTTTAATGTACACAACCGTACTATATCGACTAAATTTCCGACTATTATGGAGAAGTGCTAGCGTCTTTGTACCTTTAATGTGGAAGTTATGGGTTCGAGTTCCGGACAGGCAAGGTATCTTTTCACACGCTAGAAAATAAATCGTTTTATTATCATACGTCTTCAGCTGTTACAGTGTACCAGTTAGAATAAAACGGAATATAAAGAAATTAATTGCTGTTCGGGTTTCTCTTCAAGTCAATTATAAATATTCAACACATCTATTCGTTGTACCGAGACAGTAAATATTTAATGGTGTTAAAAAAAAGAACGAGAATTTTAAGATTTTTTTCTACATAAGGTTTCACATAGTTGAAAAATTCAGTTTAACATAAACAATATACAATCTTTTAAAGTTATTGATATGATTTTTAAACCATATTTGCGAACTTAACAAATTAACCGGGTCTATTAGTTTTACGAACGTCTCTTTTTCTTGGTCATGAAGTTTTCGACCGACCGTCTAAATTTCGTATCTTATATTGTTTATATTTTAATTGTACTCAATATTAGAATATTTTGGAAATCATTATAGTACAATTTTATACAAATTACAATTTGTTGGCCCCCGGAATAATTGATGGAATTTCTAACTAAATTGATTTTCTTAAAAGTAAAAAATTGAAATTATTCGTTAATTTTCTTAATAATTTTCATTTATTTATATTTTTCTTAATAAATTTTATAAGAATTCATTTTTATTCATTTTTACTTCCTTGTATGAAGTAAAGGAAATATTGTGATCGCGAAAAATTTCGATTTTCAGATTTCAACGGAAATATACATTTTGATAATCCCTGAATCCATTTCGACTAGTTTCGGCGTGACGTATGTACGTACGTACGTATGTGTGTACGTACTCATGTATCTCGTATAACTCAAAAACTATTAGCCATAGGATGTTGAAATTTCGGATTTAGGTTTTTTGTAACATCTAGTTGTGCACCTTCCTTCTTGATTGCAATCGAATGAACCAAGAGTGTCCAAAAAAGCCCAAAATTCTAAAAGAATTGGATTTTGGAGTTTTTCTTAACTGCAATAATAATTGAGACCTCATCGAGAGCTTTTCGACGATGTATAGTATGTGGTACTTATTTTCATTGGTTCCAGAGTTATAGCCCAATAAACTTTAATTAATAAAATATTTGAATCTTACAAGGGGAAGGCACATCGGTTCGAATCAGACTTCAACTCCTCTCTTTTTTTTAACTTTTTTTTTAAATTTTTATATATTAATCTATTAATAATTATTAACCTCCGATTGTAAAAAAATTTTTACGATAAATAATAATTCAATAATAACAATATAAAATATATATATCCGAAGTTATTAATGAAATAAAATTTATGTACTTTTCATTTAAAAAAAATCTATATATGTAATTTAACAGGCGTACAAAGAAGTCATCTGGGTGTCCGCATCAGATTTTTAAAAATAAGTATTACTGTAATAAATCAAGTATTAAGGTGACATATCAGCTTCAATAAGTGAAAATTTAAATCGCAACAGAATTGGTGGTAGTATAACAAATAAGATACAAATTAATCAAGTATTTATTTTCTAAATATTTTTATTTTGTCCAGAAAAAGATTATCGCCCGTTAGAATCTTTAAAAAGAGTTTTAATATACAGATTTCACGGTTAATAAACTTAACGAAACAACTTGAACAAAACCACTTTCCCACGTAAAAGTTATTCTAAATTATAAAATTTTGGTGATAATAGGGTGTTTTATAGCATGTGCTATCTGATATTAAAATTAACTTTACTGCGTTATAGAAAGGAACGGGATATTAACATTTTTTTTTTTAGTTCTCTAAAAATACAGTGTTCATTTTTTTCTAATTTCCCCATTTTTACCTCAATCGAAATTTTTGTGACTGTCCAATTTTCCGTAAATTAAAATATAAATTTTTTTCGGTGTGTAAAGTAATATAATCCTTTACAATATTTTTTTTAATTTATTACGGCCATTATTCTGTGATGAAAATTTAAAAAAACAGTAAAACTACAAAATAATGTGCTTTAATCGTTATAAATGATAAAATCGATTAAAATTTTAGATAGCTATAAAGAATACAAAAACTTTCTTGAATTTATTAAACGGTTAATGAAAATACTAACTTGTTAAGGAAAAAATACAATTTTTTACCAAATTTTATAAAGGTTATTAATTTAAAAAAAAGATCGTTTAACCGCTTTACATGTCGATGAAAATGTTTAAAAGAAAGCAAAGACATGCTTCTACTCAGGTTTTACATCTAAAATGTACCACAGCATAAATGTAGATAATAAAATATACATGTACGAAAGATGATTCCAAATATCATTTTACCTTTATGTAACGTAGTTAGTTAATCCTGTGAGGAAACACGTAATTTATGTCATGGTAGAAAAATAAAAAAATGTTTAACTACTTCAGCTATTGATATATAAATAAACAAACCGCGCACTTGATAACCAAAGTAATCACTCGACTGCTGGCTGGATAGAGCTGGTGGCTACTGTTAACTGTTTACATCAACAGGTCTGCAGTCGCTCCTCCGCTGTGAGTGAACTACTGAGTGGGGGACCATTAAACCTCCTCACTCCCACACGCGCTTGTTCTCTCGATCACTCTCTCTCGTTTTTCTTTAAAGATAGTTTCTTTAAACTCTTTTTTTTTCCTTTTTAACGGCGAGGCAATCGGTCCTCGCCGTCAAAAAGATATCTGTCAACAATTCTATTATTTACAATATTAAATGATATATTTTTTTACGACTAATTTTAACTTCCTTGTACGAAGTACAGGAAGAATTATGATATCAAAAAATGTCTGTTTTTCATCAGATTTCAACAGAAATATCCATTTTGACCAGTTTCGGCGTGACATCTGTAGGTACGTACGTATATCGCATAACTCAAAAACGATTAGCCGTAGGATGTTGACATTTTGGATTTAGGACTGTTGTAACATCTAGTTGTGCACCTCCCCTTTTGATTGCAATCGACTGTACCAAAAAAGCCCAAAATCAAAAAAAAAAAATTGGATTTTTGACTTTTTTTTAACTGCAGTAATAAGCATTTAGAGCTTTTTAACGATATATCATAAGTGGTACTTATTTTTATCGGTTCCAGAGTTTTAATTAATAAAATCTTACAAGGGTTCGCACATCGGTTCCAATCAGACTTCTTACACATAGATTTTTTTAAACTTTTTTTTTAAATTTAAATATATTGATTTATTAATAATTAACTCTGTAAAAAAAAATTTACGGTAAATAATAATTTTCAATAATAACAATAAAAACAAAAAAAGAAACGAAGTTATGTGAAATAAAATTTTATGTACTTTTTAAAAATTTGTATATGTATTACATATACATATGTCATTATTACATATGTGTATATGTAATAGACTTGGTGAAACATCTGATTATTTAACGTTAATTGAAAATTATAATTTAGAATCGTATTATTTTTGGATTTTCTAGTTTAATTTTAATCTACATTAAAGTTAACTACAGAGTGACTGAAAAATAGACCTTCAAGAACGACATATTCACTGAGGCATACATCTTTACTAAATCGCAAAGAAGTTTTATCTTTTAGTTCATTACTCCTCTGATATAATATTGTCGGACAATATTCTCCTTCAGTCGCGATTGATCATAATTTTGTTTGTATTTTGTTGCCAATCATTTAATCGCTCTTTGGTTTGATATAATTCTTCTGATCTTAATTTTTTTACACGTTCTCTAGTTTTCAAATTTTCTTTCTTTTTATATTCATCATCCTCTCGTAATCTTTCTATTCTTTCGTTTGTCTTCTTCTCTCGTCGAGTAAAGTTCTATTGCAGTACTCGTTCGATGCACTTCATCGTCCTATTTAATTCATCATTAACATATAGGCAAAATGATGTTAAATGTTAATTATTTACAGTTAATGTATACCAGATGTAAAAATGTTAATTTTATAAATAAAGTTCATGTTTGATTTATTAATTGTAAAAATATTTTACGATAAATTAGAATTCAGTAAGTTATTAATGAAATAAAATTTTATGTACGTTTCATTTTTTAAAAATGTGTATATGTAATTTAATAGTCGTACAAGGAAGTCATGTGGTGTCCACATCAGATGTTTTATTCCGTAAGGGCTTGATCAATACGACAAGGTCATTCTCCCTAAGTCGAAGTTAATCATCATTTTGTTTGTTTTTTGTTGCCAATTATTTAATCGCTCTTTGGTTTGAAATAATTCTTCTGATCATAATCTGTGTACATGTTCTCTAGTTTTCAAATTTTTCTTTCTTCATATTCATCATCTTCTCTTAATCTTTTTATTCTTTCCTTGGTCTTAACATTTTTTCCTCTTCATATTCATCTTCTTGTCGTCTTTTGAGATATATTTCTTCACGTTATCTTTCTTTTTCCTGTATAATTGTTTATTTTTATTTTTTATTATTCACCAAATAATCCAATAATACGAGTATAAACCGAATATTTTACATCGCAAGGTCGAAATTAACATTTTTAACCAGGAGTTCACTAAACGGAATAGTTTAATAATTATTAAATTTGATTTATATGACCACCAGAAATCTGAAACTTGTTAATCAGCAACACGCGAAGATTCGAATAATACTGATCTAGTAATACGAGTAATAAAGGGACTTTTACTCTACCCTAATATTTCAGGTAAGATTGTTGAATTAATAATTGTATAAATATTTGATGTTAATAAAAAGTAATATTTCAGCAATTGTATAAGTGTCCACTTTATTAAAGAATTGGAGGATCGTATCTCATTTTCTAATGAAATAAGTTTAAAGGAAGTGCAGCAAAAAATGTGTATATGTAATTTAACAGGCGTACAAGAAGTCATGTTGTGTCCACATCAGGTTTTTTTATTTGTATGGAATCAGAGTGGTTCTGTATGTAAAACATTTTGTGTAATTCAAACACAATACTTCGAATTATGTAAAGAGCCTTTATACTTTCATTACCATTTTGAATAAATTGCTGAACCGTTTCAAAAATCTTTTAGACGATTTATAAAAAATATAATTAAAAAATTTCTTATGCAGAAATAATATTACATTGACGAAGAATTTTGGAGTAATATTAGTTAAAACATTTGTTAAACAAACCCCTGAATTTTCTGCACCCAGTTCAACGTATACACAAATTTATAACCAAATAAGTTTCATTAACACTTTTGAAACGTAATTTATTTTCTAGTTATTTCTTTAAAATTAGCATTTCTTTCTATTCTTTTTTTTTTTTAATTTCTATCTATTCTTTCTCTTCCTGATAAAATCGCTAGCGACATAGTTTAAAGACTAGTCCTGTCATGACAGATCATCCAGAAATACACTGATCAAAAGGTTATTAAAAACCCCAAAGGAAACACAAGATAACAAGGTAAAAACAAAGTGTAAAGAACCCTTGTCACTTAAAAACGCAAAATATTTTTGCCAATTCTATCAAAAACATCTTCAAAATCATAATGTTATTAAAAACTAATCCTTTCATTAAATTCGTCATAATCTCGTAAAACTCTTCACATTCTTATTTCTTACCGCCTAGGTTTGCCCTTAGGCAATCCATTCTTTGTTTCTTTCTCCATCTTCCTGAAGGCCTCGATGTTGAACACCAGGGTGTCAGAGACCTCGGAGATGGAGTCCCATGATCCTCCGCAGTAAATCACGGAGGATCTCCTGCTGCTGGCATCTAATGTTACCAGCTCTGATGGTGCAGTCAACTGTGCATCTGAGTCAAGACTCGATATACTCCCCGCTAATAAATGTGGGGCGGCTGAAGTGCTCGCCTTCTCGTTTAAAGGTATCCGTGCCTTCGGAGGCTCCATTGTTGGACTTCAAAATCCTCTTTTATCTTAAAGCCTAATTTCTGGTTCTACAGATGCCTTATTGGGAATTCTCTCAATTTCACTTTCGCATATTCTGCTTTTGATTCGAATTTCTTCTGAGTTGCAATTTCATTTTCTTTCTTTTTCCTACTGTTTGAAGATTCATTGCTAGATTGCACAGAAAACCTTTCTTTGGAAGCTTTTTCTTTCATTGTTCTCGGTTTAGGACTACTTTTCCTGGAGGGTTGACTCTTTAATTTGTCATTGATGATATGTTCGACCTCCTTAGCCAATGCTGGTACAAATTCTGTGAGCACATCCTTTGAGATGCGTAATGATTCACCACATACACAATTTGCGCCCTTGTACAACGTGCCGCTGTGTGTCAAAATCTCTGACATCCAAAGCAACGCAAAGTAGTTGGAATAAACGGACGTATATCCACTTGTGAAATCCAACTTTTATCTTCACTGGACGCTTCGGTTTAATGAAAGTTAAGACGTCTGACGGAGAGGGTAAAACTTTTCCGTTGTATCGTGTATTTAAGCGACGACACGCAATAACTTCTTGTCCTGAAGCTCATCTATAATTTCCTCTTCTGTGCAGTGTAAAAAATTACTGCACACGTCTACCCTTTGAAGTATTCAGGCTGCTATGAGCAGCAACCTCAATGTCCAAGACTTCGGTCTTCTTGGCTTTGAGTAGTCGTAACGATTGAACTCGTTGACTGTTTCTACAAACAGTCCCACAACAGTTTTTTTGTCTCTTTAATCGGTCCCCCAGCAGCTTCTATGATGCCACGAGCTATCACGAAAGAGGTAATTTTCGAAAAATCACCGTCTTTCCTCTTATATTTTAATAAATAAATATTTTCGTATTTATTCGCTACTCTCCGGTCGAAACTTAGTAGTTCTC